>NW_027362832.1:6030000-6630000 GCF_046119375.1 Phyllobates terribilis
AGATAGGGGAAATATCAGTGAGCGTTCCGATTTCAGTTCCAGAGCGATTCGCCCAATGAGTCCTTGATATTTATTTGTTTTCAGCCATTTTTCTGGATTTTTGAAAATTTCACTTTTTGTGAAAATATCCACTAAATGAGGGAATAATATGTGTGAGGGTACCTCAGGAGAGTTCCAAATGTGTGTGGGTAGAATATATATCCCACGCGGGTAAAATTGAAAAAAGTTGAAAAAAATTTTTTTTTGGACTTAGTCATTTTTCCGGCGTTTATCAGACTTTCAGATAGGGCAAATGTCAGTGAGCGTTCCGATTTCAGTTCCAGAGCGATTTGCCCAATGAGTCCTTGATATTTATTCGTTTTCAGCCAATATTTTGTATTTTTGAAAATTTCACTTTTTTGTGAAAATATCCAATAAATGAGGGAATAATATGTGTGAGGGTACCCCAGGAGAGTTCCAAATGTGTGTGGGTAGAATATATATCTCACGGGGGTAAAATTGAAAAAAGTTTAAAAAAATTTTTTTTTGGACTTAGTCATTTTTCCGGCGTTTATCAGACTTTCAGATAGGGGAAATATCAGTGAGCGTTCCGATTTCAGTTCCAGAGCGATTCGCCCAATGAGTCCTTGATATTTATTTGTTTTCAGCCATTTTTCTGGATTTTTGAAAATTTCACTTTTTGTGAAAATATCCACTAAATGAGGGAATAATATTTGTGAGGGTACCCCAGGAGAGTTCCAAATGTGTGTGGGTAAAATATATATCCCACAGGGGTAAAATTGAAAAAAGTTGAAAAAAATTTTTTGGGGACTTAGTCATTTTTCCGGCGTTTATCAGACTTTCAGATAGGGGAAATATCAGTGAGCGTTCCGATTTCAGTTCCAGAGCGATTCGCCCAATGAGTCCTTGATATTTATTTGTTTTCAGCCATTTTTCTGGATTTTTGAAAATTTCACTTTTTGTGAAAATATCCACTAAATGAGGGAATAATATGTGTGAGGGTACCCCAGGAGAGTTCCAAATGTGTGTGGGTAAAATATATATCCCACGGGGGTAAAATTGAAAAAAGTTGAAAAAAATTTTTTGGGGACTTAGTCATTTTTCCGGCGTTTATCAGACTTTCAGATAGGGGAAATATCAGTGAGCGTTCCGATTTCAGTTCCAGAGCGATTCGCCCAATGAGTCCTTGATATTTATTCGTTTTCAGCCATTTTTCTGGATTTTTGAAAATTTCACTTTTTTGTGAAAATATCCAATAAATGAGGGAATAATATGTGTGAGGGTACCCCAGGAGAGTTCCAAATGTGTGTGGGTAGAATATATATCTCACGGGGGTAAAATTGAAAAAAGTTTAAAAAAATTTTTTTTTGGACTTAGTCATTTTTCCGGCGTTTATCAGACTTTCAGATAGGGCAAATGTCAGTGAGCGTTCCGATTTCAGTTCCAGAGCGATTTGCCCAATGAGTCCTTGATATTTATTCGTTTTCAGCCAATATTTTGTATTTTTGAAAATTTCACTTTTTTGAAAATATCCACTAAATGAGGGAATAATATGTGTGAGGGTACCCCAGGAGAGTTCCAAATGTGTGTGGGTAGAATATATATCCCACGCGGGTAAAATTGAAAAAAGTTGAAAAAAATTTTTTTTTGGACTTAGTCATTTTTCTGGCGTTTATCAGACTTTCAGATAGGGCAAATGTCAGTGAGCATTCCGATTTCAGTTCCAGAGCGATTCGCCCAATGAGTCCTTGATATTTAGTCGTTTTCAGCCAATATTTTGGATTTTTGAAAATTTCACTTTTTTGTGAAAATATCCACTAAATGATGGAATAATATGTGTGAGGGTACCCCAGGAGAGTTCCAAATGTGTGTGGGTAGAATATATATCCCACGCGGGTAAAATTGAAAAAAGTTGAAAAAAAATTTTTGGGACTTAGTCATTTTTCCGGCATTTATCAGACTTTCAGATAGGGCAAATGTCAATGAGCGCTCCGATTTCAGTTCCAGAGCGATTCGCCCAATGAGTCCTTGATATTTATTCGTTTTCAGCCAATTTTCTGTATTTTTGAAAATTTCACTTTTTTGTGAAAATATCCACTAAATGAGGGAATAATATGTGTGAGGGTACCCCAGGAGAGTTCCAAATGTGTGGGTAGAATATATATCCCACGCGGGTAAAATAGAAAAAAGTTGAAAAAAAATTTTTTGGACTTAGTCATTTTTCCGGCGTTTATCAGACTTTCAGATAGGGCAAAGGTCAGTGAGCGTTCCGATTTCAGTTCCAGAGCGATTTGCCCAATGAGTCCTTGATATTTATTCGTTTTCAGCCAATATTTTGTATTTTTGAAAATTTCACTTTTTTGAAAATATCCACTAAATGAGGGAATAATATGTGTGAGGGTACCCCAGGAGAGTTCCAAATGTGTGTGGGTAGAATATATATCGCACGCGGGTAAAATTGAAAAAAGTTGAAAAAAAAATTTTGGGGACTTAGTCATTTTTCCGGCGTTTATCAGACTTTCAGATAGGGCAAAGGTCAGTGAGCGTTCCGATTTCAGTTACAGAGCGATTCGCCCATTGAGTCCTTGATATTTAGTCGTTTTCAGCCAATATTTTGGATTTTTGAAAATTTCACTTTTTTGTGAAAATATCCACTAAATGAGGGAATAATATGTGTGAGGGTACCCCAGGAGAGTTCCAAATGTGTGTGGGTAGAATATATATCCCACGGGGGTAAAATCGAAAAAAGTTGAAAAATTTTTTTTTTTGGACTTAGTCATTTTTCCGGCGTTTATCAGACTTTCAGATAGGGGAAATGTCAGTGAGCGTTCCGATTTCAGTTACAGAGCGATTCGCCCATTGAGTCCTTGATATTTAGTCGTTTTCAGCCAATATTTTGGATTTTTGAAAATTTCACTTTTTTGTGAAAATATCCACTAAATGAGGGAATAATATGCGTGAGGGTACCCCAGGAGAGTTCCAAATGTGTGTGGGTAGAATATATATCCCACGGTGGTAAAATTGAAAAAAGTTGAAAAAAATTTTTTTTTGGACTTAGTCATTTTTCCGGCGTTTATCAGACTTTCAGATAGGGCAAATTTCAGTGAGCGTTCCGTTTTCAGTTCCAGAGCGATTCGCCCAATGAGTCCTTGATATGTAGTCGTTTTCAGCCAATATTCTGGATTTTTGAAAAATCCACTTTTTTGTGAAAATATCCACTAAATGAGGGAATAATATGTGTGAGGGTACCCCAGGAGAGTTCCAAATGTGTGTGGGTAGAATATATATCCCACGCGGGTAAAATAGAAAAAAGTTGAAAAAAAATTTTTTGGACTTAGTCATTTTTCCGGCGTTTATCAGACTTTCAGATAGGGCAAAGGTCAGTGAGCGTTCCGATTTCAGTTCCAGAGCGATTCGCCTATTGAGTCCTTGATTTTTAGTCATTTTCAGCCAATATTTTGGATTTTTGCAAATTTCACTTTTTTGTGAAAATATCCACTAAATGAGGGAATAATATGTGTGAGGGTACCCCAGGAGAGTTCCAAATGTGTGTGGGTAGAATATATATCCCACGGGGGTAAAATTGAAAAAAGTTGAAAAATTTTTTTTTTTCGACTTAGTCATTTTTCCGGCGTTTATCAGACTTTCAGATAGGGCAAATGTCAGTGAGCGTTCCGATTTCAGTTCCAGAGCAATTCGCCCAATGAGTCCTTGATATTTAGTCGTTTTCAGCCAATTTTCTGGATTTTTGAAAAATTCACTTTTTTGTGAAAATATCCACTAAATGATGGAATAATATGTGTGAGGGTACCCCAGGAGAGTTCCAAATGTGTGTGGGTAGAATATATATCCCACGCGGGTAAAATTGAAAAAAGTTGAAAAAAAATTTTTGGGACTTAGTCATTTTTCCGGCATTTATCAGACTTTCAGATAGGGCAAATGTCAATGAGTGCTCCGATTTCAGTTCCAGAGCGATTCGCCCAATGAGTCCTTGATATTTATTCGTTTTCAGCCAATTTTGTGTAGTTTTGAAAATTTCTCCTTTTTGTGAAAATATCCACTAAATGAGGGAATAATATGTGTGAGGGTACCCCAGGACAGTTCCAAATGTGTGTGGGTAGAATATATATCCCACGGGGGTAAAATCGAAAAAAGTTGAAAAAATTTTTTTTTTGGACTTAGTCATTTTTCCGGCGTTTATCAGACTTTCAGATAGGGCAAATGTCAGTGAGCGTTCCATTTTCAGTTCCAGAGCGATTCGCCCAATGAGTCCTTGATATGTAGTCATTTTCAGCCAATATTCTGGATTTTTGAAAAATCCACTTTTTTGTGAAAATATCCACTAAATGAGGGAATAATATGTGTGAGGGTACCCCAGGAGAGTTCCAAATGTGTGTGGGTAGAATATATATCCCACGCGGGTAAAATAGAAAAAAGTTGAAAAAAAATTTTTTGGACTTAGTCATTTTTCCGGCGTTTATCAGACTTTCAGATAGGGCAAAGGTCAGTGAGCGTTCCGATTTCAGTTCCAGAGCGATTCGCCTATTGAGTCCTTGATTTTTAGTCATTTTCAGCCAATATTTTGGATTTTTGCAAATTTCACTTTTTTGTGAAAATATCCACTAAATGAGGGAATAATATGTGTGAGGGTACCCCAGGAGAGTTCCAAATGTGTGTGGGTAGAATATATATCCCACGGGGGTAAAATTGAAAAAAGTTGAAAAAATTTTTTTTTTCGACTTAGTCATTTTTCCGGCGTTTATCAGACTTTCAGATAGGGCAAATGTCAGTGAGCGTTCCGATTTCAGTTCCAGAGCAATTCGCCCAATGAGTCCTTGATATTTAGTCGTTTTCAGCCAATTTTCTGGATTTTTGAAAAATTCACTTTTTTGTGAAAATATCCACTAAATGATGGAATAATATGTGTGAGGGTACCCCAGGAGAGTTCCAAATGTGTGTGGGTAGAATATATATCCCACGCGGGTAAAATTGAAAAAAGTTGAAAAAAAATTTTTGGGACTTAGTCATTTTTCCGGCATTTATCAGACTTTCAGATAGGGCAAATGTCAATGAGTGCTCCGATTTCAGTTCCAGAGCGATTCGCCCAATGAGTCCTTGATATTTATTCGTTTTCAGCCAATTTTCTGTAGTTTTGAAAATTTCTCCTTTTTGTGAAAATATCCACTAAATGAGGGAATAATATGTGTGAGGGTACCCCAGGACAGTTCCAAATGTGTGTGGGTAGAATATATATCCCACGGGGGTAAAATCGAAAAAAGTTGAAAAAATTTTTTTTTTGGACTTAGTCATTTTTCCGGCGTTTATCAGACTTTCAGATAGGGCAAATGTCAGTGAGCGTTCCATTTTCAGTTCCAGAGCGATTCGCCCAATGAGTCCTTGATATGTAGTCGTTTTCAGCCAATATTCTGGATTTTTGAAAAATCCACTTTTTTGTGAAAATATCCACTAAATGAGGGAATAATATGTGTGAGGGTACCCCAGGAGAGTTCCAAATGTGTGTGGGTAGAATATATATCCCACGCGGGTAAAATAGAAAAAAGTTGAAAAAAAATTTTTTGGACTTAGTCATTTTTCCGGCGTTTATCAGACTTTCAGATAGGGCAAAGGTCAGTGAGCGTTCCGATTTCAGTTCCAGAGCGATTCGCCTATTGAGTCCTTGATTTTTAGTCATTTTCAGCCAATATTTTGGATTTTTGCAAATTTCACTTTTTTGTGAAAATATCCACTAAATGAGGGAATAATATGTGTGAGGGTACCCCAGGAGAGTTCCAAATGTGTGTGGGTAGAATATATATCCCACGGGGGTAAAATTGAAAAAAGTTGAAAAAATTTTTTTTTTCGACTTAGTCATTTTTCCGGCGTTTATCAGACTTTCAGATAGGGCAAATGTCAGTGAGCGTTCCGATTTCAGTTCCAGAGCAATTCGCCCAATGAGTCCTTGATATTTAGTCGTTTTCAGCCAATTTTCTGGATTTTTGAAAAATTCACTTTTTTGTGAAAATATCCACTAAATGATGGAATAATATGTGTGAGGGTACCCCAGGAGAGTTCCAAATGTGTGTGGGTAGAATATATATCCCACGCGGGTAAAATTGAAAAAAGTTGAAAAAAAATTTTTGGGACTTAGTCATTTTTCCGGCATTTATCAGACTTTCAGATAGGGCAAATGTCAATGAGTGCTCCGATTTCAGTTCCAGAGCGATTCGCCCAATGAGTCCTTGATATTTATTCGTTTTCAGCCAATTTTCTGTAGTTTTGAAAATTTCTCCTTTTTGTGAAAATATCCACTAAATGAGGGAATAATATGTGTGAGGGTACCCCAGGACAGTTCCAAATGTGTGTGGGTAGAATATATATCCCACGGGGGTAAAATCGAAAAAAGTTGAAAAAATTTTTTTTTTGGACTTAGTCATTTTTCCGGCGTTTATCAGACTTTCAGATAGGGCAAATGTCAGTGAGCGTTCCATTTTCAGTTCCAGAGCGATTCGCCCAATGAGTCCTTGATATGTAGTCGTTTTCAGCCAATATTCTGGATTTTTGAAAAATCCACTTTTTTGTGAAAATATCCACTAAATGAGGGAATAATATGTGTGAGGGTACCCCAGGAGAGTTCCAAATGTGTGTGGGTAGAATATATATCCCACGCGGGTAAAATAGAAAAAAGTTGAAAAAAAATTTTTTGGACTTAGTCATTTTTCCGGCGTTTATCAGACTTTCAGATAGGGCAAAGGTCAGTGAGCGTTCCGATTTCAGTTCCAGAGCGATTCGCCTATTGAGTCCTTGATTTTTAGTCATTTTCAGCCAATATTTTGGATTTTTGCAAATTTCACTTTTTTGTGAAAATATCCACTAAATGTGGGAATAATATGTGTGAGGGTACCCCAGGAGAGTTCCAAATGTGTGTGGGTAAAATATATATCCCACGGGGGTAAAATTGAAAAAAGTTGAAAAAAATTTTTTGGGGACATAGTCATTTTTCCGGCGTTTATCAGACTTTCAGATAGGGGAAATATCAGTGAGCGTTCCGATTTCAGTTCCAGAGCGATTCGCCCAATGAGTCCTTGATATTTATTCGCTTTCAGCCATTTTTCTGGATTTTTGAAAATTTCACTTTTTTGTGAAAATATCCACTAAATGAGGGAATAATATGTGTGAGGGTACCCCAGGAGAGTTCCAAATGTGTGTGGGTAAAATATATATCCCACGGGGGTAAAATTGAAAAAAGTTGAAAAAAATTTTTTTTTGGACTTAGTCATTTTTCCGGCATTTATCAGACTTTTGAGATAGGGCAAATGTCAGTGAGCATTCCGATTTCAGTTCCAGAGCGATTCGCCCAATGAGTCCCTGAAATTTTGTCGTTTTCAGCCAATTTTCTGAATTTTTGAAAATTTCACTTTTTTGTGAAAATATCCAATAAATGAGGGAATAATATGTGTGAGGGTACCCCAGGAGAGTTCCAAATGTGTGTGGGTAGAATATATATCCCACGGGGGTAAAATTGAAAAAAGTTGAAAAAAACTTTTTGGGGACTTAGTCATTTTTCCGGCGTTTATCAGACTTTCAGATAGGGCAAATGTCAGTGAGCGTTCCGATTTCAGTTCCAGAGCGATTCACCCAATGAGTCCTTGATATTTAGTCGTTTTCAGCCAATTTTCTGGATTTTGGAAAAATTCACTTTTTTGTGAAAATATCCACTAAATGAGGGAATAATATGTGTGAGGGTACCCCAGGAGAGTTCCAAATGTGTGTGGGTAAAATATATATCCCACGGGGGTAAAATTGAAAAAAGTTGAAAAAAATTTTTTGGGGACTTAGTCATTTTTCCGGCGTTTATCAGACTTTCAGATAGGGCAAATGTCAGTGAGTGTTCCGATTTCAGTTCCAGAGCGATTCGCCCATTGAGTCCTTGATATTTAATCGTTTTCAGCCAATATTTCGGATTTTTGAAAATTTCACTTTTTTGTGAAAATATCCACTAAATGAGGGAATAATATGTGTGAGAATACCCCAGGAGAGTTCCAAATGTGTGTGGGTAAAATATATATCCCACGGGGGTAAAATTGAAAAAAGTTGAAAAAAATTTTTTGGGGACTTAGTCATTTTTCTGGCGTTTATCAGACTTTCAGATAGGGGAAATATCAGTGAGCATTCCGATTTCAGTTCCAGAGCGATTCGCCCAATGAGTCCTTGATATTTATTCGTTTTCAGCCATTTTTCTGGATTTTTGAAAATTTCACTTTTTTGTGAAAATATCCACTAAATGAGGGAATAATATGTGTGAGGGTACCTCAGGAGAGTTCCAAATGTGTGTGGGTAGAATATATATCCCACGGGGGTAAAATTGAAAAAAGTTGAAAAAAATTTTTTTTTGGACAGTCATTTTTCCGGCGTTTATCAGACTTTCAGATAGGGCAAATGTCAGTGAGCGTTCCGATTTCAGTTCCAGAGCGATTCACCCAATGAGTCCTTGATATTTAGTCGTTTTCAGCCAATTTTCTGGATTTTTGAAAAATTCACTTTTTTGTGAAAATATCCACTAAATGAGGGAATAATATGTGTGAGGGTACCCCAGGAGAGTTCCAAATGTGTGTGGGTAGAATATATATCCCACGGGGTAAAATTGAAATAAGTTTAAAAAAAATTTTTTTGGACTTAGTCATTCTTCCGACGTTTATCAGACTTTCAGATAGGGGAAATATCAGTGAGCGTTCCGATTTCAGTTCCAGAGTGATTCGCCTATTGAGTCCTTGATATTTAGTCATTTTCAGCCAATATTTTGGATTTTTGCAAATTTCACTTTTTTGTGAAAATATCCACTAAATGAGGGAATAATATGTGTGAGGGTACCCCAGGAGAGTTCCAAATGTGTGTGGGTAGAATATATATCCCACGGGGGTAAAATTGAAAAAAGTTGAAAAAAATTTTTTTTTGGACTTAGTCATTTTTCCGGCATTTATCAGACTTTCAGATAGGGCAAATGTCAGTGAGCATTCCGATTTCAGTTCCAGAGCGATTCGCCCAATGAGTCCCTGAAATTTAGTCGTTTTCAGCCAATTTTCTGAATTTTTGAAAATTTCACTTTTTTGTGAAAATATCCAATAAATGAGGGAATAATATGTGTGAGGGTACCCCAGGAGAGTTCCAAATGTGTGTGGGTAAAATATATATCCCACGGGGGTAAAATTGAAAAAAGTTTAAAAAAATTTTTTTTTGGACTTAGTCATTTTTCCGGCGTTTATCAGACTTTCAGATAGGGCAAATGTCAGTGAGCGTTCCGATTTCAGTTCCAGAGCGATTTGCCCAATGAGTCCTTGATATTTATTCGTTTTCAGCCAATATTTTGTATTTTTGAAAATTTCACTTTTTTGAAAATATCCACTAAATGAGGGAATAATATGTGTGAGGGTACCCCAGGAGAGTTCCAAATTTGTGTGGGTAGAATATATATCGCACGCGGGTAAAATTGAAAAAAGTTGAAAAAAATTTTTTGGGACTTAGTCATTTTTCCGGCGTTTATCAGACTTTCAGATAGGGCAAAGGTCAATGAGCGTTCCGATTTCAGTTCCAGAGCGATTCGCCCATTGAGTCCTTGATATTTAGTCGTTTTCAGCCAATATTTCGGATTTTTGAAAATTTCACTTTTTTGTGAAAATATCCACTAAATGAGGGAATAATATGTGTGAGGGTACCCCAGGAGAGTTCCAAATGTATGTGGGAAGAATATATATCCCACGGAGATAAAATTGAAAAAAGTTGAAAAAAATTTTTTTGGGGACTTAGTCATTTTTCCGGCGTTTATCAGACTTTCAGATAGGGCAAATGTCAGTCAGCATTCCGATTTCAGTTCCAGAGCGATTCGCCCAATGAGTCCTTGATATTTAGTCATTTTCAGCCAATTTTCTGGATTTTTGAAAAATTCACTTTTTTGTGAAAATATCCACTAAATGAGGGAATAATATGTGTGAGGGTACCCCAGGAGAGTTCCAAATGTGTGTGGGTAGAATATATATCCCACGGGGGTAAAATTGAAAAAAGTTGAAAAAAATTTTTTGGGGACTTAGTCATTTTTCCGGCGTTTATCAGACTTTCAGATAGGGGAAATATCAGTGAGCGTTCCGATTTCAGTTCCAGAGCGATTCGCCCAATGAGTCCTTGATATTTATTTGTTTTCAGCCATTTTTCTGGATTTTTGAAAATTTCACTTTTTGTGAAAATATCCACTAAATGAGGGAATAATATGTGTGAGGGTACCCCAGGAGAGTTCCAAATGTGTGTGGGTAAAATATATATCCCACGGGGGTAAAATTGAAAAAAGTTGAAAAAAATTTTTTGGGGACTTAGTCATTTTTCCGGCGTTTATCAGACTTTCAGATAGGGGAAATATCAGTGAGCGTTCCGATTTCAGTTCCAGAGCGATTCGCCCAATGAGTCCTTGATATTTATTTGTTTTCAGCCATTTTTCTGGATTTTTGAAAATTTCACTTTTTGTGAAAATATCCACTAAATGAGGGAATAATATGTGTGAGGGTACCTCAGGAGAGTTCCAAATGTGTGTGGGTAGAATATATATCCCACGCGGGTAAAATTGAAAAAAGTTGAAAAAAATTTTTTTTTGGACTTAGTCATTTTTCCGGCGTTTATCAGACTTTCAGATAGGGCAAATGTCAGTGAGCGTTCCGATTTCAGTTCCAGAGCGATTTGCCCAATGAGTCCTTGATATTTATTCGTTTTCAGCCAATATTTTGTATTTTTGAAAATTTCACTTTTTTGTGAAAATATCCAATAAATGAGGGAATAATATGTGTGAGGGTACCCCAGGAGAGTTCCAAATGTGTGTGGGTAGAATATATATCTCACGGGGGTAAAATTGAAAAAAGTTTAAAAAAATTTTTTTTTGGACTTAGTCATTTTTCCGGCGTTTATCAGACTTTCAGATAGGGGAAATATCAGTGAGCGTTCCGATTTCAGTTCCAGAGCGATTCGCCCAATGAGTCCTTGATATTTATTTGTTTTCAGCCATTTTTCTGGATTTTTGAAAATTTCACTTTTTGTGAAAATATCCACTAAATGAGGGAATAATATTTGTGAGGGTACCCCAGGAGAGTTCCAAATGTGTGTGGGTAAAATATATATCCCACAGGGGTAAAATTGAAAAAAGTTGAAAAAAATTTTTTGGGGACTTAGTCATTTTTCCGGCGTTTATCAGACTTTCAGATAGGGGAAATATCAGTGAGCGTTCCGATTTCAGTTCCAGAGCGATTCGCCCAATGAGTCCTTGATATTTATTTGTTTTCAGCCATTTTTCTGGATTTTTGAAAATTTCACTTTTTGTGAAAATATCCACTAAATGAGGGAATAATATGTGTGAGGGTACCCCAGGAGAGTTCCAAATGTGTGTGGGTAAAATATATATCCCACGGGGGTAAAATTGAAAAAAGTTGAAAAAAATTTTTTGGGGACTTAGTCATTTTTCCGGCGTTTATCAGACTTTCAGATAGGGGAAATATCAGTGAGCGTTCCGATTTCAGTTCCAGAGCGATTCGCCCAATGAGTCCTTGATATTTATTCGTTTTCAGCCATTTTTCTGGATTTTTGAAAATTTCACTTTTTTGTGAAAATATCCAATAAATGAGGGAATAATATGTGTGAGGGTACCCCAGGAGAGTTCCAAATGTGTGTGGGTAGAATATATATCTCACGGGGGTAAAATTGAAAAAAGTTTAAAAAAATTTTTTTTTGGACTTAGTCATTTTTCCGGCGTTTATCAGACTTTCAGATAGGGCAAATGTCAGTGAGCGTTCCGATTTCAGTTCCAGAGCGATTTGCCCAATGAGTCCTTGATATTTATTCGTTTTCAGCCAATATTTTGTATTTTTGAAAATTTCACTTTTTTGAAAATATCCACTAAATGAGGGAATAATATGTGTGAGGGTACCCCAGGAGAGTTCCAAATGTGTGTGGGTAGAATATATATCGCACGCGGGTAAAATTGAAAAAAGTTGAAAAAAAATTTTTGGGACTTAGTCATTTTTCCGGCGTTTATCAGACTTTCAGATAGGGCAAAGGTCAGTGAGCATTCCGATTTCAGTTCCAGAGCGATTCGCCCATTGAGTCCTTGATATTTAGTCGTTTTCAGCCAATATTTCGGATTTTTGAAAATTTCACTTTTTTGTGAAAATATCCACTAAATGAGGGAATAATATGTGTGAGGGTACCCCAGGAGAGTTCCAAATGTGTGTGGGTAGAATATATATCCCACGGTGGTAAAATTGAAAAAAGTTGATAAATTTTTTTTTTGACTTAGTCATTTTTTCGGCGTTTATCAGACTTTCAGATAGGGGAAATGTCAGTGAGCGTTCTGATTTCAGTTCCAGAGCGATTCGCCCAATGAGTCCTTGATATTTATTCGTTTTCAGCCAATATTTTGTATTTTGGAAATTTCACTTTTTTGTGAAAATATCCACTAAATGAGGGAATAATATGTGTGAGGGTACCCCAGGAGAGTTTCAAATGTATGTGGGAAGAATATATATCCCACGGAGATAAAATTGTAAAAAGTTGAAAAAATTTTTTTTTGGGACTAAGTCATTTTTCCGGCGTTTATCAGACTTTCAGATAGGGCAAATGTCAGTGAGCATTCCGATTTCAGTTCCAGAGCGATTCGCCCAATGAGTCCTTGATATTTAGTCGTTTTCAGCCAATTTTCTGGATTTTTGAAAATTTCACTTGTTTGTGAAAATATCCACTAAATGAGGAAATAATTTGTGTGAGGGTACCCCAGGAGAGTTCCAAGTGTGTGTGGGTAGAATATATATCCCACGGGGGAAAAAATGAAAAAAGTTGAAAAAAATTTTTTTTTGGACTTAGTCATTTTTCCGGCGTTTATCAGACTTTCAGATAGGGCAAATGTCACTGAGCGCTCCGATTTCAGTTCCAGAGCGATTCGCCCAATGAGTCCTTGATATTTAGTCGTTTTCAGCCAATTTTCTGGATTTTTGAAAATTTCACTTTTTTGTGAAAATATCCACTAAATGAGGGAATAATATGTGTGAGGGTACCCCAGGAGAGTTCCAAATGTGTGTGGGTAGAATATATATCCCACGGGGGTAAAATCGAAAAAAGTTGAAAAAAATTTTTTTTTGGACTTAGTCATTTTTCCGGCGTTTATCAGACTTTCAGATAGGGGAAATGTCAGTGAGCGTTCCGATTTCAGTTCCAGAGCGATTCGCCCAAGGAGTCCTTAATATTTAGTCGTTTTCAGTCAATTTTCTGAATTTTTGAAAATTTCACTTTTTGTGAAAATATCCAATAAATGAGGGAATAATATGTGTGAGGGTACCTCAGGAGAGTTCCAAATGTGTGTGGGTAGAATATATATCCCACGGAGATAAAATTGAAAAAAGTTGAAAAATTTTTTTTGGGGGACTTAGTCATTTTTCCGGCGTTTATCAAACTTTCAGATAGGGCAAATGTCAGTGAGCGTTCCGATTTCAGTTCCAGAGCGATTCGCCCAATGAGTCCTTGATATTTAGTCGTTTTCAGCCAATTTTCTGGATTTTTGAAAAATTCACTTTTTTGTGAAAATATCCACTAAATGAGGGAATAATATGTGTGAGGGTACCCCAGGAGAGTTCCAAATGTGTGTGGGTAGAATATATATCCCACGGGGGTAAAATCGAAAAAAGTTGAAAAAATTTTTTTTTTGGACTTAGTAATTTTTCCGGCGTTTATCAGACTTTCAGATAGTGGAAATGTCAGTGAGCGTTCCGATTTCAGTTCCACAGCGATTCGCCCAATGAGTCCTTAATATTTAGTCGTTTTCAGCCAATTTTCTGAATTTTTGAAAATTTCACTTTTTTGTGAAAATATCCACTAAATGAGGGAATAATATGTGTGAGGGTACCCCAGGAGAGTTCCAAATGTGTGTGGGTAGAATATATATCCCACGGGGGTAAAATTGAAAAAAGTTGAAAAAAATTTTTTTTTTGACTTAGTCATTTTTCCGGCGTTTATCAGACTTTCAGATTGGGGAAATGTCAGTGAGCGTTCCGATTTCAGTTCCACAGCGATTCGCCCAATGAGTCCTTAATATTTAGTCGTTTTCAGCCAATTTTCTGAATTTTTGAAAATTTCACTTTTTTGTGAAAATATCCACTAAATGAGGAAATAATTTGTGTGAGGGTACCCCAGGAGAGTTCCAAATGTGTGTGGGTAGAATATATATCCCACGGTGGTAAAATTGAAAAAAGTTAAAAAAATTTTTTTTTGGACTTAGCCATTTTTCTGGCGTTTATCAGACTTTCAGATAGGGCAAATGTCAGTGAGTGTTTCGATTTCAGTTCCAGAGCGATTCGCTCAATGAGTCCTTGATATTTAGTCATTTTCAGCCAATATTTTGGATTTTTGAAAATTTCACTTTTTTGTGAAAATATCCACTAAATGAGGGAATAATATGTGTGAGGGTACCCCAGGAGAGTTCCAAATGTGTGTGGGTAGAATATATATCCCACGGTGGTAAAATTGAAAAAAGTTGAAAAAAATTTTTTTTTGGACTTAGTCATTTTTCCGGCGTTTATCAAACTTTCAGAATGGGCAAATGTCAGTGAGCAGTCCGATTTCAGTTCCAGAGCGATTCGCCCAATGAGTCCTTGATATTTAGTCGTTTTCAGCCAATTTTCTGGATTTTTGAAAAATTCACTTTTTTGTGAAAATATCCACTAAATGAGGGAATAATATGTGTGAGGGTACCCCAGGAGAGTTCCAAATGTGTGTGGGTAAAATATATATCCCACGGAGATAAAATTGAAAAAAGTTGAAAAAATTTTTTTGGGGGACTTAGTCATTTTTCCGGCGTTTATCAAACTTTCAGATAGGGCAAATGTCAGTGAGCATTCCGATTTCAGTTCCAGAGCGATTCGCCCAATGAGTCCTTGATATTTAGTCGTTTTCAGCCAATTTTCTGGATTTTTGAAAAATTCACTTTTTTGTGAAAATATCCACTAAATGAGGGAATAATATGTGTGAGGGTACCCCAGGAGAGTTCCAAATGTGTGTGGGTAGAATATATATCCCACGCGGGTAAAATTGAAAAAAGTTGAAAAATTTTTTTTTGGACTTGTCATTTTTCCGTCGTTTATCAGACTTTCAGATAGGGCAAAGGTCAGTGAGCGTTCCGATTTCAGTTCCAGAGCGATTCGTCCAATGAGTCCTTGATATTTAGTCGTTTTCAGCCAATATTTTGGATTTTTGAAAATTTCACTTTTTTGTGAAAATATCCACTAAATGAGGGAATAATATGTGTGAGGGTACCCCAGGAGAGTTCCAAATGTGTGTGGGTAGAATATATATCCCACGGTGGTAAAATTGAAAAAAGTTGAAAAAAATTTTTTTTTGGACTTAGTCATTTTTCCGGCATTTATCAGACTTTCAGATAGGGCAAATGTCAGTGAGCGCTCCGATTTCAATTCCAGAGCGATTCGCCCAATGAGTCCTTGATATTTATTCATTTTCAGCCATTTTTCTGGATTTTTGAAAATTTCACTTTTTTGTGAAAATATCCACTAAATGAGGGAATAATATGTGTGAGGGTACCTCAGGAGAGTTCCAAATGTGTGTGGGTAGAATATATATCCCACGGGGGTAAAATTGAAAAAAGTTGAAAAAAAAATTTTTTTGGACTTAGCCATTTTTCTGGCGTTTATCAGACTTTCAGATAGGGCAAATGTCAGTGAGCATTTCGATTTCAGTTCCAGAGTGATTCGCCCAATGAGTCCTTGATATTTAGTCGTTTTCAGCCAATTTTCTGGATTTTTGAAAATTTCACTTGTTTGTGAAAATATCCACTAAATGAGGAAATAATTTGTGTGAGGGTACCCCAGGAGAGTTCCAAATGTGTGTGGGTAGAATATATATCCCACGGAGTTAAAATTGAAAAAAGTTGAAAAAAATTTTTTTTTGGACTTAGTCATTTTTCCCACGTTTATCAGACTTTCAGATAGGGCAAAGGTCAGTGAGCATTCCGATTTCAGTTCCAGAGCGATTCGCCCATTGAGTCCTTGATATTTAGTCGTTTTCAGCCAATATTTTGGATTTTTGAAAATTTCACTTTTTTGTGAAAAAATCCACTAAATGAGGGAATAATATGTGTGAGGGTACCCCAGGAGAGTTCCAAATGTGTGTGGGAAGAATATATATCCCACGGAGATAAAATTGAAAAAAGTTGAAAAAAAAATTTTTTGAGACTTAGTCATTTTTCCGGTGTTTATCAAACTTTCAGATAGGGCAAATGTCAGTGAGCATTCCGATTTCAGTTCCAGAGCGATTCGCCCAATGAGTCCTTGATATTTAGTCATTTTCAGCCAATTTTCTGGATTTTTGAAAAATTCACTTTTTTGTGAAAATATCCACTAAATGAGGAAATAATTTGTGTGAGGGTACCCCAGGAGAGTTCCAAATGTGTGTGGGTAGAATATATATCCCACGGTGGTATAATTGAAAAAAGTTGAAAAAAAATTTTTTTTTGGACTTAGCCATTTTTCCGGCGTTTTTCAGACTTTCAGATAGGGCAAATGTCAGTGAGCGTTCCGATTTCAGTTCCAGAGCGATTCGCCCAATGAGTCCTTGATATTTAGTCGTTTTCAGCCAATATTCTGGATTTTTGAAAAATTCACTTTTTTGTGAAAATATCCACTAAATGAGGGAATAATATGTGTGAGGGTACCCCAAGAGAGTTCCAAATGTGTGTGGGTAGAATATATATCCCACGGTGGTATAATTGAAAAAAGTAGAAAAAAAAATTTTTTTTGACTTAGTGATTTTTCCGGCATTTATCAGACTTTCAGATAGGGCAAATGTCAGTGAGCATTCCGATTTCAGTTCCAGAGTGATTCGCCCGATGAGTCCTTGATATTTAGTCGTTTTCAGCCAATTTTCTGGATTTTTGAAAAATTCACTTTTTTGTGAAAATATCCACTAAATGAGGGAATAATATGTGTGAGGGTACCCCAGGAGAGTTCCAAATGTGTGTGGGTAAAATATATATCCCACGGGGGTAAAATTGAAAAAAGTTGAAAAAAAATTTTTTTGGACTTAGCCATTTTTCCGGTGTTTATCAGACTTTCAGATAGGGCAAATGTCAGTGAGCATTTTGATTTCAGTTCCAGAGCGATTCACCCAATGAGTCCTTGATATTTAGTCGTTTTCAGCCAATATTTTGGATTTTTGAAAATTTCACTTTTTTGTGAAAATATCCACTAAATGAGGGAATAATATGTGTGAGGGTACCCCAGGAGAGTTCCAAATGTGTGTGGGTAGAATATATATCCCACGCGGGTAAAATTGAAAAAAGTTGAAAAAATTTTTTTTGGACTTAGTCATTTTTCCGGCATTTATCAGACTTTCAGATAGGGCAAATGTCAGTGAGCATTCCGATTTCAGTTCCAGAGTGATTCGCCCAATGAGTCCTTGATATTTAGTCGTTTTCAGCCAATTTTCTGGATTTTTGAAAATTTCACTTGTTTGTGAAAATATCCACTAAATGAGGAAATAATTTGTGTGAGGGTACCCCAGGAGAGTTCCAAATGTATGTGGGAAGAATATATATCCCACGGAGATAAAATTGAAAAAAGTTGAAAAAAATTTTTTTTTGGACTTAGTCATTTTTCCCGCGTTTATCAGACTTTCAGATAGGGCAAAGGTCAGTGAGCGTTCCGATTTCAGTTCCAGAGCGATTCGCCCATTGAGTCCTTGATATTTAGTCGTTTTGAGCCAATATTTTGGATTTTTGAAAATTTCACTTTTTTGTGAAAAAATCCACTAAATGAGGGAATAATATGTGTGAGGGTACCCCAGGAGAGTTCCAAATGTGTGTGGGAAGAATATATATCCCACGGAGATAAAATTGAAAAAAGTTGAAAAAAATTTTTTTGGGGACTTAGTCATTTTTCCGGCGTTTATCAAACTTTCAGATAGGGGAAATGTCAGTGAGCATTCCGATTTCAGTTCCAGAGCGATTCGCCCAATGAGTCTTTGATATTTATTCGTTTTCAGCCAATATTTTGTATTTTTGAAAATTTTACTTTTTTGTGAAAATTTCCACTAAATGAGGGAATAGTATGTGTGAGGGTACCCCAGGAGAGTTCCAAATGTGTGTGGGTAGAATATATATCGCACGCGGGTAAAATTGAAAAAAGTTGAAAAAAAATTTTGGGACTTAGTCATTTTTCCAGCGTTTTTCAGACTTTCAGATAGGGCAAATGTCAGTGAGCGTTCCGATTTCAGTTCCAGAGCGATTCGCCCAATGAGTCCTTGATATTTAGTCGTTTTCAGCCAATATTTTGGATTTTGGAAAATTTCACTTGTTTGTGAAAATATCCACTAAATGAGGGAATAATATGTGTGAGGGTACCCCAGGAGAGTTCCAAATGTGTGTGGGTAGAATATATATCCCACGCGGGTAAAATTGAAAAAAGTTGAAAAAATTTTTTTTGGACTTAGTCATTTTTCCGGCATTTATCAGACTTTCAGATAGGGCAAATGTCAGTGAGCATTCCGATTTCAGTTCCAGAGCAATTCGCCCAATGAGTCCTTGATATTTAGTCGTTTTCAGCCAATTTTCTGGATTTTTGAAAATTTCACTTGTTTGTGAAAATATCCACTAAATGAGGAAATAATTTGTGTGAGGGTACCCCAGGAGAGTTCCAAATGTGTGTGGGTAGAATATATATCCCACGGAGATAAAATTGAAAAAAGTTGAAAAAAATTTTTTTTGGGACTTAGTCATTTTTCCGGCGTTTATCAAACTTTCAGATAGGGGAAATGTCAGTGAGCATTCAGATTTCAGTTCCAGAGCGATTCGCCCAATGAGTCTTTGATATTTATTCGTTTTCAGCCAATATTTTGTATTTTTGAAAATTTTACTTTTTTGTGAAAATATCCACTAAATGAGGGAATAGTATGTGTGAGGGTACCCCAGGAGAGTTCCAAATGTGTGTGGGTAGAATATATATCGCACGCGGGTAAAATTGAAAAAAGTTGAAAAAAAATTTTGGGACTTAGTCATTTTTCCGGCGTTTTTCAGACTTTCAGATAGGGCAAATGTCAGTGAGCGTTCCGATTTCAGTTCCAGAGCGATTCGCCCAATGAGTCCTTGATATTTAGTCGTTTTCAGCCAATATTTTGGATTTTGGAAAATTTCACTTGTTTGTGAAAATATCCACTAAATGAGGAAATAATTTGTGTGAGGGTACCCTAGGAGAGTTCCAAATGTGTGTGGGTAGAATATATATCCCACGGGGGTAAAATTGAAAAAAGTTTAAAAAAATTTTTTTTTGGACTTAGTCATTTTTCCCGCGTTTATCAGACTTTCAGATAGGGCAAAGGTCAGTGAGCGTTCCGATTTCAGTTCCAGAGCGATTCACCCATTGAGTCCTTAATATTTAGTCGTTTTCAGCCAATATTTTGGATTTTTGAAAATTTCACTTTTTTGTGAAAATATCCACTAAATGAGGGAATAATATGTGTGAGGGTACCCCAGGAGAGTTCCAAATGTGTGTGGGTAGAATATATATCCCACGGGGGTAAAATTGAAAAAAGTTGAAAAAAATTTTTTTTTGGACTTAGTCATTTTTCCGGCATTTATCAGACTTTCAGATAGGGCAAATGTCAGTGAGCGCTCCGATTTCAGTTCCAGAGCAATTCGCCCAATGAGTCCTTGATATTTATTCGTTTTCAGCCAATTTTCTGGATTTTTGAAAATTTCACTTTTTTGTGAAAATGTCCACTAAATGAGGGAATAATATGTGTGAGGGTACCCCAGGAGAGTTCCAAATGTATGTGGGAAGAATATATATCCCACGGAGATAAAATTGAAAAAAGTTGAAAAAAATTTTTTTTTGGACTTAGTCATTTTTCCCACGTTTATCAGACTTTCAGATAGTGCAAAGGTCAGTGAGCGTTCCGATTTCAGTTCCAGAGCGATTCGCCCATTGAGTCCTTGATATTTAGTCGTTTTCAGCCAATATTTTGGATTTTTGAAAATTTCACTTTTTTGTGAAAATATCCACTAAATGAGGGAATAATATGTGTGAGGGTACCCCAGGAGAGTTCCAAATGTGTGTGGGTAGAATATATATCCCACGGGGGTAAAATCGAAAGAAGTTGAAAAAAATTTTTTTTTTGACTTAGTCATTTTTCTGGCGTTTATCAGACTTTCAGATAGGGGAAATGTCAGTGAGCCTTCCGATTTCAGTTCCAGAGCGATTCGCCCAATGAGTCCTTAATATTTAGTCGTTTTCAGCCAATTTTCTGAATTTTTGAAAATTTCACTTTTTTGTGAAAATATCCAATAAATGAGGGAATAATATGTGTGAGGGTACCCCAGGAGAGTTCCAAATGTGTGTGGGTAGAATATATATCCCACGGGGGTAAAATTGAAATAAGTTGAAAAAAAAATTTTTTGGACTTAGTCATTCTTCCGGCGTTTATCAGGCTTTTAGATAGGGGAAATATCAGTGAGCATTCCGATTTCAGTTCCAGAGCGATTCGCCCAATGAGTCCTTGATATTTATTCGTTTTCAGCCATTTTTCTGGATTTTTGAAAATTTCACTTTTTTGTGAAAATATCCACTAAATGAGGGAATAATATGTGTGAGGGTACCTCAGGAGAGTTCCAAATGTGTGTGGGTAGAATATATATCCCACGGGGGTAAAATTGAAAAAAGTTGAAAAAAATTTTTTTTTGGACTTAGCCATTTTTCCGGCGTTTATCAGACTTTCAGATAGGGCAAATGTCTGTGAGCGTTTCGATTTCAGTTCCAGAGCGATTCGCCCAATGAGTCCTTGATATTTAGTCGTTTTCAGCCAATATTTTGGATTTTTGAAAATTTCACTTTTTTGTGAAAATATCCACTAAATGAGGGAATAATATGTGTGAGGGTACCCCAGGAGAGTTCCAAATGTGTGTGGGTAAAATATATATCCCACGGGGGTAAAATTGAAAAAAGTTGAAAAAAATTTTTTTTTGGACTTAGCCATTTTTCCGGCGTTTATCAGACTTTCAGATAGGGCAAATGTGAGTGAGCGTTTCGATTTCAGTTCCAGAGCGATTCGCCCAATGAGTCCTTGATATTTAGTCGTTTTCAGCCAATATTTTGGATTTTTGAAAATTTCACTTTTTTGTGAAAATATCCACTAAATGAGGGAATAATATGTGTGAGGGTACCCCAGGAGAGTTCCAAATGTGTGTGGGTAAAATATATATCCCACGGAGATAAAATTGAAAAAAGTTGAAAAAATTTTTTTGGGGGACTTAGTCATTTTTCCGGTGTTTATCAAACTTTCAGATAGGGCAAATGTCAGTGAGCATTCCGATTTCAGTTCCAGAGCGATTCGCCCAATGAGTCCTTGATATTTATCCGTTTTCAGCCAATTTTCTGGATTTTTGAAAAATTCACTTTTTTGTGAAAATATCCACTAAATGAGGGAATAATATGTGTGAGGGTACCCCAGGAGAGTTCCAAATGTGTGTGGGTAGAATATATATCCCACGGTGGTATAATTGAAAAAAAGTTGAAAAAAAAATTTTTTTTGACTTAGTCATTTTTCCGGCATTTATCAGAGTTTCAGATAGGGCAAATGTCAGTGAGCATTCCGATTTCAGTTCCAGAGTGATTCGCCCAATGAGTCCTTGATATTTAGTCGTTTTCAGCCAATTTTCTGGATTTTTGAAAATTTCACTTGTTTGTGAAAATATCCACTAAATGAGGAAATAATTTGTGTGAGGGTACCCCAGGAGAGTTCCAAATGTGTGTGGGTAGAATATATATCCCACGGGGGTAAAATTGAAAAAAGTTGAAAAAAATTTTTTTTTGGACTTAGTCATTTCTCGGGCATTTATCAGACTTTCAGATAGGGCAAATGTCAGTGAGCGCTCCGATTTCAGTTCCAGAGCAATTCGCCCAATGAGTCCTTGATATTTATTCATTTTCAGCCAATTTTCTGGATTTTTGAAAATTTCACTTTTTTGTGAAAATGTCCACTAAATGAGGGAATAATATGTGTGAGGGTACCCCAGGAGAGTTCCAAATGTGTGTGGGTAGAATATATATCCCACGGTGGTAAAATTGAAAAAAGTTGAAAAAAAATTTTTTTTTGACTCAGTCATTTTTCCGGCAATTATCAGACTTTCAGATAGGGCAAATGTCAGTAAGCGCTCCGATTTCAGTTCCAGAGCGATTCGCCCAATGAGTCCTTGATATTTAGTCGTTTTCAGCCAATTTTCTGGATTTTTGAAAATTTCACTTGTTTGTGAAAATATCCACTAAATGAGGAAATAATTTGTGTGAGGGTACCCCAGGAGAGTTCCAAATGTATGTGGGAAGAATATATATCCCACGGAGATAAAATTGAAAAAAGTTGAAAAAAATTTTTTTTTGGACTTAGTCATTTTTCCCGCGTTTATCAGACTTTCAGATAGGGCAAAGGTCAGTGAGCGTTCCGATTTCAGTTCCAGAGCGATTCGCCCATTGAGTCCTTGATATTTAGTCGTTTTGAGCCAATATTTTGGATTTTTGAAAATTTCACTTTTTTGTGAAAAAATCCACTAAATGAGGGAATAATATGTGTGAGGGTACCCCAGGAGAGTTCCAAATGTGTGTGGGAAGAATATATATCCCACGGAGATAAAATTGAAAAAAGTTGAAAAAAATTTTTTTTGGGACTTAGTCATTTTTCCGGCGTTTATCAAACTTTCAGATAGGGGAAATGTCAGTGAGCATTCCGATTTCAGTTCCAGAGCGATTCGCCCAATGAGTCTTTGATATTTATTCGTTTTCAGCCAATATTTTGTATTTTTGAAAATTTTACTTTTTTGTGAAAATTTCCACTAAATGAGGGAATAGTATGTGTGAGGGTACCCCAGGAGAGTTCCAAATGTGTGTGGGTAGAATATATATCGCACGCGGGTAAAATTGAAAAAAGTTGAAAAAAAATTTTGGGACTTAGTCATTTTTCCAGCGTTTTTCAGACTTTCAGATAGGGCAAATGTCAGTGAGCGTTCCGATTTCAGTTCCAGAGCGATTCGCCCAATGAGTCCTTGATATTTAGTCGTTTTCAGCCAATATTTTGGATTTTGGAAAATTTCACTTGTTTGTGAAAATATCCACTAAATGAGGGAATAATATGTGTGAGGGTACCCCAGGAGAGTTCCAAATGTGTGTGGGTAGAATATATATCCCACGCGGGTAAAATTGAAAAAAGTTGAAAAAATTTTTTTTGGACTTAGTCATTTTTCCGGCATTTATCAGACTTTCAGATAGGGCAAATGTCAGTGAGCATTCCGATTTCAGTTCCAGAGCAATTCGCCCAATGAGTCCTTGATATTTAGTCGTTTTCAGCCAATTTTCTGGATTTTTGAAAATTTCACTTGTTTGTGAAAATATCCACTAAATGAGGAAATAATTTGTGTGAGGGTACCCCAGGAGAGTTCCAAATGTGTGTGGGTAGAATATATATCCCACGGAGATAAAATTGAAAAAAGTTGAAAAAAATTTTTTTTGGGACTTAGTCATTTTTCCGGCGTTTATCAAACTTTCAGATAGGGGAAATGTCAGTGAGCATTCCGATTTCAGTTCCAGAGCGATTCGCCCAATGAGTCTTTGATATTTATTCGTTTTCAGCCAATATTTTGTATTTTTGAAAATTTTACTTTTTTGTGAAAATATCCACTAAATGAGGGAATAGTATGTGTGAGGGTACCCCAGGAGAGTTCCAAATGTGTGTGGGTAGAATATATATCGCACGCGGGTAAAATTGAAAAAAGTTGAAAAAAAATTTTGGGACTTAGTCATTTTTCCGGCGTTTTTCAGACTTTCAGATAGGGCAAATGTCAGTGAGCGTTCCGATTTCAGTTCCAGAGCGATTCGCCCAATGAGTCCTTGATATTTAGTCGTTTTCAGCCAATATTTTGGATTTTGGAAAATTTCACTTGTTTGTGAAAATATCCACTAAATGAGGAAATAATTTGTGTGAGGGTACCCTAGGAGAGTTCCAAATGTGTGTGGGTAGAATATATATCCCACGGGGGTAAAATTGAAAAAAGTTTAAAAAAATTTTTTTTTGGACTTAGTCATTTTTCCCGCGTTTATCAGACTTTCAGATAGGGCAAAGGTCAGTGAGCGTTCCGATTTCAGTTCCAGAGCGATTCACCCATTGAGTCCTTAATATTTAGTCGTTTTCAGCCAATATTTTGGATTTTTGAAAATTTCACTTTTTTGTGAAAATATCCACTAAATGAGGGAATAATATGTGTGAGGGTACCCCAGGAGAGTTCCAAATGTGTGTGGGTAGAATATATATCCCACGGGGGTAAAATTGAAAAAAGTTGAAAAAAATTTTTTTTTGGACTTAGTCATTTTTCCGGCATTTATCAGACTTTCAGATAGGGCAAATGTCAGTGAGCGCTCCGATTTCAGTTCCAGAGCAATTCGCCCAATGAGTCCTTGATATTTATTCGTTTTCAGCCAATTTTCTGGATTTTTGAAAATTTCACTTTTTTGTGAAAATGTCCACTAAATGAGGGAATAATATGTGTGAGGGTACCCCAGGAGAGTTCCAAATGTATGTGGGAAGAATATATATCCCACGGAGATAAAATTGAAAAAAGTTGAAAAAAATTTTTTTTTGGACTTAGTCATTTTTCCCACGTTTATCAGACTTTCAGATAGTGCAAAGGTCAGTGAGCGTTCCGATTTCAGTTCCAGAGCGATTCGCCCATTGAGTCCTTGATATTTAGTCGTTTTCAGCCAATATTTTGGATTTTTGAAAATTTCACTTTTTTGTGAAAATATCCACTAAATGAGGGAATAATATGTGTGAGGGTACCCCAGGAGAGTTCCAAATGTGTGTGGGTAGAATATATATCCCACGGGGGTAAAATCGAAAGAAGTTGAAAAAAATTTTTTTTTTGACTTAGTCATTTTTCTGGCGTTTATCAGACTTTCAGATAGGGGAAATGTCAGTGAGCCTTCCGATTTCAGTTCCAGAGCGATTCGCCCAATGAGTCCTTAATATTTAGTCGTTTTCAGCCAATTTTCTGAATTTTTGAAAATTTCACTTTTTTGTGAAAATATCCAATAAATGAGGGAATAATATGTGTGAGGGTACCCCAGGAGAGTTCCAAATGTGTGTGGGTAGAATATATATCCCACGGGGGTAAAATTGAAATAAGTTGAAAAAAAAATTTTTTGGACTTAGTCATTCTTCCGGCGTTTATCAGGCTTTTAGATAGGGGAAATATCAGTGAGCATTCCGATTTCAGTTCCAGAGCGATTCGCCCAATGAGTCCTTGATATTTATTCGTTTTCAGCCATTTTTCTGGATTTTTGAAAATTTCACTTTTTTGTGAAAATATCCACTAAATGAGGGAATAATATGTGTGAGGGTACCTCAGGAGAGTTCCAAATGTGTGTGGGTAGAATATATATCCCACGGGGGTAAAATTGAAAAAAGTTGAAAAAAATTTTTTTTTGGACTTGGCCATTTTTCCGGCGTTTATCAGACTTTCAGATAGGGCAAATGTCAGTGAGCGTTTCGATTTCAGTTCCAGAGCGATTCGCCCAATGAGTCCTTGATATTTAGTCGTTTTCAGCCAATATTTTGGATTTTTGAAAATTTCACTTTTTTGTGAAAATATCCACTAAATGAGGGAATAATATGTGTGAGGGTACCCCAGGAGAGTTCCAAATGTGTGTGGGTAGAATATATATCCCACGGGGGTAAAATCGAAAGAAGTTGAAAAAAATTTTTTTTTTCACTTAGTCATTTTTCTGGCGTTTATCAGACTTTCAGATAGGGGAAATGTCAGTGAGCGTTCCGATTTCAGTTCCAGAGCGATTCGCCCAATGAGTCCTTAATATTTAGTCGTTTTCAGCCAATTTTCTGAATTTTTGAAAATTTCACTTTTTTGTGAAAATATCCAATAAATGAGGGAATAATATGTGTGAGGGTACCCCAGGAGAGTTCCAAATGTGTGTGGGTAGAATATATATCCCACGGGGGTAAAATTGAAAAAAGTTGAAAAAAATTTTTTTTTGGACTTAGTCATTTTTCCGGCATTTATCAGACTTTCAGATAGGGCAAATGTCAGTGAGCGCTCCGATTTCAGTTCCAGAGCAATTCGCCCAATGAGTCCTTGATATTTATTCGTTTTCAGCCAATTTTCTGGATTTTTGAAAATTTCACTTTTTTGTGAAAATGTCCACTAAATGAGGGAATAATATGTGTGAGGGTACCCCCAGGAGAGTTCCAAATGTATGTGGGAAGAATATATATCCCACGGAGATAAAATTGAAAAAAGTTGAAAAAAATTTTTTTTTGGACTTAGTCATTTTTCCCGCGTTTATCAGACTTTCAGATAGGGCAAAGGTCAGTGAGCGTTCCGATTTCAGTTCCAGAGCGATTCGCCCATTGAGTCCTTGATATTTAGTCGTTTTCAGCCAATATTTTGGATTTTTGAAAATTTCACTTTTTTGTGAAAAAATCCACTAAATGAGGGAATAATATGTGTGAGGGTACCCCAGGAGAGTTCCAAATGTGTGTGGGTAGAATATATATCCCACGGTGGTATAATTGAAAAAAGTTGAAAAAAAAATTTTTTTTGACTTAGTCATTTTTCCGGCATTTATCAGACTTTCAGATAGGGGAAATGTCAGTGAGCGTTCCGTTTTCAGTTCCAGAGCGATTCGCCCAATGAGTCCTTAATATTTAGTCGTTTTCAGCCAATTTTCTGAATTTTTGAAAATTTCACTTTTTTGTGAAAATATCCACTAAATGAGGGAATAATATGTGTGAGGGTACCCCAGGAGAGTTCCAAATGTGTGTGGGTAAAATATATATCCCACAGAGATAAAATTGAAAAAAGTTGAAAAAATTTTTTTGGGGGACTTAGTCATTTTTCCGGCGTTTATCAAACTTTCAGATAGGGCAAATGTCAGTGAGCATTCCGATTTCAGTTCCAGAGCGATTCGCCCAATGAGTCCTTGATATTTATTCGTTTTCAGCCAATTTTCTGGATTTTTGAAAAATTCACTTTTTTGTGAAAATATCCACTAAATGAGGGAATAATATGTGTGAGGGTACCCCAGGAGAGTTCCAAATGTGTGTGGGTAGAATATATATCCCACGGTGGTATAATTGAAAAAAAGTTGAAAAAAAAATTTTTTTTGACTTAGTCATTTTTCCGGCATTTATCAGACTTTCAGATAGGGCAAATGTCAGTGAGCATTCCGATTTCAGTTCCAGAGTGATTCGCCCAATGAGTCCTTGATATTTAGTCGTTTTCAGCCAATTTTCTGGATTTTTGAAAATTTCACTTGTTTGTGAAAATATCCACTAAATGAGGAAATAATTTGTGTGAGGGTACCCCAGGAGAGTTCCAAATGTGTGTGGGTAGAATATATATCCCACGGGGGTAAAATTGAAAAAAGTTGAAAAAAATTTTTTTTTGGACTTAGTCATTTCTCCGGCATTTATCAGACTTTCAGATAGGGCAAATGTCAGTGAGCGCTCCGATTTCAGTTCCAGAGCAATTCGCCCAATGAGTCCTTGATATTTATTCGTTTTCAGCCAATTTTCTGGATTTTTGAAAATTTCACTTTTTTGTGAAAATGTCCACTAAATGAGGGAATAATATGTGTGAGGGTACCCCAGGAGAGTTCCAAATGTGTGTGGGTAGAATATATATCCCACGGTGGTAAAATTGAAAAAAGTTGAAAAAAAAATTTTTTTTGACTCAGTCATTTTCCCGGCATTTATCAGACTTTCAGATAGGGCAAATGTCAGTGAGCGTTCCGTTTTCAGTTCCAGAGCGATTCGCCCAATGAGTCCTTAATATTTAGTCGTTTTCAGCCAATTTTCTGAATTTTTGAAAATTTCACTTTTTTGTGAAAATATCCACTAAATGAGGGAATAATATGTGTGAGGGTACCCCAGGAGAGTTCCAAATGTGTGTGGGTAAAATATATATCCCACGGGGGTAAAATTGAAAAAAGTTGAAAAAAATTTTTTTTTGGACTTAGCCATTTTTCCGGCGTTTATCAGACTTTCAGATAGGGCAAATGTGAGTGAGCGTTTCGATTTCAGTTCCAGAGCGATTCGCCCAATGAGTCCTTGATATTTAGTCGTTTTCAGCCAATATTTTGGATTTTTGAAAATTTCACTTTTTTGTGAAAATATCCACTAAATGAGGGAATAATATGTGTGAGGGTACCCCAGGAGAGTTCCAAATGTGTGTGGGTAAAATATATATCCCACGGAGATAAAATTGAAAAAAGTTGAAAAAATTTTTTGGGGGGACTTAGTCATTTTTCCGGCGTTTATCAAACTTTCAGATAGGGCAAATGTCAGTGAGCATTCCGATTTCAGTTCCAGAGCGATTCGCCCAATGAGTCCTTGATATTTATTCGTTTTCAGCCAATTTTCTGGATTTTTGAAAAATTCACTTTTTTGTGAAAATATCCACTAAATGAGGGAATAATATGTGTGAGGGTACCCCAGGAGAGTTCCAAATGTGTGTGGGTAGAATATATATCCCACGGTGGTATAATTGAAAAAAAGTTGAAAAAAAAATTTTTTTTGACTTAGTCATTTTTCCGGCATTTATCAGACTTTCAGATAGGGCAAATGTCAGTGAGCATTCCGATTTCAGTTCCAGAGTGATTCGCCCAATGAGTCCTTGATATTTAGTCGTTTTCAGCCAATTTTCTGGATTTTTGAAAATTTCACTTGTTTGTGAAAATATCCACTAAATGAGGAAATAATTTGTGTGAGGGTACCCCAGGAGAGTTCCAAATGTGTGTGGGTAGAATATATATCCCACGGGGGTAAAATTGAAAAAAGTTGAAAAAAATTTTTTTTTGGACTTAGTCATTTCTCCGGCATTTATCAGACTTTCAGATAGGGCAAATGTCAGTGAGCGCTCCGATTTCAGTTCCAGAGCAATTCGCCCAATGAGTCCTTGATATTTATTCGTTTTCAGCCAATTTTCTGGATTTTTGAAAATTTCACTTTTTTGTGAAAATGTCCACTAAATGAGGAAATAATATGTGTGAGGGTACCCCAGGAGAGTTCCAAATGTGTGTGGGTAGAATATATATCCCACGGTGGTAAAATTGAAAAAAGTTGAAAAAAAAATTTTTTTTGACTCAGTCATTTTTCCGGCATTTATCAGACTTTCAGATAGGGCAAATGTCAGTGAGCGCTCCGATTTCAGTTCCAGAGCGATTCGCCCAATGAGTCATTGATATTTATTCGTTCTCAGACAATTTTCTGAATTTTTAAAAATTTCACTTTTTTGTGAAAATATCCACTAAATGAGGGAATAATATGTGTGAGGGTACCCCAGGAGAGTTCCAAATGTGTGTGGGTAGAATATATATCCACGGGGGTAAAATCGAAAGAAGTTGAAAAAAATTTTTTTTTTCACTTAGTCATTTTTCTGGCGTTTATCAGACTTTCAGATAGGGGAAATGTCAGTGAGCGTTCCGATTTCAGTTCCAGAGCGATTCGCCCAATGAGTCCTTAATATTTAGTCGTTTTCAGCCAATTTTCTGAATTTTTGAAAATTTCACTTTTTTGTGAAAATATCCAATAAATGAGGGAATAATATGTGTGAGGGTACCCCAGGAGAGTTCCAAATGTGTGTGGGTAGAATATATATCCCACGGGGGTAAAATTGAAATAACTTGAAAAAAAAATTTTTTGGACTTAGTCATTCTTCCGGCGTTTATCAGGCTTTTAGATAGGGGAAATATCAGTGAGCATTCCGATTTCAGTTCCAGAGCGATTCGCCCAATGAGTCCTTGATATTTATTCGTTTTCAGCCATTTTTCTGGATTTTTGAAAATTTCACTTTTTTGTGAAAATATCCACTAAATGAGGGAATAATATGTGTGAGGGTACCTCAGGAGAGTTCCAAATGTGTGTGGGTAGAATATATATCCCACGGGGGTAAAATTGAAAAAAGTTGAAAAAAATTTTTTTTGGACTTAGCCATTTTTCTGGCGTTTATCAGACTTTCAGATAGGGCAAATGTCAGTGAGCATTTCGATTTCAGTTCCAGAGCGATTCGCCCAATGAGTCCTTGATATTTATTCGTTTTCAGCCAATTTTCTGTATTTTTGAAAATTTCACTTTTTTGTGAAAATATCCACTAAATGAGGGAATAATATGTGTGAGGGTACCCCAGGAGAGTTCCAAATGTGTGTGGGTAAAATATATATCCCACGGGAGTAAAATTGAAAAAAGTTGAAAAAAATTTTTTTTTGGACTTAGCCATTTTTCCGGCGTTTATCAGACTTTCAGATAGGGCAAATGTCAGTGAGCGTTTCGATTTCAGTTCCAGAGCGATTCGCCCAATGAGTCCTTGATATTTAGTCGTTTTCAGCCAATTTTCTGGATTTTTGAAAATTTCACTTGTTTGTGAAAATATCCACTAAATGAGGAAATAATTTGTGTGAGGGTACCCCAGGAGAGTTCCAAATGTGTGTGGGTAGAATATATATCCCACGGGGGTAAAATTGAAAAAAGTTGAAAAAAATTTTTTTTTGGACTTAGTCATTTTTCCGGCATTTATCAGACTTTCAGATAGGGCAAATGTCAGTGAGCGCTCCGATTTCAGTTCCAGAGCAATTCGCCCAATGAGTCCTTGATATTTATTCGTTTTTAGCCAATTTTCTGGATTTTTGAAAATTTCACTTTTTTGTGAAAATGTCCACTAAATGAGGGAATAATATGTGTGAGGGTACCCCAGGAGAGTTCCAAATGTATGTGGGAAGAATATATATCCCACGGAGATAAAATTGAAAAAAGTTGAAAAAAATTTTTTTTTGGACTTAGTCATTTTTCCCGCGTTTATCAGACTTTCAGATAGGGCAAAGGTCAGTGAGCGTTCCGATTTCAGTTCCAGAGCGATTCGCCCATTGAGTCCTTGATATTTAGTCGTTTTCAGCCAATATTTTGGATTTTTGAAAATTTCACTTTTTTGTGAAAAAATCCACTAAATGAGGGAATAATATGTGTGAGGGTACCCCAGGAGAGTTCCAAATGTGTGTGGGTAGAATATATATCCCACGGTGGTATAATTGAAAAAAGTTGAAAAAAAATTTTTTTGGACTTAGTCATTTTTCCGGCATTTATCAGACTTTCAGATAGGGGAAATGTCAGTGAGCGTTCCGTTTTCAGTTCCAGAGCGATTCGCCCAATGAGTCCTTAATATTTAGTCGTTTTCAGCCAATTTTCTGAATTTTTGAAAATTTCACTTTTTTGTGAAAATATCCACTAAATGAGGGAATAATATGTGTGAGGGTACCCCAGGAGAGTTCCAAATGTGTGTGGGTAGAATATATATCCCACGGTGGTAAAATTGAAAAAAGTTGAAAAAATTTTTTTTTTAACTCAGTCATTTTTCCGCCATTTATCAGACTTTCAGATAGGGCAAATGTCAGTGAGCGCTCCGATTTCAGTTCCAGAGCGATTCGCCCAATGAGTCATTGATATTTATTCGTTTTCAGACAATTTTCTGAATTTTTAAAAATTTCACTTTTTTGTGAAAATATCCCCTAAATGAGGGAATAATATGTGTGAGGGTACCCCAGGAGAGTTCCAAATGTGTGTGGGTAGAATATATATCCCACGGGGGTAAAATTGAAAAAAGTTGAAAAAATTTTTTTTTTTCGACTTAGTCATTTTTCCGGCGTTTATCAGACTTTCAGATAGGGCAAATGTCAGTGAGCGTTCCGATTTCAGCTCCAGAGCGATTCGCCCAATGAGTCTTTGATATTTATTCGTTTTCAGCCAATTTTCTGGATTTTTGAAAATTTTACTTTTTTGTGAAAATATCCACTAAATGAGGGAATAATATGTGTGAGGGTACCCCAGGAGAGTTCCAAATGTGTGTGGGTAGAATATATATCCCACGGTGGTATAATTGAAAAAAAGTTGAAAAAAAAATTTTTTTTGACTTAGTCATTTTTCCGGCATTTATCAGACTTTCAGATAGGGCAAATGTCAGTGAGCATTCCGATTTCAGTTCCAGAGTGATTCACCCAATGAGTCCTTGATATTTATTCGTTTTCAGCCAATTTTCTGGATTTTTGAAAATTTCACTTGTTTGTGAAAATATCCACTAAATGAGGGAATAATATGTGTGAGGGTACCCCAGGAGAGTTCCCAATGTGTGTGGGTAAAATATATATCCCACGGGGGTAAAATTGAAAAAAGTTGAAAAAAATTTTTTTTTGGACTTAGCCATTTTTCCGGCGTTTATCAGACTTTCAGATAGGGCAAATGTCAGTGAGCGTTTCGATTTCAGTTCCAGAGCGATTCGCCCAATGAGTCCTTGATATTTATTCGATTTCAGCCAATATTTTGGATTTTTGAAAATTTCACTTTTTTGTGAAAATATCCACTAAATGAGGGAATAATATGTGTGAGGGTACCCCAGGAGAGTTCCAAATGTGTGTGGGTAAAATATATATCCCACGGAGATAAAATTGAAAAAAGTTGAAAAAATTTTTTTGGGGGACTTAGTCATTTTTCCGGCGTTTATCAAACTTTCAGATAGGGCAAATGTCAGTGAGCATTCCGATTTCAGTTCCAGAGCGATTCGCCCAATGAGTCCTTGATATTTATTCGTTTTCAGCCAATTTTCTGGATTTTTGAAAAATTCACTTTTTTGTGAAAATATCCACTAAATGAGGGAATAATATGTGTGAGGGTACCCCAGGAGAGTTCCAAATGTGTGTGGGTAGAATATATATCCCACGGTGGTATAATTGAAAAAAAGTTGAAAAAAAATTTTTTTTGACTTAGTCATTTTTCCGGCATTTATCAGACTTTCAGATAGGGCAAATGTCAGTGAGCGTTCCGATTTCAGTTCCAGAGCAATTCGCCCAATGAGTCATTGATATTTATTCGTTTTCAGACAATTTTCTGAATTTTTAAAAATTTCACTTTTTTGTGAAAATATCCCCTAAATGAGGGAATAATATGTGTGAGGGTACCCCAGGAGAGTTCCAAATGTGTGTGGGTAGAATATATATCCCACGGGGGTAAAATTGAAAAAAGTTGAAAAAATTTTTTTTTTTCGACTTAGTCATTTTTCCGGCGTTTATCAGACTTTCAGATAGGGCAAATGTCAGTGAGCGTTCCGATTTCAGCTCCAGAGCGATTCGCCCAATGAGTCTTTGATATTTATTCGTTTTCAGCCAATTTTCTGGATTTTTGAAAATTTTACTTTTTTGTGAAAATATCCACTAAATGAGGGAATAATATGTGTGAGGGTACCCCAGGAGAGTTCCAAATGTGTGTGGGTAGAATATATATCCCACGGTGGTATAATTGAAAAAAAGTTGAAAAAAAAATTTTTTTTGACTTAGTCATTTTTCCGGCATTTATCAGACTTTCAGATAGGGCAAATGTCAGTGAGCATTCCGATTTCAGTTCCAGAGTGATTCACCCAATGAGTCCTTGATATTTATTCGTTTTCAGCCAATTTTCTGGATTTTTGAAAATTTCACTTGTTTGTGAAAATATCCACTAAATGAGGGAATAATATGTGTGAGGGTACCCCAGGAGAGTTCCCAATGTGTGTGGGTAAAATATATATCCCACGGGGGTAAAATTGAAAAAAGTTGAAAAAAATTTTTTTTTGGACTTAGCCATTTTTCCGGCGTTTATCAGACTTTCAGATAGGGCAAATGTCAGTGAGCGTTTCGATTTCAGTTCCAGAGCGATTCGCCCAATGAGTCCTTGATATTTATTCGATTTCAGCCAATATTTTGGATTTTTGAAAATTTCACTTTTTTGTGAAAATATCCACTAAATGAGGGAATAATATGTGTGAGGGTACCCCAGGAGAGTTCCAAATGTGTGTGGGTAAAATATATATCCCACGGAGATAAAATTGAAAAAAGTTGAAAAAATTTTTTTGGGGGACTTAGTCATTTTTCCGGCGTTTATCAAACTTTCAGATAGGGCAAATGTCAGTGAGCATTCCGATTTCAGTTCCAGAGCGATTCGCCCAATGAGTCCTTGATATTTATTCGTTTTCAGCCAATTTTCTGGATTTTTGAAAAATTCACTTTTTTGTGAAAATATCCACTAAATGAGGGAATAATATGTGTGAGGGTACCTCAGGAGAGTTCCAAATGTGTGTGGGTAGAATATATATCCCACGGTGGTATAATTGAAAAAAAGTTGAAAAAAAATTTTTTTTGACTTAGTCATTTTTCCGGCATTTATCAGACTTTCAGATAGGGCAAACGTCAGTGAGCATTCCGATTTCAGTTCCAGAGTGATTCACCCAATGAGTCCTTGATATTTAGTCGTTTTCAGACAATTTTCTGGATTTTTGAAAATTTCACTTGTTTGTGAAAATATCCACTAAATGAGGAAATAATTTGTGTGAGGGTACCCCAGGAGAGTTCCAAATGTGTGTGGGTAGAATATATATCCCACGGTGGTAAAATTGAAAAAAGTTGAAAAAAATTTTTTTTTGGACTTAGTCATTTTTCCGGCATTTATCAGACTTTCAGATAGGGCAAATGTCAGTGAGCGCTCCGATTTCAGTTCCAGAGCAATTCGCCCAATGAGTCCTTGATATTTATTCGTTTTCAGCCAATTTTCTGGATTTTTGAAAATTTCACTATTTTGTGAAAATGTCCACTAAATGAGGGAATAATATGTGTGAGGGTACCCCAGGAGAGTTCCAAATGTATGTGGGAAGAATATATATCCCACGGAGATAAAATTGAAAAAAGTTGAAAAAAATTTTTTTTTGGACTTAGTAATTTTTCCCGCGTTTATCAGGCTTTCAGATAGGGCAAATGTCAGTGAGCATTTCGATTTCAGTTCCAGAGCGATTCGCCCAATGAGTCCTTGATATTTATTCGTTTTCAGCCAATTTTCTGTATTTTTCAAAATTTCACTTTTTTGTGAAAATATCCACTAAATGAGGGAATAATATGTGTGAGGGTACCCCAGGAGAGTTCCAAATGTGTGTGGGTAAAATATATATCCCACGGGGGTAAAATTGAAAAAAGTTGAAAAAAATTTTTTTTTGGACTTAGCCATTTTTCCGGCGTTTATCAGACTTTCAGATAGGGCAAATGTCAGTGAGCGTTTCGATTTCAGTTCCAGAGCGATTCGCCCAATGAGTCCTTGATATTTATTCGATTTCAGCCAATATTTTGGATTTTTGAAAATTTCACTTTTTTGTGAAAATATCCACTAAATGAGGGAATAATATGTGTGAGGGTACCCCAGGAGAGTTCCAAATGTGTGTGGGTAAAATATATATCCCACGGAGATAAAATTGAAAAAAGTTGAAAAAATTTTTTTGGGGGACTTAGTCATTTTTCCGGCGTTTATCAAACTTTCAGATAGGGCAAATGTCAGTGAGCATTCCGATTTCAGTTCCAGAGCGATTCGCCCAATGAGTCCTTGATATTTATTCGTTTTCAGCCAATTTTCTGGATTTTTGAAAAATTCACTTTTTTGTGAAAATATCCACTAAATGAGGGAATAATATGTGTGAGGGTACCTCAGGAGAGTTCCAAATGTGTGTGGGTAGAATATATATCCCACGGTGGTATAATTGAAAAAAAGTTGAAAAAAAATTTTTTTTGACTTAGTCATTGTTCCGGCATTTATCAGACTTTCAGATAGGGCAAACGTCAGTGAGCATTCCGATTTCAGTTCCAGAGTGATTCACCCAATGAGTCCTTGATATTTAGTCGTTTTCAGACAATTTTCTGGATTTTTGAAAATTTCACTTGTTTGTGAAAATATCCACTAAATGAGGAAATAATTTGTGTGAGGGTACCCCAGGAGAGTTCCAAATGTGTGTGGGTAGAATATATATCCCACGGTGGTAAAATTGAAAAAAGTTGAAAAAAATTTTTTTTTGGACTTAGTCATTTTTCCGGCATTTATCAGACTTTCAGATAGGGCAAATGTCAGTGAGCGCTCCGATTTCAGTTCCAGAGCAATTCGCCCAATGAGTCCTTGATATTTATTCGTTTTCAGCCAATTTTCTGGATTTTTGAAAATTTCACTATTTTGTGAAAATGTCCACTAAATGAGGGAATAATATGTGTGAGGGTACCCCAGGAGAGTTCCAAATGTATGTGGGAAGAATATATATCCCACGGAGATAAAATTGAAAAAAGTTGAAAAAAATTTTTTTTTGGACTTAGTAATTTTTCCCGCGTTTATCAGGCTTTCAGATAGGGCAAATGTCAGTGAGCATTTCGATTTCAGTTCCAGAGCGATTCGCCCAATGAGTCCTTGATATTTATTCGTTTTCAGCCAATTTTCTGTATTTTTCAAAATTTCACTTTTTTGTGAAAATATCCACTAAATGAGGGAATAATATGTGTGAGGGTACCCCAGGAGAGTTCCAAATGTGTGTGGGTAGAATATATATCCCACGGTGGTATAATTGAAAAAAAGTTGAAAAAAAATTTTTTTTGACTTAGTCATTTTTCCGGCATTTATCAGACTTTCAGATAGGGCAAATGTCAGTGAGCATTCCGATTTCAGTTCCAGAGTGATTCACCCAATGAGTCCTTGATATTTAGTCGTTTTCAGACAATTTTCTGGATTTTTGAAAATTTCACTTGTTTGTGAAAATATCCACTAAATGAGGAAATAATTTGTGTGAGGGTACCCCAGGAGAGTTCCAAATGTGTGTGGGTAGAATATATATCCCACGGGGGTAAAATTGAAAAAAGTTGAAAAAAATTTTTTTTTGGACTTAGTCATTTTTCCGGCATTTATCAGACTTTCAGATAGGGCAAATGTCAATGAGCGCTCCGATTTCAGTTCCAGAGCGATTCGCCCAATGAGTCCTTGATATTTATTCGTTTTCAGCCAATTTTCTGGATTTTTGAAAATTTCACTATTTTGTGAAAATGTCCACTAAATGAGGGAATAATATGTGTGAGGGTACCCCAGGAGAGTTCCAAATGTATGTGGGAAGAATATATATCCCACGGAGATAAAATTGAAAAAAGTTGAAAAAAATTTTTTTTTGGACTTAGTCATTTTTCCCGCGTTTATCAGACTTTCAGATAGGGCAAATGTCAGTGAGCGTTCCGATTTCAGCTCCAGAGCGATTCGCCCAATGAGTCCTTGATATTTATTCGTTTTCAGCCAATTTTCTGTATTTTTGAAAATTTTACTTTTTTGTGAAAATATCCACTAAATGAGGGAATAATATGTGTGAGGGTACCCCAGGAGAGTTCCAAATGTGTGTGGGTAGAATATATATCCCACGGGGGTAAAATCGAAAAAAGTTAAAAAAAATTTTTTTTTTGACTTAGTCATTTTTCCGGCGTTTATCAGACTTTCATATAGGCCAAATGTCAGTGAGCGTTCCGATTTCAGCTCCAGAGCGATTCGCCCAATGAGTCCTTGATATTTATTCGTTTTCAGCCATTTTTCTGGATTTTTGAAAATTTCACTTTTTTGTGAAAAAATCCACTAAATGAGGGAATAATATGTGTGAGGGTACCCCAGGAGAGTTCCAAATGTGTGTGGGTAGAATATATATCCCACGGTGGTATAATTGAAAAAAGTTGAAAAAAAAATTTTTTTTGACTTAGTCATTTTTCCGGCATTTATCAGACTTTCAGATAGGGCAAATGTCAGTGAGCATTCCGATTTCAGTTCCAGAGTGATTCGCCCAATGAGTCCTTGATATTTAGTCGTTTTCAGCCAATTTTCTGGATTTTTGAAAATTTCACTTTTTTGTGAAATTGTCCACTAAATGAGGGAAAAATATGTGTGAGGGTACCCCAGGAGAGTTCCAAATGTATGTGGGAAGAATATATATCCCACGGAGATAAAATTGAAAAAAGTTGAAAAAAAATTTTTTTGGGACTTAGTCATTTTTCCGGCGTTTATCAAACTTTCAGATAGGGCAAATGTCAGTGAGCATTCCGATTTCAGTTCCAGAGCGATTCGCCCAATGAGTCCCTAATATTTAGTCGTTTTCAGCCAATTTTCTGAATTTTTGAAAATTTCACTTTTTTGTGAAAATATCCACTAAATGAGGAAATAATTTGTGTGAGGGTACCCCAGGAGAGTTCCAAATGTGTGTGGGTAGAATATATATCCCACGGTGGTATAATTGAAAAAAGTTGAAAAAAAATTTTTTTTTTGGACTTAGCCATTTTTCTGGCGTTTATCAGACTTTCAGATAGGGCAAATGTCAGTGAGCGTTCCGATTTCAGTTCCAGAGCGATTCGCCCAATGAGTCTTTGATATTTATTCGTTTTCAGACAATATTTTGTATTTTTGAAAATTTTACTTTTTTGTGAAAATATCCACTAAATGAGGGAATAATATGTGTGAGGGTACCCCAGGAGAGTTCCAAATGTGTGTGGGTAGAATATATATCCCACGGTGGTAAAATTGAAAAAAGTTAAAAAAAAAAATTTTTTGGACTCAGTCATTTTTCCGGCATTTATCAGACTTTCAGATAGGGCAAATGTCAGTGAGCGCTCCGATTTCAGTTCCAGAGCGATTCGCCCAATGAGTCATTGATATTTATTCGTTTTCAGACAATTTTCTGAATTTTTAAAAATTGCACTTTTTTGTGAAAATATCCACTAAATGAGGGAATAATATGTTTGAGGGTACCCCAGGAGAGTTCCAAATGTGTGTGGGTAGAATATATATCCCACGGGGGTAAAATCGAAAGAAGTTGAAAAAATTTTTTTTTTTGACTTAGTCATTTTTCTGGCGTTTATCAGACTTTCAGATAGGGGAAATGTCAGTGAGCGTTCCGATTTCAGTTCCAGAGCGATTCGCCCAATGAGTCCTTAATATTTAGTCGTTTTCAGCCAATTTTCTGAATTTTTGAAAATTTCACTTTTTTGTGAAAATATCCAATAAATGAGGGAATAATATGTGTGAGGGTACCCCAGGAGAGTTCCAAATGTGTGTGGGTAAAATATACATCCCACGGGGGTAAAATTGAAAAAAGTTGAAAAAAATTTTTTTTTGGACTTAGTCATTTTTCCCGCGTTTATCAGACTTTCAGATAGGGCAAAGGTCAGTGAGCGTTCCGATTTCAGTTCCAGAGCGATTCGCCCATTGAGTCCTTGATATTTATTCGTTTTCAGCCAATATTTTGGATTTTTGAAAATTTCACTTTTTTGTGAAAAAATCCACTAAATGAGGGAATAATATGTGTGAGGGTACCCCAGGAGAGTTCCAAATGTGTGTGGGTAGAATATATATCCCACGGTGGTATAATTGAAAAAAGTTGAAAAAAAATTTTTTTTTGGACTTAGCCATTTTTCTGGCGTTTATCAGACTTTCAGATAGGGCAAATGTCAGTGAGCGTTCCGATTTCAGTTCCAGAGCGAGTCGCCCAATGAGTCTTTGATATTTATTCGTTTTCAGACAATATTTTGTATTTTTGAAAATTTTACTTTTTTGTGAAAATATCCACTAAATGAGGGAATAATATGTGTGAGGGTACCCCAGGAGAGTTCCAAATGTGTGTGGGTAGAATATATATCCCACGGTGGTAAAATTGAAAAAAGTTGAAAAAAAATTTTTTTTTGACTCAGTCATTTTTCCGGCATTTATCAGACTTTCAGATAGGGCAAATGTCAGTGAGCGCTCCGATTTCAGTTCCAGAGCGATTCGCCCAATGAGTCATTGATATTTATTCGTTTTCAGACAATTTTCTGAATTTTTAAAAATTTCACTTTTTTGTGAAAATATCCACTAAATGAGGGAATAATATGTGTGAGGGTACCCCAGGAGAGTTCCAAATGTGTGTGGGTAGAATATATATCCCACGGGGGTAAAATCGAAAGAACTTGAAAAAATTTTTTTTTTTGACTTAGTCATTTTTCTGGCGTTTATCAGACTTTCAGATAGGGGAAATGTCAGTGAGCGTTCCGATTTCAGTTCCAGAGCGATTCGCCCAATGAGTCCTTAATATTTAGTCGTTTTCAGCCAATTTTCAGAATTTTTGAAAATTTCACTTTTTTGTGAAAATATCCAATAAATGAGGGAATAATATGTGTGAGGGTACCCCAGGAGAGTTCCAAATGTGTGTGGGTAGAATATATATCCCACGGTGGTAAAATTGAAATAAGTTGAAAAAAAAATTTTTTGGACTTAGTCATTCTTCCGGCGTTTATCAGGCTTTTAGATAGGGGAAATATCAGTGAGCATTCCGATTTCAGTTCCAGAGCGATTCGCCCAATGAGTCCTTGATATTTATTCGTTTTCAGCCATTTTTCTGGATTTTTGAAAATTTCACTTTTTTGTGAAAATATCCAATAAATGAGGGAATAATATGTGTGAGGGTACCCCAGGAGAGTTCCAAATGTGTGTGGGTAAAATATACATCCCACGGGGGTAAAATTGAAAAAAGTTGAAAAAAATTTTTTTTTGGACTTAGTCATTTTTCCCGCGTTTATCAGACTTTCAGATAGGGCAAAGGTCAGTGAGCGTTCCGATTACAGTTCCAGAGCGATTCGCCCATTGAGTCCTTGATATTTATTCGTTTTCAGCCAATATTTTGGATTTTTGAAAATTTCACTTTTTTGTGAAAAAATCCACTAAATGAGGGAATAATATGTGTGAGGGTACCCCAGGAGAGTTCCAAATGTGTGTGGGTAGAATATATATCCCACGGTGGTATAATTGAAAAAAGTTAAAAAAAAAATTTTTTTTGACTTAGTCATTTTTCCGGCATTTATCAGACTTTCAGATAGGGCAAATGTCAGTGAGCATTCCGATTTCAGTTCCAGAGTGATTCGCCCAATGAGTCCTTGATATTTAGTCGTTTTCAGCCAATTTTCTGGATTTTTGAAAATTTCACTTTTTTGTGAAATTGTCCACTAAATGAGGGAAAAATATGTGTGAGGGTACCCCAGGAGAGTTCCAAATGTATGTGGGAAGAATATATATCCCACGGAGATAAAATTGAAAAAAGTTGAAAAAAAAATTTTTTGGGACTTAGTCATTTTTCCGGCGTTTATCAAACTTTCAGATAGGGCAAATGTCAGTGAGCATTCCGATTTCAGTTCCAGAGCGATTCGCCCAATGAGTCCTTAATATTTAGTCGTTTTCAGCCAATTTTCTGAATTTTTGAAAATTTCACTTTTTTGTGAAAATATCCACTAAATGAGGAAATAATTTGTGTGAGGGTACCCCAGCAGAGTTCCAAATGTGTGTGGGTAGAATATATATCCCACGGTGGTATAATTGAAAAAAGTTGAAAAAAAATTTTTTTTTGGACTTAGCCATTTTTCTGGCGTTTATCAGACTTTCAGATAGGGCAAATGTCAGTGAGCGTTCCGATTTCAGTTCCAGAGCGATTCGCCCAATGAGTCTTTGATATTTATTCGTTTTCAGACAATATTTTGTATTTTTGAAAATTTTACTTTTTTGTGAAAATATCCACTAAATGAGGGAATAATATGTGTGAGGGTACCCCAGGAGAGTTCCAAATGTGTGTGGGTAGAATATATATACCACGGTGGTAAAATTGAAAAAAGTTTAAAAAAAATTTTTTTTTGACTCAGTCATTTTTCCGGCATTTATCAGACTTTCAGATAGGGCAAATGTCAGTGAGCGCTCCGATTTCAGTTCCAGAGCGATTCGCAGAAATGAGTCATTGATATTTATTCGTTTTCAGACAATTTTCTGAATTTTTAAAAATTGCACTTTTTTGTGAAAATATCCACTAAATGAGGGAATAATATGTGTGAGGGTACCCCAGGAGAGTTCCAAATGTGTGTGGGTAGAATATATATCCCACGGGGGTAAAATCGAAAGAAGTTGAAAAAATTTTTTTTTTTGACTTAGTCATTTTTCTGGCGTTTATCATACTTTCAGATAGGGGAAATGTCAGTGAGCGTTCCGATTTCAGTTCCAGAGCGATTCGCCCAATGAGTCCTTAATATTTAGTCGTTTTCAGCCAATTTTCTGAATTTTTGAAAATTTCACTTTTTTGTGAAAATATCCAATAAATGAGGGAATAATATGTGTGAGGGTACCCCAGGAGAGTTCCAAATGTGTGTGGGTAGAATATATATCCCACGGGGGTAAAATCGAAAGAAGTTGAAAAAATTTTTTTTTTTGACTTAGTCATTTTTCTGGCGTTTATCAGACTTTCAGATAGGGGAAATGTCAGTGAGCGTTCCGATTTCAGTTCCAGAGCGATTCGCCCAATGAGTCCTTAATATTTAGTCGTTTTCAGCCAATTTTCTGAATTTTTGAAAATTTCACTTTTTTGTGAAAATATCCAATAAATGAGGGAATAATATGTGTGAGGGTACCCCAGGAGAGTTCCAAATGTGTGTGGGTAAAATATACATCCCACGGGGGTAAAATTGAAAAAAGTTGAAAAAAATTTTTTTTTGGACTTAGTCATTTTTCCCGCGTTTATCAGACTTTCAGATAGGGCAAAGGTCAGTGAGCGTTCCGATTTCAGTTCCAGAGCGATTCGCCCATTGAGTCCTTGATATTTATTCGTTTTCAGACAATTTTCTGAATTTTTAAAAATTTCACTTTTTTGTGAAAATATCCACTAAATGAGGGAATAATATGTGTGAGGGTACCCCAGGAGAGTTCCAAATGTGTGTGGGTAGAATATATATCCCACGGGGGTAAAATTGAAATAAGTTGAAAAAAAAATTTTTTGGACTTAGTCATTCTTCCGGCGTTTATCAGGCTTTTAGATAGGGGAAATATCAGTGAGCATTCCGATTTCAGTTCCAGAGCGATTCGCCCAATGAGTCCTTGATATTTATTCGTTTTCAGCCATTTTTCTGGATTTTTGAAAATTTCACTTTTTTATGAAAATATCCACTAAATGAGGGAATAATATGTGTGAGGGTACCTCAGGAGAGTTCCAAATGTGTGTGGGTAGAATATATATCCCACGGGGGTAAAATTGAAAAAAGTTGAAAAAAATTTTTTTTTGGACTTAGCCATTTTTCTGGCGTTTATCAGACTTTCAGATAGGGCAAATGTCAGTGAGCATTTCGATTTCAGTTCCAGAGCGATTCGCCCAATGAGTCCTTGATATTTATTCGTTTTCAGCCAATTTTCTGTATTTTTCAAAATTTCACTTTTTTGTGAAAATATCCACTAAATGAGGGAATAATATGTTTGAGGGTACCCCAGGAGAGTTCCAAATGTGTGTGGGTAAAATATATATCCCACGGGGGTAAAATTGAAAAAAGTTGAAAAAAATATTTTTTTGGACTTAGTCATTTTTCCCGCGTTTATCAGACTTTCAGATAGGGCAAAGGTCAGTGAGCGTTCCGATTTCAGTTCCAGAGCGATTCGCCCATTGAGTCCTTGATATTTATTAGTTTTCAGCCAATATTTTGGATTTTTGAAAATTTCACTTTTTTGTGAAAAAATCCACTAAATGAGGGAATAATATGTGTGAGGGTACCCCAGGAGAGTTCCAAATGTGTGTGGGTAGAATATATATCCCACGGTGGTATAATTGAAAAAAGTTGAAAAAAAAATTTTTTTTGACTTAGTCATTTTTCCGGCATTTATCAGACTTTCAGATAGGGCAAATGTCAGTGAGCATTCCGATTTCAGTTCCAGAGTGATTCGCCCAATGAGTCCTTGATATTTAGTCGTTTTCAGCCAATTTTCTGGATTTTTGAAAATTTCACTTTTTTGTGAAATTGTCCACTAAATGAGGGAAAAATATGTGTGAGGGTACCCCAGGAGAGTTCCAAATGTATGTGGGAAGAATATATATCCCACGGAGATAAAATTGAAAAAAGTGGAAAAAAAATTTTTTTGGGACTTAGTCATTTTTCCGGCGTTTATCAAACTTTCAGATAGGGCAAATGTCAGTGAGCATTCCGATTTCAGTTCCAGAGCGATTCGCCCAATGAGTCCTTAATATTTAGTCGTTTTCAGCCAATTTTCTGAATTTTTGAAAATTTCACTTTTTTGTGAAAATATCCACTAAATGAGGAAATAATTTGTGTGAGGGTACCCCAGGAGAGTTCCAAATGTGTGTGGGTAGAATATATATCCCACGGGGGTAAAATTGAAATAAGTTGAAAAAAAAATTTTTTGGACTTAGTCATTCTTCCGGCGTTTATCAGGCTTTTAGATAGGTGAAATATCAGTGAGCATTCCGATTTCAGTTCCAGAGTGATTCGCCCAATGAGTCCTTGATATTTATTCGTTTTCAGCCATTTTTCTGGATTTTTGAAAATTTCACTTTTTTGTGAAAATATCCACTAAATGAGGGAATAATATGTGTGAGGGTACCTCAGGAGAGTTCCAAATGTGTGTGGGTAGAATATATATCCCACGGGGGTAAAATTGAAAAAAGTTGAAAAAAATTTTTTTTTGGACTTAGCCATTTTTCTGGCGTTTATCAGACTTTCAGATAGGGCAAATGTCAGTGAGCATTTCGATTTCAGTTCCAGAGCGATTCACCCAATGAGTCTGTAATATTTAGTCGTTTTCAGCCAATTTTCTGAATTTTTGAAAATTTCACTTTTTTGTGAAAATGTCCACTAAATGAGGGAATAATATGTGTGAGGGTACCCAAGGAGAGTTCCAAATGTATGTGGGAAGAATATATATCCCACGGAGATAAAATTGAAAAAAGTTGAAAAAAATTTTTTTTGGGACTTAGTCATTTTTCCGGCGTTTATCAGACTTTCAGATAGGGGAAATGTCAGTGAGCGTTCCGATTTCAGTTCCAGAGCGATTCGCCCAATGAGTCTTTGATATTTATTCGTTTTCAGCCAATATTTTGTATTTTTGAAAATTTTACTTTTTTGTGAAAATATCCACTAAATGAGGGAATAGTATGTGTGAGGGTACCCCATGAGAGTTCCAAATGTGTGTGGGTAGAATATATATCGCACGCGGGTAAAATTGAAAAAAGTTGAAAAAAAATTATTGGGCCTTAGTCATTTTTCCGGCGTTTTTCAGACTTTCAGATAGGGCAAAGGTCAGTGAGCGTTCCGATTTCAGTTCCAGAGCGATTCGCCCATTGAGTCCTTGATATTTAGTCGTTTTCAGCCAATATTTTGGATTTTTGAAAATTTCACTTTTTTGTGAAAATATCCACTAAATGAGGGAATAATTTGTGTGAGGGTACCCCAGGAGAGTTCCAAATGTGTGTGGGTAGAATATATATCGCACGCGGGTAAAATTGAAAAAAGTTGAAAAAAATTTTTTGGGACTTAGTCATTTTTCTGGCGTTTTTCAGACTTTCAGATAGGGCAAAGGTCAGTGAGCGTTCCGATTTCAGTTCCAGAGCGATTCGCCCATTGAGTCCTTGATATTTAGTCGTTTTCAGCCAATATTTTGGATTTTTGAAAATGTCACTTTTTTGTGAAAATATCCACTAAATGAGGGAATAATATGTGTGAGGGTACCCCAGGAGAGTTCCAAATGTGTGTGGGTAGAATATATATCCCACGGGGGTAAAATTGAAAAAAGTTGAAAAAAATTTTTTTTTGGACTTAGTCATTTTTCCGGCGTTTATCAGACTTTCAGATAGGGGAAATGTCAGTGAGCGTTCCGATTTCAGTTCCAGAGCGATTCGCCCAATGAGTCCTTAATATTTAGTCGTTTTCAGCCAATTTTCGGAATTTTTGAAAATTTCACTTTTTTGTGAAAATATCCACTAAATGAGGAAATAATTTGTGTGAGGGTACCCCAGGAGAGTTCCAAATGTGTGTGGGTAGAATATATATCCCACGGTGGTATAATTGAAAAAAGTTGAAAAAAATTTTTTTTTTGGACTTTGCCATTTTTCTGGCGTTTATCAGACTTTCAGATAGGGCAAATGTCAGTGAGCGTTTCGATTTCAGTTCCAGAGCGATTCGCCCAATGAGTCCTTGATATTTAGTCGTTTTCAGCCAATTTTCTGGATTTTTGAAAAATTCACTTTTTTGTGAAAATATCCACTAAATGAGGGAATAATATGTTTGAGGGTACCCCAGGAGAGTTCCAAATGTGTGTGGGTAAAATATATATCCCACGGGGGTAAAATTGAAAAAAGTTGAAAAAAATATTTTTTTGGACTTAGTCATTTTTCCCGCGTTTATCAGACTTTCAGATAGGGCAAAGGTCAGTGAGCGTTCCGATTTCAGTTCCAGAGCGATTCGCCCATTGAGTCCTTGATATTTATTAGTTTTCAGCCAATATTTTGGATTTTTGAAAATTTCACTTTTTTGTGAAAAAATCCACTAAATGAGGGAATAATATGTGTGAGGGTACCCCAGGAGAGTTCCAAATGTGTGTGGGTAGAATATATATCCCACGGTGGTATAATTGAAAAAAGTTGAAAAAAAAATTTTTTTTGACTTAGTCATTTTTCCGGCATTTATCAGACTTTCAGATAGGGCAAATGTCAGTGAGCATTCCGATTTCAGTTCCAGAGTGATTCGCCCAATGAGTCCTTGATATTTAGTCGTTTTCAGCCAATTTTCTGGATTTTTGAAAATTTCACTTTTTTGTGAAATTGTCCACTAAATGAGGGAAAAATATGTGTGAGGGTACCCCAGGAGAGTTCCAAATGTATGTGGGAAGAATATATATCCCACGGAGATAAAATTGAAAAAAGTGGAAAAAAAATTTTTTTGGGACTTAGTCATTTTTCCGGCGTTTATCAAACTTTCAGATAGGGCAAATGTCAGTGAGCATTCCGATTTCAGTTCCAGAGCGATTCGCCCAATGAGTCCTTAATATTTAGTCGTTTTCAGCCAATTTTCTGAATTTTTGAAAATTTCACTTTTTTGTGAAAATATCCACTAAATGAGGAAATAATTTGTGTGAGGGTACCCCAGGAGAGTTCCAAATGTGTGTGGGTAGAATATATATCCCACGGGGGTAAAATTGAAATAAGTTGAAAAAAAAATTTTTTGGACTTAGTCATTCTTCCGGCGTTTATCAGGCTTTTAGATAGGTGAAATATCAGTGAGCATTCCGATTTCAGTTCCAGAGCGATTCGCCCAATGAGTCCTTGATATTTATTCGTTTTCAGCCATTTTTCTGGATTTTTGAAAATTTCACTTTTTTGTGAAAATATCCACTAAATGAGGGAATAATATGTGTGAGGGTACCTCAGGAGAGTTCCAAATGTGTGTGGGTAGAATATATATCCCACGGGGGTAAAATTGAAAAAAGTTGAAAAAAATTTTTTTTTGGACTTAGCCATTTTTCTGGCGTTTATCAGACTTTCAGATAGGGCAAATGTCAGTGAGCATTTCGATTTCAGTTCCAGAGCGATTCACCCAATGAGTCTGTAATATTTAGTCGTTTTCAGCCAATTTTCTGAATTTTTGAAAATTTCACTTTTTTGTGAAAATGTCCACTAAATGAGGGAATAATATGTGTGAGGGTACCCAAGGAGAGTTCCAAATGTATGTGGGAAGAATATATATCCCACGGAGATAAAATTGAAAAAAGTTGAAAAAAATTTTTTTTGGGACTTAGTCATTTTTCCGGCGTTTATCAGACTTTCAGATAGGGGAAATGTCAGTGAGCGTTCCGATTTCAGTTCCAGAGCGATTCGCCCAATGAGTCTTTGATATTTATTCGTTTTCAGCCAATATTTTGTATTTTTGAAAATTTTACTTTTTTGTGAAAATATCCACTAAATGAGGGAATAGTATGTGTGAGGGTACCCCATGAGAGTTCCAAATGTGTGTGGGTAGAATATATATCGCACGCGGGTAAAATTGAAAAAAGTTGAAAAAAAATTATTGGGCCTTAGTCATTTTTCCGGCGTTTTTCAGACTTTCAGATAGGGCAAAGGTCAGTGAGCGTTCCGATTTCAGTTCCAGAGCGATTCGCCCATTGAGTCCTTGATATTTAGTCGTTTTCAGCCAATATTTTGGATTTTTGAAAATTTCACTTTTTTGTGAAAATATCCACTAAATGAGGGAATAATTTGTGTGAGGGTACCCCAGGAGAGTTCCAAATGTGTGTGGGTAGAATATATATCGCACGCGGGTAAAATTGAAAAAAGTTGAAAAAAATTTTTTGGGACTTAGTCATTTTTCTGGCGTTTTTCAGACTTTCAGATAGGGCAAAGGTCAGTGAGCGTTCCGATTTCAGTTCCAGAGCGATTCGCCCATTGAGTCCTTGATATTTAGTCGTTTTCAGCCAATATTTTGGATTTTTGAAAATGTCACTTTTTTGTGAAAATATCCACTAAATGAGGGAATAATATGTGTGAGGGTACCCCAGGAGAGTTCCAAATGTGTGTGGGTAGAATATATATCCCACGGGGGTAAAATTGAAAAAAGTTGAAAAAAATTTTTTTTTGGACTTAGTCATTTTTCCGGCGTTTATCAGACTTTCAGATAGGGGAAATGTCAGTGAGCGTTCCGATTTCAGTTCCAGAGCGATTCGCCCAATGAGTCCTTAATATTTAGTCGTTTTCAGCCAATTTTCTGAATTTTTGAAAATTTCACTTTTTTGTGAAAATATCCACTAAATGAGGAAATAATTTGTGTGAGGGTACCCCAGGAGAGTTCCAAATGTGTGTGGGTAGAATATATATCCCACGGTGGTATAATTGAAAAAAGTTGAAAAAAATTTTTTTTTTGGACTTTGCCATTTTTCTGGCGTTTATCAGACTTTCAGATAGGGCAAATGTCAGTGAGCGTTTCGATTTCAGTTCCAGAGCGATTCGCCCAATGAGTCCTTGATATTTAGTCGTTTTCAGCCAATTTTCTGGATTTTTGAAAAATTCACTTTTTTGTGAAAATATCCACTAAATGAGGGAATAATATGTGTGAGGGTACCCCAGGAGAGTTCCAAATGTGTGTGGGTAGAATATATATCCCACGGGGGTAAAATTGAAAAAAGTTGAAAAAAATTTTTTTTTGGACTTAGTCATTTTTCCGGCGTTTATCAGACTTTCAGATAGGGCAAATGTCAGTGAGCGTTCCGATTTCAGTTCCAGAGCGATTCGCCCAATGAGTCTTTGATATTTATTCGTTTTCAGCCAATATTTTGTATTTTTGAAAATTTTACTTTTTTGTGAAAATATCCACTAAATGAGGGAATAGTATGTGTGAGGGTACCCCAGGAGAGTTCCAAATGTGTGTGGGTAGAATATATATCGCACGCGGGTAAAATTGAAAAAAGTTGAAAAAAAATTATTGGGCCTTAGTCATTTTTCCGGCGTTTTTCAGACTTTCAGATAGGGCAAAGGTCAGTGAGCGTTCCGATTTCAGTTCCAGAGCGATTCGCCCATTGAGTCCTTGATATTTAGTCATTTTCAGCCAATATTTTGGATTTTTGAAAATTTCACTTTTTTGTGAAAATATCCACTAAATGAGGGAATAATATGTGTGAGGGTACCCCAGGAGAGTTCCAAATGTGTGTGGGTAGAATATATATCCCACGGTGGTAAAATTGAAAAAAGTTGAAAAAATTTTTTTTTTTGACTCAGTCATTTTTCCGGCATTTATCAGACTTTCAGATAGGGCAAATGTCAGTGAGCGCTCCGATTTCAGTTCCAGAGCGATTCGCCCAATGAGTCATTGATATTTTTTCGTTTTCAGACAATTTTCTGAATTTTTAAAAATTTCACTTTTTTGTGAAAATATCCACTAAATGAGGGAATAATATGTGTGAGGGTACCCCAGGAGAGTTCCAAATGTATGTGGGAAGAATATATATCCCACGGAGATAAAATTGAAAAAAGTTGAAAAAAATTTTTTTTGGGACTTAGTCATTTTTCCGGCGTTTATCAGACTTTCAGATAGGGCAAATGTCAGTGAGCATTCCGATTTCAGTTCCAGAGCGATTCGCCCAATGAGTCCTTGATATTTAGTCATTTTCAGCCAATTTTCTGGATTTTTGAAAAATTCACTTTTTTGTGAAAATATCCACTAAATGAGGGAATAATATGTGTGAGGGTACCCCAGGAGAGTTCCAAATGTGTGTGGGTAGAATATATATCCCACGGGGGTAAAATTGAAAAAAGTTGAAAAAAATTTTTTTTTTCGACTTAGTCATTTTTCCGGCGTTTATCAGACTTTCAGGTAGGGCAAATGTCAGTGAGCGTTCCGATTTCAGCTCCAGAGCGATTCGCCCAATGAGTCCTTGATATTTAGTCGTTTTCAGCCAATATTTTGGATTTTTGAAAATTTCACTTTTTTGTGAAAATATCCACTAAATGAGGGAATAATTTGTGTGAGGGTACCCCAGGAGAGTTCCAAATGTGTGTGGGTAGAATATATATCGCACGCGGGTAAAATTGAAAAAAGTTGAAAAAAATTTTTTGGGACTTAGTCATTTTTCTGGCGTTTTTCAGACTTTCAGATAGGGCAAAGGTCAGTGAGCGTTCCGATTTCAGTTCCAGAGCGATTCGCCCATTGAGTCCTTGATATTTAGTCGTTTTCAGCCAATATTTTGGATTTTTGAAAATGTCACTTTTTTGTGAAAATATCCACTAAATGAGGGAATAATATGTGTGAGGGTACCCCAGGAGAGTTCCAAATGTGTGTGGGTAGAATATATATCCCACGGGGGTAAAATTGAAAAAAGTTGAAAAAAATTTTTTTTTGGACTTAGTCATTTTTCCGGCGTTTATCAGACTTTCAGATAGGGGAAATGTCAGTGAGCGTTCCGATTTCAGTTCCAGAGCGATTCGCCCAATGAGTCCTTAATATTTAGTCGTTTTCAGCCAATTTTCTGAATTTTTGAAAATTTCACTTTTTTGTGAAAATATCCACTAAATGAGGAAATAATTTGTGTGAGGGTACCCCAGGAGAGTTCCAAATGTGTGTGGGTAGAATATATATCCCACGGTGGTATAATTGAAAAAAGTTGAAAAAAATTTTTTTTTTGGACTTTGCCATTTTTCTGGCGTTTATCAGACTTTCAGATAGGGCAAATGTCAGTGAGCGTTTCGATTTCAGTTCCAGAGCGATTCGCCCAATGAGTCCTTGATATTTAGTCGTTTTCAGCCAATTTTCTGGATTTTTGAAAAATTCACTTTTTTGTGAAAATATCCACTAAATGAGGGAATAATATGTGTGAGGGTACCCCAGGAGAGTTCCAAATGTGTGTGGGTAGAATATATATCCCACGGGGGTAAAATTGAAAAAAGTTGAAAAAAATTTTTTTTTGGACTTAGTCATTTTTCCGGCGTTTATCAGACTTTCAGATAGGGCAAATGTCAGTGAGCGTTCCGATTTCAGTTCCAGAGCGATTCGCCCAATGAGTCTTTGATATTTATTCGTTTTCAGCCAATATTTTGTATTTTTGAAAATTTTACTTTTTTGTGAAAATATCCACTAAATGAGGGAATAGTATGTGTGAGGGTACCCCAGGAGAGTTCCAAATGTGTGTGGGTAGAATATATATCGCACGCGGGTAAAATTGAAAAAAGTTGAAAAAAAATTATTGGGCCTTAGTCATTTTTCCGGCGTTTTTCAGACTTTCAGATAGGGCAAAGGTCAGTGAGCGTTCCGATTTCAGTTCCAGAGCGATTCGCCCATTGAGTCCTTGATATTTAGTCATTTTCAGCCAATATTTTGGATTTTTGAAAATTTCACTTTTTTGTGAAAATATCCACTAAATGAGGGAATAATATGTGTGAGGGTACCCCAGGAGAGTTCCAAATGTGTGTGGGTAGAATATATATCCCACGGTGGTAAAATTGAAAAAAGTTGAAAAAATTTTTTTTTTTGACTCAGTAATTTTTCCGGCATTTATCAGACTTTCAGATAGGGCAAATGTCAGTGAGCGCTCCGATTTCAGTTCCAGAGCGATTCGCCCAATGAGTCATTGATATTTTTTCGTTTTCAGACAATTTTCTGAATTTTTAAAAATTTCACTTTTTTGTGAAAATATCCACTAAATGAGGGAATAATATGTGTGAGGGTACCCCAGGAGAGTTCCAAATGTATGTGGGAAGAATATATATCCCACGGAGATAAAATTGAAAAAAGTTGAAAAAAATTTTTTTTGGGACTTAGTCATTTTTCCGGCGTTTATCAGACTTTCAGATAGGGCAAATGTCAGTGAGCATTCCGATTTCAGTTCCAGAGCGATTCGCCCAATGAGTCCTTGATATTTAGTCATTTTCAGCCAATTTTCTGGATTTTTGAAAAATTCACTTTTTTGTGAAAATATCCACTAAATGAGGGAATAATATGTGTGAGGGTACCCCAGGAGAGTTCCAAATGTGTGTGGGTAGAATATATATCCCACGGGGGTAAAATTGAAAAAAGTTGAAAAAAATTTTTTTTTTCGACTTAGTCATTTTTCCGGCGTTTATCAGACTTTCAGGTAGGGCAAATGTCAGTGAGCGTTCCGATTTCAGCTCCAGAGCGATTCGCCCAATGAGTCCTTGATATTTATTCGTTTTCAGCCAACTTTCTGTATTATTGAAAATTTTACTTTTTTTGTGAAAATATCCACTAAATGAGGGAATAATATGTGTGAGGGTACCCCAGGAGCGTTCCAAATGTGTGTGGGCAGAATATATATCCCACGTGGGTAAAATCGAAAAAAGTTGAAAAAATTTTTTATTTGGACTTAGTCATTTTTCCGCCGTTTATCAGACTTTCAGATAGGGCAAAGGTCAGTGAGCATTCCGATTTCAGTTCCAGAGCGATTCGCCCAATGAGTCCTTGATATTTAGTCGTTTTCAGCCAATATTTTGGATTTTTGAAAATTTCACTTTTTTGTGAAAATATCCACTAAATGAGGGAATAATATGTGTGAGGGTACCCCAGGAGAGTTCCAAATGTGTGTGGGTAGAATATATATCCCACGCGGGTAAAATTGAAAAAAGTTGAAAAAATTTTTTTTGGACTTAGTCATTTTTCCGTCGTTTATCAGACTTTCAGATAGGGCAAAGGTCAGTGAGCGTTCCGATTTCAGTTCCAGAGCGATTCGCCCAATGAGTCCTTGATATTTAGTCGTTTTCAGCCAATATTTTGGATTTTTGAAAATTTCACTTTTTTGTGAAAATATCCACTAAATGAGAGAATAATATGTGTGAGGGTACCCCAGGAGAGTTCCAAATGTGTGTGGGTAGAATATATATCCCACGGTGGTAAAATTGAAAAAAGTTTAAAAAAAATGTTTTTTGGACTTAGTCATTTTTCCGGCATTTATCAGACTTTCAGATACGGCAAATGTCAGTGAGCACTCCGATTTCAGTTCCAGAGCGATTCGCCCAATGAGTCCTTGATATTTATTCGTTTTCAGCCAATTTTCTGGATTTTTGAAAATTTCACTTGTTTGTGAAAATATCCACTAAATGAGGAAATAATTTGTGTGAGGGTACCCCAGGAGAGTTCCAAATGTGTGTGGGTAAAATATATATCCCACGGAGATAAAATTGAAAAAAGTTGAAAAAATTTTTTTGGGGGACTTAGTCATTTTTCCGACGTTTATCAAACTTTCAGATAGGGCAAATGTCAGTGAGCATTCCGATTTCAGTTCCAGAGCGATTCGCCCAATGAGTCCTTGATATTTAGTCGTTTTCAGCCAATATTTTGGATTTTTGAAAATTTCACTTTTTTGTGAAAATATTCACTAAATGAGGAAATAATTTGTGTGAGGGTACCCCAGGAGAGTTCCAAATGTGTGTGGGTAGAATATATATCCCACGGTGATATAATTGAAAAAAGTTGAAAAAAAATTTTTTTTTGGACTTAGTCATTTTTCCCACGTTTATCAGACTTTCAGATAGGGCAAAGGTCAGTGAGCGTTCCGATTTCAGTTCCAGAGCGATTCGCCCATTGAGTCCTTGATATTTAGTCGTTTTCAGCCAATATTTTGGATTTTTGAAAATTTCACTTTTTTGTGAAAATATCCACTAAATGAGGGAATAATATGTGTGAGGGTACCCCAGGAGAGTTCCAAATGTGTGTGGGTAGAATATATATCCCACGGTGGTATAATTGAAAAAAGTTTAAAAAAAATTTTTTTTTGACTTAGTCATTTTTCCGGCATTTATCAGACTTTCAGATAGGGCAAATGTCAGTGAGCATTCCGATTTCAGTTCCAGAGTGATTCGCCCAATGAGTCCTTGATATTTAGTCGTTTTCAGCCAATTTTCTGGATTTTTGAAAATTTCACTTGTTTGTGAAAATATCCACTAAATGAGGAAATAATTTGTGTGAGGGTACCCCAGGAGAGTTCCAAATGTGTGTGGGTAGAATATATATCCCACGGGGGTAAAATTGAAAAAAGTTGAAAAAAAATTTTTTTTTGACTGTCATTTTTCCGACATTTATCAGACTTTCAGATAGGGCAAATGTCAGTGAGCGCTCCGATTTCAGTTCCAGAGCGATTTGCCCAATGAGTCATTGATATATATTCGTTTTCAGACAATTTTCTGAATTTTTAAAAATTTCACTTTTTTGTGAAAATATCCACTAAATGAGGGAATAATATGTGTGAGGGTACCCCAGGAGAGTTCCAAATGTGTGTGGGCAGAATATATATCCCACGTGGGTAAAATCGAAAAAAGTTGAAAAAATTTTTTATTTGGACTTAGTCATTTTTCCGCCGTTTATCAGAATTTCAGATAGGGGAAATGTCAGTGAGCGTTCCGATTTCAGTTCCAGAGCGATTCGCCCAATGAGTCCTTAATATTTAGTCGTTTTCAGCCAATTTTCTGAATTTTTGAAAATTTCACTTTTTTGTGAAAATATCCACTAAATGAGGGAATAATATGTGTGAGGGTACCCCAGGAGAGTTCCAAATGTGTGTGGGTAGAATATATATCCCACGCGGGTAAAATTGAAAAAAGTTGAAAAAATTTTTTTGGGACTTAGTCATTTTTCCGTCGTTTATCAGACTTTCAGATAGGGCAAAGGTCAGTGAGCATTCCGATTTCAGTTCCAGAGCGATTCGCCCAATGAGTCCTTGATATTTAGTCGTTTTCAGCCAATATTTTGGATTTTTGAAAATTTCACTTTTTTGTGAAAATATCCACTAAATGAGGGAATAATATGTGTGAGGGTACCCCAGCAGAGTTCCAAATGTGTGTGGGTAGAATATATATCCCACGCGGGTAAAATTGAAAAAAGTTGAAAAAATTTTTTTTGGACTTAGTCATTTTTCCGTCGTTTATCAGACTTTCAGATAGGGCAAAGGTCAGTGAGCGTTCCGATTTCAGTTCCAGAGCGATTCACCCAATGAGTCCTTGATATTTAGTCGTTTTCAGCCAATATTTTGGATTTTTGAAAATTTCACTTTTTTTGTGAAAATATCCACTAAATGAGAGAATAATATGTGTGAGGGTACCCCAGGAGAGTTCCAAATGTGTGTGGGTAGAAAATATATCCCACGGTGGTAAAATTGAAAAAAGTTTAAAAAAAATGTTTTTTGGACTTAGTCATTTTTCCGGCATTTATCAGACTTTCAGATAGGGCAAAGGTCAGTGAGCGTTCAGATTTCAGTTCCAGAGCGATTCGCCAATTGAGTCCTTGATATTTAGTCGTTTTCAGCCAATATTTTGGATTTTTGAAAATTTCACTTTTTTGTGAAAATATCCACTAAATGAGGGAATAATATGTGTGAGGGTACCCCAGGAGAGTTCCAAATGTGTGTGGGTAGAATATATATCCCACGTGGTATAATTGAAAAAAGTAGAAAAAAAATTTTTTTTTGACTTAGTCATTTTTCCGGCATTTATCAGACTTTCAGATAGGGCAAATGTCAGTGAGCATTCCGATTTCAGTTCCAGAGTGATTCGCCCAATGAGTCCTTGATATTTAGTCGTTTTCAGCCAATTTTCTGGATTTTTGAAAATTTCACTTGTTTGTGAAAATATCCACTAAATTAGGAAATAATTTGTGTGAGGGTACCCCAGGAGAGTTCCAAATGTGTGTGGGTAAAATATATATCCCACGGAGATAAAATTGAAAAAAGTTGAAAAAATTTTTTGGGGGGACTTAGTCATTTTTCCGGCGTTTATCAAACTTTCAGATAGGGCAAATGTCAGTGAGCATTCCGATTTCAGTTCCAGAGCGATTCGCCCAATGAGTCCTTGATATTTAGTCGTTTTCAGCCAATTTTCTGGATTTTTGAAAAATTCACTTTTTTGTGAAAATATCCACTAAATGAGGGAATAATATGTGTGAGGGTACCCCAGGAGAGTTCCAAATGTGTGTGGGTAAAATATATATCCCACGGGGGTAAAATTGAAAAAAGTTGAAAAAAATTTTTTTTTGGACTTACCCATTTTTCCGGCGTTTATCAGACTTTCAGATAGGGCAAATGTCAGTGAGCGTTTCGATTTCAGTTCCAGAGCGATTCGCCCAATGAGTCCTTGATATTTAGTCGTTTTCAGCCAATATTTTTTTATTTTTGAAAATTTCACTTTTTTGTGAAAATATCCACTAAATGAGGGAATAATATGTGTGAGGGTACCCCAGGAGAGTTCCAAATGTGTGTGGGTAGAATATATATCCCACGCGGGTAAAATTGAAAAAAGTTGAAAAAATTTTTTTGGGACTTAGTCATTTTTCCGTCGTTTATCAGACTTTCAGATAGGGCAAAGGTCAGTGAGCATTCCGATTTCAGTTCCAGAGTGATTCGCCCAATGAGTCCTTGATATTTAGTCGTTTTCAGCCAATATTTTGGATTTTTGAAAATTTCACTTTTTTGTGAAAATATCCACTAAATGATGGAATAATATGTGTGAGGGTACCCCAGGAGAGTTCCAAATGTGTGTGGGTAGAATATATATCCCACGTGGGTAAAATCGAAAAAAGTTGAAAAAATTTTTTATTTGGACTTAGTCATTTTTCCCGCGTTTATCAGACTTTCAGATAGGGCAAAGGTCAGTGAGCGTTCCGATTTCAGTTCCAGAGCGATTCGCCCATTAAGTCCTTGATATTTAGTCGTTTTCAGCCAATATTTTGGATTTTTGAAAATTTCACTTTTTTGTGAAAATATCCACTAAATGAGGGAATAATATGTGTGAGAGTACCCTAGGAGAGTTCCAAATGTGTGTGGGTAGAATATATATCCCACGCGGGTAAAATTGAAAAAAGTTGAAAAAATGTTTTTTGGACTTAGTCATTTTTCCGGCATTTATCAGACTTTCAGATAGGGCAAATGTCAGTGAGCACTCCGATTTCAGTTCCAGAGCGATTCGCCCAATGAGTCCTTGATATTTATTCGTTTTCAGCCAATTTTCTGGATTTTTGAAAATTTCACTTGTTTGTGAAAATATTCACTAAATGAGGAAATAATTTGTGTGAGGGTACCCCAGGAGAGTTCCAAATGTGTGTGGGTAGAATATATATCCCACTGTGATATAATTGAAAAAAGTTGAAAAAAATTTTTTTTTGAACTTAGTCATTTTTCCCACGTTTATCAGACTTTCAGATAGGGCAAAGGTCAGTGAGCGTTCCGATTTCAGTTCCAGAGCGATTCGCCCATTGAGTCCTTGATATTTAGTCGTTTTCAGCCAATATTTTGGATTTTTGAAAATTTCACTTTTTTGTGAAAATATCCACTAAATGAGGGAATAATATGTGTGAGGGTACCCCAGGAGAGTTCCAAATGTGTGTGGGTAGAATATATATCCCACGGTGGTATAATTGAAAAAAGTTTAAAAAAAATTTTTTTTTGACTTAGTCATTTTTCCGGCAGTTATCAGACTTTCAGATAGGGCAAATGTCAGTGAGCATTCCGATTTCAGTTCCAGAGTGATTCGCCCAATGAGTCCTTGATATTTAGTCGTTTTCAGCCAATTTTCTGGATTTTTGAAAATTTCACTTGTTTGTGAAAATATCCACTAAATGAGGAAATAATTTGTGTGAGGGTACCCCAGGAGAGTTCCAAATGTGTGTGGGTAGAATATATATCCCACGGGGGTAAAATTGAAAAAAGTTGAAAAAAAATTTTTTTTTGACTTAGTCATTTTTCCGACATTTATCAGACTTTCAGATAGGGCAAATGTCAGTGAGCGCTCCGATTTCAGTTCCAGAGCGATTTGCCCAATGAGTCATTGATATATATTCGTTTTCAGACAATTTTCTGAATTTTTAAAAATTTCACTTTTTTGTGAAAATATCCACTAAATGAGGGAATAATATGTGTGAGGGTACCCCAGGAGAGTTCCAAATGTGTGTGGGCAGAATATATATCCCACGGAGATAAAATTGAAAAAAGTTGAAAAAATTTTTTGGGGGGACTTAGTCATTTTTCCGGCGTTTATCAAACTTTCAGATAGGGCAAATGTCAGTGAGCATTCCGATTTCAGTTCCAGAGCGATTCGCCCAATGAGTCCTTGATATTTAGTCGTTTTCAGCCAATTTTCTGGATTTTTGAAAAATTCACTTTTTTGTGAAAATATCCACTAAATGAGGGAATAATATGTGTGAGGGTACCCCAGGAGAGTTCCAAATGTGTGTGGGTAAAATATATATCCCACGGGGGTAAAATTGAAAAAAGTTGAAAAAAATTTTTTTTTGGACTTACCCATTTTTCCGGCGTTTATCAGACTTTCAGATAGGGCAAATGTCAGTGAGCGTTTCGATTTCAGTTCCAGAGCGATTCGCCCAATGAGTCCTTGATATTTAGTCGTTTTCAGCCAATATTTTTTTATTTTTGAAAATTTCACTTTTTTGTGAAAATATCCACTAAATGAGGGAATAATATGTGTGAGGGTACCCCAGGAGAGTTCCAAATGTGTGTGGGTAGAATATATATCCCACGGTGGTATAATTGAAAAAAGTTTAAAAAAAATTTTTTTTTGACTTAGTCATTTTTCCGGCATTTATCAGACTTTCAGATAGGGCAAATGTCAGTGAGCATTCCGATTTCAGTTCCAGAGTGATTCGCCCAATGAGTCCTTGATATTTAGTCGTTTTCAGCCAATTTTCTGGATTTTTGAAAATTTCACTTGTTTGTGAAAATATCCACTAAATGAGGAAATAATTTGTGTGAGGGTACCCCAGGAGAGTTCCAAATGTGTGTGGGTAGAATATATATCCCACGGGGGTAAAATTGAAAAAAGTTGAAAAAAAATTTTTTTTTGACTGTCATTTTTCCGACATTTATCAGACTTTCAGATAGGGCAAATGTCAGTGAGCGCTCCGATTTCAGTTCCAGAGCGATTTGCCCAATGAGTCATTGATATATATTCGTTTTCAGACAATTTTCTGAATTTTTAAAAATTTCACTTTTTTGTGAAAATATCCACTAAATGAGGGAATAATATGTGTGAGGGTACCCCAGGAGAGTTCCAAATGTGTGTGGGCAGAATATATATCCCACGTGGGTAAAATCGAAAAAAGTTGAAAAAATTTTTTATTTGGACTTAGTCATTTTTCCGCCGTTTATCAGAATTTCAGATAGGGGAAATGTCAGTGAGCGTTCCGATTTCAGTTCCAGAGCGATTCGCCCAATGAGTCCTTAATATTTAGTCGTTTTCAGCCAATTTTCTGAATTTTTGAAAATTTCACTTTTTTGTGAAAATATCCACTAAATGAGGGAATAATATGTGTGAGGGTACCCCAGGAGAGTTCCAAATGTGTGTGGGTAGAATATATATCCCACGCGGGTAAAATTGAAAAAAGTTGAAAAAATTTTTTTGGGACTTAGTCATTTTTCCGTCGTTTATCAGACTTTCAGATAGGGCAAAGGTCAGTGAGCATTCCGATTTCAGTTCCAGAGCGATTCGCCCAATGAGTCCTTGATATTTAGTCGTTTTCAGCCAATATTTTGGATTTTTGAAAATTTCACTTTTTTGTGAAAATATCCACTAAATGAGGGAATAATATGTGTGAGGGTACCCCAGCAGAGTTCCAAATGTGTGTGGGTAGAATATATATCCCACGCGGGTAAAATTGAAAAAAGTTGAAAAAATTTTTTTTGGACTTAGTCATTTTTCCGTCGTTTATCAGACTTTCAGATAGGGCAAAGGTCAGTGAGCGTTCCGATTTCAGTTCCAGAGCGATTCACCCAATGAGTCCTTGATATTTAGTCGTTTTCAGCCAATATTTTGGATTTTTGAAAATTTCACTTTTTTTGTGAAAATATCCACTAAATGAGAGAATAATATGTGTGAGGGTACCCCAGGAGAGTTCCAAATGTGTGTGGGTAGAAAATATATCCCACGGTGGTAAAATTGAAAAAAGTTTAAAAAAAATGTTTTTTGGACTTAGTCATTTTTCCGGCATTTATCAGACTTTCAGATAGGGCAAAGGTCAGTGAGCGTTCAGATTTCAGTTCCAGAGCGATTCGCCAATTGAGTCCTTGATATTTAGTCGTTTTCAGCCAATATTTTGGATTTTTGAAAATTTCACTTTTTTGTGAAAATATCCACTAAATGAGGGAATAATATGTGTGAGGGTACCCCAGGAGAGTTCCAAATGTGTGTGGGTAGAATATATATCCCACGTGGTATAATTGAAAAAAGTAGAAAAAAAATTTTTTTTTGACTTAGTCATTTTTCCGGCATTTATCAGACTTTCAGATAGGGCAAATGTCAGTGAGCATTCCGATTTCAGTTCCAGAGTGATTCGCCCAATGAGTCCTTGATATTTAGTCGTTTTCAGCCAATTTTCTGGATTTTTGAAAATTTCACTTGTTTGTGAAAATATCCACTAAATTAGGAAATAATTTGTGTGAGGGTACCCCAGGAGAGTTCCAAATGTGTGTGGGTAAAATATATATCCCACGGAGATAAAATTGAAAAAAGTTGAAAAAATTTTTTGGGGGGACTTAGTCATTTTTCCGGCGTTTATCAAACTTTCAGATAGGGCAAATGTCAGTGAGCATTCCGATTTCAGTTCCAGAGCGATTCGCCCAATGAGTCCTTGATATTTAGTCGTTTTCAGCCAATTTTCTGGATTTTTGAAAAATTCACTTTTTTGTGAAAATATCCACTAAATGAGGGAATAATATGTGTGAGGGTACCCCAGGAGAGTTCCAAATGTGTGTGGGTAAAATATATATCCCACGGGGGTAAAATTGAAAAAAGTTGAAAAAAATTTTTTTTTGGACTTACCCATTTTTCCGGCGTTTATCAGACTTTCAGATAGGGCAAATGTCAGTGAGCGTTTCGATTTCAGTTCCAGAGCGATTCGCCCAATGAGTCCTTGATATTTAGTCGTTTTCAGCCAATATTTTTTTATTTTTGAAAATTTCACTTTTTTGTGAAAATATCCACTAAATGAGGGAATAATATGTGTGAGGGTACCCCAGGAGAGTTCCAAATGTGTGTGGGTAGAATATATATCCCACGCGGGTAAAATTGAAAAAAGTTGAAAAAATTTTTTTGGGACTTAGTCATTTTTCCGTCGTTTATCAGACTTTCAGATAGGGCAAAGGTCAGTGAGCATTCCGATTTCAGTTCCAGAGTGATTCGCCCAATGAGTCCTTGATATTTAGTCGTTTTCAGCCAATATTTTGGATTTTTGAAAATTTCACTTTTTTGTGAAAATATCCACTAAATGATGGAATAATATGTGTGAGGGTACCCCAGGAGAGTTCCAAATGTGTGTGGGTAGAATATATATCCCACGTGGGTAAAATCGAAAAAAGTTGAAAAAATTTTTTATTTGGACTTAGTCATTTTTCCCGCGTTTATCAGACTTTCAGATAGGGCAAAGGTCAGTGAGCGTTCCGATTTCAGTTCCAGAGCGATTCGCCCATTAAGTCCTTGATATTTAGTCGTTTTCAGCCAATATTTTGGATTTTTGAAAATTTCACTTTTTTGTGAAAATATCCACTAAATGAGGGAATAATATGTGTGAGAGTACCCTAGGAGAGTTCCAAATGTGTGTGGGTAGAATATATATCCCACGCGGGTAAAATTGAAAAAAGTTGAAAAAATGTTTTTTGGACTTAGTCATTTTTCCGGCATTTATCAGACTTTCAGATAGGGCAAATGTCAGTGAGCACTCCGATTTCAGTTCCAGAGCGATTCGCCCAATGAGTCCTTGATATTTATTCGTTTTCAGCCAATTTTCTGGATTTTTGAAAATTTCACTTGTTTGTGAAAATATTCACTAAATGAGGAAATAATTTGTGTGAGGGTACCCCAGGAGAGTTCCAAATGTGTGTGGGTAGAATATATATCCCACTGTGATATAATTGAAAAAAGTTGAAAAAATTTTTTTTTTGAACTTAGTCATTTTTCCCACGTTTATCAGACTTTCAGATAGGGCAAAGGTCAGTGAGCGTTCCGATTTCAGTTCCAGAGCGATTCGCCCATTGAGTCCTTGATATTTAGTCGTTTTCAGCCAATATTTTGGATTTTTGAAAATTTCACTTTTTTGTGAAAATATCCACTAAATGAGGGAATAATATGTGTGAGGGTACCCCAGGAGAGTTCCAAATGTGTGTGGGTAGAATATATATCCCACGGTGGTATAATTGAAAAAAGTTTAAAAAAAATTTTTTTTTGACTTAGTCATTTTTCCGGCAGTTATCAGACTTTCAGATAGGGCAAATGTCAGTGAGCATTCCGATTTCAGTTCCAGAGTGATTCGCCCAATGAGTCCTTGATATTTAGTCGTTTTCAGCCAATTTTCTGGATTTTTGAAAATTTCACTTGTTTGTGAAAATATCCACTAAATGAGGAAATAATTTGTGTGAGGGTACCCCAGGAGAGTTCCAAATGTGTGTGGGTAGAATATATATCCCACGGGGGTAAAATTGAAAAAAGTTGAAAAAAAATTTTTTTTTGACTTAGTCATTTTTCCGACATTTATCAGACTTTCAGATAGGGCAAATGTCAGTGAGCGCTCCGATTTCAGTTCCAGAGCGATTTGCCCAATGAGTCATTGATATATATTCGTTTTCAGACAATTTTCTGAATTTTTAAAAATTTCACTTTTTTGTGAAAATATCCACTAAATGAGGGAATAATATGTGTGAGGGTACCCCAGGAGAGTTCCAAATGTGTGTGGGCAGAATATATATCCCACGGAGATAAAATTGAAAAAAGTTGAAAAAATTTTTTGGGGGGACTTAGTCATTTTTCCGGCGTTTATCAAACTTTCAGATAGGGCAAATGTCAGTGAGCATTCCGATTTCAGTTCCAGAGCGATTCGCCCAATGAGTCCTTGATATTTAGTCGTTTTCAGCCAATTTTCTGGATTTTTGAAAAATTCACTTTTTTGTGAAAATATCCACTAAATGAGGGAATAATATGTGTGAGGGTACCCCAGGAGAGTTCCAAATGTGTGTGGGTAAAATATATATCCCACGGGGGTAAAATTGAAAAAAGTTGAAAAAAATTTTTTTTTGGACTTACCCATTTTTCCGGCGTTTATCAGACTTTCAGATAGGGCAAATGTCAGTGAGCGTTTCGATTTCAGTTCCAGAGCGATTCGCCCAATGAGTCCTTGATATTTAGTCGTTTTCAGCCAATATTTTTTTATTTTTGAAAATTTCACTTTTTTGTGAAAATATCCACTAAATGAGGGAATAATATGTGTGAGGGTACCCCAGGAGAGTTCCAAATGTGTGTGGGTAGAATATATATCCCACGCGGGTAAAATTGAAAAAAGTTGAAAAATTTTTTTTGGGACTTAGTCATTTTTCCGTCGTTTATCAGACTTTCAGATAGGGCAAATGTCAGTGAGCATTCCGATTTCAGTTCCAGAGTGATTCGCCCAATGAGTCCTTGATATTTAGTCGTTTTCAGCCAATATTTTGGATTTTTGAAAATTTCACTTTTTTGTGAAAATATCCACTAAATGAGGGAATAATATGTGTGAGGGTACCCCAGGAGAGTTCCAAATGTGTGTGGGTAGAATATATATCCCACGCGGGTAAAATTGAAAAAAGTTGAAAAAATTTTTTTTGGACTTAGTCATTTTTCCGTCGTTTATCAGAATTTCAGATAGGGCAAAGGTCAGTGAGCGTTCCGATTTCAGTTCCAGAGCGATTCGCCCAATGAGTCCTTGATATTTAGTCGTTTTCAGCCAATTTTCTGGATTTTTGAAAATTTCACTTGTTTGTGAAAATATCCACTAAATGAGGAAATAATTTGTGTGAGGGTACCCCAGGAGAGTTCCAAATGTGTGTGGGCAGAATATATATCCCACGTGGGTAAAATCGAAAAAAGTTGAAAAAATTTTTTATTTGGACTTAGTCATTTTTCCCGCGTTTATCAGACTTTCAGATAGGGCAAAGGTCAGTGAGCGTTCCGATTTCAGTTCCAGAGCGATTCGCCCATTAAGTCCTTGATATTTAGTCGTTTTCAGCCAATATTTTGGATTTTTGAAAATTTCACTTTTTTGTGAAAATATCCACTAAATGAGGGAATAATATGTGTGAGAGTACCCTAGGAGAGTTCCAAATGTGTGTGGGTAGAATAAATATCCCACGCGGGTAAAATTGAAAAAAGTTGAAAAAATGTTTTTTGGACTTAGTCATTTTTCCGGCATTTATCAGACTTTCAGATAGGGCAAATGTCAGTGAGCACTCCGATTTCAGTTCCAGAGCGATTCGCCCAATGAGTCCTTGATATTTATTCGTTTTCAGCCAATTTTCTGGATTTTTGAAAATTTCACTTGTTTGTGAAAATATTCACTAAATGAGGAAATAATTTGTGTGAGGGTACCCCAGGAGAGTTCCAAATGTGTGTGGGTAGAATATATATCCCACTGTGATATAATTGAAAAAAGTTGAAAAAAATTTTTTTTTGAACTTAGTCATTTTTCCCACGTTTATCAGACTTTCAGATAGGGCAAAGGTCAGTGAGCGTTCCGATTTCAGTTCCAGAGCGATTCGCCCATTGAGTCCTTGATATTTAGTCGTTTTCAGCCAATATTTTGGATTTTTGAAAATTTCACTTTTTTGTGAAAATATCCACTAAATAAGGGAATAATATGTGTGAGGGTACCCCAGGAGAGTTCCAAATGTGTGTGGGTAGAATATATATCCCACGGTGGTATAATTGAAAAAAGTTGAAAAAAAATTTTTTTTTGACTTAGTCATTTTTCCGGCATTTATCAGACTTTCAGATAGGGCAAATGTCAGTGAGCATTCCGATTTCAGTTCCAGAGTGATTCGCCCAATGAGTCCTTGATATTTAGTCGTTTTCAGCCAATTTTCTGGATTTTTGAAAATTTCACTTGTTTGTGAAAATATCCACTAAATGAGGAAATAATTTGTGTGAGGGTACCCCAGGAGAGTTCCAAATGTGTGTGGGTAGAATATATATCCCATGGGGGTAAAATTGAAAAAAGTTGAAAAAAATTTTTTTTTTGACTTAGTCATTTTTCCGGCATTTATCAGACTTTCAGATAGGGCAAATGTCAGTGAGCGCTCCGATTTCAGTTCCAGAGCGATTTGCCCAATGAGTCATTGATATATATTCGTTTTCAGACAATTTTCTGAATTTTTAAAAATTTCACTTTTTTGTGAAAATATCCACTAAATGAGGGAATAATATGTGTGAGGGTACCCCAGGAGAGTTCCAAATGTATGTGGGAAGAATATATATCCCACGGAGATAAAATTGAAAAAAGTTGAAAAATTTTTTTTTTTCGACTTAGTCATTTTTCCGGCGTTTATCAGACTTTCAGGTAGGGCAAATGTTAGTGAGCGTTCCGATTTCAGCTCCAGAGCGATTCGCCCAATGAGTCCATGATATTTATTCGTTTTCAGCCAACTTTCTGTATTTTTGAAAATTTTACTTTTTTTGTGAAAATATCCACTAAATGAGGGAATAATATGTGTGAGGGTACCCCAGGAAAGTTCCAAATGTGTGTGGGTAGAATATATATCCCACGGGGGTAAAATTGAAAAAAGTTGAAAAAAATTTTTTTTTTCGACTTAGTCATTTTTCCGGCGTTTATCAGACTTTCAGATAGGGGAAATGTCAGTGAGCGTTCCGATTTCAGTTCCAGAGCGATTCGCCCAATGAGTCCTTAATATTTAGTCGTTTTCAGCCAATTTTCTGAATTTTTGAAAATTTCACTTTTTTGTGAAAATATCCACTAAATGAGGAAATAATTTGTGTGAGGGTACCCCAGGAGAGTTCCAAATGTGTGTGGGTAGAATATATATCCCACGGTGGTATAATTGAAAAAAGTTGAAAAAAAATTTTTTTTTAGACTTTGCCATTTTTCTGGCGTTTATCAGACTTTCAGATAGGGCAAATGTCAGTGAGCGTTTCGATTTCAGTTCCAGTGCGATTCGCCCAATGAGTCCTTGATATTTAGTCGTTTTCAGCCAATTTTCTGGATTTTTGAAAAATTCACTTTTTTGTGAAAATATCCACTAAATGAGGGAATAATATGTGTGAGGGTACCCCAAGAGAGTTCCAAATGTGTGTGGGTAGAATATATATGCCACGGGGGTAAAATTGAAAAAAGTTGAAAAAAATTTTTTTTTGGACTTAGTCATTTTTCCGGCGTTTATCAGACTTTCAAATAGGGCAAATGTCAGTGAGCGTTCCGATTTCAGTTCCAGAGCGATTCGCCCAATGAGTCTTTGATATTTATTCGTTTTCAGCCAATATTTTATATTTTTGAAAATTTTACTTTTTTGTGAAAATATCCACTAAATGAGGGAATAGTATGTGTGAGGGTACCCCAGGAGAGTTCCATATGTGTGTGGGTAGAATATATATCGCACGCGGGTAAAATTGAAAAAAGTTGAAAAAATTTATTGGGCCTTAGTCATTTTTCCGGCGTTTATCAGACTTTCAGATAGGGCAAATGTCAGTGAGCATTCCGATTTCAGTTCCAGAGCGATTCGCCCAATGAGTCCTTGATATTTAGTCGTTTTCAGCCAATTTTCTGAATTTTTGAAAATTTCACTTTTTTGTGAAAATGTCCACTAAATGAGGGAATAATATGTGTGAGGGTACCCCAGGAGAGTTCCAAATGTGTGTGGGAAGAATATATATCCCACGGAGATAAAATTGAAAAAAGTTGAAAAAAAATTTTTTTTGGACTTAGTCATTTTTCTGGCGTTTATCAGACTTTCAGATAGGGGAAATGTCAGTGAGCGTTCCGATTTCAGTTCCAGAGCGATTCGCCCAATGAGTCCTTAATATTTAGTCGTTTTCAGCCAATTTTCTGAATTTTGAAAATTTCACTTTTTTGTGAAAATATCCAATAAATGAGGGAATAATATGTGTGAGGGTACCCCAGGAGAGTTCCAAATGTGTGTGGGTAAAATATATATCCCAAGGGGGCAAAATTGAAAAAAGTTGCAAAAAATTTTTTTTTGGACTTAGCCATTTTTCCGGCGTTTATCAGACTTTCAGATAGGGCAAATGTCAGTGAGCGTTCCGATTTCAGTTCCAGAGCGATTCGCCCAATGAATCCTTTATATTTAGTCGTTTTCAGCCAATAATTTGGATTTTTGAAAATTTCACTTTTTTGTGAAAAAATCCACTAAATGAGGGAATAATATGTGTGAGGGTACCCCAGGAGAGTTCCAAATGTGTGTGGGTAGAATATATATCCCACGGGGGTAAAATTGAAATAAGTTGAAAAAAAAATTTTTTGGACTTAGTCATTCTTCCGGCGTTTATCAGACTTTCAGATAGGGGAAATATCAGTGAGCATTCCGATTTCAGTTCCAGAGCGATTCGCCCAATGAGTCCTTGATATTTATTCGTTTTCAGCCATTTTTCTGGATTTTTGAAAATTTCACTTTTTTGTGAAAATATCCACTAAATGAGGGAATAATATGTGTGAGGGTACCTCAGGAGAGTTCCAAATGTGTGTGGTTAGAATATATATCCCACGGGGGTAAAATTGAAAAAAGTTGAAAAAAATTTTTTTTTGGACTTAGCCATTTTTCTGGCGTTTATCAGACTTTCAGATAGGGCAAATGTCAGTGAGCATTTCGATTTCAGTTCCAGAGCGATTCGCCCAATGAGTCCTTGATATTTATTCGTTTTCAGCCAATTTTCTGTATTTTTCAAAATTTCACTTTTTTGTGAAAATATCCACTAAATGAGGGAATAATATGTGTGAGGGTACCCCAGGAGAGTTCCAAATGTGTGTGGGTAAAATATATATCCCAAGGGGGCAAAATTGAAAAAAGTTGAAAAAAATTTTTTTTTGGACTTAGCCATTTTTCCGGCGTTTATCAGACTTTCAGATAGGGCAAATGTCAGTGAGCATTCCGATTTCAGTTCCAGAGCGATTCGCCCAATGAATCCTTGATATTTAGTCGTTTTCAGCCAATATTTTGGATTTTTGAAAATTTCACTTTTTTGTGAAAATATCCACTAAATGAGGGAATAATATGTGTGAGGGTACCCCAGGAGAGTTCCAAATGTATGTGGGAAGAATATATATCCCACGGAGATAAAATTGAAAAAAGTTGAAAAAAATTTTTTTTGGGACTTAGTCATTTTTCCGGCGTTTATCAGACTTTCAGGTAGGGCAAATGTCAGTGAGCGTTCCGATTTCAGCTCCAGAGCGATTCGCCCAATGAGTCCTTGATATTTATTCGTTTTCAGCCAACTTTCTGTATTTTTGAAAATTTTACTTTTTTTGTGAAAATATCCACTAAATGAGGGAATAATATGTGTGAGGGTACCCCAGGAGAGTTCCAAATGTGTGTGGGTAGAATATATATCCCACGGGGGTAAAATTGAAAAAAGTTGAAAAAAATTTTTTTTTTCGACTTAGTCATTTTTCCGGTGTTTATCAGACTTTCAGATAGGGGAAATGTCAGTGAGCGTTCCGATTTCAGTTCCAGAGCGATTCGCCCAATGAGTCCTTAATATTTAGTCGTTTTCAGCCAATTTTCTGAATTTTTGAAAATTTCACTTTTTTGTGAAAATATCCACTAAATGAGGAAATAATTTGTGTGAGGGTACCCCAGGAGAGTTCCAAATGTGTGTGGGTAGAATATATATCCCACGGTGGTATAATTGAAAAAAGTTGAAAAAAAATTTTTTTTTAGACTTTGCCATTTTTCTGGTGTTGATCAGACTTTCAGATAGGGCAAATGTCAGTGAGCGTTTCGATTTCAGTTCCAGTGCGATTCGCCCAATGAGTCCTTGATATTTAGTCGTTTTCAGCCAATTTTCTGGATTTTTGAAAAATTCACTTTTTTGTGAAAATATCCACTAAATGAGGGAATAATATGTGTGAGGGTACCCCAAGAGAGTTCCAAATGTGTGTGGGTAGAATATATATCCCACGGGGGTAAAATTGAAAAAAGTTGAAAAAAATTTTTTTTTGGACTTAGCCATTTTTCCGGCATTGATCAGACTTTCAGATAGGGCAAATGTCAGTGAGCATTCCGATTTCAGTTCCAGAGTGATTCGCCCAATGAGTCCTTGATATTTAGTCGTTTTCAGCCAATTTTCTGGATTTTTGAAAATTTCACTTGTTTGTGAAAATATCCACTAAATGAGGAAATAATTTGCGTGAGGGTACCCCAGGAGAGTTCCAAATGTGTGTGGGTAAAATATATATCCCACGGAGATAGAATTGAAAAAAGTTGAAAAAATTTTTTTGGGGGACTTAGTCATTTTTCCGGCGTTTATCAAACTTTCAGATAGGGCAAATGTCAGTGAGCATTCCGATTTCAGTTCCAGAGCGATTCGCCCAATGAGTCCTTGATATTTAGTCGTTTTCAGCCAATTTTCTGGATTTTTGAAAAATTCACTTTTTTGTGAAAATATCCACTAAATGAGGGAATAATATGTGTGAGGGTACCCCAAGAGAGTTCCAAATGTGTGTGGGTAGAATATATATCCCACGGTGGTAAAATTGAAAAAAGTTTAAAAAAATTTTTTGGGGGACTTAGTCATTTTTCCGTCGTTTATCAGACTTTCAGATAGGGCAAAGGTCAGTGAGCGTTCCGATTTCAGTTCCAGAGCGATTCGCCCAATGAGTCCTTGATATTTAGTCGTTTTCAGCCAATATTTTGGATTTTTGAAAATTTCACTTTTTTGTGAAAATATCCACTAAATGAGGGAATAATATGTGTGAGGGTACCCCAGGAGAGTTCCAAATGTGTGTGGGTAGAATATATATCCCACGGTGGTAAAATTGAAAAAAGTTGAAAAAAATTTTTTTTTGGACTTAGTCATTTTTCCGGCATTTATCAGACTTTCAGATAGGGCAAATGTCAGTGAGCGCTCCGATTTCAGTTCCAGAGCGATTCGCCCAATGAGTCCTTGATATTTATTCGTTTTCAGCCAATTTTCTGGATTTTTGAAAATTTCACTTTTTTGTGAAAATATCCAATAAATGAGGGAATAATATGTGTGAGGGTACCTCAGGAGAGTTCCAAATGTGTGTGGGTAGAATATATATCCCACGGGGGTAAAATTGAAAAAAGTTGAAAAATTTTTTTTTCCGACTTAGTCATTTTTCCGGCGTTTATCAGACTTTCAGATAGGGCAAATGTCAGTGAGCATTCCGATTTCAGTTCCAGAGCGATTCGCCCAATGAGTCCTTGATATTTAGTCATTTTCAGCCAATTTTCTGGATTTTTGAAAAATTCACTTTTTTGTGAAAATATCCACTAAATGAGGGAATAATATGTGTGAGGGTACCCCAGGAGAGTTCCAAATGTGTGTGGGTAGAATATATATCCCACGCGGGTAAAATTGAAAAAAGTTGAAAAAATTTTTTTTGGACTTAGTCATTTTTCCGTCGTTTATCAGACTTTCAGATAGGGCAAAGGTCAGTGAGCGTTCCGATTTCAGTTCCAGAGCGATTCGCCCAATGAGTCCTTAATATTTAGTTCTTTTCAGCCAATATTTGGGATTTTTGAAAATTTCCCTTTTTTGTGAAAATATCCATTAAATGAGGGAATAATATGTGTGAGGGTACCCCAGGAGAGTTCCAAATGTGTTTGGGTAGAATATATATCCCACGGGGGTAAAATTGAAAAAAGTTGAAAAAAATTTTTTTTAGGACTTAGTCATTTTTCCCGCGTTTATCAGACTTTCAGATAGGGCAAAGGTCAGTGAGCGTTCCGATTTCAGTTCCAGAGCGATTCGCCCATTGAGTCCTTGATATTTAGTCGTTCTCAGCCAATATTTTGGATTTTTGAAAATTTCACTTTTTTGTGAAAATATCCACTAAATGAGGGAATAATATGTGTGAGGGTACCCCAGGAGAGTTCCAAATGTGTGTGTGTAGAATATATATCCCACGTGGTATAATTGAAAAAAGTAGAAAAAAAATTTTTTTTTGACTTAGTCATTTTTCCGGCATTTATCAGACTTTCAGATAGGGCAAATGTCAGTGAGCATTCCGATTTCAGTTCCAGAGTGATTCGCCCAATGAGTCCTTGATATTTAGTCGTTTTCAGCCAATTTTCTGGATTTTTGAAAATTTCACTTGTTTGTGAAAATATCCACTAAATGAGGAAATAATTTGCGTGAGGGTACCCCAGGAGAGTTCCAAATGTGTGTGGGTAAAATATATATCCCACGGAGATAAAATTGAAAAAAGTTGAAAAAATTTTTTTGGGGGACTTACTCATTTTTCCGGCGTTTATCAAACTTTCAGATAGGGCAAATGTCAGTGAGCATTCCGATTTCAGTTCCAGAGCGATTCGCCCAATGAGTCCTTGATATTTAGTCGTTTTCAGCCAATTTTCTGGATTTTTGAAAAATTCACTTTTTTGTGAAAATATCCACTAAATGAGGGAATAATATGTGTGAGGGTACCCCAAGAGAGTTCCAAATGTGTGTGGGTAGAATATATATCCCACGGTGGTAAAATTGAAAAAAGTTGAAAAAAATTTTTTTTTGGACTTAGTCATTTTTCCGGCATTTATCAGACTTTCAGATAGGGCAAATGTCAGTGAGCGCTCCGATTTCAGTTCCAGAGCGATTCGCCCAATGAGTCCTTGATATTTATTCGTTTTCAGCCAATTTTCTGGATTTTTGAAAATTTCACTTTTTTGTGAAAATATCCAATAAATGAGGGAATAATATGTGTGAGGGTACCTCAGGAGAGTTCCAAATGTGTGTGGGTAGAATATATATCCCACGGGGGTAAAATTGAAAAAAGTTGAAAAATTTTTTTTTTTCGACTTAGTCATTTTTCCGGCGTTTATCAGACTTTCAGATAGGGCAAATGTCAGTGAGTGTTCCGATTTCAGTTCCAGAGCGATTCGCCCAATGAATCCTTGATATTTAGTCGTTTTCAGCCAATATTTTGGATTTTTGAAAATTTCACTTTTTTGTGAAAATATCCACTAAATGAGGGAATAATATGTGTGAGGGTACCCCAAGAGAGTTCCAAATGTGTGTGGGTAGAATATATATCCCACGGTGGTAAAATTGAAAAAAGTTGAAAAAAATTTTTTTTTGAACTTAGTCATTTTTCCGTCGTTTATCAGACTTTCAGATAGGGCAAAGGTCAGTGAGCGCTCCGATTTCAGTTCCAGAGCGATTCGCCCAATGAGTCCTTGATATTTATTCGTTTTCAGCCAATTTTCTGGATTTCTGAAAATTTCACTTTTTTGTGAAAATATCCAATAAATGAGGGAATAATATGTGTGAGGGTACCTCAGGAGAGTTCCAAATGTGTGTGGGTAGAATATATATCCCACGGGGGTAAAATTGAAAAAAGTTGAAAAAAATTTTTTTTTCGACTTAGTCATTTTTCCGGCGCTTATCAGACTTTCAGATAGGGCAAATGTCAGTGAGCGTTCCGATTTCAGTTCCAGAGCGATTCGCCCAATGAATCCTTGATATTTAGTCGTTTTCAGCCAATATTTTGGATTTTTGAAAATTTCACTTTTTTGTGAAAATATCCACTAAATGAGGGAATAATATGTGTGAGGGTACCCCAGGAGAGTTCCAAATGTGTGTGGGTAGAATATATATCCCACGCGGGTAAAATTGAAAAAAGTTGAAAAAATTTTTTCTGGACTTAGTCATTTTTCCGTCGTTTATCAGACTTTCAGATAGGGCAAAGGTCAGTGAGCGTTCCGATTTCAGTTCCAGAGCGATTCGCCCAATGAGTCCTTGATATTTATTCGTTTTCAGCCAATTTTCTGGATTTTTGAAAAATTCACTTTTTTGTGAAAATATCCACTAAATGAGGGAATAATATGTGTGAGGGTACCCCAGGAGAGTTCCAAATGTGTGTGGGTAGAATATATATCCCACGGTGGTAAAATTGAAAAAAGTTGAAAAAAATTTTTTTTTGGACTTAGTCATTTTTCCGGCATTTATCAGACTTTCAGATAGGGCAAATGTCAGTCAGCATTCCGATTTCAGTTCCAGAGCGATTCGCCCAATGAGTCCTTGATATTTAGTCGTTTTCAGCCAATTTTCTGGATTTTTGAAAAATTCACTTTTTTGTGAAAATATCCACTAAATGAGGGAATAATATGTGTGAGGGTACCCCAGGAGAGTTCCAAATGTGTGTGGGTAAAATATATTTCCCACGGGGGTAAAATTGAAAAAAGTTGAAAAAAATTTTTTTTTGGACTTAGCCATTTTTCCGGCGTTTATCAGACTTTCAGATAGGGCAAATGTCAGTGAGCGTTTCGATTTCATTTCCAGAGCGATTCGCCCAATGAGTCCTTGATATTTAGTCGTTTTCAGCCAATATTTTGGATTTTTGAAAATTTCACTTTTTTGTGAAAATATCCACTAAATGAGGGAATAATATGTGTGAGGGTACCCCAGGAGAGTTCCAAATGTGTGTGGGTAGAATATATATCCCACGTGGGTAAAATTGAAAAAAGTTGAAAAAATTTTTTTGGGACTTAGTCATTTTTCCGTCGTTTATCAGACTTTCAGATAGGGCAAAGGTCAGTGAGCATTCCGATTTCAGTTCCAGAGCGATTCGCCCAATGAGTCCTTGATATTTAGTCGTTTTCAGCCAATATTTTGGATTTTTGAAAATTTCACTTTTTTGTGAAAATATCCACTAAATGAGGGAATAATATGTGTGAGGGTACCCCAGGAGAGTTCCAAATGTGTGTGGGTAGAATATATATCCCACGCGGGTAAAATTGAAAAAAGTTGAAAAAATTTTTTTTGGACTTAGTCATTTTTCCGTCGTTTATCAGACTTTCAGATAGGGCAAAGGTCAGTGAGCGTTCCGATTTCAGTTCCAGAGCGATTCGCCCAATGAGTCCTTGATATTTAGTCGTTTTCAGCCAATATTTTGGATTTTTGAAAATTTCACTTTTTTGTGAAAATATCCACTAAATGAGGGAATAATATGTGTGAGGGTACCCCAGGAGAGTTCCAAATGTGTGTGGGTAGAATATATATCCCACGGTGGTAAAATTGAAAAAAGTTGAAAAAAATTTTTTTTTGGACTTAGTCATTTTTCCGGCATTTATCAGACTTTCAGATAGGGCAAATGTCAGTGAGCGCTCCGATTTCAGTTCCAGAGCGATTCGCCCAATGAGTCCTTGATATTTATTCGTTTTCAGCCAATTTTCTGGATTTTTGAAAATTTCACTTTTTTGTGAAAATATCCAATAAATGAGGGAATAATATGTGTGAGGGTACCTCAGGAGAGTTCCAAATGTGTGTGGGTAGAATATATATCCCACGGGGGTAAAATTGAAAAAAGTTGAAAAATTTTTTTTTCCGACTTAGTCATTTTTCCGGCGTTTATCAGACTTTCAGATAGGGCAAATGTCAGTGAGCATTCCGATTTCAGTTCCAGAGCGATTCGCCCAATGAGTCCTTGATATTTAGTCATTTTCAGCCAATTTTCTGGATTTTTGAAAAATTCACTTTTTTGTGAAAATATCCACTAAATGAGGGAATAATATGTGTGAGGGTACCCCAGGAGAGTTCCAAATGTGTGTGGGTAGAATATATATCCCACGCGGGTAAAATTGAAAAAAGTTGAAAAAATTTTTTTTGGACTTAGTCATTTTTCCGTCGTTTATCAGACTTTCAGATAGGGCAAAGGTCAGTGAGCGTTCCGATTTCAGTTCCAGAGCGATTCGCCCAATGAGTCCTTAATATTTAGTTCTTTTCAGCCAATATTTGGGATTTTTGAAAATTTCACTTTTTTGTGAAAATATCCATTAAATGAGGGAATAATATGTGTGAGGGTACCCCAGGAGAGTTCCAAATGTGTTTGGGTAGAATATATATCCCACGGGGGTAAAATTGAAAAAAGTTGAAAAAAATTTTTTTTAGGACTTAGTCATTTTTCCCGCGTTTATCAGACTTTCAGATAGGGCAAAGGTCAGTGAGCGTTCCGATTTCAGTTCCAGAGCGATTCGCCCATTGAGTCCTTGATATTTAGTCGTTCTCAGCCAATATTTTGGATTTTTGAAAATTTCACTTTTTTGTGAAAATATCCACTAAATGAGGGAATAATATGTGTGAGGGTACCCCAGGAGAGTTCCAAATGTGTGTGTGTAGAATATATATCCCACGTGGTATAATTGAAAAAAGTAGAAAAAAAATTTTTTTTTGACTTAGTCATTTTTCCGGCATTTATCAGACTTTCAGATAGGGCAAATGTCAGTGAGCATTCCGATTTCAGTTCCAGAGTGATTCGCCCAATGAGTCCTTGATATTTAGTCGTTTTCAGCCAATTTTCTGGATTTTTGAAAATTTCACTTGTTTGTGAAAATATCCACTAAATGAGGAAATAATTTGCGTGAGGGTACCCCAGGAGAGTTCCAAATGTGTGTGGGTAAAATATATATCCCACGGAGATAAAATTGAAAAAAGTTGAAAAAATTTTTTTGGGGGACTTACTCATTTTTCCGGCGTTTATCAAACTTTCAGATAGGGCAAATGTCAGTGAGCATTCCGATTTCAGTTCCAGAGCGATTCGCCCAATGAGTCCTTGATATTTAGTCGTTTTCAGCCAATTTTCTGGATTTTTGAAAAATTCACTTTTTTGTGAAAATATCCACTAAATGAGGGAATAATATGTGTGAGGGTACCCCAAGAGAGTTCCAAATGTGTGTGGGTAGAATATATATCCCACGGTGGTAAAATTGAAAAAAGTTGAAAAAAATTTTTTTTTGGACTTAGTCATTTTTCCGGCATTTATCAGACTTTCAGATAGGGCAAATGTCAGTGAGCGCTCCGATTTCAGTTCCAGAGCGATTCGCCCAATGAGTCCTTGATATTTATTCGTTTTCAGCCAATTTTCTGGATTTTTGAAAATTTCACTTTTTTGTGAAAATATCCAATAAATGAGGGAATAATATGTGTGAGGGTACCTCAGGAGAGTTCCAAATGTGTGTGGGTAGAATATATATCCCACGGGGGTAAAATTGAAAAAAGTTGAAAAATTTTTTTTTTTCGACTTAGTCATTTTTCCGGCGTTTATCAGACTTTCAGATAGGGCAAATGTCAGTGAGTGTTCCGATTTCAGTTCCAGAGCGATTCGCCCAATGAATCCTTGATATTTAGTCGTTTTCAGCCAATATTTTGGATTTTTGAAAATTTCACTTTTTTGTGAAAATATCCACTAAATGAGGGAATAATATGTGTGAGGGTACCCCAAGAGAGTTCCAAATGTGTGTGGGTAGAATATATATCCCACGGTGGTAAAATTGAAAAAAGTTGAAAAAAATTTTTTTTTGAACTTAGTCATTTTTCCGTCGTTTATCAGACTTTCAGATAGGGCAAAGGTCAGTGAGCGCTCCGATTTCAGTTCCAGAGCGATTCGCCCAATGAGTCCTTGATATTTATTCGTTTTCAGCCAATTTTCTGGATTTCTGAAAATTTCACTTTTTTGTGAAAATATCCAATAAATGAGGGAATAATATGTGTGAGGGTACCTCAGGAGAGTTCCAAATGTGTGTGGGTAGAATATATATCCCACGGGGGTAAAATTGAAAAAAGTTGAAAAAAATTTTTTTTTCGACTTAGTCATTTTTCCGGCGCTTATCAGACTTTCAGATAGGGCAAATGTCAGTGAGCGTTCCGATTTCAGTTCCAGAGCGATTCGCCCAATGAATCCTTGATATTTAGTCGTTTTCAGCCAATATTTTGGATTTTTGAAAATTTCACTTTTTTGTGAAAATATCCACTAAATGAGGGAATAATATGTGTGAGGGTACCCCAGGAGAGTTCCAAATGTGTGTGGGTAGAATATATATCCCACGCGGGTAAAATTGAAAAAAGTTGAAAAAATTTTTTCTGGACTTAGTCATTTTTCCGTCGTTTATCAGACTTTCAGATAGGGCAAAGGTCAGTGAGCGTTCCGATTTCAGTTCCAGAGCGATTCGCCCAATGAGTCCTTGATATTTATTCGTTTTCAGCCAATTTTCTGGATTTTTGAAAAATTCACTTTTTTGTGAAAATATCCACTAAATGAGGGAATAATATGTGTGAGGGTACCCCAGGAGAGTTCCAAATGTGTGTGGGTAGAATATATATCCCACGGTGGTAAAATTGAAAAAAGTTGAAAAAAATTTTTTTTTGGACTTAGTCATTTTTCCGGCATTTATCAGACTTTCAGATAGGGCAAATGTCAGTCAGCATTCCGATTTCAGTTCCAGAGCGATTCGCCCAATGAGTCCTTGATATTTAGTCGTTTTCAGCCAATTTTCTGGATTTTTGAAAAATTCACTTTTTTGTGAAAATATCCACTAAATGAGGGAATAATATGTGTGAGGGTACCCCAGGAGAGTTCCAAATGTGTGTGGGTAAAATATATTTCCCACGGGGGTAAAATTGAAAAAAGTTGAAAAAAATTTTTTTTTGGACTTAGCCATTTTTCCGGCGTTTATCAGACTTTCAGATAGGGCAAATGTCAGTGAGCGTTTCGATTTCATTTCCAGAGCGATTCGCCCAATGAGTCCTTGATATTTAGTCGTTTTCAGCCAATATTTTGGATTTTTGAAAATTTCACTTTTTTGTGAAAATATCCACTAAATGAGGGAATAATATGTGTGAGGGTACCCCAGGAGAGTTCCAAATGTGTGTGGGTAGAATATATATCCCACGTGGGTAAAATTGAAAAAAGTTGAAAAAATTTTTTTGGGACTTAGTCATTTTTCCGTCGTTTATCAGACTTTCAGATAGGGCAAAGGTCAGTGAGCATTCCGATTTCAGTTCCAGAGCGATTCGCCCAATGAGTCCTTGATATTTAGTCGTTTTCAGCCAATATTTTGGATTTTTGAAAATTTCACTTTTTTGTGAAAATATCCACTAAATGAGGGAATAATATGTGTGAGGGTACCCCAGGAGAGTTCCAAATGTGTGTGGGTAGAATATATATCCCACGCGGGTAAAATTGAAAAAAGTTGAAAAAATTTTTTTTGGACTTAGTCATTTTTCCGTCGTTTATCAGACTTTCAGATAGGGCAAAGGTCAGTGAGCGTTCCTATTTCAGTTCCAGAGCGATTCGCCCAATGAGTCCTTGATATTTAGTCGTTTTCAGCCAATATTTTGGATTTTTGAAAATTTCACTTTTTTGTGAAAATATCCACTAAATGAGGAAATAATTTGTGTGAGGGTACCCCAGGAGAGTTCCAAATGTGTGTGGGTAGAATATATATCCCACGGTGGTATAATTGAAAAAAGTTGAAAAAAAATTTTTTTTTGGACTTAGTCATTTTTCCCACGTTTATCAGACTTTCAGATAGGGCAAAGGTCAGTGAGCGTTCCGATTTCAGATCCATAGCGATTCGCCCATTGAGTCCTTGATATTTAGTCGTTTTCAGCCAATATTTTGGATTTTTGAAAATTTCACTTTTTTGTGAAAATATCCACTAAATGAGGGAATAATATGTGTGAGGGTACCCCAGGAGAGTTCCAAATGTGTGTGGGTAGAATATATATGCCACGGTGGTATAATTGAAAAAAGTTGAAAAAAATTTTTTTTTTGACTTAGTCATTTTTCCGGCATTTATCAGACTTTCAGATAGGGCAAATGTCAGTGAGCATTCCGATTTCAGTTCCAGAGTGATTCGCCCAATGATTCCTTGATATTTAGTCGTTTTCAGCCAATTTTCTGGATTTTTGAAAAATTCACTTTTTTGTGAAAATATCCACTAAATGAGGGAATAATATGTGTGAGGGTACTCCAAGAGAGTTCCAAATGTGTGTGGGTAGAATATATATCCCACGGGGGTAAAATTGAAAAAAGTTGAAAACAATTTTTTTTTGGACTTAGTCATTTTTCCCGCGTTTATCAGACTTTCAGATAGGGCAAAGGTCAGTGAGCGTTCCGATTTCAGTTCCAGAGCGATTCGCCAATTGAGTCCTTGATATTTAGTCGTTTTCAGCCAATATTTTGGATTTTTGAAAATTTCACTTTTTTGTGAAAATATCCACTAAATGAGGGAATAATATGTGTGAGGGTACCCCAGGAGAGTTCCAAATGTGTGTGGGTAGAATATATATCCCACGTGGTATAATTGAAAAAAGTAGAAAAAAAATTTTTTTTTGACTTAGTCATTTTTCCGGCATTTATCAGACTTTCAGATAGGGCAAATGTCAGTGAGCATTCCGATTTCAGTTCCAGAGTGATTCGCCCAATGAGTCCTTGATATTTAGTCGTTTTCAGCCAATTTTCTGGATTTTTGAAAATTTCACTTGTTTGTGAAAATATCCACTAAATGAGGAAATAATTTGTGTGAGGGTACCCCAGGAGAGTTCCAAATGTGTGTGGGTAAAATATATATCCCACGGGGGTAAAATTGAAAAAAGTTGAAAAAAATTTTTTTTTGGACTTACCCATTTTTCCGGCGTTTATCAGACTTTCAGATAGGGCAAATGTCAGTGAGCGTTTCGATTTCAGTTCCAGAGCGATTCGCCCAATGAGTCCTTGATATTTAGTCGTTTTCAGCCAATATTTTGGATTTTTGAAAATTTCACTTTTTTGTGAAAATATCCACTAAATGAGGGAATAATATGTGTGAGGGTACCCCAGGAGAGTTCCAAATGTGTGTGGGTAGAATATATATCCCACGCGGGTAAAATTGAAAAAAGTTGAATAAATTTTTTTGGGACTTAGTCATTTTTCCGTCGTTTATCAGACTTTCAGATAGGGCAAAGGTCAGTGAGCATTCCGATTTCAGTTCCAGAGCGATTTGCCCAATGAGTCCTTGATATTTAGTCGTTTTCAGCCAATATTTTGGATTTTTGAAAATTTCACTTTTTTGTGAAAATATCCACTAAATGAGGGAATAATATGTGTGAGGGTACCCCAGGAGAGTTCCAAATGTGTGTGGGTAGAATATATATCCCACGCGGGTAAAATTGAAAAAAGTTGAAAAAATTTTTTTTGGACTTAGTCATTTTTCCGTCGTTTATCAGACTTTCAGATAGGGCAAAGGTCAGTGAGCGTTCCGATTTCAGTTCCAGAGCGATTCGCCCATTGAGTCCTTGATATTTAGTCGTTTTCAGCCAATATTTTGGATTTTTGAAAATTTCACTTTTTTGTGAAAATATCCACTAAATGAGGGAATAATATGTGTGAGGGTACCCCAGGAGAGTTCCAAATGTGTGTGGGTAGAATATATATCCCACGGTGGTATAATTGAAAAAAGTTTAAAAAAATTTTTTTTTTGACTCAGTCATTTTTCCGGCATTTATCAGACTTTCAGATAGGGCAAATGTCAGTGAGCATTCCGATTTCAGTTCCAGAGTGATTCGCCCAATGAGTCCTTGATATTTAGTCGTTTTCAGCCAATTTTCTGGATTTTTGAAAATTTCACTTGTTTGTGAAAATATCCACTAAATGAGGAAATAATTTGTGTGAGGGTACCCCAGGAGAGTTCCAAATGTGTGTGGGTAGAATATATATCCCACGGGGGTAAAATTGAAAAAAGTTGAAAAAAAATTTTTTTTTGACTTAGTCATTTTTCCGGCATTTATCAGACTTTCAGATAGGGCAAATGTCAGTGAGCGCTCCGATTTCAGTTCCAGAGCGATTTGCCCAATGAGTCATTGATATATATTCGTTTTCAGACAATTTTCTGAATTTTTAAAAATTTCACTTTTTTGTGAAAATATCCACTAAATGAGGGAATAATATGTGTGAGGGTACCCCAGGAGCGTTCCAAATGTGTGTGGGCAGAATATATATCCCACGTGGGTAAAATCGAAAAAAGTTGAAAAAAATTTTTATTTGGACTTAGTCATTTTTCCGCCATTTATCAGACTTTCAGATAGGGCAAAGGTCAGTGAGCATTCCGATTTCAGTTCCAGAGCGATTCGCCCAATGAGTCCTTGATATTTAGTCGTTTTCAGCCAATATTTTGGATTTTTGAAAATTTCACTTTTTTGTGAAAATATCCACTAAATGAGAGAATAATATGTGTGAGGGTACCCCAGGAGAGTTCCAAATGTGTGTGGGTAGAATATATATCCCACGGTGGTAAAATTGAAAAAAGTTTAAAAAAAATGTTTTTTGGACTTAGTCATTTTTCCGGCATTTATCAGACTTTCAGATAGGGCAAATGTCAGTGAGCATTCCGATTTCAGTTCCAGAGTGATTCGCCCAATGAGTCCTTGATATTTAGTCGTTTTCAGCCAATTTTCTGGATTTTTGAAAATTTCACTTGTTTGTGAAAATATCCACTAAATGAGGAAATAATTTGCGTGAGGGTACCCCAGGAGAGTTCCAAATGTGTGTGGGTAAAATATATATCCCACGGAGATAAAATTGAAAAAAGTTGAAAAAATTTTTTTGGGGGACTTAGTCATTTTTCCGGCGTTTATCAAACTTTCAGATAGGGCAAATGTCAGTGAGCATTCCGATTTCAGTTCCAGAGCGATTCGCCCAATGAGTCCTTGATATTTAGTCGTTTTCAGCCAATTTTCTGGATTTTTGAAAAATTCACTTTTTTGTGAAAATATCCACTAAATGAGGGAATAATATGTGTGAGGGTACCCCAAGAGAGTTCCAAATGTGTGTGGGTAGAATATATATCCCACGGTGGTAAAATTAAAAAAAGTTGAAAAAAATTTTTTTTTGGACTTAGTCATTTTTCCGGCGTTTATCAGACTTTCAGATCGGGCAAATGTCAGTGAGTGTTCCGATTTCAGTTCCAGAGCGATTCGCCCAATGAATCCTTGATATTTAGTCGTTTTCAGCCAATATTTTGGATTTTTGAAAATTTCACTTTTTTGTGAAAATATCCACTAAATGAGGGAATAATATGTGTGAGGGTACCCCAGGAGAGTTCCAAATGTGTGTGGGTAGAATATATATCCCACGCGGGTAAAATTGAAAAAAGTTGAAAAAATTTTTTTTGGACTTAGTCATTTTTCCGTCGTTTATCAGACTTTCAGATAGGGCAAAGGTCAGTGAGCGTTCCGATTTCAGTTCCAGAGCGATTCGCCCAATGAGTCCTTGATATTTAGTCGTTTTCAGCCAATATTTTGGATTTTTGAAAATTTCACTTTTTTGTGAAAATATCCACTAAATGAGGGAATAATATGTGTGAGGGTACCCCAAGAGAGTTCCAAATGTGTGTGGGTAGAATATATATCCCACGGTGGTAAAATTGAAAAAAGTTGAAAAAAATTTTTTTTTGAACTTAGTCATTTTTCCGGCATTTATCAGACTTTCAGATAGGGCAAATGTCAGTGAGCGCTCCGATTTCAGTTCCAGAGCGATTCGCCCAATGAGTCCTTGATATTTATTCGTTTTCAGCCAATTTTCTGGATTTTTGAAAATTTCACTTTTTTGTGAAAATATCCAATAAATGAGGGAATAAGATGTGTGAGGGTACCTCAGGAGAGTTCCAAATGTGTGTGGGTAGAATATATATCCCACGGGGGTAAAATCGAAAAAAGTTGAAAAAATTTTTTTTTCGACTTAGTCATTTTTCCGGCGCTTATCACACTTTCAGATAGGGCAAATGTCAGTGAGCATTCCGATTTCAGTTCCAGAGTGATTCGCCCAATGAGTCCTTGATATTTAGTCGTTTTCAGCCAATTTTCTGGATTTTTGAAAATTTCACTTGTTTGTGAAAATATCCACTAAATGAGGAAATAATTTGCGTGAGGGTACCCCAGGAGAGTTCCAAATGTGTGTGGGTAAAATATATATCCCACGGAGATAAAATTGAAAAAAGTTGAAAAAATTTTTTTGGGGGACTTAGTCATTTTTCCGGCGTTTATCAAACTTTCAGATAGGGCAAATGTCAGTGAGAATTCCGATTTCAGTTCCAGAGCGATTCGCCCAATGAGTCCTTGATATTTAGTCGTTTTCAGCCAATTTTCTGGATTTTTGAAAAATTCACTTTTTTGTGAAAATATCCACTAAATGAGGGAATAATATGTGTGAGGGTACCCCAAGAGAGTTCCAAATGTGTGTGGGTAGAATATATATCCCACGGTGGTAAAATTGAAAAAAGTTGAAAAAAATTTTTTTTTGGACTTAGTCATTTTTCCGGCGTTTATCAGACTTTCAGATAGGGCAAATGTCAGTGAGTGTTCCGATTTCAGTTCCACAGCGATTCGCCCAATGAATCCTTGATATTTAGTCGTTTTCAGCCAATATTTTGGATTTTTGAAAATTTCACTTTTTTGTGAAAATATCCACTAAATGAGGGAATAATATGTGTGAGGGTACCCCAGGAGAGTTCCAAATGTGTGTGGGTAGAATATATATCCCACGCGGGTAAAATTGAAAAAAGTTGAAAAAATTTTTTTTGGACTTAGTCATTTTTCCGTCGTTTATCAGACTTTCAGATAGGGCAAAGGTCAGTGAGCGTTCCGATTTCAGTTCCAGAGCGATTCGCCCAATGAGTCCTTGATATTTAGTCGTTTTCAGCCAATATTTTGGATTTTTGAAAATTTCACTTTTTTGTGAAAATATCCACTAAATGAGGGAATAATATGTGTGAGGGTACCCCAAGAGAGTTCCAAATGTGTGTGGGTAGAATATATATCCCACGGTGGTAAAATTGAAAAAAGTTGAAAAAAATTTTTTTTTGAACTTAGTCATTTTTCCGGCATTTATCAGACTTTCAGATAGGGCAAAGGTCAGTGAGCATTCCGATTTCAGTTCCAGAGCGATTCGCCCAATGAGTCCTTGATATTTAGTCGTTTTCAGCCAATTTTCTGGATTTTTGAAAATTTCACTTTTTTGTGAAAATATCCACTAAATGAGGGAATAATATGTGTGAGGGTACCCCAGGAGAGTTCCAAATGTGTGTGGGTAGAATATATATCCCACGGTGGTAAAATTGAAAAAAGTTTAAAAAAAAATGTTTTTTGGACTTAGTCATTTTTCCGGCATTTATCAGACTTTCAGATAGGGCAAATGTCAGTGAGCATTCCGATTTCAGTTCCAGAGTGATTCGCCCAATGAGTCCTTGATATTTAGTCGTTTTCAGCCAATTTTCTGGATTTTTGAAAATTTCACTTGTTTGTGAAAATATCCACTAAATGAGGAAATAATTTGCGTGAGGGTACCCCAGGAGAGTTCCAAATGTGTGTGGGTAAAATATATATCCCACGGAGATAAAATTGAACAAAGTTGAAAAAATTTTTTTGGGGGACTTAGTCATTTTTCCGGCGTTTATCAAACTTTCAGGTAGGGCAAATGTCAGTGAGCATTCCGATTTCAGTTCCAGAGCGATTCGCCCAATGAGTCCTTGATATTTAGTCGTTTTCAGCCAATTTTGTGGATTTTTGAAAAATTCACTTTTTTGTGAAAATATCCACTAAATGAGGGAATAATATGTGTGAGGGTACCCCAAGAGAGTTCCAAATGTGTGTGGGTAGAATATATATCCCACGCGGGTAAAATTAAAAAAAGTTGAAAAAATTTTTTTTGGACTTAGTCATTTTTCCGTCGTTTATCAGACTTTCAGATAGGGCAAAGGTCAGTGAGCGTTCCGATTTCAGTTCCAGAGCGATTTGCCCAATGAGTCCTTGATATTTATTCGTTTTCAGCCAATTTTCTGGATTTTTGAAAATTTCACTTTTTTGTGAAAATATCCAATAAATGAGGGAATAATATGTGTGAGGGTACCTCAGGAGATTTCCAAATGTCTGTGGGTAGAATATATATCCCACGGGGGTAAAATTGAAAAAAGTTGAAAAAAATTTTTTTTTCGACTTAGTCATTTTTCCGGCGTTTATCAGACTTTCAGATAGGGCAAATGTCAGTCAGCATTCCGGTTTCAGTTCCAGAGCGATTCGCCCAATGAGTCCTTGATATTTAGTCGTTTTCAGCCAATTTTCTGGATTTTTGAAAAATTCACTTTTTTGTGAAAATATCCACTAAATGAGGGAATAATATGTGTGAGGGTACCCCAGGAGAGTTCCAAATGTGTGTGGGTAAAATATATATCCCACGGGGGTAAAATTGAAAAAAGTTGAAAAAAATTTTTTTTTGGACTTAGCCATTTTTCCGGCGTTTATCAGACTTTCAGATAGGGCAAATGTCAGTGAGCGTTTCGATATCAGTTCCAGAGCGATTCGCCCAATGAGTCCTTGATATTTAGTCGTTTTCAGCCAATATTTTGGATTTTTGAAAATTTCACTTTTTTGTGAAAATATCCACTAAATGAGGGAATAATATGTGTGAGGGTACCCCAGGAGAGTTCCAAATGTGTGTGGGTAGAATATATATCCCACGCGGGTAAAATTGAAAAAAGTTGAAAAAATTTTTTTGGGACTTAGTCATTTTTCCATCGTTTATCAGACTTTCAGATAGGGCAAAGGTCAGTGAGCATTCCGATTTCAGTTCCAGAGCGATTCGCCCAATGAGTCCTTGATATTTAGTCGTTTTCAGCCAATATTTTGGATTTTTGAAAATTTCACTTTTTTGTGAAAATATCCAATAAATGAGGGAATAATATGTGTGAGGGTACCTCAGGAGAGTTCCAAATGTGTGTGGGTAGAATATATATCCCACGGGGGTAAAATTGAAAAAAGTTGAAAAATTTTTTTTTTTCGACTTAGTCATTTTTCCGGCGCTTATCAGACTTTCAGATAGGGCAAATGTCAGTGAGCGTTCCGATTTCAGTTCCAGAGCGATTCACCCAATGAATCCTTGATATTTAGTCGTTTTCAGCCAATATTTTGGATTTTTGAAAATTTCACTTTTTTGTGAAAATATCCACTAAATGAGGGAATAATATGTGTGAGGGTACCCCAGGAGAGTTCCAAATGTGTGTGGGTAGAATATATATCCCACGCGGGTAAAATTGAAAAAAGTTGAAAAAATTTTTTTTGGACTTAGTCATTTTTCCGTCGTTTATCAGACTTTCAGATAGGGCAAAGGTCAGTGAGCGTTCCGATTTCAGTTCCAGAGCGATTCGCCCAATGAGTCCTTGATATTTAGTCGTTTTCAGCCAATATTTTGGATTTTTGAAAATTTCACTTTTTTGTGAAAATATCCACTAAATGAGGGAATAATATGTGTGAGGGTACCTCAGGAGATTTCCAAATGTGTGTGGGTAGAATATATATCCCACGGGGGTAAAATTGAAAAAAGTTGAAAAAAATTTTTTTTTCGACTTAGTCATTTTTCCGGCGTTTATCAGACTTTCAGATAGGGCAAATGTCAGTGAGCGTTCCGATTTCAGTTCCAGAGCGATTCGCCCAATGAGTCCTTGATATTTAGTCGTTTTCAGCCAATATTTTGGATTTTTGAAAATTTCACTTTTTTGTGAAAATATCCACTAAATGAGAGAATAATATGTGTGAGGGTACCCCAGGAGAGTTCCAAATGTGTGTGGGTAGAATATATATCCAACGGTGGTAAAATTGAAAAAAGTTTAAAAAAAATGTTTTTTGGACTTAGTCAGTTTTCCGTCATTTATCAGACTTTCAGATAGGGCAAATGTCAGTGAGCGCTCCGATTTCAGTTCCAGAGCGATTCGCCCAATGAGTCCTTGATATTTATTCGTTTTCAGCCAATTTTCTGGATTTTTGAAAATTTCACTTTTTTGTGAAAATATCCACTAAATGAGAGAATAATATGTGTGAGGGTACCCCAGGAGAGTTCCAAATGTGTGTGGGTAGAATATATATCCCACGGTGGTAAAATTGAAAAAAGTTGAAAAAAATTTTTTTTTGGACTTAGTCATTTTTCCGGCATTTATCAGACTTTCAGATAGGGCAAATGTCAGTCAGCATTCCGATTTCAGTTCCAGAGCGATTCGCCCAATGAGTCCTTGATATTTAGTCGTTTTCAGCCAATTTTCTGGATTTTTGAAAAATTCACTTTTTTGTGAAAATATCCACTAAATGAGGGAATAATATGTGTGAGGGTACCCCAGGAGAGTTCCAAATGTGTGTGGGTAAAATATATATCCCACGGGGGTAAAATTGAAAAAAGTTGAAAAAAATTTTTTTTTGGACTTAGCCATTTTTCCGGCGTTTATCAGACTTTCAGATAGGGCAAATGTCAGTGAGCGTTTCGATATCAGTTCCAGAGCGATTCGCCCAATGAGTCCTTGATATTTAGTCGTTTTCAGCCAATATTTTGGATTTTTGAAAATTTCACTTTTTTGTGAAAATATCCACTAAATGAGGGAATAATATGTGTGAGGGTACCCCAGGAGAGTTCCAAATGTGTGTGGGTAGAATATATATCCCACGCGGGTAAAATTGAAAAAAGTTGAAAAAATTTTTTTGGGACTTAGTCATTTTTCCGTCGTTTATCAGACTTTCAGATAGGGCAAAGGTCAGTGAGCGTTCCGATTTCAGTTCCAGAGCGATTCGCCCAATGAGTCCTTGATATTTAGTCGTTTTCAGCCAATATTTTGGATTTTTGAAAATTTCACTTTTTTGTGAAAATATCCACTAAATGAGAGAATAATATGTGTGAGGGTACCCCAGGAGAGTTCCAAATGTGTGTGGGTAGAATATATATCCCACGGTGGTAAAATTGAAAAAAGTTTAAAAAAAATGTTTTTTGGACTTAGTCATTTTTCTCGCGTTTATCAGACTTTCAGATAGGGCAAATGTCAGTGAGCATTCCGATTTCAGTTCCAGAGTGATTCGCCCAATGAGTCCTTGATATTTAGTCGTTTTCAGCCAATTTTCTGGATTTTTGAAAATTTCACTTGTTTGTGAAAATATCCACTAAATGAGGAAATAATTTGTGTGAGGGTACCCCAGGAGAGTTCCAAATGTGTGTGGGTAGAATATATATCCCACGGGGGTAAAATTGAAAAAAGTTGAAAAAAAATTTTTTTTTGACTTAGTCATTTTTCCGACATTTATCAGACTTTCAGATAGGGCAAATGTCAGTGAGCGCTCCGATTTCAGTTCCAGAGCGATTTGCCCAATGAGTCATTGATATATATTCGTTTTCAGACAATTTTCTGAATTTTTAAAAATTTCACTTTTTTGTGAAAATATCCACTAAATGAGGGAATAATATGTGTGAGGGTACCCCAGGAGAGTTCCAAATGTGTGTGGGCAGAATATATATCCCACGTGGGTAAAAAAGAAAAAAGTTGAAAAATTTTTTTATTTGGACTTAGTCATTTTTCCGCCGTTTATCAGACTTTCAGATAGGGGAAATGTCAGTGAGCGTTCCGATTTCAGTTCCAGAGCGATTCGCCCAATGAGTCCTTAATATTTATTCGTTTTCAGCCAATTTTCTGAATTTTTGAAAATTTCACTTTTTTGTGAAAATATCCACTAAATGAGGGAATAATATGTGTGAGGGTACCCCAGGAGAGTTCCAAATGTGTGTGGGTAGAATATATATCCCACGGTGGTAAAATTGAAAAAAGTTGAAAAAAAATTTTTTTGGGACTTAGTCATTTTTCCGGCATTTATCAGACTTTCAGATAGGGCAAATGTCAGAGAGCGCTCCGATTTCAGTTCCAGAGCGATTCGCCCAATGAGTCCTTGATATTTATTCGTTTTCAGCCAATTTTCTGGATTTTTGAAAATTTCACTTTTTTGTGAAAATATCCAATAAATGAGGGAATAATATGTGTGAGGGTACCTCAGGAGAGTTCCAAATGTGTGTGGGTAGAATATATATCCCACGGGGGTAAAATTGAAAAAAGTTGAAAAAATTTTATTTTTCGACTTAGTCATTTTTCCGGCGTTTATCAGACTTTCAGATAGGGCAAATGTCAGTGAGCGTTCCGATTTCAGTTCCAGAGCGATTCGCCCAATGAGTCCTTGATATTTAGTCGTTTTCAGCCAATATTTTGGATTTTTGAAAATTTCACTTTTTTGTGAAAATATCCACTAAATGAGGGAATAATATGTGTGAGGGTACCCCAGGAGAGTTCCAAATGTGTGTGGGTAGAATATATATCCCACGCGGGTAAAATTGAAAAAAGTTTAAAAAATTTTTTTGGGACTTAGTCATTTTTCCGTCGTTTATCAGACTTTCAGATAGGGCAAAGGTCAGTGAGCATTTCGATTTCAGTTCCAGAGCGATTCGCCCAATGAGTCCTTGATATTTAGTCGTTTTCAGCCAATATTTTGGATTTTTGAAAATTTCACTTTTTTGTGAAAATATCCACTAAATGAGGGAATAATATGTGTGAGGGTACCCCAGGAGAGTTCCAAATGTGTGTGGGTAGAATATATATCCCACGCGGGTAAAATTGAAAAAAGTTTAAAAAAAATGTTTTTTGGACTTAGTCATTTTTCCGGCATTTATCAGACTTTCAGATGGGGCAAATGTCAGTGAGCATTCCGATTTCAGTTCCAGAGTGATTCGCCCAATGAGTCCTTGATATTTAGTCGTTTTCAGCCAATTTTCTGGATTTTTGAAAAATTCACTTTTTTGTGAAAATATCCACTAAATGAGGGAATAATATGTGTGAGGGTACCCCAAGAGAGTTCCAAATGTGTGTGGGTAGAATATATATCCCACGGGGGTAAAATTGAAAAAAGTTGAAAAAAATTTTTTTTTGGACTTAGTCATTTTTCCCGCGTTTATCAGACTTACAGATAGGGCAAAGGTCAGTGAGCGTTCAGATTTCAGTTCCAGAGCGATTCGCCAATTGAGTCCTTGATATTTAGTCGTTTTCAGCCAATATTTTGGATTTTTGAAAATTTCACTTTTTTGTGAAAATATCCACTAAATGAGGGAATAATATGTGTGAGGGTACCCCAGGAGAGTTCCAAATGTGTGTGGGTAGAATATATATCCCACGTGGTATAATTGAAAAAAGTAGAAAAAAAATTTTTTTTTGACTTAGTCATTTTTCCGGCATTTATCAGACTTTCAGATAGGGCAAATGTCAGTGAGCATTCCGATTTCAGTTCCAGAGTGATTCGCCCAATGAGTCCTTGATATTTAGTCGTTTTCAGCCAATTTTCTGGATTTTTGAAAATTTCACTTGTTTGTGAAAATATCCACTAAATGAGGAAATAATTTGTGTGAGGGTACCCCAGGAGAGTTCCAAATGTGTGTGGGTAAAATATATATCCCACGGAGATAAAATTGAAAAAAGTTGAAAAAATTTTTTTGGGGGACTTAGTCATTTTTCCGGCGTTTATCAAACTTTCAGATAGGGCAAATGTCAGTGAGCATTCCGATTTCAGTTCCAGAGCGATTCGCCCAATGAGTCCTTGATATTTAGTCGTTTTCAGCCAATTTTCTGGATTTTTGAAAAATTCACTTTTTTGTGAAAATATCCACTAAATGAGGGAATAATATGTGTGAGGGTACCCCAGGAGAGTTCCAAATGTGTGTGGGTAGAATATATATCCCACGGTGGTATAATTGAAAAAAGTTGAAAAAAAAATTTTTTTTGACTTAGTCATTTTTCCGGCATTTATCAGACTTTCAGATAGGGCAAATGTCAGTGAGCATTCCGATTTCAGTTCCAGAGTGATTCGCCCAATGAGTCCTTGATATTTAGTCGTTTTCAGCCAATTTTCTGGATTTTTGAAAATTTCACTTGTTTGTGAAAATATCCACTAAATGAGGAAATAATTTGTGTGAGGGTACCCCAGGAGAGTTCCAAATGTGTGTGGGTAGAATATATATCCCACGGGGGTAAAATTGAAAAAAGTTGAAAAAAATTTTTTTTTTGACTTAGTCATTTTTCCGGCATTTATCAGACTTTCAGATAGGGCAAATGTCAGTGAGCGCTCCGATTTCAGTTCCAGAGCAATTTGCCCAATGAGTCATTGATATATATTCGTTTTCAGACAATTTTCTGAATTTTTAAAAATTTCACTTTTTTGTGAAAATATCCACTAAATGAGGAAATAATATGTGTGAGGGTACCCCAGGAGAGTTCCAAATGTATGTGGGAAGAATATATATCCCACGGAGATAAAATTGAAAAAAGTTGAAAAAAAATTTTTTTTCGACTTAGTCATTTTTCCGGCGTTTATCAGACTTTCAGATAGGGGAAATGTCAGTGAGCGTTCCGATTTCAGTTCCAGAGCGATTCGCCCAATGAGTCCTTAATATTTAGTCGTTTTCAGCCAATTTTCTGAATTTTTGAAAATTTCACTTTTTTGTGAAAATATCCACTAAATGAGGGAATAATATGTGTGAGGGTACCCCAGGAGAGTTCCAAATGTGTGTGGGTAGAATATATATCCCACGGTGGTAAAATTGAAAAAAGTTGAAAAAAATTTTTTTTTGGACTTAGTCATTTTTCCGGCATTTATCAGACTTTCAGATAGGGCAAATGTCAGTGAGCGCTCCGATTTCAGTTCCAGAGCGATTCGCCCAATGAGTCCTTGATATTTATTCGTTTTCAGCCAATTTTCTGGATTTTTGAAAATTTCACTTTTTTGTGAAAATATCCAATAAATGAGGGAATAATATGTGTGAGGGTACCTCAGGAGAGTTCCAAATGTGTGTGGGTAGAATATGTATCCCACGGGGGTAAAATTGAAAAAAGTTGAAAAAAATTTTTTTTTCGACTTAGTCATTTTTCCGGCGTTTATCAGACTTTCAGATAAGGCAAATGTCAGTGAGCGTTCCGATTTCAGTTCCAGAGCGATTCGCCCAATGAATCCTTGATATTTAGTCGTTTTCAGCCAATATTTTGGATTTTTGAAAATGTCACTTTTTTGTGAAAATATCCACTAAATGAGGGAATAATATGTGTGAGGGTACCCCAGGAGAGTTCCAAATGTGTGTGGGTAGAATATATATCCCACGGTGATATAATTGAAAAAAGTTGAAAAAAAATTTTTTTTGAACTTAGTCATTTTTCCCACGTTTATCAGACTTTCAGATAGGGCAAAGGTCAGTGAGCGTTCCGATTTCAGTTCCAGAGCGATTCGCCCATTGAGTCCTGGATATTTAGTCGTTTTCAGCCAATATTTTGGATTTTTGAAAATTTCACTTTTTTGTGAAAATATCCACTAAATGAGGGAATAATATGTGTGAGGGTACCCCAGGAGAGTTCCAAATGTGTGTGGGTAGAATATATATCCCACGGTGGTATAATTGAAAAAAGTTGAAAAAAAATTTTTTTTGGACTTAGTCATTTTTCCGGCATTTATCAGACTTTCAGATAGGGCAAATGTCAGTGAGCATTCCGATTTCAGTTCCAGAGTGATTCGCCCAATGAGTCCTTGATATTTAGTCGTTTTCAGCCAATTTTCTGGATTTTTGAAAATTTCACTTGTTTGTGAAAATATCCACTAAATGAGGAAATAATTTGTGTGAGGGTACCCCAGGAGAGTTCCAAATGTGTGTGGGTAGAATATATATCCCACGGGGGTAAAATTGAAAAAAGTTGAAAAAAAATTTTTTTTTGACTTAGTCATTTTTCCGGCATTTATCAGACTTTCAGATAGTGCAAATGTCAGTGAGCGCTCCGATTTCAGTTCCAGAGCGATTTGCCCAATGAGTCATTGATATTTTGTCGTTTTCAGCCAATATTTTGGATTTTTGAAAATTTCACTTTTTTGTGAAAATATCCACTAAATGAGGGAATAATATGTGTGAGGGTACCCCAGGAGAGTTCCAAATGTGTGTGGGTGGAATATATATCCCACGGTGGTAAAATTGAAAAAAGTTAAAAAAAATTTTTTTTTGGACTTAGTCATTTTTCCGGCATCTATCAGACTTTCAGATAGGGCAAATGTCAGTGAGCGCTCCGATTTCAGTTCCAGAGCGATTCGCCCAATGAGTCCTTGATATTTAGTCATTTTCAGCCAATTTTCTGGATTTTTGAAAAATTCACTTTTTGTGAAAATATCCACTAAATGAGGGAATAATATGTGTGAGGGTTCCCCAAGAGAGTTCCAAATGTGTGTGGGTTGAATATATATCCCACGGGGGTAAAATTGAAAAAAGTTGAAAAAAATTTTTTTTTGGACTTAGCCATTTTTCCGGCGTTTATCAGACTTTCAGATAGGGCAAATGTCAGTGAGCGTTTCGATTTCAGTTCCAGAGCGATTCGCCCAATGAGTCCTTGATATTTAGTCGTTTTCAGCCAATATTTTGGATTTTTGAAAATTTCACTTTTTTGTGAAAATATCCACTAAATGAGGGAATAATATGTGTGAGGGTACCCCAGGAGAGTTCCAAATGTGTGTGGGTAGAATATATATCCCACACGGGTAAAATTGAAAAAAGTTGAAAAATTTTTTTTTGGACTTAGTCATTTTTCCGTCGTTTATCAGACTTTCAGATAGGGCAAATGTCAGTGAGCGTTCCGATTTCAGCTCCAGAGCGATTCGCCCAATGAGTCCTTGATATTTATTCGTTTTCAGGCAATTTTCTGTATTTTTGAAAATTTTACTTTTTTGTGAAAATATCCACTAAATGAGGGAATAATATGTGTGAGGGTACCCCAGGAGAGTTCCAAATGTGTGTGGGTAGAATATATATCCCACGGGGGTAAAATTGAAATAAGTTGAAAAAAAAAATTTTTGGACTTAGTCATTCTTCCGGCGTTTATCAGACTTTCAGATAGGGGAAATATCAGTGAGCATTCCGATTTCAGTTCCAGAGCGATTCGCCCAATGAGTCCTTGATATTTATTCGTTTTCAGCCAATTTTCTGTATTTTTCAAAATTTCACTTTTTTGTGAAAACATCCACTAAATGAGGGAATAATATGTGTGAGGGTACCCCAGGAGAGTTCGAAATGTGTGTGGGTAAAATATATATCCCACGGGGGTAAAATTGAAAAAAGTTGAAAAAAATTTTTTTTTGGACTTAGCCATTTTTCCGGCGTTTATCAGACTTTCAGATAGGGCAAATGTCAGTGAGCGTTCCGATTTCAGTTCCAGAGCGATTCGCCCAATGAGTCCTTGATATTTAGTCGTTTTCAGCCAATATTTTGGATTTTTGAAAATTTCACTTTTTTGTGAAAATATCCACTAAATGAGGAAATAATATGTGTGAGGGTACCCCAGGAGAGTTCCAAATGTGTGTGGGTAGAATATATATCCCACGGTGGTAAAATTGAAAAAAGTTGAAAAAAAATTTTTTTTGGACTTAGTCATTTTTCCGGCATTTATCAGACTTTCAGATAGGGCAAATGTCAGTGAGCGCTCCGATTTCAGTTCCAGAGCGATTCGCCCAATGAGTCCTTGATATTTATTCGTTTTCAGCCAATTTTCTGGATTTTTGAAAATTTCACTTTTTTGTGAAAATATCCACTAAATGAGGGAATAATATGTGTGAGGGTACCCCAGGAGAGTTCCAAATGTGTGTGGGCAGAATATATATCCCACGTGGGTAAAATCGAAAAAAGTTGAAAAAATTTTTTTTTTGGACTTAGTCATTTTTCCGCCGTTTATCAGACTTTCAGATATGGGAAATGTCAGTGAGCGTTCCGATTTCAGTTCCAGAGCGATTCGCCCAATGAGTTCTTAATATTCAGTCGTTTTCAGCCAATTTTCTGAATTTTTGAAAATTTTCACTTTTTTGTGAAAATATCCAATAAATGAGGGAATAATATGTGTGAGGGTACCTCAGGAGACTTCCAAATGTGTGTGGGTAAAATATATATCCCACGGAGATAAAATTGAAAAAAGTTGAAAAAAAATTTTTTTGGACTTAGTCATTTTTCCGGCGTTTATCAGACTTTCAGATAGGGCAAAGGTCAGTGAGCATTCCGATTTCAGTTCCAGAGCGATTCGCCCAATGAGTCCTTGATATTTAGTCGTTTTCAGCCAATATTTTGGATTTTTGAAAATTTCACTTTTTTGTGAAAATATCCAATAAATGAGGGAATAATATGTGTGAGGGTACCTCAGGAGACTTCCAAATGTGTGTGGGTAAAATATATATCCCACGGAGATAAAATTGAAAAAAGTTGAAAAAATTTTTTTGGGGGACTTAGTCATTTTTCCGGCGTTTATAAAACTTTCAGATAGGGCAAATGTCAGTGAGCATTCCGATTTCAGTTCCAGAGCGATTCGCCCAATGAGTCCTTGATATTTAGTCGTTTTCAGCCAATTTTCTGGATTTTTGAAAAATTCACTTTTTTGTGAAAATATCCACTAAATGAGGGAATAATATGTGTGAGGGTACCCCAGGAGAGTTACAAATGTGTGTGGGTAAAATATATATCCCACGGGGGTAAAATTGAAAAAAGTTGAAAAAAATTTTTTTTTGGACTTAGCCATTTTTCCGGCGTTTATCAGACTTTCAGATAGGGCAAATGTCAGTGAGCGTTTCGATTTCAGTTCCAGAGCGATTCGCCCAATGAGTCCTTGATATTTAGTCGTTTTCAGCCAATATTTTGGATTTTTGAAAATTTCACTTTTTTGTGAAAATATCCACTAAATGAGGGAATAATATGTGTGAGGGTACCCCAGGAGAGTTCCAAATGTGTGTGGGTAGAATATATATCCCACGCGGGTAAAATTGAAAAAAGTTGAAAAAATTTTTTTTGGACTGTCATTTTTCCGTAGTTTATCAGACTTTCAGATAGGGCAAAGGTCAGTGAGCATTCCGATTTCAGTTCCAGAGCGATTCGCCCAATGAGTCCTTGATATTTAGTCGTTTTCAGCCAATTTTCTGGATTTTTGAAAATTTCACTTGTTTGTGAAAATATCCACTAAATGAGGAAATAATTTGTGTGAGGGTACCCTAGGAGAGTTTCAAATGTGTGTGGGTAGAGAGAGTTCCACGGGGGTAAAACTGAAAAAAGTTGAAAAAATTTTTTTTTTGGACTTAGTCATTTTTCCCGCGTTTATCAGACTTTCAGATAGGGGAAATGTCAGTGAGCGTTCCGATTTCAGTTCCAGAGCGATTCGCCCAATGAGTCCTTAATATTTAGTCGTTTTCAGCCAATTTTCTGAATTTTTGAAAATTTCACTTTTTTGTGAAAATATCCAATAAATGAGGGAATAATATGTGTGAGGGTACCTCAGGAGAGTTCCAAATGTGTGTGGGTAGAATATATATCCCACGGGGGTAAAATTGAAAAAAGTTGAAAAAAATTTTTTTTTGGACTTAGTCATTTTTCCCGCGTTTATCAGACTTTCAGATAGGGCAAAGGTCAGTGAGCGTTCCGATTTCAGTTCCAGAGCGATTCGTCCAATGAGTCCTTGATATTTAGTCGTTTTCAGCCAATATTTTGGATTTTTGAAAATTTCACTTTTTTGGGAAAATATCCACTAAATGAGGGAATAATATGTGTGAGGGTACCCCAGGAGAGTTCCAAATGTGTGTGGGTAGAATATATATCCCACGGTGGTATAATTGAAAAAAGTTGAAAAAAAAATTTTTTTTGACTTAGTCATTTTTCCGGCATTTATCAGACTTTCAGATAGGGCAAATGTCAGTGAGCGCTCCGATTTCAGTTCCAGAGCAATTCGCCCAATGAGTCCTTGATATTTATTCGTTTTCAGCCAATTTTCTGGATTTTTGAAAATTTCACTTTTTTGTGAAAATGTCCACTAAATGAGGGAATAATATGTGTGAGGGTACCCCAGGAGAGTTCCAAATGTATGTGGGAAGAATATATATCCCACGGAGATAAAATTGAAAAAAGTTGAAAACAATTTTTTTTTGGACTTAGTCATTTTTCCGGCGTTTATCAGACTTTCAGATAGGGCAAATGTCAGTGAGCGTTCCAATTTCAGTTCCAGAGCGATTCGCCCAATGAGTCCTTGATATTTAGTCGTTTTCAGCCAATATTTTGGATTTTTGAAAATTTCACTTTTTTGTGAAAATATCCACTAAATGAGGGAATAATATGTGTAAGGGTACCCCAGGAGAGTTCCAAATGTGTGTGGGCAGAATATATATCCCACGTGGGTAAAATTGAAAAAAGTTGAAAAATTTTTTCTTTTGGACTTAGTCATTTTTCCGGAGTTTATCAGACTTTCAGATAGGGGAAATGTCAGTGAGCGTTCCGATTTCAGTTCCAGAGCGATTCGCCCAATGAGTCCTTAATATTTAGTCGTTTTCAGCCAATTTTCAGAATTTTTGAAAATTTCACTTTTTTGTGAAAATATCCAATAAATGAGGGAATAATATGTGTGAGGGTACCTCAGGAAAGTTCCAAATGTGTGTGGGTAGAATATATATCCCACGGGGGTAAAATTGAAAAAAGTTGAAAAAAATTTTTTTTTGGACTTAGTCATTTTTCCCGCGTTTATCAGACTTTCATATAGGGCAAAGGTCAGTGAGCGTTCCGATTTCAGTTCCAGAGCGATTCGCCCATTGAGTCCTTGATATTTAGTAGTTTTCAGCCAATATTTTGGATTTTTGAAAATTTCACTTTTTTGTGAAAATATCCACTAAATGAGGGAATAATATGTGTGAGGGTACCCCAGGAGAGTTCCAAATGTGTGTGGGTAGAATATATATCCCACGGTGGTATAATTGAAAAAAGTATAAAAAAAATATTTTTTTGACTTAGTCATTTTTCCGGCATTTATCAGACTTTCAGATAGGGCAAATGTCAGTGAGCATTCCGATTTCAGTTCCAGAGTGATTCGCCCAATGAGTCCTTGATATTTAGTCGTTTTCAGCCAATTTTCTGGATTTTTGAAAATTTCACTTGTTTGTGAAAATATCCACTAAATGAGAAAATAATTTGTGTGAGGGTACCCCAGGAGAGTTCCAAATGTGTGTGGGTAAAATATATATCCCACGGAGATAAAATTGAAAAAAGTTGAAAAAATTTTTTTTGGGGACTTAGTCATTTTTCCGTCGTTTATCAGACTTTCAGATAGGGCAAAGGTCAGTGAGCGTTCCGATTTCAGTTCCAGAGCGATTCGCCCAATGAGTCCTTGATATTTAGTCATTTTCAGCCAATATTTTGGATTTTTGAAAATTTCACTTTTTTGTGAAAATATCCACTAAATGACGGAATAATATGTGTGAGGGTACCCTAGGAGAGTTCCAAATGTGTGTGGGTAGAATATATATCCCACGGGGGTAAAACTGAAAAAAGGAGATAAAATTGAAAAAAGTTGAAAAAAATTTTTTGGGGGACTTAGTCATTTTTCCGGCATTTATCAAACTTTCAGATAGGGCAAATGTCAGTGAGCGTTCCGATTTCAGTTCCAGAGCGATTCGCCCAATGAGTCCTTGATATTTAGTCGTTTTCAGCCAATATTTTGGATTTTTGAAAATTTCACTTTTTTGTGAAAATATCCACTAAATGAGGGAATAATATGTGTGAGGGTACCCCAGGAGAGTTCCAAATGTGTGTGGGTAGAATATATATCCCACGGGGGTAAAATTGAAAAAAGTTGAAAAAATTTTCTTTTGGACTTAGTCATTTTTCCGGAGTTTATCAGACTTTCAGATAGGGGAAATGTCAGTGAGCGTTCCGATTTCAGTTCCAGAGCGATTCGCCCAATGAGTCCTTAATATTTAGTCGTTTTCAGCCAATTTTCTGAATTTTTGAAAATTTCACTTTTTTGTAAAAATATCCACTAAATGAGAAAATAATTTGTGTGAGGGTACCCCAGGAGAGTTCCAAATGTGTGTGGGAAGAATACATATCCCACGGAGATAAAATTGAAAAAAATTGAAAAAAAATTTTTTTGGGACTTAGTCATTTTTCCGGCATTTATCAGACTTTCACATAGGGCAAATGTCAGTGAGCATTCCGATTTCAGTTCCAGAGTGATTCGCCCAATGAGTCCTTGATATTTAGTCGTTTTCAGCCAATTTTCTGGATTTTTGAAAATTTCACTTGTTGTGAAAATATCCACTAAATGAGGAAATAATTTGTGTGAGGGTACCCCAGGAGAGTTCCAAATGTGTGTGGGTAGAATATATATCCCACGGGGGTAAAATTGAAAAAAGTTGAAAAAAATTTTTTTTTGGACTTAGTCATTTTTCCGGCGTTTATCAGACTTTCAGATAGGGCAAATGTCAGTGAGCGTTCCGATTTCAGTTCCAGAGCGATTCGCCCAATGAGTCCTTGATATTTAGTCGTTTTCAGCCAATATTTTGGATTTTTGAAAATTTCACTTTTTTGTGAAAATATCCACTAAATGAGGGAATAATATGTGTGAGGGTACCCCAGGAGAGTTCCAAATGTGTGTGGGTAGAATATATATCCCACGGTGGTTAAATTGAAAAAAGTTGAAAAAAATTTTTTTTTGACTTAGTCATTTTTCCGGCATTTATCAGACTTTCAGATAGGGCAAATGTCAGTGAGCGCTCCGATTTCAGTTCCAGAGCGATTCGCCCAATGAGTCCTTGATATTTATTCGTTTTCAGCCAATTTTCTGGATTTTTGAAAATTTCACTTTTTTGTGAAAATATCCACTAAATGAGGGAATAATATGTGTGAGGGTACCCCAGGAGAGTTCCAAATGTGTGTGGGCAGAATATATATCCCACGTGGGTAAAATTGAAAAAAGTTGAAAAAATTTTCTTTTGGACTTAGTCATTTTTCCGTAGTTTATCAGACTTTCAGATAGGGGAAATGTCAGTGAGCGTTCCGATTTCAGTTCCAGAGCGATTCGCCCAATGAGTCCTTAATATTTAGTCGTTTTCAGCCAATTTTCTGAATTTTTGAAAATTTCACTTTTTTGTAAAAATATCCACTAAATGAGAAAATAATTTGTGTGAGGGTACCCCAGGAGAGTTCCAAATGTGTGTGGGTAAAATATATATCCCACGGGGGTAAAATTGAAAAAAGTTGAAAAAAATTTTTTTTTGGACTTAGCCATTTTTCCGGCGTTTATCAGACTTTCAGATAGGGCAAATGTCAGTGAGCGTTTCGATTTCAGTTCCAGAGCGATTCGCCCAATGAGTCCTTGATATTTAGTCGTTTTCAGCCAATATTTTGGATTTTTGAAAATTTCACTTTTTTGTGAAAATATCCACTTAATGAGGGAATAATATGTGTGAGGGTACCCCAGGAGAGTTCCAAATGTGTGTGGGTAGAATATATATCCCACGAGGGTAAAATTGAAAAAAGTTGAAAAAATTTTTTTTGGACTTAGTCATTTTTCCGTCGTTTATCAGACTTTCAGATAGGGCAAAGGTCAGTGAGCGGTCCGATTTCAGTTCCAGAGCGATTCGCCCAATGAGTCCTTGATATTTAGTCGTTTTCAGCCAATATTTTGGATTTTTGAAAATTTCACTTTTTTGTGAAAATATCCACTAAATGAGGGAATAATATGTGTGAGGGTACCCCAGGAGAGTTCCAAATGTATGTGGGAAGAATATATATCCCACGGAGATAAAATTGAAAAAAGTTGAAAAAAATTTTTTTTGGGGACTTAGTCATTTTTCCGGCGTTTATCAAACTTTCAGATAGGGCAAATGTCAGTGAGCATTCCGATTTCAGTTCCAGAGCGAGTCGCCCAATGAGTCCTTGATATTTAGTCGTTTTCAGCCAATTTTCTGGATTTTTGAAAATTTCACTTGTTTGTGAAAATATCCACTAAATGAGGAAATAATTTGTGTGAGGGTACCCTAGGAGAGTTCCAAATGTGTGTGGGTAGAATATATATCCCACGGTGGTAAAACTGAAAAAAGTTGAAAACAATTTTTTTTTGGACTTAGTCATTTTTCCGGCATTTATCAGACTTTCAGATAGGGCAAATGTCAGTGAGCGCTCCGATTTCAGTTCCAGAGCAATTCGCCCAATGAGTCCTTGATATTTAGTCGTTTTCAGCCAATATTTTGGATTTTTGAAAATTTCACTTTTTTGTGAAAATATCCACTAAATGAGGGAATAATATGTGTGAGGGTACCCCAGGAGAGTTCCAAATGTATGTGGGAAGAATATATATCCCAAGGAGATAAAATTGAAAAAAGTTGAAAAAAATTTTTTTTGGGGACTTAGTCATTTTTCCGGCGTTTATCAAACTTTCAGATAGGGCAAATGTCAGTGAGCATTCCGATTTCAGTTCCAGAGCGAGTCGCCCAATGAGTCCTTGATATTTAGTCGTTTTCAGCCAATTTTCTGGATTTTTGAAAATTTCACTTGTTTGTGAAAATATCCACTAAATGAGGAAATAATTTGTGTGAGGGTACCCTAGGAGAGTTCCAAATGTGTGTGGGTAGAATATATATCCCACGGTGGTAAAACTGAAAAAAGTTGAAAACAATTTTTTTTTGGACTTAGTCATTTTTCCGGCATTTATCAGACTTTCAGATAGGGCAAATGTCAGTGAGCGCTCCGATTTCAGTTCCAGAGCAATTCGCCCAATGAGTCCTTGATATTTATTCGTTTTCAGCCAATTTTCTGGATTTTTGAAAATTTCACTTTTTTGTGAAAATGTCCACTAAATGAGGGAATAATATGTGTGAGGGTACCCCAGGAGAGTTCCAAATGTATGTGGGAAGAATATATATCCCACGGAGATAAAATTGAAAAAAGTTGAAAAAAAATTTTTTGGGGACTTAGTCATTTTTCCGGCATTTATCAGACTTTCAGATAGGGCAAATGTCAGTGAGCATTCCGATTTCAGTTACAGAGTGATTCGCCCAATGAGTCCTTGATATTTAGTCGTTTTCAGCCAATTTTCTGGATTTTTGAAAATTTCACTTGTTTGTGAAAATATCCACTAAATGAGGAAATAATTTGTGTGAGGGTACCCCAGGAGAGTTCCAAATGTGTGTGGGTAGAATATATATCCCACGGGGGTAAAATTGAAAAAAGTTGAAAAAAATTTTTTTTTGGACTTAGTCATTTTTCCCGCGTTTATCAGACTTTCAGATAGGGCAAATGTCAGTGAGCGTTCCGATTTCAGTTCCAGAGCGATTCGCCCGATGAGTCCTTGATATTTAGTCATTTTCAGCCAATTTTCTGGGTTTTTGAAAAATTCACTTTTTTGTGAAAATATCCACTAAATGAGGGAATAATATGTGTGAGGGTACCCCAAGAGAGTTCCAAATGTGTGTGGGTAGAATATATATCCCACGGGGGTAAAATTGAAAAAAGTTGAAAAAAATTTTTTTTTGGACTTAGTCATTTTTCCGGCGTTTATCAGACTTTCAGATAGGGCAAATGTCAATGAGCGTGCCGATTTCAGTTCCAGAGCGATTCGCCCAATGAGTCCTTGATATTTAGTCATTTTCAGCCAATTTTCTGGATTTTTGAAAAATTCACTTTTTTGTGAAAATATCCACTAAATGAGAGAATAATATGTGTGAGGGTACCCCAGGAGAGTTCCAAATGTGTGTGGGTAGAATATATATCCCACGGTGGTATAATTGAAAAAAGTTGAAAAAAAAATTTTTTTTGACTTAGTCATTTTTCCGGCATTTATCAGACTTTCAGATAGGGCAAATGTCAGTGAGCGCTCCGATTTCAGTTCCAGAGCAATTCGCCCAATGAGTCCTTGATATTTATTCGTTTTCAGCCAATTTTCTGGATTTTTGAAAATTTCACTTTTTTGTGAAAATGTCCACTAAATGAGGGAATAATATGTGTGAGGGTACCCCAGGAGAGTTCCAAATGTATGTGGGAAGAATATATATCCCACGGAGATAAAATTGAAAAAAGTTGAAAACAATTTTTTTTTGGACTTAGTCATTTTTCCGGCGTTTATCAGACTTTCAGATAGGGCAAATGTCAGTGAGCGTTCCGATTTCAGTTCCAGAGCGATTCGCCCAATGAGTCCTTGATATTTAGTCGTTTTCAGCCAATATTTTGGATTTTTGAAAATTTCACTTTTTTGTGAAAATATCCACTAAATGAGGGAATAATATGTGTAAGGGTACCCCAGGAGAGTTCCAAATGTGTGTGGGCAGAATATATATCCCACGTGGGTAAAATTGAAAAAAGTTGAAAAATTTTTTCTTTTGGACTTAGTCATTTTTCCGGAGTTTATCAGACTTTCAGATAGGGGAAATGTCAGTGAGCGTTCCGATTTCAGTTCCAGAGCGATTCGCCCAATGAGTCCTTAATATTTAGTCGTTTTCAGCCAATTTTCTGAATTTTTGAAAATTTCACTTTTTTGTAAAAATATCCACTAAATGAGAAAATAATTTGTGTGAGGGTACCCCAGGAGAGTTCCAAATGTGTGTGGGTAAAATATATATCCCACGGAGATAAAATTGAAAAAAGTTGAAAAAATTTTTTTTGGGGACTTTGTCATTTTTCCGGCGTTTATCAAACTTTCAGATAGGGCAAATGTCAGTGAGCATTCCGATTTCAGTTCCAGAGCGATTCGCCCAATGAGTCCTTGATATTTAGTCGTTTTCAGCCAATTTTCTGGATTTTTGAAAAATTCACTTTTTTATGAAAATATCCACTAAATGAGGGAATAATATGTGTGAGGGTACCCCAGGAGAGTTCCAAATGTGTGTGGGTAAAATATATATCCCACGGGGGTAAAATTGAAAAAAGTTGAAAAAAATTTTTTTTTGGACTTAGCCATTTTTCCGGCGTTTATCAGACTTTCAGATAGGGCAAATGTCAGTGAGCGTTTCGATTTCAGTTCCAGAGCGATTCGCCCAATGAGTCCTTGATATTTAGTCGTTTTCAGCCAATATTTTGGATTTTTGAAAATTTCACTTTTTTGTGAAAATATCCACTTAATGAGGGAATAATATGTGTGAGGGTACCCCAGGAGAGTTCCAAATGTGTGTGGGTAGAATATATATCCCACGAGGGTAAAATTGAAAAAAGTTGAAAAAATTTTTTTTGGACTTAGTCATTTTTCCGGCATTTATCAGACTTTCAGATAGGGCAAATGTCAGTGAGCGCTCCGATTTCAGTTCCAGAGCAATTCGCCCAATGAGTCCTTGATATTTATTCGTTTTCAGCCAATTTTCTGGATTTTTGAAAATTTCACTTTTTTGTGAAAATGTCCACTAAATGAGGGAATAATATGTGTGAGGGTACCCCAGGAGAGTTCCAAATGTATGTGGGAAGAATATATATCCCACGGAGATAAAATTGAAAAAAGTTGAAAAAAAATTTTTTGGGGACTTAGTCATTTTTCCGGCATTTATCAGACTTTCAGATAGGGCAAATGTCAGTGAGCATTCCGATTTCAGTTACAGAGTGATTCGCCCAATGAGTCCTTGATATTTAGTCGTTTTCAGCCAATTTTCTGGATTTTTGAAAATTTCACTTGTTTGTGAAAATATCCACTAAATGAGGAAATAATTTGTGTGAGGGTACCCCAGGAGAGTTCCAAATGTGTGTGGGTAGAATATATATCCCACGGGGGTAAAATTGAAAAAAGTTGAAAAAAATTTTTTTTTGGACTTAGTCATTTTTCCCGCGTTTATCAGACTTTCAGATAGGGCAAATGTCAGTGAGCGTTCCGATTTCAGTTCCAGAGCGATTCGCCCGATGAGTCCTTGATATTTAGTCATTTTCAGCCAATTTTCTGGGTTTTTGAAAAATTCACTTTTTTGTGAAAATATCCACTAAATGAGGGAATAATATGTGTGAGGGTACCCCAAGAGAGTTCCAAATGTGTGTGGGTAGAATATATATCCCACGGGGGTAAAATTGAAAAAAGTTGAAAAAAATTTTTTTTTGGACTTAGTCATTTTTCCGGCGTTTATCAGACTTTCAGATAGGGCAAATGTCAATGAGCGTGCCGATTTCAGTTCCAGAGCGATTCGCCCAATGAGTCCTTGATATTTAGTCATTTTCAGCCAATTTTCTGGATTTTTGAAAAATTCACTTTTTTGTGAAAATATCCACTAAATGAGAGAATAATATGTGTGAGGGTACCCCAGGAGAGTTCCAAATGTGTGTGGGTAGAATATATATCCCACGGTGGTATAATTGAAAAAAGTTGAAAAAAAAATTTTTTTTGACTTAGTCATTTTTCCGGCATTTATCAGACTTTCAGATAGGGCAAATGTCAGTGAGCGCTCCGATTTCAGTTCCAGAGCAATTCGCCCAATGAGTCCTTGATATTTATTCGTTTTCAGCCAATTTTCTGGATTTTTGAAAATTTCACTTTTTTGTGAAAATGTCCACTAAATGAGGGAATAATATGTGTGAGGGTACCCCAGGAGAGTTCCAAATGTATGTGGGAAGAATATATATCCCACGGAGATAAAATTGAAAAAAGTTGAAAACAATTTTTTTTTGGACTTAGTCATTTTTCCGGCGTTTATCAGACTTTCAGATAGGGCAAATGTCAGTGAGCGTTCCGATTTCAGTTCCAGAGCGATTCGCCCAATGAGTCCTTGATATTTAGTCGTTTTCAGCCAATATTTTGGATTTTTGAAAATTTCACTTTTTTGTGAAAATATCCACTAAATGAGGGAATAATATGTGTAAGGGTACCCCAGGAGAGTTCCAAATGTGTGTGGGCAGAATATATATCCCACGTGGGTAAAATTGAAAAAAGTTGAAAAATTTTTTCTTTTGGACTTAGTCATTTTTCCGGAGTTTATCAGACTTTCAGATAGGGGAAATGTCAGTGAGCGTTCCGATTTCAGTTCCAGAGCGATTCGCCCAATGAGTCCTTAATATTTAGTCGTTTTCAGCCAATTTTCAGAATTTTTGAAAATTTCACTTTTTTGTGAAAATATCCAATAAATGAGGGAATAATATGTGTGAGGGTACCTCAGGAAAGTTCCAAATGTGTGTGGGTAGAATATATATCCCACGGGGGTAAAATTGAAAAAAGTTGAAAAAAAATTTTTTTTGGACTTAGTCATTTTTCCCGCGTTTATCAGACTTTCATATAGGGCAAAGGTCAGTGAGCGTTCCGATTTCAGTTCCAGAGCGATTCGCCCATTGAGTCCTTGATATTTAGTAGTTTTCAGCCAATATTTTGGATTTTTGAAAATTTCACTTTTTTGTGAAAATATCCACTAAATGAGGGAATAATATGTGTGAGGGTACCCCAGGAGAGTTCCAAATGTGTGTGGGTAGAATATATATCCCACGGTGGTATAATTGAAAAAAGTATAAAAAAAATATTTTTTTGACTTAGTCATTTTTCCGGCATTTATCAGACTTTCAGATAGGGCAAATGTCAGTGAGCATTCCGATTTCAGTTCCAGAGTGATTCGCCCAATGAGTCCTTGATATTTAGTCGTTTTCAGCCAATTTTCTGGATTTTTGAAAATTTCACTTGTTTGTGAAAATATCCACTAAATGAGAAAATAATTTGTGTGAGGGTACCCCAGGAGAGTTCCAAATGTGTGTGGGTAAAATATATATCCCACGGAGATAAAATTGAAAAAAGTTGAAAAAATTTTTTTTGGGGACTTAGTCATTTTTCCGTCGTTTATCAGACTTTCAGATAGGGCAAAGGTCAGTGAGCGTTCCGATTTCAGTTCCAGAGCGATTCGCCCAATGAGTCCTTGATATTTAGTCATTTTCAGCCAATATTTTGGATTTTTGAAAATTTCACTTTTTTGTGAAAATATCCACTAAATGACGGAATAATATGTGTGAGGGTACCCTAGGAGAGTTCCAAATGTGTGTGGGTAGAATATATATCCCACGGGGGTAAAACTGAAAAAAGGAGATAAAATTGAAAAAAGTTGAAAAAAATTTTTTGGGGGACTTAGTCATTTTTCCGGCATTTATCAAACTTTCAGATAGGGCAAATGTCAGTGAGCGTTCCGATTTCAGTTCCAGAGCGATTCGCCCAATGAGTCCTTGATATTTAGTCGTTTTCAGCCAATATTTTGGATTTTTGAAAATTTCACTTTTTTGTGAAAATATCCACTAAATGAGGGAATAATATGTGTGAGGGTACCCCAGGAGAGTTCCAAATGTGTGTGGGTAGAATATATATCCCACGGGGGTAAAATTGAAAAAAGTTGAAAAAATTTTCTTTTGGACTTAGTCATTTTTCCGGAGTTTATCAGACTTTCAGATAGGGGAAATGTCAGTGAGCGTTCCGATTTCAGTTCCAGAGCGATTCGCCCAATGAGTCCTTAATATTTAGTCGTTTTCAGCCAATTTTCTGAATTTTTGAAAATTTCACTTTTTTGTAAAAATATCCACTAAATGAGAAAATAATTTGTGTGAGGGTACCCCAGGAGAGTTCCAAATGTGTGTGGGAAGAATACATATCCCACGGAGATAAAATTGAAAAAAATTGAAAAAAAATTTTTTTGGGACTTAGTCATTTTTCCGGCATTTATCAGACTTTCACATAGGGCAAATGTCAGTGAGCATTCCGATTTCAGTTCCAGAGTGATTCGCCCAATGCGTCCTTGATATTTAGTCGTTTTCAGCCAATTTTCTGGATTTTTGAAAATTTCACTTGTTGTGAAAATATCCACTAAATGAGGAAATAATTTGTGTGAGGGTACCCCAGGAGAGTTCCAAATGTGTGTGGGTAGAATATATATCCCACGGGGGTAAAATTGAAAAAAGTTGAAAAAAATTTTTTTTTGGACTTAGTCATTTTTCCGGCGTTTATCAGACTTTCAGATAGGGCAAATGTCAGTGAGCGTTCCGATTTCAGTTCCAGAGCGATTCGCCCAATGAGTCCTTGATATTTAGTCGTTTTCAGCCAATATTTTGGATTTTTGAAAATTTCACTTTTTTGTGAAAATATCCACTAAATGAGGGAATAATATGTGTGAGGGTACCCCAGGAGAGTTCCAAATGTGTGTGGGTAGAATATATATCCCACGGTGGTTAAATTGAAAAAAGTTGAAAAAAATTTTTTTTTGACTTAGTCATTTTTCCGGCATTTATCAGACTTTCAGATAGGGCAAATGTCAGTGAGCGCTCCGATTTCAGTTCCAGAGCGATTCGCCCAATGAGTCCTTGATATTTATTCGTTTTCAGCCAATTTTCTGGATTTTTGAAAATTTCACTTTTTTGTGAAAATATCCACTAAATGAGGGAATAATATGTGTGAGGGTACCCCAGGAGAGTTCCAAATGTGTGTGGGCAGAATATATATCCCACGTGGGTAAAATTGAAAAAAGTTGAAAAAATTTTCTTTTGGACTTAGTCATTTTTCCGGAGTTTATCAGACTTTCAGATAGGGGAAATGTCAGTGAGCGTTCCGATTTCAGTTCCAGAGCGATTCGCCCAATGAGTCCTTAATATTTAGTCGTTTTCAGCCAATTTTCTGAATTTTTGAAAATTTCACTTTTTTGTAAAAATATCCACTAAATGAGAAAATAATTTGTGTGAGGGTACCCCAGGAGAGTTCCAAATGTGTGTGGGTAAAATATATATCCCACGGAGATAAAATTGAAAAAAGTTGAAAAAATTTTTTTTGGGGACTTTGTCATTTTTCCGGCGTTTATCAAACTTTCAGATAGGGCAAATGTCAGTGAGCATTCCGATTTCAGTTCCAGAGCGATTCGCCCAATGAGTCCTTGATATTTAGTCGTTTTCAGCCAATTTTCTGGATTTTTGAAAAATTCACTTTTTTATGAAAATATCCACTAAATGAGGGAATAATATGTGTGAGGGTACCCCAGGAGAGTTCCAAATGTGTGTGGGTAAAATATATATCCCACGGGGGTAAAATTGAAAAAAGTTGAAAAAAATTTTTTTTTGGACTTAGCCATTTTTCCGGCGTTTATCAGACTTTCAGATAGGGCAAATGTCAGTGAGCGTTTCGATTTCAGTTCCAGAGCGATTCGCCCAATGAGTCCTTGATATTTAGTCGTTTTCAGCCAATATTTTGGATTTTTGAAAATTTCACTTTTTTGTGAAAATATCCACTTAATGAGGGAATAATATGTGTGAGGGTACCCCAGGAGAGTTCCAAATGTGTGTGGGTAGAATATATATCCCACGAGGGTAAAATTGAAAAAAGTTGAAAAAATTTTTTTTGGACTTAGTCATTTTTCCGTCGTTTATCAGACTTTCAGATAGGGCAAAGGTCAGTGAGCGGTCCGATTTCAGTTCCAGAGCGATTCGCCCAATGAGTCCTTGATATTTAGTCGTTTTCAGCCAATATTTTGGATTTTTGAAAATTTCACTTTTTTGTGAAAATATCCACTAAATGAGGGAATAATATGTGTGAGGGTACCCCAGGAGAGTTCCAAATGTATGTGGGAAGAATATATATCCCACGGAGATAAAATTGAAAAAAGTTGAAAAAAATTTTTTTTGGGGACTTAGTCATTTTTCCGGCGTTTATCAAACTTTCAGATAGGGCAAATGTCAGTGAGCATTCCGATTTCAGTTCCAGAGCGAGTCGCCCAATGAGTCCTTGATATTTAGTCGTTTTCAGCCAATTTTCTGGATTTTTGAAAATTTCACTTGTTTGTGAAAATATCCACTAAATGAGGAAATAATTTGTGTGAGGGTACCCTAGGAGAGTTCCAAATGTGTGTGGGTAGAATATATATCCCACGGTGGTAAAACTGAAAAAAGTTGAAAACAATTTTTTTTTGGACTTAGTCATTTTTCCGGCATTTATCAGACTTTCAGATAGGGCAAATGTCAGTGAGCGCTCCGATTTCAGTTCCAGAGCAATTCGCCCAATGAGTCCTTGATATTTAGTCGTTTTCAGCCAATATTTTGGATTTTTGAAAATTTCACTTTTTTGTGAAAATATCCACTAAATGAGGGAATAATATGTGTGAGGGTACCCCAGGAGAGTTCCAAATGTATGTGGGAAGAATATATATCCCACGGAGATAAAATTGAAAAAAGTTGAAAAAAATTTTTTTTGGGGACTTAGTCATTTTTCCGGCGTTTATCAAACTTTCAGATAGGGCAAATGTCAGTGAGCATTCCGATTTCAGTTCCAGAGCGAGTCGCCCAATGAGTCCTTGATATTTAGTCGTTTTCAGCCAATTTTCTGGATTTTTGAAAATTTCACTTGTTTGTGAAAATATCCACTAAATGAGGAAATAATTTGTGTGAGGGTACCCTAGGAGAGTTCCAAATGTGTGTGGGTAGAATATATATCCCACGGTGGTAAAACTGAAAAAAGTTGAAAACAATTTTTTTTTGGACTTAGTCATTTTTCCGGCATTTATCAGACTTTCAGATAGGGCAAATGTCAGTGAGCGCTCCGATTTCAGTTCCAGAGCAATTCGCCCAATGAGTCCTTGATATTTATTCGTTTTCAGCCAATTTTCTGGATTTTTGAAAATTTCACTTTTTTGTGAAAATGTCCACTAAATGAGGGAATAATATGTGTGAGGGTACCCCAGGAGAGTTCCAAATGTATGTGGGAAGAATATATATCCCACGGAGATAAAATTGAAAAAAGTTGAAAAAAAATTTTTTGGGGACTTAGTCATTTTTCCGGCATTTATCAGACTTTCAGATAGGGCAAATGTCAGTGAGCATTCCGATTTCAGTTACAGAGTGATTCGCCCAATGAGTCCTTGATATTTAGTCGTTTTCAGCCAATTTTCTGGATTTTTGAAAATTTCACTTGTTTGTGAAAATATCCACTAAATGAGGAAATAATTTGTGTGAGGGTACCCCAGGAGAGTTCCAAATGTGTGTGGGTAGAATATATATCCCACGGGGGTAAAATTGAAAAAAGTTGAAAAAAATTTTTTTTTGGACTTAGTCATTTTTCCCGCGTTTATCAGACTTTCAGATAGGGCAAATGTCAGTGAGCGTTCCGATTTCAGTTCCAGAGCGATTCGCCCGATGAGTCCTTGATATTTAGTCATTTTCAGCCAATTTTCTGGGTTTTTGAAAAATTCACTTTTTTGTGAAAATATCCACTAAATGAGGGAATAATATGTGTGAGGGTACCCCAAGAGAGTTCCAAATGTGTGTGGGTAGAATATATATCCCACGGGGGTAAAATTGAAAAAAGTTGAAAAAAATTTTTTTTTGGACTTAGTCATTTTTCCGGCGTTTATCAGACTTTCAGATAGGGCAAATGTCACTGAGCGTTCCGATTTCAGTTCCAGAGCGATTCGCCCAATGAGTCCTTGATATTTAGTCATTTTCAGCCAATTTTCTGGTTTTTTGAAAAATTCACTTTTTTGTGAAAATATCCACTAAATGAGGGAATAATATGTGTGAGAGTACCCCAAGAGAGTTCCAAATGTGTGTGGGTAGAATATATATCCAACGGGGGTAAAATCGAAAAAAGTTGAAAAAAATTTTTTTTTGGACTTAGTCATTTTTCCGGCGTTTATCAGACTTTCAGATAGGGCACATGTCAGTGAGCGTTCCGATTTCAGTTCCAGAGTGATTCGCCCAATGAGTCCTTGATATTTAGTCATTTTCAGCCAATTTTCTGGGTTTTTGAAAAATTCACTTTTTTGTGAAAATATCCACTAAATGAGGGAACAATATGTGTGAGGGTACCCCAAGAGAGTTCCAAATGTGTGTGGGTAAAATATATATCCAACGGGGGTAAAATTGAAAAAAGTTGAAAAAAATTTTTTTTTGGACTTAGTCATTTTTCCGGCATTTATCAGGCTTTCAGATAGGACAAATGTCAGTGAGCATTCCGATTTCAGTTCCAGAGTGATTCGCCCAATGAGTCCTTGATATTTAGTCGTTTTCAGCCAATTTTCTGGATTTTTGAAAATTTCACTTGTTTCTGAAAATATCCACTAAATGAGGAAATAATTTGTGTGAGGGTACCCCAGGAGAGTTCCAAATGTGTGTGGGTAGAATATATATCCCACGGGGGAAAAATTGAAAAAAGTTGAAAAAAAATTTTTTTTTGGACTTAGTCATTTTTCAGGCATTTATCAGACTTTCAGATAGGGCAAATGTCAGTGAGCGCTCCGATTTCAGTTCCAGAGCGATTCGCCCAATGAGTCCTTGATATTTATTCGTTTTCAGCCAATTTTCTGGATTTTTGAAAATTTCACTTTTTTGTGAAAATGTCCACTAAATGAGGGAATAATATGTGTGAGGGTACCCCAGGAGAGTTCCAAATGTATGTGGGAAGAATATATATCCCACGGAGATAAAATTGAAAAAAGTTGAAAAAAATTTTTTTTGGGACTTAGTCATTTTTCCGGCGTTTATCAAACTTTCTGATAGGGCAAATGTCAGTGAGCATTCCGATTTCAGTTCCAGAGCAATTTGCCCAATGAGTCCTTGATATTTAGTCATTTTCAGCCAATTTTCTGGATTTTTGAAAAATTCACTTTTTTGTGAAAATATCCACTAAATGAGGGAATAATATGTGTGAGGGTACCCCAAGAGAGTTCCAAATGTGTGTGGGTAGAATATATATCCCACGGGGGTAAAATTGAAAAAAGTTGAAAAAAATTTTTTTTGGACTTAGTCATTTTTCCTGCGTTTATCAGACTTTCAGATAGGGCAAATGTCAGTGAGCGTTCCGATTTCAGTTCCAGAGCGATTCGCCCGATGAGTCCTTGATATTTAGTAATTTTCAGCCAATTTTCTGAGTTTTTGAAAAATTCACTTTTTTGTGAAAATATCCACTAAATGAGGGAATAATATGTGTGAGGGTACCCCAAGAGAGTTCCAAATGTGTGTGGGTAGAATATATATCCCACGGGGGAAAATTGAAAAAAGTTGAAAAAAATTTTTTTGGACTTAGTCATTTTTCCTGCGTTTATCAGACTTTCAGATAGGGCAAATGTCAGTGAGCGTTCCGATTTCAGTTCCAGAGCGATTCGCCCGATGAGTCCTTGATATTTAGTAATTTTCAGCCAATTTTCTGGGTTTTTGAAAAATTCACTTTTTTGTGAAAATATCCACTAAATGAGGGAATAATATGTGTGAGGGTACCCCAAGAGAGTTCCAAATGTGTGTGGGTAGAATATATATCCCACGGGGGTAAAATTGAAAAAAGTTGAAAAAAATTTTTTTTTGGACTTAGTCATTTTTCCGGCATTTATCAGACTTTCAGATAGGGCAAATGTCAGTGAGCATTCCGATTTCAGTTCCAGAGCGATTCGCCCAATGAGTCCATGATATTTATTCGTTTTCAGCCAATTTTCTGGATTTTTGAAAATTTCACTTGTTTGTGAAAATATCCACTAAATGAGGGAATAATATGTGTGAGGGTGCCCCAGGAGAGTTCCAAATGTATGTGGGAAGAATATATATCCCACGGAGATAAAATTGAAAAAAGTTGAAAAAAAATTTTTTTGGGACTTAGTCATTTTTCCGGCGTTTATCAAACTTTCTGATAGGGCAAATGTCAGTGAGCATTCCGATTTCAGTTCCAGAGCAATTTGCCCAATGAGTCCTTGATATTTAGTCATTTTCAGCCAATTTTCTGGATTTTTGAAAAATTCACTTTTTTGTGAAAATATCCACTAAATGAGGGAATAATGTGTGAGGGTACCCCAAGAGAGTTCCAAATGTGTGTGGGTAGAATATATATCCCACGGGGGTAAAATTGAAAAAAGTTGAAAAAAATTTTTTTTGGACTTAGTCATTTTTCCTGCGTTTATCAGACTTTCAGATAGGGCAAATGTCAGTGAGCGTTCCGATTTCAGTTCCAGAGCGATTCGCCCGATGAGTCCTTGATATTTAGTAATTTTCAGCCAATTTTCTGGGTTTTTGAAAAATTCACTTTTTTGTGAAAATATCCACTAAATGAGGGAATAATATGTGTGAGGGTACCCCAAGAGAGTTCCAAATGTGTGTGGGTAGAATATATATCCCACGGGGGTAAAATTGAAAAAAGTTGAAAAAAAATTTTTTTGGACTTAGTCATTTTTCCTGCGTTTATCAGACTTTCAGATAGGGCAAATGTCAGTGAGCGTTCCGATTTCAGTTCCAGAGCGATTCGCCCGATGAGTCCTTGATATTTAGTAATTTTCAGCCAATTTTCTGGGTTTTTGAAAAATTCACTTTTTTGTGAAAATATCCACTAAATGAGGGAATAATATGTGTGAGGGTACCCCAAGAGAGTTCCAAATGTGTGTGGGTAGAATATATATCCCACGGGGATAAAATTGAAAAAAGTTGAAAAAATTTTTTTTTGGGACTTAGTCATTTTTCCGGCATTTATCAGACTTTCAGATAGGGCAAATGTCAGTGAGCATTCCGATTTCAGTTCCAGAGTGATTCGCCCAATGAGTCCTTGATATTTAGTCGTTTTCAGCCAATTTTCTGGATTTTTGAAAATTTCACTTGTTTGTGAAAATATCCACTAAATGAGGGAATAATATGTGTGAGGTTACCCCAGGAGAGTTCTAAATGTGTGTGGGTAGAATATATATCCCACGGTGGTATAATTGAAAAAAGTTGAAAAAAAAATTTTTTTTTACTTAGTCATTTTTCCGGCATTTATCAGACTTTCAGATAGGGCAAATGTCAGTGAGCATTCCGATTTCAGTTCCAGAGCGATTCGCCCAATGAGTCCTTGATATTTAGTCGTTTTCAGCCAATTTTCTGGATTTTTGAAAATTTCACTTGTTTGTGAAAATATCCACTAAATGAGGAAATAATTTGTGTGAGGGTACCCCAGGAGAGTTCCAAATGTGTGTGGGTAGAATATATATCCCACGGTGGTATAATTGAAAAAAGTTGAAAAAAAAATTTTTTTTTACTTAGTCATTTTTCCGGCATTTATCAGACTTTCAGATAGGGCAAATGTCAGTGAGCGTTCCGATTTCAGTTCCAAAGCGATTCGCCCGATGCGTCCTTGATATTTAGTAATTTTCAGCCAATTTTCTGGGTTTTTGAAAAATTCACTTTTTTCTGAAAATATCCACTAAATGAGAGAATAATATGTGTGAGGGTACCCCAGGAGAGTTCCAAATGTGTGTGGGTAGAATATATATCCCACGGGGGCAAAATTGAAAAAAGTTGAAAAAAATTTTTTTTTGGACTTAGTCATTTTTCCGGCATTTATCAGACTTTCAGATAGGGCAAATGTCAATGAGCATGCCGATTTCAGTTCCAGAGCGATTCGCCCAATGAGTCCTTGATATTTAGTCGTTTTCAGTCAATATTTTGGATTTTTAAAAATTTCACTTTTTTGTGAAAATATCCACTAAATGAGGGAATAATATGTGTGAAGGTACCCCAGGAGAGTTCCAAATGTGTGTGGGTAGAATATATATCCCACGCGGGTAAAATTGAAAAAAGTTGAAAAAAATTTTTTTTTTGGACTTAGTCATTTTTCCGGCATTTATCAGACTTTCAGATAGGGCAAATGTCAGTGAGCATTCCGATTTCAGTTCCAGAGTGATTCGCCCAATGAGTCCTTGATATTTAGTCGTTTTCAGCCAATTTTCTGGATTTTTGAAAATTTCACTTGTTTGTGAAAATATCCACTAAATGAGGGAATAATATGTGTGAGGGTACCCCAGGAGAGTTCCAAATGTGTGTGGGAAGAATATATATCCCACGGAGATAAAATTGAAAAAAGTTGAAAAAAAAATTTTTTGGCACTTAGTCATTTTTCCGGCGTTTATCAAACTTTCTGATAGGGCAAATGTCAGTGAGCATTCCGATTTCAGTTCCAGAGCAATTTGCCCAATGAGTCCTTGATATTTAGTCATTTTCAGCCAATTTTCTGGATTTTTGAAAAATTCACTTTTTTGTGAAAATATCCACTAAATGAGGGAATAATATGTGTGAGGGTACCCCAAGAGAGTTCCAAATGTGTGTGGGTAGAATATATATCCCACGGGGGTAAAATTGAAAAAAGTTGAAAAAAATTTTTTTTGGACTTAGTCATTTTTCCTGCGTTTATCAAACTTTCTGATAGGGCAAATGTCAGTGAGCATTCCGATTTCAGTTCCAGAGCAATTTGCCCAATGAGTCCTTGATATTTAGTCATTTTCAGCCAATTTTCTGTATTTTTGAAAAATTCACTTTTTTGTGAAAATATCCACTAAATGAGGGAATAATATGTGTGAGGGTACCCCAAGAGAGTTCCAAATGTGTGTGGGTAGAATATATATCCCACGGGGGTAAAATTGAAAAAAGTTGAAAAAAATTTTTTTTGGACTTAGTCATTTTTCCTGCGTTTATCAGACTTTCAGACAGGGCAAATGTCAGTGAGCGTTCCGATTTCAGTTCCAGAGCGATTTGCCCGATGAGTCCTTGATATTTAGTAATTTTCAGCCAATTTTCTGGGTTTTTGAAAAATTCACTTTTTTATGAAAATATCCACTAAATGAGGGAATAATATGTGTGAGGGTACCCCAAGAGAGTTCCAAATGTGTGTGGGTAGAATATATATCCCACGGGGGTAAAATTGAAAAAAGTTGAAAAAAATTTTTTTTTGGACTTAGTCATTTTTCCGGCGTTTATCAGACTTTCAGATAGGGCAAATGTCAATGAGCGTGCCGATTTCAGTTCCAGAGCGATTCGCCCAATGAGTCCTTGATATTTAGTCATTTTCAGCCAATTTTCTGGATTTTTGAAAAATTCACTTTTTTGTGAAAATATCCACTAAATGAGAGAATAATATGTGTGAGGGTACCCCAGGAGAGTTCCAAATGTGTGTGGGTAGAATATATATCCCACGGGGGCAAAATTGAAAAAAGTTGAAATATTTTTTTTTTGGACTTAGTCATTTTTCCGGCATTTATCAGACTTTCAGATAGGGCAAATGTCAGTGAGCGTTCCGATTTCAGTTCCAGAGCGATTCGCCCAATGAGTCCTTGATATTTAGTCATTTTCAGCCAATTTTCTGGGTTTTTGAAAAATTCACTTTTTTGTGAAAATATCCACTAAATGAGGGAATAATATGTGTGAGGGTACCCCAAGAGAGTTCCAAATGTGTGTGGGTAGAATATATATCCAACGGGGGTAAAATTGAAAAAAGCTGAAAAAAATTTTTTTTTGGACTTAGTCATTTTTCCGGCATTTATCAGACTTTCAGATAGGGCAAATGTCAGTGAGCATTCCGATTTCAGTTCCAGAGTGATTCGCCCAATGAGTCCTTGATATTTAGTCGTTTTCAGCCAATTTTCTGGATTTTTGAAAATTTCACTTGTTTGTGAAAATATCCACTAAATGAGGGAATAATATGTGTGAGGGTACCCCAGGAGAGTTCCAAATGTGTGTGGGTAGAATATATATCCCACGGTGGTATAATTGAAAAAAGTTGAAAAAAAAATTTTTTTTTACTTAGTCATTTTTCCGGCATTTATCAGACTTTCAGATAGGGCAAATGTCAGTGAGCATTCCGATTTCAGTTCCAGAGCGATTCGCCCAATGAGTCCTTGATATTTAGTCATTTTCAGCCAATTTTCTGGGTTTTTGAAAAATTCACTTTTTTGTGAAAATATCCACTAAATGAGGGAATAATATGTGTGAGGGTACCCCAAGAGAGTTCCAAATGTGTGTGGGTAGAATATATATCCAACGGGGGTAAAATTGAGAAAAGTTGAAAAAAATTTTTTTTTGGACTTAGTCATTTTTCCGGCGTTTATCAGACTTTCAGATAGGGCAAATGTCAGTGAGCATTCCGATTTCAGTTCCAGAGTGATTCGCCCAATGAGTCCTTGATATTTAGTCGTTTTCAGCCAATTTTCTGGATTTTTGAAAATTTCACTTGTTTGTGAAAATATCCACTAAATGAGGGAATAATATGTGTGAGAGTACCCCAGCAGAGTTCCAAATGTGTGTGGGTAGAATATATATCCCACGGTGGTATAATTGAAAAAAGTTGAAAAAAAAATTTTTTTTTACTTAGTCATTTTTCCGGCATTTATCAGACTTTCAGATAGGGCAAATGTCAGTGAGCATTCCGATTTCAGTTCCAGAGCGATTCGCCCAATGAGTCCATGATATTTATTCGTTTTCAGCCAATTTTCTGGATTTTTGAAAATTTCACTTGTTTGTGAAAATATCCACTAAATGAGGGAATAATATGTGTGAGGGTGCCCCAGGAGAGTTCCAAATGTATGTGGGAAGAATATATATCCCACGGAGATAAAATTGAAAAAAGTTGAAAAAAAATTTTTTCGGGACTTAGTCATTTTTCCGGCGTTTATCAAACTTTCTGATAGGGCAAATGTCAGTGAGCATTCCGATTTCAGTTCCAGAGCAATTTGCCCAATGAGTCCTTGATATTTAGTCATTTTCAGCCAATTTTCTGGATTTTTGAAAAATTCACTTTTTTGTGAAAATATCCACTAAATGAGGGAATAATGTGTGAGGGTACCCCAAGAGAGTTCCAAATGTGTGTGGGTAGAATATATATCCCACGGGGGTAAAATTGAAAAAAGTTGAAAAAAATTTTTTTTGGACTTAGTCATTTTTCCTGCGTTTATCAGACTTTCAGATAGGGCAAATGTCAGTGAGCGTTCCGATTTCAGTTCCAGAGCGATTCGCCCGATGAGTCCTTGATATTTAGTAATTTTCAGCCAATTTTCTGGGTTTTTGAAAAATTCACTTTTTTGTGAAAATATCCACTAAATGAGGGAATAATATGTGTGAGGGTACCCCAAGAGAGTTCCAAATGTGTGTGGGTAGAATATATATCCCACGGGGGTAAAATTGAAAAAAGTTGAAAAAAAATTTTTTTGGACTTAGTCATTTTTCCTGCGTTTATCAGACTTTCAGATAGGGCAAATGTCAGTGAGCGTTCCGATTTCAGTTCCAGAGCGATTCGCCCGATGAGTCCTTGATATTTAGTAATTTTCAGCCAATTTTCTGGGTTTTTGAAAAATTCACTTTTTTGTGAAAATATCCACTAAATGAGGGAATAATATGTGTGAGGGTACCCCAAGAGAGTTCCAAATGTGTGTGGGTAGAATATATATCCCACGGGGATAAAATTGAAAAAAGTTGAAAAAATTTTTTTTTTGGACTTAGTCATTTTTCCGGCATTTATCAGACTTTCAGATAGGGCAAATGTCAGTGAGCATTCCGATTTCAGTTCCAGAGTGATTCGCCCAATGAGTCCTTGATATTTAGTCGTTTTCAGCCAATTTTCTGGATTTTTGAAAATTTCACTTGTTTGTGAAAATATCCACTAAATGAGGGAATAATATGTGTGAGGTTACCCCAGGAGAGTTCTAAATGTGTGTGGGTAGAATATATATCCCACGGTGGTATAATTGAAAAAAGTTGAAAAAAAAATTTTTTTTTACTTAGTCATTTTTCCGGCATTTATCAGACTTTCAGATAGGGCAAATGTCAGTGAGCATTCCGATTTCAGTTCCAGAGCGATTCGCCCAATGAGTCCTTGATATTTAGTCGTTTTCAGCCAATTTTCTGGATTTTTGAAAATTTCACTTGTTTGTGAAAATATCCACTAAATGAGGAAATAATTTGTGTGAGGGTACCCCAGGAGAGTTCCAAATGTGTGTGGGTAGAATATATATCCCACGGGGGTAAAATTGAAAAAAGTTGAAAAAAATTTTTTTTTGGACTTAGTCATTTTTCCGGCATTTATCAGACTTTCAGATAGGGCAAATGTCAGTGAGCATTCCGATTTCAGTTCCAGAGTGATTCGCCCAATGAGTCCTTGATATTTAGTCGTTTTCAGCCAATTTTCTGGATTTTTGAAAATTTCACTTGTTTGTGAAAATATCCACTAAATGAGGGAATAATATGTGTGAGAGTACCCCAGCAGAGTTCCAAATGTGTGTGGGTAGAATATATATCCCACGGTGGTATAATTGAAAAAAGTTGAAAAAAAAATTTTTTTTTACTTAGTCATTTTTCCGGCATTTATCAGACTTTCAGATAGGGCAAATGTCAGTGAGCATTCCGATTTCAGTTCCAGAGCGATTCGCCCAATGAGTCCATGATATTTATTCGTTTTCAGCCAATTTTCTGGATTTTTGAAAATTTCACTTGTTTGTGAAAATATCCACTAAATGAGGGAATAATATGTGTGAGGGTGCCCCAGGAGAGTTCCAAATGTATGTGGGAAGAATATATATCCCACGGAGATAAAATTGAAAAAAGTTGAAAAAAATTTTTTTCGGGACTTAGTCATTTTTCCGGCGTTTATCAAACTTTCTGATAGGGCAAATGTCAGTGAGCATTCCGATTTCAGTTCCAGAGCAATTTGCCCAATGAGTCCTTGATATTTAGTCATTTTCAGCCAATTTTCTGGATTTTTGAAAAATTCACTTTTTTGTGAAAATATCCACTAAATGAGGGAATAATGTGTGAGGGTACCCCAAGAGAGTTCCAAATGTGTGTGGGTAGAATATATATCCCACGGGGGTAAAATTGAAAAAAGTTGAAAAAAATTTTTTTTGGACTTAGTCATTTTTCCTGCGTTTATCAGACTTTCAGATAGGGCAAATGTCAGTGAGCGTTCCGATTTCAGTTCCAGAGCGATTCGCCCGATGAGTCCTTGATATTTAGTAATTTTCAGCCAATTTTCTGGGTTTTTGAAAAATTCACTTTTTTGTGAAAATATCCACTAAATGAGGGAATAATATGTGTGAGGGTACCCCAAGAGAGTTCCAAATGTGTGTGGGTAGAATATATATCCCACGGGGGTAAAATTGAAAAAAGTTGAAAAAAAATTTTTTTGGACTTAGTCATTTTTCCTGCGTTTATCAGACTTTCAGATAGGGCAAATGTCAGTGAGCGTTCCGATTTCAGTTCCAGAGCGATTCGCCCGATGAGTCCTTGATATTTAGTAATTTTCAGCCAATTTTCTGGGTTTTTGAAAAATTCACTTTTTTGTGAAAATATCCACTAAATGAGGGAATAATATGTGTGAGGGTACCCCAAGAGAGTTCCAAATGTGTGTGGGTAGAATATATATCCCACGGGGATAAAATTGAAAAAAGTTGAAAAAATTTTTTTTTTGGACTTAGTCATTTTTCCGGCATTTATCAGACTTTCAGATAGGGCAAATGTCAGTGAGCATTCCGATTTCAGTTCCAGAGTGATTCGCCCAATGAGTCCTTGATATTTAGTCGTTTTCAGCCAATTTTCTGGATTTTTGAAAATTTCACTTGTTTGTGAAAATATCCACTAAATGAGGGAATAATATGTGTGAGGTTACCCCAGGAGAGTTCTAAATGTGTGTGGGTAGAATATATATCCCACGGTGGTATAATTGAAAAAAGTTGAAAAAAAAATTTTTTTTTACTTAGTCATTTTTCCGGCATTTATCAGACTTTCAGATAGGGCAAATGTCAGTGAGCATTCCGATTTCAGTTCCAGAGCGATTCGCCCAATGAGTCCTTGATATTTAGTCGTTTTCAGCCAATTTTCTGGATTTTTGAAAATTTCACTTGTTTGTGAAAATATCCACTAAATGAGGAAATAATTTGTGTGAGGGTACCCCAGGAGAGTTCCAAATGTGTGTGGGTAGAATATATATCCCACGGGGGTAAAATTGAAAAAAGTTGAAAAAAATTTTTTTTTGGACTTAGTCATTTTTCCGGCATTTATCAGACTTTCAGATAGGGCAAATGTCAGTGAGCATTCCGATTTCAGTTCCAGAGTGATTCGCCCAATGAGTCCTTGATATTTAGTCGTTTTCAGCCAATTTTCTGGATTTTTGAAAATTTCACTTGTTTGTGAAAATATCCACTAAATGAGGGAATAATATGTGTGAGAGTACCCCAGCAGAGTTCCAAATGTGTGTGGGTAGAATATATATCCCACGGTGGTATAATTGAAAAAAGTTGAAAAAAAAATTTTTTTTTACTTAGTCATTTTTCCGGCATTTATCAGACTTTCAGATAGGGCAAATGTCAGTGAGCATTCCGATTTCAGTTCCAGAGCGATTCGCCCAATGAGTCCATGATATTTATTCGTTTTCAGCCAATTTTCTGGATTTTTGAAAATTTCACTTGTTTGTGAAAATATCCACTAAATGAGGGAATAATATGTGTGAGGGTGCCCCAGGAGAGTTCCAAATGTATGTGGGAAGAATATATATCCCACGGAGATAAAATTGAAAAAAGTTGAAAAAAATTTTTTTCGGGACTTAGTCATTTTTCCGGCGTTTATCAAACTTTCTGATAGGGCAAATGTCAGTGAGCATTCCGATTTCAGTTCCAGAGCAATTTGCCCAATGAGTCCTTGATATTTAGTCATTTTCAGCCAATTTTCTGGATTTTTGAAAAATTCACTTTTTTGTGAAAATATCCACTAAATGAGGGAATAATGTGTGAGGGTACCCCAAGAGAGTTCCAAATGTGTGTGGGTAGAATATATATCCCACGGGGGTAAAATTGAAAAAAGTTGAAAAAAATTTTTTTTGGACTTAGTCATTTTTCCTGCGTTTATCAGACTTTCAGATAGGGCAAATGTCAGTGAGCGTTCCGATTTCAGTTCCAGAGCGATTCGCCCGATGAGTCCTTGATATTTAGTAATTTTCAGCCAATTTTCTGGGTTTTTGAAAAATTCACTTTTTTGTGAAAATATCCACTAAATGAGGGAATAATATGTGTGAGGGTACCCCAAGAGAGTTCCAAATGTGTGTGGGTAGAATATATATCCCACGGGGGTAAAATTGAAAAAAGTTGAAAAAAAATTTTTTTGGACTTAGTCATTTTTCCTGCGTTTATCAGACTTTCAGATAGGGCAAATGTCAGTGAGCGTTCCGATTTCAGTTCCAGAGCGATTCGCCCGATGAGTCCTTGATATTTAGTAATTTTCAGCCAATTTTCTGGGTTTTTGAAAAATTCACTTTTTTGTGAAAATATCCACTAAATGAGGGAATAATATGTGTGAGGGTACCCCAAGAGAGTTCCAAATGTGTGTGGGTAGAATATATATCCCACGGGGATAAAATTGAAAAAAGTTGAAAAAATTTTTTTTTTGGACTTAGTCATTTTTCCGGCATTTATCAGACTTTCAGATAGGGCAAATGTCAGTGAGCATTCCGATTTCAGTTCCAGAGTGATTCGCCCAATGAGTCCTTGATATTTAGTCGTTTTCAGCCAATTTTCTGGATTTTTGAAAATTTCACTTGTTTGTGAAAATATCCACTAAATGAGGGAATAATATGTGTGAGGTTACCCCAGGAGAGTTCTAAATGTGTGTGGGTAGAATATATATCCCACGGTGGTATAATTGAAAAAAGTTGAAAAAAAAATTTTTTTTTACTTAGTCATTTTTCCGGCATTTATCAGACTTTCAGATAGGGCAAATGTCAGTGAGCATTCCGATTTCAGTTCCAGAGCGATTCGCCCAATGAGTCCTTGATATTTAGTCGTTTTCAGCCAATTTTCTGGATTTTTGAAAATTTCACTTGTTTGTGAAAATATCCACTAAATGAGGAAATAATTTGTGTGAGGGTACCCCAGGAGAGTTCCAAATGTGTGTGGGTAGAATATATATCCCACGGGGGTAAAATTGAAAAAAGTTGAAAAAAATTTTTTTTTGGACTTAGTCATTTTTCCGGCATTTATCAGACTTTCAGATAGGGCAAATGTCAGTGAGCATTCCGATTTCAGTTCCAGAGTGATTCGCCCAATGAGTCCTTGATATTTAGTCGTTTTCAGCCAATTTTCTGGATTTTTGAAAATTTCACTTGTTTGTGAAAATATCCACTAAATGAGGGAATAATATGTGTGAGAGTACCCCAGCAGAGTTCCAAATGTGTGTGGGTAGAATATATATCCCACGGTGGTATAATTGAAAAAAGTTGAAAAAAAAATTTTTTTTTACTTAGTCATTTTTCCGGCATTTATCAGACTTTCAGATAGGGCAAATGTCAGTGAGCATTCCGATTTCAGTTCCAGAGCGATTCGCCCAATGAGTCCATGATATTTATTCGTTTTCAGCCAATTTTCTGGATTTTTGAAAATTTCACTTGTTTGTGAAAATATCCACTAAATGAGGGAATAATATGTGTGAGGGTGCCCCAGGAGAGTTCCAAATGTATGTGGGAAGAATATATATCCCACGGAGATAAAATTGAAAAAAGTTGAAAAAAATTTTTTTCGGGACTTAGTCATTTTTCCGGCGTTTATCAAACTTTCTGATAGGGCAAATGTCAGTGAGCATTCCGATTTCAGTTCCAGAGCAATTTGCCCAATGAGTCCTTGATATTTAGTCATTTTCAGCCAATTTTCTGGATTTTTGAAAAATTCACTTTTTTGTGAAAATATCCACTAAATGAGGGAATAATGTGTGAGGGTACCCCAAGAGAGTTCCAAATGTGTGTGGGTAGAATATATATCCCACGGGGGTAAAATTGAAAAAAGTTGAAAAAAATTTTTTTTGGACTTAGTCATTTTTCCTGCGTTTATCAGACTTTCAGATAGGGCAAATGTCAGTGAGCGTTCCGATTTCAGTTCCAGAGCGATTCGCCCGATGAGTCCTTGATATTTAGTAATTTTCAGCCAATTTTCTGGGTTTTTGAAAAATTCACTTTTTTGTGAAAATATCCACTAAATGAGGGAATAATATGTGTGAGGGTACCCCAAGAGAGTTCCAAATGTGTGTGGGTAGAATATATATCCCACGGGGGTAAAATTGAAAAAAGTTGAAAAAAAATTTTTTTGGACTTAGTCATTTTTCCTGCGTTTATCAGACTTTCAGATAGGGCAAATGTCAGTGAGCGTTCCGATTTCAGTTCCAGAGCGATTCGCCCGATGAGTCCTTGATATTTAGTAATTTTCAGCCAATTTTCTGGGTTTTTGAAAAATTCACTTTTTTGTGAAAATATCCACTAAATGAGGGAATAATATGTGTGAGGGTACCCCAAGAGAGTTCCAAATGTGTGTGGGTAGAATATATATCCCACGGGGATAAAATTGAAAAAAGTTGAAAAAATTTTTTTTTTGGACTTAGTCATTTTTCCGGCATTTATCAGACTTTCAGATAGGGCAAATGTCAGTGAGCATTCCGATTTCAGTTCCAGAGTGATTCGCCCAATGAGTCCTTGATATTTAGTCGTTTTCAGCCAATTTTCTGGATTTTTGAAAATTTCACTTGTTTGTGAAAATATCCACTAAATGAGGGAATAATATGTGTGAGGTTACCCCAGGAGAGTTCTAAATGTGTGTGGGTAGAATATATATCCCACGGTGGTATAATTGAAAAAAGTTGAAAAAAAAATTTTTTTTTACTTAGTCATTTTTCCGGCATTTATCAGACTTTCAGATAGGGCAAATGTCAGTGAGCATTCCGATTTCAGTTCCAGAGCGATTCGCCCAATGAGTCCTTGATATTTAGTCGTTTTCAGCCAATTTTCTGGATTTTTGAAAATTTCACTTGTTTGTGAAAATATCCACTAAATGAGGAAATAATTTGTGTGAGGGTACCCCAGGAGAGTTCCAAATGTGTGTGGGTAGAATATATATCCCACGGGGGTAAAATTGAAAAAAGTTGAAAAAAATTTTTTTTTGGACTTAGTCATTTTTCCGGCATTTATCAGACTTTCAGATAGGGCAAATGTCAGTGAGCGCTCCGATTTCAGTTCCAGAGCGATTCGCCCAATGAGTCCTTGATATTTATTCGTTTTCAGCCAATTTTCTGGATTTTTGAAAATTTCACTTTTTTGTGAAAATGTCCACTAAATGAGGGAATAATATGTGTGAGGGTACCCCAGGAGAGTTCCAAATGTATGTGGGAAGAATATATATCCCACGGAGATAAAATTGAAAAAAGTTGAAAAAAAATTTTTTTGGCACTTAGTCATTTTTCCGGCGTTTATCAAACTTTCTGATAGGGCAAATGTCAGTGAGCATTCCGATTTCAGTTCCAGAGCAATTTGCCCAATGAGTCCTTGATATTTAGTCATTTTCAGCCAATTTTCTGGATTTTTGAAAAATTCACTTTTTTGTGAAAATATCCACTAAATGAGGGAATAATATGTGTGAGGGTACCCCAAGAGAGTTCCAAATGTGTGTGGGTAGAATATATATCCCACGGGGGTAAAATTGAAAAAAGGTTGAAAAAAATTTTTTTTTGGACTTAGTCATTTTTCCTGCGTTTATCAGACTTTCAGACAGGGCAAATGTCAGTGAGCGTTCCGATTTCAGTTCCAGAGCGATTCGCCCGATGAGTCCTTGATATTTAGTAATTTTCAGCCAATTTTCTGGGTTTTTGAAAAATTCACTTTTTTATGAAAATATCCACTAAATGAGGGAATAATATGTGTGAGGGTACCCCAAGAGAGTTCCAAATGTGTGTGGGTAGAATATATATCCCACGGGGGTAAAATTGAAAAAAGTTGAAAAAAATTTTTTTTTGGACTTAGTCATTTTTCCGGCGTTTATCAGACTTTCAGATAGGGCAAATGTCAATGAGCGTGCCGATTTCAGTTCCAGAGCGATTCGCCCAATGAGTCCTTGATATTTAGTCATTTTCAGCCAATTTTCTGGATTTTTGAAAAATTCACTTTTTTGTGAAAATATCCACTAAATGAGAGAATAATATGTGTGAGGGTACCCCAGGAGAGTTCCAAATGTGTGTGGGTAGAATATATATCCCACGGGGGCAAAATTGAAAAAAGTTGAAATATTTTTTTTTTGGACTTAGTCATTTTTCCGGCATTTATCAGACTTTCAGATAGGGCAAATGTCAGTGAGCATTCCGATTTCAGTTCCAGAGTGATTCGCCCAATGAGTCCTTGATATTTAGTCGTTTTCAGCCAATTTTCTGGATTTTTGAAAATTTCACTTGTTTGTGAAAATATCCACTAAATGAGGGAATAATATGTGTGAGAGTACCCCAGCAGAGTTCCAAATGTGTGTGGGTAGAATATATATCCCACGGTGGTATAATTGAAAAAAGTTGAAAAAAAAATTTTTTTTTACTTAGTCATTTTTCCGGCATTTATCAGACTTTCAGATAGGGCAAATGTCAGTGAGCATTCCGATTTCAGTTCCAGAGCGATTCGCCCAATGAGTCCATGATATTTATTCGTTTTCAGCCAATTTTCTGGATTTTTGAAAATTTCACTTGTTTGTGAAAATATCCACTAAATGAGGGAATAATATGTGTGAGGGTGCCCCAGGAGAGTTCCAAATGTATGTGGGAAGAATATATATCCCACGGAGATAAAATTGAAAAAAGTTGAAAAAAATTTTTTTCGGGACTTAGTCATTTTTCCGGCGTTTATCAAACTTTCTGATAGGGCAAATGTCAGTGAGCATTCCGATTTCAGTTCCAGAGCAATTTGCCCAATGAGTCCTTGATATTTAGTCATTTTCAGCCAATTTTCTGGATTTTTGAAAAATTCACTTTTTTGTGAAAATATCCACTAAATGAGGGAATAATGTGTGAGGGTACCCCAAGAGAGTTCCAAATGTGTGTGGGTAGAATATATATCCCACGGGGGTAAAATTGAAAAAAGTTGAAAAAAATTTTTTTTGGACTTAGTCATTTTTCCTGCGTTTATCAGACTTTCAGATAGGGCAAATGTCAGTGAGCGTTCCGATTTCAGTTCCAGAGCGATTCGCCCGATGAGTCCTTGATATTTAGTAATTTTCAGCCAATTTTCTGGGTTTTTGAAAAATTCACTTTTTTGTGAAAATATCCACTAAATGAGGGAATAATATGTGTGAGGGTACCCCAAGAGAGTTCCAAATGTGTGTGGGTAGAATATATATCCCACGGGGGTAAAATTGAAAAAAGTTGAAAAAAAATTTTTTTGGACTTAGTCATTTTTCCTGCGTTTATCAGACTTTCAGATAGGGCAAATGTCAGTGAGCGTTCCGATTTCAGTTCCAGAGCGATTCGCCCGATGAGTCCTTGATATTTAGTAATTTTCAGCCAATTTTCTGGGTTTTTGAAAAATTCACTTTTTTGTGAAAATATCCACTAAATGAGGGAATAATATGTGTGAGGGTACCCCAAGAGAGTTCCAAATGTGTGTGGGTAGAATATATATCCCACGGGGATAAAATTGAAAAAAGTTGAAAAAATTTTTTTTTTGGACTTAGTCATTTTTCCGGCATTTATCAGACTTTCAGATAGGGCAAATGTCAGTGAGCATTCCGATTTCAGTTCCAGAGTGATTCGCCCAATGAGTCCTTGATATTTAGTCGTTTTCAGCCAATTTTCTGGATTTTTGAAAATTTCACTTGTTTGTGAAAATATCCACTAAATGAGGGAATAATATGTGTGAGGTTACCCCAGGAGAGTTCTAAATGTGTGTGGGTAGAATATATATCCCACGGTGGTATAATTGAAAAAAGTTGAAAAAAAAATTTTTTTTTACTTAGTCATTTTTCCGGCATTTATCAGACTTTCAGATAGGGCAAATGTCAGTGAGCATTCCGATTTCAGTTCCAGAGCGATTCGCCCAATGAGTCCTTGATATTTAGTCGTTTTCAGCCAATTTTCTGGATTTTTGAAAATTTCACTTGTTTGTGAAAATATCCACTAAATGAGGAAATAATTTGTGTGAGGGTACCCCAGGAGAGTTCCAAATGTGTGTGGGTAGAATATATATCCCACGGGGGTAAAATTGAAAAAAGTTGAAAAAAATTTTTTTTTGGACTTAGTCATTTTTCCGGCATTTATCAGACTTTCAGATAGGGCAAATGTCAGTGAGCGCTCCGATTTCAGTTCCAGAGCGATTCGCCCAATGAGTCCTTGATATTTATTCGTTTTCAGCCAATTTTCTGGATTTTTGAAAATTTCACTTTTTTGTGAAAATGTCCACTAAATGAGGGAATAATATGTGTGAGGGTACCCCAGGAGAGTTCCAAATGTATGTGGGAAGAATATATATCCCACGGAGATAAAATTGAAAAAAGTTGAAAAAAAATTTTTTTGGCACTTAGTCATTTTTCCGGCGTTTATCAAACTTTCTGATAGGGCAAATGTCAGTGAGCATTCCGATTTCAGTTCCAGAGCAATTTGCCCAATGAGTCCTTGATATTTAGTCATTTTCAGCCAATTTTCTGGATTTTTGAAAAATTCACTTTTTTGTGAAAATATCCACTAAATGAGGGAATAATATGTGTGAGGGTACCCCAAGAGAGTTCCAAATGTGTGTGGGTAGAATATATATCCCACGGGGGTAAAATTGAAAAAAGGTTGAAAAAAATTTTTTTTTGGACTTAGTCATTTTTCCTGCGTTTATCAGACTTTCAGACAGGGCAAATGTCAGTGAGCGTTCCGATTTCAGTTCCAGAGCGATTCGCCCGATGAGTCCTTGATATTTAGTAATTTTCAGCCAATTTTCTGGGTTTTTGAAAAATTCACTTTTTTATGAAAATATCCACTAAATGAGGGAATAATATGTGTGAGGGTACCCCAAGAGAGTTCCAAATGTGTGTGGGTAGAATATATATCCCACGGGGGTAAAATTGAAAAAAGTTGAAAAAAATTTTTTTTTGGACTTAGTCATTTTTCCGGCGTTTATCAGACTTTCAGATAGGGCAAATGTCAATGAGCGTGCCGATTTCAGTTCCAGAGCGATTCGCCCAATGAGTCCTTGATATTTAGTCATTTTCAGCCAATTTTCTGGATTTTTGAAAAATTCACTTTTTTGTGAAAATATCCACTAAATGAGAGAATAATATGTGTGAGGGTACCCCAGGAGAGTTCCAAATGTGTGTGGGTAGAATATATATCCCACGGGGGCAAAATTGAAAAAAGTTGAAATATTTTTTTTTTGGACTTAGTCATTTTTCCGGCATTTATCAGACTTTCAGATAGGGCAAATGTCAGTGAGCGTTCCGATTTCAGTTCCAGAGCGATTCGCCCAATGAGTCCTTGATATTTAGTCATTTTCAGCCAATTTTCTGGGTTTTTGAAAAATTCACTTTTTTGTGAAAATATCCACTAAATGAGGGAATAATATGTGTGAGGGTACCCCAAGAGAGTTCCAAATGTGTGTGGGTAGAATATATATCCAACGGGGGTAAAATTGAAAAAAGCTGAAAAAAATTTTTTTTTGGACTTAGTCATTTTTCCGGCATTTATCAGACTTTCAGATAGGGCAAATGTCAGTGAGCATTCCGATTTCAGTTCCAGAGTGATTCGCCCAATGAGTCCTTGATATTTAGTCGTTTTCAGCCAATTTTCTGGATTTTTGAAAATTTCACTTGTTTGTGAAAATATCCACTAAATGAGGGAATAATATGTGTGAGGGTACCCCAGGAGAGTTCCAAATGTGTGTGGGTAGAATATATATCCCACGGTGGTATAATTGAAAAAAGTTGAAAAAAAAATTTTTTTTTACTTAGTCATTTTTCCGGCATTTATCAGACTTTCAGATAGGGCAAATGTCAGTGAGCATTCCGATTTCAGTTCCAGAGCGATTCGCCCAATGAGTCCTTGATATTTAGTCATTTTCAGCCAATTTTCTGGGTTTTTGAAAAATTCACTTTTTTGTGAAAATATCCACTAAATGAGGGAATAATATGTGTGAGGGTACCCCAAGAGAGTTCCAAATGTGTGTGGGTAGAATATATATCCAACGGGGGTAAAATTGAAAAAAGTTGAAAAAAATTTTTTTTTGGACTTAGTCATTTTTCCGGCGTTTATCAGACTTTCAGATAGGGCAAATGTCAGTGAGCATTCCGATTTCAGTTCCAGAGTGATTCGCCCAATGAGTCCTTGATATTTAGTCGTTGTCAGCCAATTTTCTGGATTTTTGAAAATTTCACTTTTTTGTGAAAATATCCACTAAATGAGAGAATAATATGTGTGAGGGTACCCCAGGAGAGTTCCAAATGTGTGTGGGTAGAATATATATCCCACGGGGGTAAAATTGAAAAAAGTTGAAAAAAATTTTTTGGGGGACTTAGTCATTTTTCCGGCGTTTATCAAACTTTCTGATAGGGCAAATGTCAGTGAGCATTCCGATTTCAGTTCCAGAGCGATTCGCCCGATGAGTCCTTGATATTTAGTCATTTTCAGCCAATTTTCTGGGTTTTTGAAAAATTCACTTTTTTGTGAAATTATCCACTAAATGAGGGAATAATATGTGTGAGGGTACCCCAAGAGAGTTCCAAATGTGTGTGGGTAGAATATATATCCAACGGGGGTAAAATTGAAAAAAGTTGAAAAAAATTTTTTTTTGGACTTAGTCATTTTTCCGGCGTTTATCAGACTTTCAGATAGGGCAAATGTCAATGAGCGTGCCGATTTCAGTTCCAGACCGATTCGCCCAATGAGTCCTTGATATTTAGTCGTTTTCAGTCAATATTTTGGATTTTTGAAAATTTCACTTTTTTGTGAAAATATCCACTAAATGAGGGAATAATATGTGTGAAGGTACCCCAGGAGAGTTCCAAATGTGTGTCCGTAGAATATATATCCCACGCGGGTAAAATTGAAAAAAGTTGAAAAAAAATTTTTTTTTGGACTTGATCATTTTTCCGGCATTTATCAGACTTTCAGATAGGGCAAATGTCAGTGAGCATTCCGATTTCAGTTCCAGAGTGATTCGCCCAATGAGTCCTTGATATTTAGTCGTTTTCAGCCAATTTTCTGGATTTTTGAAAATTTCACTTTTTTGTGAAAATATCCACTAAATGAGAGAATAATATGTGTGAGGGTACCCCAGGAGAGTTCCAAATGTGTGTGGGTAGAATATATATCCCACGGGGGTAAAATTGAAAAAAGTTGAAAAAAATTTTTTTTGGACTTAGTCATTTTTCCTGCGTTTATCAGACTTTCAGATAGGGCAAATGTCAGTGAGCGTTCCGATTTCAGTTCCAGAGCGATTCGCCCGATGAGTCCTTGATATTTAGTAATTTTCAGCCAATTTTCTGGGTTTTTGAAAAATTCACTTTTTTGTGAAAATATCCACTAAATGAGGGAATAATATGTGTGAGGATACCCCAAGAGAGTTCCAAATGTGTGTGGGTAGAATATATATCCCACGGGGGTAAAATTGAAAAAAGTTGAAAAAAAATTTTTTTTGGACTTAGTCATTTTCCCGGCGTTTATCAAACTTTCTGATAGGGCAAATGTCAGTGAGCATTCCGATTTCAGTTCCAGAGCAATTTGCCCAATGAGTCCTTGATATTTAGTCATTTTCAGCCAATTTTCTGTATTTTTGAAAAATTCACTTTTTTGTGAAAATATCCACTAAATGAGGGAATAATATGTGTGAGGGTACCCCAAGAGAGTTCCAAATGTGTGTGGGTAGAATATATATCCCACGGGGGTAAAATTGAAAAAAGTTGAAAAAAATTTTTTTTGGACTTAGTCATTTTTCCTGCGTTTATCAGACTTTCAGACAGGGCAAATGTCAGTGAGCGTTCCGATTTCAGTTCCAGAGCGATTCGCCCGATGAGTCCTTGATATTTAGTAATTTTCAGCCAATTTTCTGGGTTTTTGAAAAATTCACTTTTTTGTGAAAATATCCACTAAATGAGGGAATAATATGTGTGAGGGTACCCCAAGAGAGTTCCAAATGTGTGTGGGTAGAATATATATCCCACGGGGGTAAAATTGAAAAAAGTTGAAAAAAATTTTTTTTTGGACTTAGTCATTTTTCCGGCGTTTATCAGACTTTCAGATAGGGCAAATGTCAATGAGCGTGCCGATTTCAGTTCCAGAGCGATTCGCCCAATGAGTCCTTGATATTTAGTCATTTTCAGCCAATTTTCTGGATTTTTGAAAAATTCACTTTTTTGTGAAAATATCCACTAAATGAGAGAATAATATGTGTGAGGGTACCCCAGGAGAGTTCCAAATGTGTGTGGGTAGAATATATATCCCACGGGGGCAAAATTGAAAAAAGTTGAAATATTTTTTTTTTGGACTTAGTCATTTTTCCGGCATTTATCAGACTTTCAGATAGGGCAAATGTCAGTGAGCGTTCCGATTTCAGTTCCAGAGCGATTCGCCCAATGAGTCCTTGATATTTAGTCATTTTCAGCCAATTTTCTGGGTTTTTGAAAAATTCACTTTTTTGTGAAAATATCCACTAAATGAGGGAATAATATGTGTGAGGGTACCCCAAGAGAGTTCCAAATGTGTGTGGGTAGAATATATATCCAACAGGGGTAAAATTGAAAAAAGCTGAAAAAAATTTTTTTTTGGACTTAGTCATTTTTCCGGCATTTATCAGACTTTCAGATAGGGCAAATGTCAGTGAGCATTCCGATTTCAGTTCCAGAGTGATTCGCCCAATGAGTCCTTGATATTTAGTCGTTTTCAGCCAATTTTCTGGATTTTTGAAAATTTCACTTGTTTGTGAAAATATCCACTAAACGAGGGAATAATATGTGTGAGGGTACCCTAGGAGAGTTCCAAATGTGTGTGGGTAGAATATATATCCCACGGTGGTATAATTGAAAAAAGTTGAAAAAAAAATTTTTTTTTACTTAGTCATTTTTCCGGCATTTATCAGACTTTCAGATAGGGCAAATGTCAGTGAGCATTCCGATTTCAGTTCCAGAGCGATTCGCCCAATGAGTCCTTGATATTTAGTCATTTTCAGCCAATTTTCTGGGTTTTTGAAAAATTCACTTTTTTGTGAAAATATCCACTAAATGAGGGAATAATATGTGTGAGGGTACCCCAAGAGAGTTCCAAATGTGTGTGGGTAGAATATATATCCAACGGGGGTAAAATTGAAAAAAGTTTAAAAAAATTTTTTTTTGGACTTAGTCATTTTTCCGGCGTTTATCAGACTTTCAGATAGGGCAAATGTCAGTGAGCATTCCGATTTCAGTTCCAGAGTGATTCGCCCAATGAGTCCTTGATATTTAGTCGTTTTCAGCCAATTTTCTGGATTTTTGAAAATTTCACTTTTTTGTGAAAATATCCACTAAATGAGAGAATAATATGTGTGAGGGTACCCCAGGAGAGTTCCAAATGTGTGTGGGTAGAATATATATCCCACGGGGGTAAAATTGAAAAAAGTTGAAAAAAATTTTTTTTTGGACTTAGTCATTTTTCCGGCGTTTATCAGACTTTCAGATAGGGCAAATGTCAGTGAGCATTCCGATTTCAGTTCCAGAGTGATTCGCCCAATGAGTCCTTGATATTTAGTCGTTGTCAGCCAATTTTCTGGATTTTTGAAAATTTCACTTTTTTGTGAAAATATCCACTAAATGAGAGAATAATATGTGTGAGGGTACCCCAGGAGAGTTCCAAATGTGTGTGGGTAGAATATATATCCCACGGGGGTAAAATTGAAAAAAGTTGAAAAAAATTTTTTGGGGGACTTAGTCATTTTTCCGGCGTTTATCAAACTTTCTGATAGGGCAAATGTCAGTGAGCATTCCGATTTCAGTTCCAGAGCGATTCGCCCAATGAGTCCTTGATATTTAGTCATTTTCAGCCAATTTTCTGGGTTTTTGAAAAATTCACTTTTTTGTGAAATTATCCACTAAATGAGGGAATAATATGTGTGAGGGTACCCCAAGAGAGTTCCAAATGTGTGTGGGTAGAATATATATCCAACGGGGGTAAAATTGAAAAAAGTTGAAAAAAATTTTTTTTTGGACTTAGTCATTTTTCCGGCGTTTATCAGACTTTCAGATAGGGCAAATGTCAATGAGCGTGCCGATTTCAGTTCCAGACCGATTCGCCCAATGAGTCCTTGATATTTAGTCGTTTTCAGTCAATATTTTGGATTTTTGAAAATTTCACTTTTTTGTGAAAATATCCACTAAATGAGGGAATAATATGTGTGAAGGTACCCCAGGAGAGTTCCAAATGTGTGTCCGTAGAATATATATCCCACGCGGGTAAAATTGAAAAAAGTTGAAAAAAAATTTTTTTTTGGACTTGATCATTTTTCCGGCATTTATCAGACTTTCAGATAGGGCAAATGTCAGTGAGCATTCCGATTTCAGTTCCAGAGTGATTCGCCCAATGAGTCCTTGATATTTAGTCGTTTTCAGCCAATTTTCTGGATTTTTGAAAATTTCACTTTTTTGTGAAAATATCCACTAAATGAGAGAATAATATGTGTGAGGGTACCCCAGGAGAGTTCCAAATGTGTGTGGGTAGAATATATATCCCACGGGGGTAAAATTGAAAAAAGTTGAAAAAAATTTTTTTTGGACTTAGTCATTTTTCCTGCGTTTATCAGACTTTCAGATAGGGCAAATGTCAGTGAGCGTTCCGATTTCAGTTCCAGAGCGATTCGCCCGATGAGTCCTTGATATTTAGTAATTTTCAGCCAATTTTCTGGGTTTTTGAAAAATTCACTTTTTTGTGAAAATATCCACTAAATGAGGGAATAATATGTGTGAGGATACCCCAAGAGAGTTCCAAATGTGTGTGGGTAGAATATATATCCCACGGGGGTAAAATTGAAAAAAGTTGAAAAAAAATTTTTTTTGGACTTAGTCATTTTTCCGGCGTTTATCAAACTTTCTGATAGGGCAAATGTCAGTGAGCATTCCGATTTCAGTTCCAGAGCAATTTGCCCAATGAGTCCTTGATATTTAGTCATTTTCAGCCAATTTTCTGTATTTTTGAAAAATTCACTTTTTTGTGAAAATATCCACTAAATGAGGGAATAATATGTGTGAGGGTACCCCAAGAGAGTTCCAAATGTGTGTGGGTAGAATATATATCCCACGGGGGTAAAATTGAAAAAAATTTTTTTTGGACTTAGTCATTTTTCCTGCGTTTATCAGACTTTCAGACAGGGCAAATGTCAGTGAGCGTTCCGATTTCAGTTCCAGAGCGATTCGCCCGATGAGTCCTTGATATTTAGTAATTTTCAGCCAATTTTCTGGGTTTTTGAAAAATTCACTTTTTTGTGAAAATATCCACTAAATGAGGGAATAATATGTGTGAGGGTACCCCAAGAGAGTTCCAAATGTGTGTGGGTAGAATATATATCCCACGGGGGTAAAATTGAAAAAAGTTGAAAAAAATTTTTTTTTGGACTTAGTCATTTTTCCGGCGTTTATCAGACTTTCAGATAGGGCAAATGTCAATGAGCGTGCCGATTTCAGTTCCAGAGCGATTCGCCCAATGAGTCCTTGATATTTAGTCATTTTCAGCCAATTTTCTGGATTTTTGAAAAATTCACTTTTTTGTGAAAATATCCACTAAATGAGAGAATAATATGTGTGAGGGTACCCCAGGAGAGTTCCAAATGTGTGTGGGTAGAATATATATCCCACGGGGGCAAAATTGAAAAAAGTTGAAATATTTTTTTTTTGGACTTAGTCATTTTTCCGGCATTTATCAGACTTTCAGATAGGGCAAATGTCAGTGAGCGTTCCGATTTCAGTTCCAGAGCGATTCGCCCAATGAGTCCTTGATATTTAGTCATTTTCAGCCAATTTTCTGGGTTTTTGAAAAATTCACTTTTTTGTGAAAATATCCACTAAATGAGGGAATAATATGTGTGAGGGTACCCCAAGAGAGTTCCAAATGTGTGTGGGTAGAATATATATCCAACAGGGGTAAAATTGAAAAAAGCTGAAAAAAATTTTTTTTTGGACTTAGTCATTTTTCCGGCATTTATCAGACTTTCAGATAGGGCAAATGTCAGTGAGCATTCCGATTTCAGTTCCAGAGTGATTCGCCCAATGAGTCCTTGATATTTAGTCGTTTTCAGCCAATTTTCTGGATTTTTGAAAATTTCACTTGTTTGTGAAAATATCCACTAAATGAGGGAATAATATGTGTGAGGGTACCCTAGGAGAGTTCCAAATGTGTGTGGGTAGAATATATATCCCACGGTGGTATAATTGAAAAAAGTTGAAAAAAAAATTTTTTTTTACTTAGTCATTTTTCCGGCATTTATCAGACTTTCAGATAGGGCAAATGTCAGTGAGCATTCCGATTTCAGTTCCAGAGCGATTCGCCCAATGAGTCCTTGATATTTAGTCATTTTCAGCCAATTTTCTGGGTTTTTGAAAAATTCACTTTTTTGTGAAAATATCCACTAAATGAGGGAATAATATGTGTGAGGGTACCCCAAGAGAGTTCCAAATGTGTGTGGGTAGAATATATATCCAACGGGGGTAAAATTGAAAAAAGTTGAAAAAAATTTTTTTTTGGACTTAGTCATTTTTCCGGCGTTTATCAGACTTTCAGATAGGGCAAATGTCAGTGAGCATTCCGATTTCAGTTCCAGAGTGATTCGCCCAATGAGTCCTTGATATTTAGTCGTTTTCAGCCAATTTTCTGGATTTTTGAAAATTTCACTTTTTTGTGAAAATATCCACTAAATGAGAGAATAATATGTGTGAGGGTACCCCAGGAGAGTTCCAAATGTGTGTGGGTAGAATATATATCCCACGGGGGTAAAATTGAAAAAAGTTGAAAAAAATTTTTTGGGGGACTTAGTCATTTTTCCGGCGTTTATCAAACTTTCTGATAGGGCAAATGTCAGTGAGCATTCCGATTTCAGTTCCAGAGCGATTCGCCCAATGAGTCCTTGATATTTAGTCATTTTCAGCCAATTTTCTGGGTTTTTGAAAAATTCACTTTTTTGTGAAAATATCCACTAAATGAGGGAATAATATGTGTGAGGGTACCCCAAGAGAGTTCCAAATGTGTGTGGGTAGAATATATATCCCACGGGGGTAAAATTGAAAAAAGTTGAAAAAAATTTTTTTTGGACTTAGTCATTTTTCCTGCGTTTATCAGACTTTCAGACAGGGCAAATGTCAGTGAGCGTTCCGATTTCAGTTCCAGAGCGATTCGCCCGATGAGTCCTTGATATTTAGTAATTTTCAGCCAATTTTCTGGGTTTTTGAAAAATTCACTTTTTTGTGAAAATATCCACTAAATGAGGGAATAATATGTGTGAGGGTACCCCAAGAGAGTTCCAAATGTGTGTGGGTAGAATATATATCCCACGGGGGTAAAATTGAAAAAAGTTGAAAAAAATTTTTTTTTGGACTTAGTCATTTTTCCGGCGTTTATCAGACTTTCAGATAGGGCAAATGTCAATGAGCGTGCCGATTTCAGTTCCAGAGCGATTCGCCCAATGAGTCCTTGATATTTAGTCATTTTCAGCCAATTTTCTGGATTTTTGAAAAATTCACTTTTTTGTGAAAATATCCACTAAATGAGAGAATAATATGTGTGAGGGTACCCCAGGAGAGTTCCAAATGTGTGTGGGTAGAATATATATCCCACGGGGGCAAAATTGAAAAAAGTTGAAATATTTTTTTTTTGGACTTAGTCATTTTTCCGGCATTTATCAGACTTTCAGATAGGGCAAATGTCAGTGAGCGTTCCGATTTCAGTTCCAGAGCGATTCGCCCAATGAGTCCTTGATATTTAGTCATTTTCAGCCAATTTTCTGGGTTTTTGAAAAATTCACTTTTTTGTGAAAATATCCACTAAATGAGGGAATAATATGTGTGAGGGTACCCCAAGAGAGTTCCAAATGTGTGTGGGTAGAATATATATCCAACAGGGGTAAAATTGAAAAAAGCTGAAAAAAATTTTTTTTTGGACTTAGTCATTTTTCCGGCATTTATCAGACTTTCAGATAGGGCAAATGTCAGTGAGCATTCCGATTTCAGTTCCAGAGTGATTCGCCCAATGAGTCCTTGATATTTAGTCGTTTTCAGCCAATTTTCTGGATTTTTGAAAATTTCACTTGTTTGTGAAAATATCCACTAAATGAGGGAATAATATGTGTGAGGGTACCCTAGGAGAGTTCCAAATGTGTGTGGGTAGAATATATATCCCACGGTGGTATAATTGAAAAAAGTTGAAAAAAAAATTTTTTTTTACTTAGTCATTTTTCCGGCATTTATCAGACTTTCAGATAGGGCAAATGTCAGTGAGCATTCCGATTTCAGTTCCAGAGCGATTCGCCCAATGAGTCCTTGATATTTAGTCATTTTCAGCCAATTTTCTGGGTTTTTGAAAAATTCACTTTTTTGTGAAAATATCCACTAAATGAGGGAATAATATGTGTGAGGGTACCCCAAGAGAGTTCCAAATGTGTGTGGGTAGAATATATATCCAACGGGGGTAAAATTGAAAAAAGTTGAAAAAAATTTTTTTTTGGACTTAGTCATTTTTCCGGCGTTTATCAGACTTTCAGATAGGGCAAATGTCAGTGAGCATTCCGATTTCAGTTCCAGAGTGATTCGCCCAATGAGTCCTTGATATTTAGTCGTTTTCAGCCAATTTTCTGGATTTTTGAAAATTTCACTTTTTTGTGAAAATATCCACTAAATGAGAGAATAATATGTGTGAGGGTACCCCAGGAGAGTTCCAAATGTGTGTGGGTAGAATATATATCCCACGGGGGTAAAATTGAAAAAAGTTGAAAAAAATTTTTTGGGGGACTTAGTCATTTTTCCGGCGTTTATCAAACTTTCTGATAGGGCAAATGTCAGTGAGCATTCCGATTTCAGTTCCAGAGCGATTCGCCCAATGAGTCCTTGATATTTAGTCATTTTCAGCCAATTTTCTGGGTTTTTGAAAAATTCACTTTTTTGTGAAAATATCCACTAAATGAGGGAATAATATGTGTGAGGGTACCCCAAGAGAGTTCCAAATGTGTGTGGGTAGAATATATATCCCACGGGGGTAAAATTGAAAAAAGTTGAAAAAAATTTTTTTTGGACTTAGTCATTTTTCCTGCGTTTATCAGACTTTCAGACAGGGCAAATGTCAGTGAGCGTTCCGATTTCAGTTCCAGAGCGATTCGCCCGATGAGTCCTTGATATTTAGTAATTTTCAGCCAATTTTCTGGGTTTTTGAAAAATTCACTTTTTTGTGAAAATATCCACTAAATGAGGGAATAATATGTGTGAGGGTACCCCAAGAGAGTTCCAAATGTGTGTGGGTAGAATATATATCCCACGGGGGTAAAATTGAAAAAAGTTGAAAAAAATTTTTTTTTGGACTTAGTCATTTTTCCGGCGTTTATCAGACTTTCAGATAGGGCAAATGTCAATGAGCGTGCCGATTTCAGTTCCAGAGCGATTCGCCCAATGAGTCCTTGATATTTAGTCATTTTCAGCCAATTTTCTGGATTTTTGAAAAATTCACTTTTTTGTGAAAATATCCACTAAATGAGAGAATAATATGTGTGAGGGTACCCCAGGAGAGTTCCAAATGTGTGTGGGTAGAATATATATCCCACGGGGGCAAAATTGAAAAAAGTTGAAATATTTTTTTTTTGGACTTAGTCATTTTTCCGGCATTTATCAGACTTTCAGATAGGGCAAATGTCAGTGAGCGTTCCGATTTCAGTTCCAGAGCGATTCGCCCAATGAGTCCTTGATATTTAGTCATTTTCAGCCAATTTTCTGGGTTTTTGAAAAATTCACTTTTTTGTGAAAATATCCACTAAATGAGGGAATAATATGTGTGAGGGTACCCCAAGAGAGTTCCAAATGTGTGTGGGTAGAATATATATCCAACAGGGGTAAAATTGAAAAAAGCTGAAAAAAATTTTTTTTTGGACTTAGTCATTTTTCCGGCATTTATCAGACTTTCAGATAGGGCAAATGTCAGTGAGCATTCCGATTTCAGTTCCAGAGTGATTCGCCCAATGAGTCCTTGATATTTAGTCGTTTTCAGCCAATTTTCTGGATTTTTGAAAATTTCACTTGTTTGTGAAAATATCCACTAAATGAGGGAATAATATGTGTGAGGGTACCCTAGGAGAGTTCCAAATGTGTGTGGGTAGAATATATATCCCACGGTGGTATAATTGAAAAAAGTTGAAAAAAAAATTTTTTTTTACTTAGTCATTTTTCCGGCATTTATCAGACTTTCAGATAGGGCAAATGTCAGTGAGCATTCCGATTTCAGTTCCAGAGCGATTCGCCCAATGAGTCCTTGATATTTAGTCATTTTCAGCCAATTTTCTGGGTTTTTGAAAAATTCACTTTTTTGTGAAAATATCCACTAAATGAGGGAATAATATGTGTGAGGGTACCCCAAGAGAGTTCCAAATGTGTGTGGGTAGAATATATATCCAACGGGGGTAAAATTGAAAAAAGTTTAAAAAAATTTTTTTTTGGACTTAGTCATTTTTCCGGCGTTTATCAGACTTTCAGATAGGGCAAATGTCAGTGAGCATTCCGATTTCAGTTCCAGAGTGATTCGCCCAATGAGTCCTTGATATTTAGTCGTTTTCAGCCAATTTTCTGGATTTTTGAAAATTTCACTTTTTTGTGAAAATATCCACTAAATGAGAGAATAATATGTGTGAGGGTACCCCAGGAGAGTTCCAAATGTGTGTGGGTAGAATATATATCCCACGGGGGTAAAATTGAAAAAAGTTGAAAAAAATTTTTTTTTGGACTTAGTCATTTTTCCGGCGTTTATCAGACTTTCAGATAGGGCAAATGTCAGTGAGCATTCCGATTTCAGTTCCAGAGTGATTCGCCCAATGAGTCCTTGATATTTAGTCGTTGTCAGCCAATTTTCTGGATTTTTGAAAATTTCACTTTTTTGTGAAAATATCCACTAAATGAGAGAATAATATGTGTGAGGGTACCCCAGGAGAGTTCCAAATGTGTGTGGGTAGAATATATATCCCACGGGGGTAAAATTGAAAAAAGTTGAAAAAAATTTTTTGGGGGACTTAGTCATTTTTCCGGCGTTTATCAAACTTTCTGATAGGGCAAATGTCAGTGAGCATTCCGATTTCAGTTCCAGAGCGATTCGCCCAATGAGTCCTTGATATTTAGTCATTTTCAGCCAATTTTCTGGGTTTTTGAAAAATTCACTTTTTTGTGAAATTATCCACTAAATGAGGGAATAATATGTGTGAGGGTACCCCAAGAGAGTTCCAAATGTGTGTGGGTAGAATATATATCCAACGGGGGTAAAATTGAAAAAAGTTGAAAAAAATTTTTTTTTGGACTTAGTCATTTTTCCGGCGTTTATCAGACTTTCAGATAGGGCAAATGTCAATGAGCGTGCCGATTTCAGTTCCAGACCGATTCGCCCAATGAGTCCTTGATATTTAGTCGTTTTCAGTCAATATTTTGGATTTTTGAAAATTTCACTTTTTTGTGAAAATATCCACTAAATGAGGGAATAATATGTGTGAAGGTACCCCAGGAGAGTTCCAAATGTGTGTCCGTAGAATATATATCCCACGCGGGTAAAATTGAAAAAAGTTGAAAAAAAATTTTTTTTTGGACTTGATCATTTTTCCGGCATTTATCAGACTTTCAGATAGGGCAAATGTCAGTGAGCATTCCGATTTCAGTTCCAGAGTGATTCGCCCAATGAGTCCTTGATATTTAGTCGTTTTCAGCCAATTTTCTGGATTTTTGAAAATTTCACTTTTTTGTGAAAATATCCACTAAATGAGAGAATAATATGTGTGAGGGTACCCCAGGAGAGTTCCAAATGTGTGTGGGTAGAATATATATCCCACGGGGGTAAAATTGAAAAAAGTTGAAAAAAATTTTTTTTGGACTTAGTCATTTTTCCTGCGTTTATCAGACTTTCAGATAGGGCAAATGTCAGTGAGCGTTCCGATTTCAGTTCCAGAGCGATTCGCCCGATGAGTCCTTGATATTTAGTAATTTTCAGCCAATTTTCTGGGTTTTTGAAAAATTCACTTTTTTGTGAAAATATCCACTAAATGAGGGAATAATATGTGTGAGGATACCCCAAGAGAGTTCCAAATGTGTGTGGGTAGAATATATATCCCACGGGGGTAAAATTGAAAAAAGTTGAAAAAAAATTTTTTTTGGACTTAGTCATTTTTCCGGCGTTTATCAAACTTTCTGATAGGGCAAATGTCAGTGAGCATTCCGATTTCAGTTCCAGAGCAATTTGCCCAATGAGTCCTTGATATTTAGTCATTTTCAGCCAATTTTCTGTATTTTTGAAAAATTCACTTTTTTGTGAAAATATCCACTAAATGAGGGAATAATATGTGTGAGGGTACCCCAAGAGAGTTCCAAATGTGTGTGGGTAGAATATATATCCCACGGGGGTAAAATTGAAAAAAATTTTTTTTGGACTTAGTCATTTTTCCTGCGTTTATCAGACTTTCAGACAGGGCAAATGTCAGTGAGCGTTCCGATTTCAGTTCCAGAGCGATTCGCCCGATGAGTCCTTGATATTTAGTAATTTTCAGCCAATTTTCTGGGTTTTTGAAAAATTCACTTTTTTGTGAAAATATCCACTAAATGAGGGAATAATATGTGTGAGGGTACCCCAAGAGAGTTCCAAATGTGTGTGGGTAGAATATATATCCCACGGGGGTAAAATTGAAAAAAGTTGAAAAAAATTTTTTTTTGGACTTAGTCATTTTTCCGGCGTTTATCAGACTTTCAGATAGGGCAAATGTCAATGAGCGTGCCGATTTCAGTTCCAGAGCGATTCGCCCAATGAGTCCTTGATATTTAGTCATTTTCAGCCAATTTTCTGGATTTTTGAAAAATTCACTTTTTTGTGAAAATATCCACTAAATGAGAGAATAATATGTGTGAGGGTACCCCAGGAGAGTTCCAAATGTGTGTGGGTAGAATATATATCCCACGGGGGCAAAATTGAAAAAAGTTGAAATATTTTTTTTTTGGACTTAGTCATTTTTCCGGCATTTATCAGACTTTCAGATAGGGCAAATGTCAGTGAGCGTTCCGATTTCAGTTCCAGAGCGATTCGCCCAATGAGTCCTTGATATTTAGTCATTTTCAGCCAATTTTCTGGGTTTTTGAAAAATTCACTTTTTTGTGAAAATATCCACTAAATGAGGGAATAATATGTGTGAGGGTACCCCAAGAGAGTTCCAAATGTGTGTGGGTAGAATATATATCCAACAGGGGTAAAATTGAAAAAAGCTGAAAAAAATTTTTTTTTGGACTTAGTCATTTTTCCGGCATTTATCAGACTTTCAGATAGGGCAAATGTCAGTGAGCATTCCGATTTCAGTTCCAGAGTGATTCGCCCAATGAGTCCTTGATATTTAGTCGTTTTCAGCCAATTTTCTGGATTTTTGAAAATTTCACTTGTTTGTGAAAATATCCACTAAATGAGGGAATAATATGTGTGAGGGTACCCTAGGAGAGTTCCAAATGTGTGTGGGTAGAATATATATCCCACGGTGGTATAATTGAAAAAAGTTGAAAAAAAAATTTTTTTTTACTTAGTCATTTTTCCGGCATTTATCAGACTTTCAGATAGGGCAAATGTCAGTGAGCATTCCGATTTCAGTTCCAGAGCGATTCGCCCAATGAGTCCTTGATATTTAGTCATTTTCAGCCAATTTTCTGGGTTTTTGAAAAATTCACTTTTTTGTGAAAATATCCACTAAATGAGGGAATAATATGTGTGAGGGTACCCCAAGAGAGTTCCAAATGTGTGTGGGTAGAATATATATCCAACGGGGGTAAAATTGAAAAAAGTTGAAAAAAATTTTTTTTTGGACTTAGTCATTTTTCCGGCGTTTATCAGACTTTCAGATAGGGCAAATGTCAGTGAGCATTCCGATTTCAGTTCCAGAGTGATTCGCCCAATGAGTCCTTGATATTTAGTCGTTTTCAGCCAATTTTCTGGATTTTTGAAAATTTCACTTTTTTGTGAAAATATCCACTAAATGAGAGAATAATATGTGTGAGGGTACCCCAGGAGAGTTCCAAATGTGTGTGGGTAGAATATATATCCCACGGGGGTAAAATTGAAAAAAGTTGAAAAAAATTTTTTGGGGGACTTAGTCATTTTTCCGGCGTTTATCAAACTTTCTGATAGGGCAAATGTCAGTGAGCATTCCGATTTCAGTTCCAGAGCGATTCGCCCAATGAGTCCTTGATATTTAGTCATTTTCAGCCAATTTTCTGGGTTTTTGAAAAATTCACTTTTTTGTGAAAATATCCACTAAATGAGGGAATAATATGTGTGAGGGTACCCCAAGAGAGTTCCAAATGTGTGTGGGTAGAATATATATCCCACGGGGGTAAAATTGAAAAAAGTTGAAAAAAATTTTTTTTGGACTTAGTCATTTTTCCTGCGTTTATCAGACTTTCAGACAGGGCAAATGTCAGTGAGCGTTCCGATTTCAGTTCCAGAGCGATTCGCCCGATGAGTCCTTGATATTTAGTAATTTTCAGCCAATTTTCTGGGTTTTTGAAAAATTCACTTTTTTGTGAAAATATCCACTAAATGAGGGAATAATATGTGTGAGGGTACCCCAAGAGAGTTCCAAATGTGTGTGGGTAGAATATATATCCCACGGGGGTAAAATTGAAAAAAGTTGAAAAAAATTTTTTTTTGGACTTAGTCATTTTTCCGGCGTTTATCAGACTTTCAGATAGGGCAAATGTCAATGAGCGTGCCGATTTCAGTTCCAGAGCGATTCGCCCAATGAGTCCTTGATATTTAGTCATTTTCAGCCAATTTTCTGGATTTTTGAAAAATTCACTTTTTTGTGAAAATATCCACTAAATGAGAGAATAATATGTGTGAGGGTACCCCAGGAGAGTTCCAAATGTGTGTGGGTAGAATATATATCCCACGGGGGCAAAATTGAAAAAAGTTGAAATATTTTTTTTTTGGACTTAGTCATTTTTCCGGCATTTATCAGACTTTCAGATAGGGCAAATGTCAGTGAGCGTTCCGATTTCAGTTCCAGAGCGATTCGCCCAATGAGTCCTTGATATTTAGTCATTTTCAGCCAATTTTCTGGGTTTTTGAAAAATTCACTTTTTTGTGAAAATATCCACTAAATGAGGGAATAATATGTGTGAGGGTACCCCAAGAGAGTTCCAAATGTGTGTGGGTAGAATATATATCCAACAGGGGTAAAATTGAAAAAAGCTGAAAAAAATTTTTTTTTGGACTTAGTCATTTTTCCGGCATTTATCAGACTTTCAGATAGGGCAAATGTCAGTGAGCATTCCGATTTCAGTTCCAGAGTGATTCGCCCAATGAGTCCTTGATATTTAGTCGTTTTCAGCCAATTTTCTGGATTTTTGAAAATTTCACTTGTTTGTGAAAATATCCACTAAATGAGGGAATAATATGTGTGAGGGTACCCTAGGAGAGTTCCAAATGTGTGTGGGTAGAATATATATCCCACGGTGGTATAATTGAAAAAAGTTGAAAAAAAAATTTTTTTTTACTTAGTCATTTTTCCGGCATTTATCAGACTTTCAGATAGGGCAAATGTCAGTGAGCATTCCGATTTCAGTTCCAGAGCGATTCGCCCAATGAGTCCTTGATATTTAGTCATTTTCAGCCAATTTTCTGGGTTTTTGAAAAATTCACTTTTTTGTGAAAATATCCACTAAATGAGGGAATAATATGTGTGAGGGTACCCCAAGAGAGTTCCAAATGTGTGTGGGTAGAATATATATCCAACGGGGGTAAAATTGAAAAAAGTTGAAAAAAATTTTTTTTTGGACTTAGTCATTTTTCCGGCGTTTATCAGACTTTCAGATAGGGCAAATGTCAGTGAGCATTCCGATTTCAGTTCCAGAGTGATTCGCCCAATGAGTCCTTGATATTTAGTCGTTTTCAGCCAATTTTCTGGATTTTTGAAAATTTCACTTTTTTGTGAAAATATCCACTAAATGAGAGAATAATATGTGTGAGGGTACCCCAGGAGAGTTCCAAATGTGTGTGGGTAGAATATATATCCCACGGGGGTAAAATTGAAAAAAGTTGAAAAAAATTTTTTGGGGGACTTAGTCATTTTTCCGGCGTTTATCAAACTTTCTGATAGGGCAAATGTCAGTGAGCATTCCGATTTCAGTTCCAGAGCGATTCGCCCAATGAGTCCTTGATATTTAGTCATTTTCAGCCAATTTTCTGGGTTTTTGAAAAATTCACTTTTTTGTGAAAATATCCACTAAATGAGGGAATAATATGTGTGAGGGTACCCCAAGAGAGTTCCAAATGTGTGTGGGTAGAATATATATCCCACGGGGGTAAAATTGAAAAAAGTTGAAAAAAATTTTTTTTGGACTTAGTCATTTTTCCTGCGTTTATCAGACTTTCAGACAGGGCAAATGTCAGTGAGCGTTCCGATTTCAGTTCCAGAGCGATTCGCCCGATGAGTCCTTGATATTTAGTAATTTTCAGCCAATTTTCTGGGTTTTTGAAAAATTCACTTTTTTGTGAAAATATCCACTAAATGAGGGAATAATATGTGTGAGGGTACCCCAAGAGAGTTCCAAATGTGTGTGGGTAGAATATATATCCCACGGGGGTAAAATTGAAAAAAGTTGAAAAAAATTTTTTTTTGGACTTAGTCATTTTTCCGGCGTTTATCAGACTTTCAGATAGGGCAAATGTCAATGAGCGTGCCGATTTCAGTTCCAGAGCGATTCGCCCAATGAGTCCTTGATATTTAGTCATTTTCAGCCAATTTTCTGGATTTTTGAAAAATTCACTTTTTTGTGAAAATATCCACTAAATGAGAGAATAATATGTGTGAGGGTACCCCAGGAGAGTTCCAAATGTGTGTGGGTAGAATATATATCCCACGGGGGCAAAATTGAAAAAAGTTGAAATATTTTTTTTTTGGACTTAGTCATTTTTCCGGCATTTATCAGACTTTCAGATAGGGCAAATGTCAGTGAGCGTTCCGATTTCAGTTCCAGAGCGATTCGCCCAATGAGTCCTTGATATTTAGTCATTTTCAGCCAATTTTCTGGGTTTTTGAAAAATTCACTTTTTTGTGAAAATATCCACTAAATGAGGGAATAATATGTGTGAGGGTACCCCAAGAGAGTTCCAAATGTGTGTGGGTAGAATATATATCCAACAGGGGTAAAATTGAAAAAAGCTGAAAAAAATTTTTTTTTGGACTTAGTCATTTTTCCGGCATTTATCAGACTTTCAGATAGGGCAAATGTCAGTGAGCATTCCGATTTCAGTTCCAGAGTGATTCGCCCAATGAGTCCTTGATATTTAGTCGTTTTCAGCCAATTTTCTGGATTTTTGAAAATTTCACTTGTTTGTGAAAATATCCACTAAATGAGGGAATAATATGTGTGAGGGTACCCTAGGAGAGTTCCAAATGTGTGTGGGTAGAATATATATCCCACGGTGGTATAATTGAAAAAAGTTGAAAAAAAAATTTTTTTTTACTTAGTCATTTTTCCGGCATTTATCAGACTTTCAGATAGGGCAAATGTCAGTGAGCATTCCGATTTCAGTTCCAGAGCGATTCGCCCAATGAGTCCTTGATATTTAGTCATTTTCAGCCAATTTTCTGGGTTTTTGAAAAATTCACTTTTTTGTGAAAATATCCACTAAATGAGGGAATAATATGTGTGAGGGTACCCCAAGAGAGTTCCAAATGTGTGTGGGTAGAATATATATCCAACGGGGGTAAAATTGAAAAAAGTTGAAAAAAATTTTTTTTTGGACTTAGTCATTTTTCCGGCGTTTATCAGACTTTCAGATAGGGCAAATGTCAGTGAGCATTCCGATTTCAGTTCCAGAGTGATTCGCCCAATGAGTCCTTGATATTTAGTCGTTTTCAGCCAATTTTCTGGATTTTTGAAAATTTCACTTTTTTGTGAAAATATCCACTAAATGAGAGAATAATATGTGTGAGGGTACCCCAGGAGAGTTCCAAATGTGTGTGGGTAGAATATATATCCCACGGGGGTAAAATTGAAAAAAGTTGAAAAAAATTTTTTGGGGGACTTAGTCATTTTTCCGGCGTTTATCAAACTTTCTGATAGGGCAAATGTCAGTGAGCATTCCGATTTCAGTTCCAGAGCGATTCGCCCAATGAGTCCTTGATATTTAGTCATTTTCAGCCAATTTTCTGGGTTTTTGAAAAATTCACTTTTTTGTGAAAATATCCACTAAATGAGGGAATAATATGTGTGAGGGTACCCCAAGAGAGTTCCAAATGTGTGTGGGTAGAATATATATCCCACGGGGGTAAAATTGAAAAAAGTTGAAAAAAATTTTTTTTGGACTTAGTCATTTTTCCTGCGTTTATCAGACTTTCAGACAGGGCAAATGTCAGTGAGCGTTCCGATTTCAGTTCCAGAGCGATTCGCCCGATGAGTCCTTGATATTTAGTAATTTTCAGCCAATTTTCTGGGTTTTTGAAAAATTCACTTTTTTGTGAAAATATCCACTAAATGAGGGAATAATATGTGTGAGGGTACCCCAAGAGAGTTCCAAATGTGTGTGGGTAGAATATATATCCCACGGGGGTAAAATTGAAAAAAGTTGAAAAAAATTTTTTTTTGGACTTAGTCATTTTTCCGGCGTTTATCAGACTTTCAGATAGGGCAAATGTCAATGAGCGTGCCGATTTCAGTTCCAGAGCGATTCGCCCAATGAGTCCTTGATATTTAGTCATTTTCAGCCAATTTTCTGGATTTTTGAAAAATTCACTTTTTTGTGAAAATATCCACTAAATGAGAGAATAATATGTGTGAGGGTACCCCAGGAGAGTTCCAAATGTGTGTGGGTAGAATATATATCCCACGGGGGCAAAATTGAAAAAAGTTGAAATATTTTTTTTTTGGACTTAGTCATTTTTCCGGCATTTATCAGACTTTCAGATAGGGCAAATGTCAGTGAGCGTTCCGATTTCAGTTCCAGAGCGATTCGCCCAATGAGTCCTTGATATTTAGTCATTTTCAGCCAATTTTCTGGGTTTTTGAAAAATTCACTTTTTTGTGAAAATATCCACTAAATGAGGGAATAATATGTGTGAGGGTACCCCAAGAGAGTTCCAAATGTGTGTGGGTAGAATATATATCCAACAGGGGTAAAATTGAAAAAAGCTGAAAAAAATTTTTTTTTGGACTTAGTCATTTTTCCGGCATTTATCAGACTTTCAGATAGGGCAAATGTCAGTGAGCATTCCGATTTCAGTTCCAGAGTGATTCGCCCAATGAGTCCTTGATATTTAGTCGTTTTCAGCCAATTTTCTGGATTTTTGAAAATTTCACTTGTTTGTGAAAATATCCACTAAATGAGGGAATAATATGTGTGAGGGTACCCTAGGAGAGTTCCAAATGTGTGTGGGTAGAATATATATCCCACGGTGGTATAATTGAAAAAAGTTGAAAAAAAAATTTTTTTTTACTTAGTCATTTTTCCGGCATTTATCAGACTTTCAGATAGGGCAAATGTCAGTGAGCATTCCGATTTCAGTTCCAGAGCGATTCGCCCAATGAGTCCTTGATATTTAGTCATTTTCAGCCAATTTTCTGGGTTTTTGAAAAATTCACTTTTTTGTGAAAATATCCACTAAATGAGGGAATAATATGTGTGAGGGTACCCCAAGAGAGTTCCAAATGTGTGTGGGTAGAATATATATCCAACGGGGGTAAAATTGAAAAAAGTTGAAAAAAATTTTTTTTTGGACTTAGTCATTTTTCCGGCGTTTATCAGACTTTCAGATAGGGCAAATGTCAGTGAGCATTCCGATTTCAGTTCCAGAGTGATTCGCCCAATGAGTCCTTGATATTTAGTCGTTTTCAGCCAATTTTCTGGATTTTTGAAAATTTCACTTTTTTGTGAAAATATCCACTAAATGAGAGAATAATATGTGTGAGGGTACCCCAGGAGAGTTCCAAATGTGTGTGGGTAGAATATATATCCCACGGGGGTAAAATTGAAAAAAGTTGAAAAAAATTTTTTGGGGGACTTAGTCATTTTTCCGGCGTTTATCAAACTTTCTGATAGGGCAAATGTCAGTGAGCATTCCGATTTCAGTTCCAGAGCGATTCGCCCAATGAGTCCTTGATATTTAGTCATTTTCAGCCAATTTTCTGGGTTTTTGAAAAATTCACTTTTTTGTGAAAATATCCACTAAATGAGGGAATAATATGTGTGAGGGTACCCCAAGAGAGTTCCAAATGTGTGTGGGTAGAATATATATCCCACGGGGGTAAAATTGAAAAAAGTTGAAAAAAATTTTTTTTGGACTTAGTCATTTTTCCTGCGTTTATCAGACTTTCAGACAGGGCAAATGTCAGTGAGCGTTCCGATTTCAGTTCCAGAGCGATTCGCCCGATGAGTCCTTGATATTTAGTAATTTTCAGCCAATTTTCTGGGTTTTTGAAAAATTCACTTTTTTGTGAAAATATCCACTAAATGAGGGAATAATATGTGTGAGGGTACCCCAAGAGAGTTCCAAATGTGTGTGGGTAGAATATATATCCCACGGGGGTAAAATTGAAAAAAGTTGAAAAAAATTTTTTTTTGGACTTAGTCATTTTTCCGGCGTTTATCAGACTTTCAGATAGGGCAAATGTCAATGAGCGTGCCGATTTCAGTTCCAGAGCGATTCGCCCAATGAGTCCTTGATATTTAGTCATTTTCAGCCAATTTTCTGGATTTTTGAAAAATTCACTTTTTTGTGAAAATATCCACTAAATGAGAGAATAATATGTGTGAGGGTACCCCAGGAGAGTTCCAAATGTGTGTGGGTAGAATATATATCCCACGGGGGCAAAATTGAAAAAAGTTGAAATATTTTTTTTTTGGACTTAGTCATTTTTCCGGCATTTATCAGACTTTCAGATAGGGCAAATGTCAGTGAGCGTTCCGATTTCAGTTCCAGAGCGATTCGCCCAATGAGTCCTTGATATTTAGTCATTTTCAGCCAATTTTCTGGGTTTTTGAAAAATTCACTTTTTTGTGAAAATATCCACTAAATGAGGGAATAATATGTGTGAGGGTACCCCAAGAGAGTTCCAAATGTGTGTGGGTAGAATATATATCCAACAGGGGTAAAATTGAAAAAAGCTGAAAAAAATTTTTTTTTGGACTTAGTCATTTTTCCGGCATTTATCAGACTTTCAGATAGGGCAAATGTCAGTGAGCATTCCGATTTCAGTTCCAGAGTGATTCGCCCAATGAGTCCTTGATATTTAGTCGTTTTCAGCCAATTTTCTGGATTTTTGAAAATTTCACTTGTTTGTGAAAATATCCACTAAATGAGGGAATAATATGTGTGAGGGTACCCTAGGAGAGTTCCAAATGTGTGTGGGTAGAATATATATCCCACGGTGGTATAATTGAAAAAAGTTGAAAAAAAAATTTTTTTTTACTTAGTCATTTTTCCGGCATTTATCAGACTTTCAGATAGGGCAAATGTCAGTGAGCATTCCGATTTCAGTTCCAGAGCGATTCGCCCAATGAGTCCTTGATATTTAGTCATTTTCAGCCAATTTTCTGGGTTTTTGAAAAATTCACTTTTTTGTGAAAATATCCACTAAATGAGGGAATAATATGTGTGAGGGTACCCCAAGAGAGTTCCAAATGTGTGTGGGTAGAATATATATCCAACGGGGGTAAAATTGAAAAAAGTTGAAAAAAATTTTTTTTTGGACTTAGTCATTTTTCCGGCGTTTATCAGACTTTCAGATAGGGCAAATGTCAGTGAGCATTCCGATTTCAGTTCCAGAGTGATTCGCCCAATGAGTCCTTGATATTTAGTCGTTTTCAGCCAATTTTCTGGATTTTTGAAAATTTCACTTTTTTGTGAAAATATCCACTAAATGAGAGAATAATATGTGTGAGGGTACCCCAGGAGAGTTCCAAATGTGTGTGGGTAGAATATATATCCCACGGGGGTAAAATTGAAAAAAGTTGAAAAAAATTTTTTGGGGGACTTAGTCATTTTTCCGGCGTTTATCAAACTTTCTGATAGGGCAAATGTCAGTGAGCATTCCGATTTCAGTTCCAGAGCGATTCGCCCAATGAGTCCTTGATATTTAGTCATTTTCAGCCAATTTTCTGGGTTTTTGAAAAATTCACTTTTTTGTGAAAATATCCACTAAATGAGGGAATAATATGTGTGAGGGTACCCCAAGAGAGTTCCAAATGTGTGTGGGTAGAATATATATCCAACGGGGGTAAAATTGAAAAAAGTTGAAAAAAATTTTTTTTTGGACTTAGTCATTTTTCCGGCGTTTATCAGACTTTCAGATAGGGCAAATGTCAATGAGCGTGCCGATTTCAGTTCCAGAGCGATTCGCCCAATGAGTCCTTGATATTTAGTCGTTTTCAGTCAATATTTTGGATTTTTAAAAATTTCACTTTTTTGTGAAAATATCCACTAAATGAGGGAATAATATGTGTGAAGGTACCCCAGGAGAGTTCCAAATGTGTGTCCGTAGAATATATATCCCACGCGGGTAAAATTGAAAAAAGTTGAAAAATTTTTTTTTTTGGACTTAGTCATTTTTCCGGCGTTTATCAGACTTTCAGATAGGGCAAATGTCAGTGAGCGCTCCGATTTCAGTTCCAGAGCGATTCGCCCAATGAGTCCTTGATATTTATTCGTTTTCAGCCAATTTTCTGGATTTTTGAAAATTTCACTTTTTTGTGAAAATGTCCACTAAATGAGGGAATAATATGTGTGAGGGTACCCCAGGAGAGTTCCAAATGTGTGTGGGTAGAATATATATCCCACGGGGGCAAAATTGAAAAAAGTTGAAAAATTTTTTTTTTGGACTTAGTCATTTTTCCGGCGTTTATCACACTTTCAGATAGGGCAAATGTCAGTGAGAGTTCCGATTTCAGTTCCAGAGCGATTCGCCCAATGAGTCCTTGATATTTATTCGTTTTCAGCCAATTTTCTGTATTTTTGAAAATTTCACTTTTTTGTGAAAATATCCACTAAATGAGGGAATAATATGTGTGAGGGTACCCCAGGAGAGTTCCAAATGTGTGTGGGTAGAATATATATCCCACGGGGGTAAAATCGAAAAAAGTTGAAAAAAATTTTTTTTTGGACTTAGTCATTTTTCCGGCGTTTATCAGACTTTCAGATAGGGCAAATGTCAGTGAGCGTTCCGATTTCAGTTCCAGAGCGATTCGCCCAATGAGTCCTTGATATTTAGTCATTTTCAGCCAATTTTCTGGGTTTTTGAAAAATTCACTTTTTTGTGAAAATATCCACTAAATGAGGGAATAATATGTGTGAGGGTACCCCAAGAGAGTTCCAAATGTGTGTGGGTAGAATATATATCCCACGGAGGTAAAATTGAAAAAAGTTGAAAAAAATTTTTTTTTGGACTTAGTCATTTTTCCTGCGTTTATCATACTTTCAGATAGGGCAAAGGTCAGTGAGCGTTCCGATTTCAGTTCCAGACCGATTCGCCCATTGAGCCCTTGATATTTAGTCGTTTTCAGCCAATATTTTGGATTTTTGAAAATTTCACTTTTTTGTGAAAATATCCACTAAATGAGGGAATAATATGTGTGAGGGTACCCCAGGAGAGTTCCAAATGTGTGTGGGTAGAATATATATATCACGGTGGTATAATTGAAAAAAGTTGAAAAAAAATTTTTTTTTGACTTAGTCATTTTTCCGGCGTTTATCAGACTTTCAGATAGGGCAAATGTCAATGAGCGTGCCGATTTCAGTTCCAGAGCGATTTGCCCAATGAGTCCTTGATATTTAGTCATTTTCAGCCAATTTTCTGGATTTTTGAAAAATTCACTTTTTTGTGAAAATATCCACTAAATGAGGGAATAATATGTGTGAAGGTACCCCAGGAGAGTTACAAATGTGTGTGTGTAGAATATATATCCCAGGCGGGTAAAATTGAAAAAAGTTGAAAAAAAAATTTTTTTTGGACTTAGTCATTTTTCCGGCGTTTATCACACTTTCAGATAGGGCAAATGTCAATGAGCGTGCCGATTTCAGTTCCAGAGCGATTCGCCCAATGAGTCCTTGATATTTAGTCATTTTCAGCCAATTTTCTGGATTTTTGAAAAATTCACTTTTTTGTGAAAATATCCACTAAATGAGGGAATAATATGTGTGAGGGTACCCCAGGAGAGTTCCAAATGTGTGTGGGTAGAATATATATCCCACGGGGGCAAAATTGAAAAAAGTTGAAAAATTTTTTTTTTGGACTTAGTCATTTTTCCGGCGTTTATCACACTTTCAGATAGGGCAAATGTCAGTGAGAGTTCCGATTTCAGTTCCAGAGCGATTCGCCCAATGAGTCCTTGATATTTATTCGTTTTCAGCCAATTTTCTGTACTTTTGAAAATTTCACTTTTTTGTGAAAATATCCACTAAATGAGGGAATTATATGTGTGAGGGTACCCCAGGAGAGTTCCAAATGTGTGTGGGTAGAATATATATCCCAGGGGGTAAAATCGAAAAAAGTTGAAAAAAATTTTTTTTTGGACTTAGTCATTTTTCCGGCGTTTATCAGACTTTCAGATAGGGCAAATATCAGTGAGCGTTCCGATTTCAGTTCCAGAGCGATTCGCCCAATGAGTCCTTGATATTTAGTCGTTTTCAGCCAATTTTCTAGATTTTTGAAAATTTCACTTGTTTGTGAAAATATCCACTAAATGAGGAAATAATTTGTGTGAGGGTACCCCAGGAGAGTTCCAAATGTGTGTGGGTAGAATATATATCCCACGGGGGTAAAATTAAAAAAAGTTGAAAAAAATTTTTTTTTGGACTTAGTCATTTTTCCGGCGTTTATCAGACTTTCAGATAGGGCAAATGTCAGTGAGCGTTCCGATTTCAGTTCCAGAGCGATTCGCCCAATGAGTCCTTGATATTTAGTCATTTTCAGCCAATTTTCTGGGTTTTTGAAAAATTCACTTTTTTGTGAAAATATCCACTAAATGAGGGAATAATATGTGTGAGGGTACCCCAAGAGAGTTCCAAATGTGTGTGGGTAGAATATATATCCCACGGAGGTAAAATTGAAAAAAGTTGAAAAAAATTTTTTTTTTGCACTTAGTCATTTTTCCTGCGTTTATCATACTTTCAGATAGGGCAAAGGTCAGTGAGCGTTCCGATTTCAGTTCCAGAACGATTCGCCCATTGAGCCCTTGATATTTAGTCGTTTTCAGCCAATATTTTGGATTTTTGAAAATTTCACTTTTTTGTGAAAATATCCACTAAATGAGGGAATAATATGTGTGAGGGTACCCCAGGAGAGTTCCAAATGTGTGTGGGTAGAATATATATCCCACGGTGGTATAATTGAAAAAAGTTGAAAAAAAATTTTTTTTTGACTTAGTCATTTTTCCGGCATTTATCAGACTTTCGGATAGGGCAAATGTCAGTGAGCATTCCGTTTTCAGTTCCAGAGTGATTCGCCCAATGAGTCCTTGATATTTAGTCGTTTTCAGCCAATTTTCTGGATTTTTGAAAATTTCACTTGTTCGTGAAAATATCCACTAAATGAGGAAATAATTTGTGTGAGGGTACCCCAGGAGAGTTCCAAATGTGTGTGGGTAGAATATATATCCCACGGGGGTAAAATTGAAAAAAATTGAAAAAATTTTTTTTTGGACTTAGTCATTTTTCCGGCGTTTATCAGACTTTCAGATAGGGAAAATGTCAGTGAGCGTTCCGATTTCAGTTCCAGAGCGATTCGCCCAATGAGTCCTTGATATTTAGTCATTTCCAGCCAATTTTCTGGGTTTTTGAAAAATTCACTTTTTTGTGAAAATATCCACTAAATGAGGGAATAATATGTGTGAGGGTACCCCAGGAGAGTTCCAAATGTGTGTGGGTAGAATATATATCCCAGGGGGTAAAATCGAAAAAAGTTGAAAAAAATTTTTTTTTGGACTTAGTCATTTTTCCGGCGTTTATCAGACTTTCAGATAGGGCAAATATCAGTGAGCGTTCCGATTTCAGTTCCAGAGCGATTCGCCCAATGAGTCCTTGATATTTAGTCGTTTTCAGCCAATTTTCTGGATTTTTGAAAATTTCACTTGTTTGTGAAAATATCCACTAAATGAGGAAATAATTTGTGTGAGGGTACCCCAGGAGAGTTCCAAATGTGTGTGGGTAGAATATATATCCCACGGGGGTAAAATTAAAAAAAGTTGAAAAAAAATTTTTTTTGGACTTAGTAATTTTTCCGGCGTTTATCAGACTTTCAGATAGGGCAAATGTCAGTGAGCGTTCCGATTTCAGTTCCAGAGCGATTCGCCCAATGAGTCCTTGATATTTATTCGTTTTCAGCCAATTTTCTGTATTTTTGAAAATTTCAATTTTTTGTGAAAATATCCACTAAATGAGGGAATTATATGTGTGAGGGTACCCCAGGAGAGTTCCAAATGTGTGTGGGTAGAATATATATCCCAGGGGGTAAAATCGAAAAAAGTTGAAAAAAATTTTTTTTTGGACTTAGTCATTTTTCCGGCGTTTATCAGACTTTCAGATAGGGCAAATATCAGTGAGCATTCCGATTTCAGTTCCAGAGCGATTCGCCCAATGAGTCCTTGATATTTAGTCGTTTTCAGCCAATTTTCTGGATTTTTGAAAATTTCACTTGTTTGTGAAAATATCCACTAAATGAGGAAATAATTTGTGTGAGGGTACCCCAGGAGAGTTCCAAATGTGTGTGGGTAGAATATATATCCCACGGGGGTAAAATTAAAAAAAGTTGAAAAAAATATTTTTTTGGACTTAGTCATTTTTCCGGCGTTTATCAGACTTTCAGATAGGGCAAATGTCAGTGAGCGTTCCGATTTCAGTTCCAGAGCGATTCGCCCAATGAGTCCTTGATATTTAGTCATTTTCAGCCAATTTTCTGTGTTTTTGAAAAATTCACTTTTTTGTGAAAATATTTACTAAATGAGGGAATAATATGTGTGAGGGTACCCCAAGAGAGTTCCAAATGTGTGTGGGTAGAATATATATCCCACGGGGGCAAAATTGAAAAAAGTTGAAATATTTTTTTTTTGGACTTAGTAATTTTTCCGGCGTTTATCAGACTTTCAGATAGGGCAAATGTCAGTGAGCGTTCCGATTTCAGTTCCAGAGCGATTCGCCCATTGAGCCCTTGATATTTAGTCGTTTTCAGCCAATATTTTGGATTTTTGAAAATTTCACTTTTTTGTGAAAATATCCACTAAATGAGAGAATAATATGTGTGAGGGTACACCAGGAGAGTTCCAAATGTGTGTGGGTAGAATATATATCCCACGGGGGCAAAATTGAAAAAAGTTGAAAATTTTTTTTTCTGGACTTAGTCATTTTTCCGGCGTTTATCACACTTTCAGATAGGGCAAATGTCAGTGAGAGTTCCGATTTCAGTTCCAGAGCGATTCGCCCAATGAGTCCTTGATATTTAGTCGTTTTCAGCCAATTTTCTGGATTTTTGAAAATTTCACTTGTTTGTGAAAATATCCACTAAATGAGGAAATAATTTGTGTGAGGGTACCCCAGGAGAGTTCCAAATGTGTGTGGGTAGAATATATATCCCACGGGGGTAAAATTAAAAAAAGTTGAAAAAAATTTTTTTTTGGACTTAGTCATTTTTCCGGCATTTATCAGACTTTCAGATAGGGCAAATGTCAGTGAGCGTTCCGATTTCAGTTCCAGAGCGATTCGCCCAATGAGTCCTTGATATTTAGTCATTTTCAGCCAATTCTCTGGGTTTTTGAAAAATTCACTTTTTTGTGAAAATATTTACTAAATGAGGGAATAATATGTGTGAGGGTACCCCAAGAGAGTTCCAAATGTGTGTGGGTAGAATATATATCCCACGGGGGCAAAATTGAAAAAAGTTGAAATATTTTTTTTTTGGACATAGTAATTTTTCCGGCGTTTATCAGACTTTCAGATAGGGCAAATGTCAGTGAGCGTTCCGATTTCAGTTCCAGAGCGATTCGCCCAATGAGTCCTTGATATTTAGTCATTTTCAGCCAATTTTCTGGGTTTTTGAAAAATTCACTTTTTTGTGAAAATATCCACTAAATGAGGGAATAATATGTGTGAGGGTACCCCAGGAGAGTTCCAAATGTGTGTGGGTAGAATATATATCCCACGCGGGTAAAATTGAAAAAAGTTGAAAAAAAATTTTTGGGACTTAGTCATTTTTCTGGCGTTTATCAAACTTTCAGAGAGGGCAAATGTCAGTGAGCGTTCCGATTTCAGTTCCAGAGCGATTCGCCCATTGAGTCGTTGATATTTAGTCGTTTTCAGCCAATATTTTGGATTTTTGAAAATTTCACTTTTTTGTGAAAATATCCACTAAATGAGGGAATAATATGTGTGAGGGTACCCCAGGAGAGTTCCAAATGTATGTGGGAAGAATATATATCTCACGGAGATAAAATTAAAAAAAGTTTAAAAAAATTTTTTTTTTGGACTTAGTCATTTTTCCGGCGTTTATCAGACTTTCAGATAGGGCAAATGTCAGTGAGCATTCCAATTTCAGTTCCAGAGCGATTCGCGCAATGAGTCCTTGATATTTATTCGTTTTCAGCCAATTTTCTGTATTTTTGAAAAATTCACTTTTTTGTGAAAATATCCACTAAATGAGGGAATAATATGTGTGAGGGTACCCCAGGAGAGTTCCAAATGTGTGTGGGTAGAATATATATCCCACGGGGGTAAAATCGAAAAAAGTTGAAAAAAATTTTTTTTTGGACTTAGTCATTTTTCCGGCGTTTATCAGACTTTCAGATAGGGCAAATGTCAGTGAGCATTCCAATTTCAGTTCCAGAGCGATTTGCGCAATGAGTCCTTGATATTTATTCGTTTTCAGCCAATTTTCTGTATTTTTGAAAAATTCACTTTTTTGTGAAAATATCCACTAAATGAGGGAATAATATGTGTGAGGGTACCCCAGGAGAGTTCCAAATGTGTGTGGGTAGAATATATATCCCACGGGGGTAAAATCGAAAAAAGTTGAAAAAAATTTTTTTTTGGACTTAGTCATTTTTCCGGCATTTATCAGACTTTCAGATAGGGCAAATGTGAGTGAGCGCTCTGATTTCAGTTCCAGAGCAATTCGCCCAATGAGTCCTTGATATTTATTCGATTTCAGCCAATTTTCTGGATTTTTGAAAATTTCACTTTTTTGTGAAAATATCCACTAAATGAGGGAATAATATGTGTGAGGGTACCCCAAGAGAGTTCCAAATGTGTGTGGGTAGAATATATATCCCACGGGGGCAAAATTGAAAAAAGTTGAAATATTTTTTTTTTGGACATAGTAATTTTTCCGGCGTTTATCAGACTTTCAGATAGGGCAAATGTCAGTGAGCGTTCCGATTTCAGTTCCAGAGCGATTCGCCCAATGAGTCCTTGATATTTAGTCATTTTCAGCCAATTTTCTGGGTTTTTGAAAAATTCACTTTTTTGTGAAAATATCCACTAAATGAGGGAATAATATGTGTGAGGGTACCCCAAGAGAGTTCCAAATGTGTGTGGGTAGAATATATATCCCACGGAGGTAAAATTGAAAAAAGTTGAAAAAAATTTTTTTTTGGACTTAGTCATTTTTCCTGCGTTTATCATACTTTCAGATAGGGCAAAGGTCAGTGAGCGTTCCGATTTCAGTTCCAGAGCGATTCGCCCATTGAGCCCTTGATATTTAGTCGTTTTCAGCCAATATTTTGGATTTTTGAAAATTTCACTTTTTTGTGAAAATATCCACTAAATGAGGGAATAATATGTGTGAGGGTACCCCAGGAGAGTTCCAAATGTGTGTGGGTAGAATATATATCCCACGGTGGTATAATTGAAAAAAGTTTAAAAAAAATTTTTTTTTGACTTAGTCATTTTTCCGGCATTTATCAGACTTTCGGATAGGGCAAATGTCAGTGAGCATTCCGTTTTCAGTTCCAGAGTGATTCGCCCAATGAGTCCTTGATATTTAGTCGTTTTCAGCCAATTTTCTGGATTTTTGAAAATTTCACTTGTTCGTGAAAATATCCACTAAATGAGGAAATAATTTGTGTGAGGGTACCCCAGGAGAGTTCCAAATGTGTGTGGGTAGAATATATATCCCACGGGGGTAAAATTGAAAAAAATTGAAAAAAATTTTTTTTGGACTTAGTCATTTTTCCGGCGTTTATCAGACTTTCAGATAGGGAAAATGTCAGTGAGCGTTCCGATTTCAGTTCCAGAGCGATTCGCCCAATGAGTCCTTGATATTTAGTCATTTTCAGCCAATTTTCTGGGTTTTTGAAAAATTCACTTTTTTGTGAAAATATCCACTAAATGAGAGAATAATATGTGTGAGGGTACCCCAAGAGAGTTCCAAATGTGTGTGGGTAGAATATATATCCCACGGGGCAAAATTGAAAAAAGTTGAAAAATTTTTTTTTTGGACTTAGTCATTTTTCCGGCGTTTATCAGACTTTCAGATAGGGCAAATGTGAGTGAGCGCTCTGATATCAGTTCCAGAGCAATTCGCCCAATGAGTCCTTGATATTTATTCGTTTTCAGCCAATTTTCTGGATTTTTGAAAATGTCACTTTTTTGTGAAAATATCCACTAAATGAGTGAATAATATGTGTGAGGGTACCCCAGGAGAGTTCCAAATGTGTGTGGGTAGAATATATATCCCACGCGGGTAAAATTGAAAAAAGTTGAAAAAAATTTTTTTGGACTTAGTCATTTTTCCGGCGTTTATCAGACTTTCAGATAGGGGAAATATCAGTGAGCGTTCCGATTTCAGTTCCAGAGCGATAAGCCCAATGATTCCTTGATATTTATTCGCTTTCAGCCAATGTTCTGGATTTTTGAAAATTTCACTCTTTTGTGAAAATATCCACTAAATGAGGGAATAATATGTGTGAGGGTAGCCCAGGAGAGTTCCAAATGTGTGTGGGTAGAATATATATCCCACGGGGGTAAAATTGAAAAAAAATTTTTTTTGGACTTAGTCATTTTTCCGCGTTTATCAGACTTTCACATAGGAGAAAGGTCAGTGAACGTTGCAATTTCAGTTCCAGAGCGATTCGTCCAATGAGTCCTTGATATTTAGTCGTTTTCAGCCAATTTTCTGGATTTTTGAAAAATTCACTTTTTTGTGAAAATATCCACTAGATGAGAGAATAATATGTGTGAGGGTACCCCAGGAGAGTTCCAAATGTGTGTGGGTAGAATATATATCCCACGCGGGTAAAATTGAAAAAAGTTGAAAAAAAATTTTTGGGACTTAGTCATTTTTCTGGCGTTTATCAAACTTTCAGATAGGGCAAATGTCAGTGAGCGTTCCGATTTCAGTTCCAGAGCGATTCGCCCATTGAGTCCTTGATATTTAGTCGTTTTCAGCCAATATTTTGGATTTTTGAAAATTTCACTTTTTTGTGAAAATATCCACTAAATGAGGGAATAATATGTGTGAGGGTACCCCAGGAGAGTTCCAAATGTATGTGGGAAGAATATATATCTCACGGAGATAAAATTAAAAAAAGTTTAAAAAAATTTTATTGGGGACTTAGTCATTTTTCCGGCGTTTATCAGACTTTCAGATAGGGCAAATGTCAGTGAGCGTTCCGATTTCAGTTCCAGAGCACTTCGTCCAATGAGTCCTTGATATTTAGTCGTTTTCAGCAAATTTTCTGGATTTTTGAAAAATTCACTTTTTTGTGAAAATATCCACTAAATGAGAGAATAATATGTGTGAGGGTACCCGAGGAGAGTTCCAAATGTGTGTGGGTAGAATATATATCCCACGGGGGTAAAATTGAAAAAAAATTTTTTTTGGACTTAGTCATTTTTCCGGCGTTTATCAGACTTTCAGATAGGACAAAGGTCAGTGAACGTTGCAATTTCACTTCCAGAGCGATTCGTCCAATAAGTCCTTGATATTTAGTCGTTTTCAGCCAATTTTCTGGATTTTTTAAAATTTCACTCTTTTGTGAAAATATCCACTAAATGAGGGAATAATATGTGTGAGGGTACCCCAGGAGAGTTCCAAATGTGTGTGGGTAGAATATATATCCCACGGGGGTAAAATTGAAAAAAGTTGAAAAAAAATTTTTTTTGGACTTAGCCATTTTTCCGGCGTTTATCAGACTTTCAGATAGGGCAAATGTCAGTGAGCGTTTCGATTTCAGTTCCAGAGCGATTCGCCCAATGAGTCCTTGATATTTAGTCGTTTTCAGCCAATATTTTGTATTTTTGAAAATTTCACTTTTTTGTGAAAATATCCACTAAATGAGGGAATAATATGTGAGAGGGTACCCCAGGAGAGTTCCAAATGTGTGTGGGTAGAATATATATCCCACGGGGGTAAAATTGAAAAAAATTTTTTTTTGGACTTAATCATTTTTCCGGCGTTTATCAGACTTTCAGATTGGACAAAGGTCAGTGAACATTGCAATTTCAGTTCCAGAGCGATTCGTCCAATGAGTCCTTGATATTTAGTCGTTTTCAGCCAATTTTCTGGATTTTTTAAAATTTCACTCTTTTGTGAAAATATCCACTAAATGAGGGAATAATATGTGTAAGGGTACCCCAGGAGAGTTCCAAATGTGTGTGGGTAGAATATATATCCCACGGGGGTAAAATTGAAAAAAGTTGAAAAAATTTTTTTTTGGACTTAGTCATTTTTCCGGCGTTAATCAGACTTTCAGATAGGGGAAATATCAGTGAGCGCTCCGATTTCAGTTCCAGAGCGATTCGCCCAATGATTCCTTGATATTTATTCGTTTTCAGCCAATGTTCTGGATTTTTGAAAATTTCACTCTTTTGTGAAAATATCCACTAAATGAGGGAATAATATGTGTGAGGGTACCCCAGGAGAGTTCCAAATGTGTGTGGGTAGAATATATATCCCACGGGGGTAAAATTGAAAAAAAATTTTTTTTGGACTTAGTCATTTTTCCGGCGTTTATCAGACTTTCAGATAGGAGAAAGGTCAGTGAACGTTGCAATTTCAGTTCCAGAGCGATTCGTCCAATGAGTCCTTGATATTTAGTCGTTTTCAGCCAATTTTCTGGATTTTTTAAAATTTCACTCTTTTGTGAAAATATCCACTAAATGAGGGAATAATATGTGTGAGGGTACCCCAGGAGAGTTCCAAATGTGTGTGGGTAAAATATATATCCCACGTGGGTAAAATTGAAAAAAGGTGAAAAAAAATTTTTTTTGGACTTAGCCATTTTTCCGGCGTTTATCAGACTTTCAGATAGGGCAAATGTCAGTGAGCGTTCCGATTTCAGTTCCAGAGAGATTCGCCCAATGAGTCCTTGATATTTATTCGTTTTCAGCCAATTTTCTGTATTTTTGAAAAATTCACTTTTTTGTGAAAATATCCACTAAATGAGGGAATAATATGTGTGAGGGTACCCCAGGAGAGTTCCAAATGTGTGTGGGTAGAATATATATCCCACGGGGGTAAAATCGAAAAAAGTTGAAAAAAAAATTTTTTTGGACTTAGTCATTTTTCCGGCATTTATCAGACTTTCAGATAGGGCAAATGTCAGTGAGCGCTCTGATTTCAGTTCCAGAGCGATTCGCCCAATGAGTCCTTGATATTTTGTCGCTTTCAGCCAATGTTCTGGATTTTTGAAAATTTCACTTTTTTGTGAAAATATCCACTAAATGAGGGAATAATATGTGTGAGGGTACCCCAGCAGAGTTCCAAATGTGTGTGGGTAGAATATATATCCAACGGGGGTCAAATTGAAAAAAAAATTTTTTTGGACTTAGTCATTTTTCTGGCGTTTATCAGACTTTCAGATAGGACAAAGGTCAGTGAACGTTGCAATTTCAGTTCCAGAGCGATTCGCCCAATGAATCCTTGATATTTAGTCGTTTTCAGCCAATTTTCTGGATTTTTTAAAATGTCACTCTTTTGTGAAAATATCCACTAAATGAGGGAATAATATGTGTGAGGGTACCCCAGGAGAGTTCCAAATGTGTGTGGGTAGAATATATATCCCACGGGGGTAAAATTGAAAAAAGTTGAAAAAATTTTTTTTTGGACTTAGTCATTTTTCCGGCGTTTATCAGACTTTCAGATAGGGGAAATATCAGTGAGCATTCCGATTTCAGTTCCAGAGCGATTCGCCCAATGATTCCTTGATATTTATTCGTTTTCAGCCAATTTTCTGGATTTTTTAAAATTTCACTCTTTTGTGAAAATATCCACTAAATGAGGGAATAATATGTGTGAGGGTACCCCAGGAGAGTTCCAAATGTGTGTGGGTAGAATATATATCCCACGGGGGTAAAATTGAAAAAAGTTGAAAAAAATTTTTTTTGGACTTAGTCATTTTTCCGGCATTTATCAGACTTTCAGATAGGGCAAATGTCAGTGAGCATTCCGATTTCAGTTCCAGAGCGATTCGCCCAATGAGTCCTTGATATTTATTCTTTTTTAGCCAATTTTCTGGATTTTTGAAAATTTCACTTTTTTGTGAAAATATCCACTAAATGAGGGAATAATATGTGTGAGGGTACCCCAGGAGAGTTCCAAATGTGTGTGGGTAGAATATATATCCCACGGGGGTAAAATTGAAAAAATTTTTTTTTTGGACTTAGTCATTTTTCCGGCGTTTATCAGACTTTCAGATAGGAGAAAGGTCAGTGAACGTTGCAATTTCAGTTCCAGAGCGATTCGTCCAATGAGTCCTTGATATTTAGTCATTTTCAGCCAATTTTCTGGATTTTTTAAAATTTCACTCTTTTGTGAAAATATCCACTAAATGAGGGAATAATATGTGTGAGGGTACCCCAGAAGAGTTCCAAATGTGTGTGGGTAAAATATATATCCCACGTGGGTAAAATTGAAAAAAGTTGAAAAAAATTTTTTTTTGGACTTAGCCATTTTTCCGGCGTTTATCAGACTTTCAGATAGGGCAAATGTCAGTGAGCGTTTCGATTTCAGTTCCAGAGCGATTCGCCCAATGAATCCTTGATATTTACTCGTTTTCAGCCAATTTTCTGGATTTTTGAAAAATTCACTTTTTTTGTGAAAATATCCACTAAATGAGGGAATAATATGTGTGAGGGTACCCCAGGAGAATTCCAAATGTGTGTGGGTAGAATATATATCCCACGCTGGTAAAATTGAAAAAAGTTGAAAAAAAATTTTTTGGACTTAGTCATTTTTCCGGCATTTATCAGACTTTCAGATAGGGCAAATGTCAGTGAGTGCTCCGATTTCAGTTCCAGAGCGATTCGCCCAATGAGTCCTTGATATTTAGTCGTTTTCAGCCAATATTTTGGATTTTTGAAAATTTCACTTTTTTGTGAAAATATCCACTAAATGAGGGAATAATATGTGTGAGGGTACCCCAGGAGAGTTCCAAATGTGTGTGGGTAGAATATATATCTCACGGGGGTCAAATTGAAAAAAAAATTTTTTTGGACTTAGTCATTTTTCTGGCGTTTATCAGACTTTCAGATAGGACAAAGGTCAGTGTACGTTGCAATTTCAGTTCCAGAGCGATTCGCCCAATGAGTCCTTGATATTTAGTCGTTTTCAGCCAATATTTTGGATTTTTGAAAATTTCACTTTTTTGTGAAAATATCCACTAAATAAGGGAATAATATGTGTGAGGGTACCCCAGGAGAGTTCCAAATGTGTGTGGGTAGAATATATATCCCACGCGGGTAAAATTGAAAAAAGTTGAAAAAAATTTTTTTGGACTTAGTCATTCTTCCGGCATTTATCAGACTTTCAGATAGGGCAAATGTCAGTGAGCGCTCCGATTTCAGTTCCAGAGCGATTCGCCCAATGAGTCCTTGATATTTATTCGTTTTCAGCCAATTTTCTGGATTTTTGAAAATTTCACTTTTTTGTGAAAATATCCACTAAATGAGGGAATAATATGTGTGAGGGTACCCCAGGAGAGTTCCAAATGTGTGTGGGTAGAATATATATCCCACGCGGGTAAAATTGAAAAAAGTTGAAAAAAAATTTTTGGGACTTAGTCATTTTTCCGGCGTTTATCAGACTTTCAGATAGGGCAAATGTCAGTGAGCGCTCCGATTTCAGTTCCAGAGCGATTCGCCCAATGAGTCCTTGATATTTATTCGTTTTCAGCCAATTTTCTGGATTTTTGAAAATTTCACTTTTTTGTGAAAATATCCACTAAATGAGGGAATAATATGTGTGAGGGTACCCCAGCAGAGTTCCAAATGTGTGTGGGTAGAATATATATCCCACGCGGGTAAAATTGAAAAAAGTTGAAAAAAATTTTTTTGGACTTAGTCATTTTTCCGGCATTTATCAGACTTTCAGATAGGGCAAATGTCAGTGAGCGCTCCGATTTCAGTTCCAGAGCGATTCGCCCAATGAGTCCTTGATATTTATTCGTTTTCAGCCAATTTTCTGGATTTTTGAAAATTTCACTTTTTTGTGAAAATATCCACTAAATGAGGGAATAATATGTGTGAGGGTACCCCAGCAGAGTTCCAAATGTGTGTGGGTAGAATATATATCTCACGGGGGTCAAATTGAAAAAAAAATTTTTTTGGACTTAGTCATTTTTCTGGCGTCTATCAGACTTTCAGATAGGACAAAGGTCAGTGTACGTTGCAATTTCAGTTCCAGAGCGATTCGCCCAATGAGTCCTTGATATTTAGTCGTTTTCAGCCAATATTTTGGATTTTTGAAAATTTCACTTTTTTGTGTAAATATCCACTAAATGAGGGAATAATATGTGTGAGGGTACCCCAGGAGAGTTCCAAATGTGTGTGGGTAGAATATATATCCCACGCGGGTAAAATTGAAAAAAGTTGAAAAAAATTTTTTTGGACTTAGTCATTTTTCCGGCATTTATCAGACTTTCAGATAGGGCAAATGTCAGTGAGCGCTCCGATTTCAGTTCCAGAGCGATTCGCCCAATGAGTCCTTGATATTTAGTCGTTTTCAGCCAATATTTTGGATTTTTGAAAATTTCACTTTTTTGTGAAAATATCCACTAAATGAGGGAATAATATGTGTGAGGGTACCCCAGGAGAGTTCCAAATGTGTGTGGGTAGAATATATATCCCACGCGGGTAAAATTGAAAAAAGTTGAAAAAAATTTTTTTGGACTTAGTCATTTTTCCGGCATTTATCAGACTTTCAGATAGGGCAAATGTCAGTGAGCGCTCCGATTTCAGTTCCAGAGCGATTCGCCCAATGAGTCCTTGATATTTATTCGTTTTCAGCCAATTTTCTGGATTTTTGAAAATTTCACTTTTTTGTGAAAATATCCACTAAATGAGGGAATAATATGTGTGAGGGTACCCCAGGAGAGTTCCAAATGTGTGTGGGTAGAATATAAATCCCACGCGGCTAAAATTGAAAAAAGTTGAAAAAAAATTTTTTGGACTTAGTCATTTTTCTGGCGTTTATCAGACTTTCAGATAGGACAAAGGTCAGTGAACGTTGCAATTTCAGTTCCAGAGCGATTCGCCCAATGAGTCCTTGATATTTAGTCATTTTCAGCCAATATTTTGGATTTTTGAAAATTTCACTTTTTTGTGAAAATATCCACTAAATGAGAGAATAATATGTGTGAGGGTACCCCAGGAGAGTTCCAAATGTGTGTGGGTAGAATATATATCCCACGGGGGCAAAATTGAAAAAAGTTGAAAAAATTTTTTTCTGGACTTAGTCATTTTTCCGGCGTTTATCACACTTTCAGATAGGGCAAATGTCAGTGAGATTTCCGATTTCAGTTCCAGAGCGATTCGCCCAATGAGTCCTTGATATTTATTCGTTTTCAGCCAATTTTCTGTATTTTTGAAAATTTCACTTTTTTGTGAAAATATCCACTAAATGAGGGAATTATATGTGTGAGGGTACCCCAGGAGAGTTCCAAATGTGTGTGGGTAGAATATATATCCCAGGGGGTAAAATCGAAAAAAGTTGAAAAAAATTTTTTTTTGGACTTAGTAATTTTTCCGGCGTTTATCAGACTTTCAGATAGGGCAAATATCAGTGAGCATTCCGATTTCAGTTCCAGAGCGATTCGCCCAATGAGTCCTTGATATTTAGTCGTTTTCAGCCAATTTTCTGGATTTTTGAAAATTTCACTTGTTTGTGAAAATATCCACTAAATGAGGAAATAATTTGTGTGAGGGTACCCCAGGAGAGTTCCAAATGTGTGTGGGTAGAATATATATCCCACGGGGGTAAAATTAAAAAAAGTTGAAAAAAATTTTTTTTTGGACTTAGTCATTTTTCCTGCGTTTATCATACTTTCAGATAGGGCAAAGGTCAGTGAGCGTTCCGATTTCAGTTCCAGAGCGATTCGCCCATTGAGCCCTTGATATTTAGTCGTTTTCAGCCAATATTTTGGATTTTTGAAAATTTCACTTTTTTGTGAAAATATCCACTAAATGAGGGAATAATATGTGTGAGGGTACCCCAGGAGAGTTCCAAATGTGTGTGGGTAGAATATATATCCCACGGTGGTATAATTGAAAAAAGTTGAAAAAAAAATTTTTTTTGACTTAGTCATTTTTCCGGAATTTATCAGACTTTCGGATAGGGCAAATGTCAGTGAGCATTCCGTTTTCAGTTCCAGAGTGATTCGCCCAATGAGTCCTTGATATTTAGTCGTTTTCAGCCAATTTTCTGGATTTTTGAAAATTTCACTTGTTCGTGAAAATATCCACTAAATGAGGAAATAATTTGTGTGAGGGTACCCCAGGAGAGTTCCAAATGTGTGTGGGTAGAATATATATCCCACGGGGGTAAAATTGAAAAAAATTGAAAAAATTTTTTTTTGGACTTAGTCATTTTTCCGGCGTTTATCAGACTTTCAGATAGGGAAAATGTCAGTGAGCGTTCCGATTTCAGTTCCAGAGCGATTCGCCCAATGAGTCCTTGATATTTAGTCATTTTCAGCCAATTTTCTGGGTTTTTGAAAAATTCACTTTTTTGTGAAAATATCCACTAAATGAGAGAATAATATGTGTGAGGGTACCCCAAGAGAGTTCCAAATGTGTGTGGGTAGAATATATATCCCACGGGGCAAAATTGAAAAAAGTTGAAAATTTTTTTTTTTGGACTTAGTCATTTTTCCGGCGTTTATCAGACTTTCAGATAGGGCAAATGTGAGTGAGCGCTCTGATTTCAGTTCCAGAGCAATTCGCCCAATGAGTCCTTGATATTTATTCGTTTTCAGCCAATTTTCTGGATTTTTGAAAATGTCACTTTTTTGTGAAAATATCCACTAAATGAGGGAATAATATGTGTGAGGGTACCCCAGGAGAGTTCCAAATGTGTGTGGGTAGAATATATATCCCACGGGGGTAAAATTGAAAAAAGTTGAAAAAAATTTTTTTTTAGACTTAGCCATTTTTCCGGCGTTCATCAGACTTTCAGATAGGGCAAATGTCAGTGAGCGTTTCGATTTCAGTTCCAGAGCGATTCGCAAAATGAGTCCTTGATATTTAGTCGTTTTCAGCCAATATTTTGTATTTTTGAAAATTTCACTTTTTTGTGAAAATATCCACTAAATGAGGGAATAATATGTGTGAGGGTACCCCAGGAGAGTTCCAAATGTGTGTGGGTAGAATATATATCCCTCGCGGGTAAAATTGAAAAAAGTTGAAAAAAATTTTTTTGGACTTAGTCATTTTTCCGGCGTTTATCAGACTTTCAGATAGGGCAAAGGTCAGTGAGCGTTCCGATTTCAGTTCCAGAGCGATTCGCCCATTGAGTCCTTGATATTTAGTCATTTTCAGCCAATATTTTGGATTTTTGAAAATTTCACTTTTTTGTGAAAATATCCACTAAATGAGGAAATAATTTGTGTGAGGGTACCCCAGGAGAGTTCCAAATGTGTGTGGGTAGAATATATATCCCACGGGGGTAAAATTGAAAAAAATATTTTTTTGGACTTAGTCATTTTTCCGGCGTTTATCAGACTTTCAGATTGGACAAAGGTCAGTGAACATTGCAATTTCAGTTCCAGAGCGATTCGTCCAATGAGTCCTTGATATTTAGTCGTTTTCAGCCAATTTTCTGGATTTTTTAAAATTTCACTCTTTTGTGAAAATATCCACTAAATGAGGGAATAATATGTGTAAGGGTACCCCAGGAGAGTTCCAAATGTGTGTGGGTAGAATATATATCCCACGGGGGTAAAATTGAAAAAAGTTGAAAAAATTTTTTTTTGGACTTAGTCATTTTTCCGGCGTTTATCAGACTTTCAGATAGGGGAAATATCAGTGAGCGTTCCGATTTCAGTTCCAGAGCGATTCGCCCAATGATTCCTTGATATTTATTCGCTTTCAGCCAATGTTCTGGATTTTTGAAAATTTCACTCTTTTGTGAAAATATCCACTAAATGAGGGAATAATATGTGTGAGGGTAGCCCAGGAGAGTTCCAAATGTGTGTGGGTAGAATATATATCCCACGGGGGTAAAATTGAAAAAAAATTTTTTTTGGACTTACTCATTTTTCCGCGTTTATCAGACTTTCAGATAGGAGAAAGGTCAGTGAACGTTGCAATTTCAGTTCCAGAGCGATTCGTCCAATGAGTCCTTGATATTTAGTCGTTTTCAGCCAATTTTCTGGATTTTTTAAAATTTCACTCTTTTGTGAAAATATCCACTAAATGAGGGAATAATATGTGTGAGGGTACCCCAGGAGTTTTCCAAATGTGTGTGGGTAAAATATATATCCCACGTGGGTAAAATTGAAAAAAGTTGAAAAAAAATTTTTTTTGGACTTAGCCATTTTTCCGGCGTTTATCAGACTTTCAGATAGGGCAAATGTCAGTGAGCGTTCCGATTTCAGTTCCAGAGCGATTCGCCCATGAGTCCTTGATATTTATTCGTTTTCAGCCAATTTTCTGTATTTTTGAAAAATTCACTTTTTTGTGAAAATATCCACTAAATGAGGGAATAATATGTGTGAGGGTACCCCAGGAGAGTTCCAAATGTGTGTGGGTAGAATATATATCCCACGGGGGTAAAATCGAAAAAAGTTGAAAAAAATTTTTTTTTGGACTTAGTCATTTTTCCGGCGTTTATCAGACTTTCAGATAGGGCAAATGTCAGTGAGCGTTCCGATTTCAGTTCCAGAGCGATTCGCCCAATGAGTCCTTGATATTTAGTCATTTTCAGCCAATTTTCTGGGTTTTTGAAAAATTCACTTTTTTGTGAAAATATCCACTAAATGAGGGAATAATATGTGTGAGGGTACCCCAGGAGAGTTCCAAATGTGTGTGGGTAGAATATATATCCCACGCGGGTAAAATTGAAAAAAGTTGAAAAAAAATTTTTGGGACTTAGTCATTTTTCTGGCGTTTATCAAACTTTCAGATAGGGCAAATGTCAGTGAGCGTTCCGATTTCAGTTCCAGACCGATTCGCCCATTGAGTCCTTGATATTTAGTCCTTATCAGCCAATATTTTGGATTTTTGAAAATTTCACTTTTTTCTGAAAATATCCACTAAATGAGGGAATAATATGTGTGAGGGTACCCCAGGAGAGTTCCAAATGTATGTGGGAAGAATATATATCTCACGGAGATAAAATTAAAAAAAGTTTAAAAAAATTTTATTGGGGACTTAGTCATTTTTCCGGCGTTTATCAGACTTTCAGATAGGGCAAATGTCAGTGAGCGTTCCGATTTCAGTTCCAGAGCACTTCGTCCAATGAGTCCTTGATATTTAGTCGTTTTCAGCAAATTTTCTGGATTTTTGAAAAATTCACTTTTTTGTGAAAATATCCACTAAATGAGAGAATAATATGTGTGAGGGTACCCCAGGAGAGTTCCAAATGTGTGTGGGTAGAATATATATCCCACGGGGGCAAAATTGAAAAAAGTTGAAAAAAATTTTTTCTGGACTTAGTCATTTTTCCGGCGTTTATCACACTTTCAGATAGGGCAAATGTCAGTGAGATTTCCGATTTCAGTTCCAGAGCGATTCGCCCAATGAGTCCTTGATATTTATTCGTTTTCAGCCAATTTTCTGTATTTTTGAAAATTTCACTTTTTTGTGAAAATATCCACTAAATGAGGGAATTATATGTGTGAGGGTACCCCAGGAGAGTTCCAAATGTGTGTGGGTAGAATATATATCCCAGGGGGTAAAATCGAAAAAAGTTGAAAAAAATTTTTTTTTGGACTTAGTAATTTTTCCGGCGTTTATCAGACTTTCAGATAGGGCAAATATCAGTGAGCATTCCGATTTCAGTTCCAGAGCGATTCGCCCAATGAGTCCTTGATATTTAGTCGTTTTCAGCCAATTTTCTGGATTTTTGAAAATTTCACTTGTTTGTGAAAATATCCACTAAATGAGGGAATAATATGTGTGAGGGTACCCCAGGAGAGTTCCAAATGTGTGTGGGTAGAATATATATCTTACGGGGGTAAAATTGAAAAAGTTGAAAAATTTTTTTTTTGGACTTAGTCATATTTCCGGCGTTTATCAGATTTTCAGATAGGGCAAATGTCAGTGAGCATTCCGATTTCAGTTCCAGAGCGATTCGCCCAATGAGTCCTTGATATTTAGTCGTTTTCAGCCAATGTTCTGGATTTTTGAAAATTTCACTTTTTTGTGAAAATATCCACTAAATGAGGGAATAATATGTGTGAGGGTACCCCAGGAGAGTTCCAAATGTGTGTGGGTAGAATATATATCCCACGGGGGTAAAATTGAAAAAAAATTTTTTTGGGACTTAGTCATTTTTCCGGCGTTTATCAGACTTTCAGATAGGAGAAAGGTCAGTGAACGTTGCAATTTCAGTTCCAGAGCGATTCGCCCAATGAATCCTTGATATTTACTCGTTTTCAGGCAATTTTCTGGATTTTTGAAAAATTCACTTTTTTTGTGAAAATATCCACTAAATGAGGGAATAATATGTGTGAGGGTACCCCAGGAGAATTCCAAATGTGTGTGGGTAGAATATATATCCCACGCTGGTAAAATTGAAAAAAGTTGAAAAAAATTTTTTTGGACTTAGTCATTTTTCCGGCATTTATCAGACTTTCAGATAGGGCAAATGTCAGTGAGCGCTCCGATTTCAGTTCCAGAGCGATTCGCCCATTGAGTCCTTGATATTTAGTCGTTTTCAGCCAATATTTTGGATTTTTGAAAATTTCACTTTTTTGTGAAAATATCCACTAAATGAGGGAATAATATGTGTGAGGGTACCCCAGGAGAGTTCCAAATGTGTGTGGGTAGAATATATATCCCACGCGGGTAAAATTGAAAAAAGTTGAAAAAAATTTTTTTGGACTTAGTCATTTTTCCGGCATTTATCAGACTTTCAGATAGGGCAAATGTCAGTGAGCGCTCCGATTTCAGTTCCAGAGCGATTCACCCAATGAGTCCTTGATATTTATTCGTTTTCAGCCAATTTTCTGGATTTTTGAAAATTTCACTTTTTTGTGAAAATATCCACTAAATGAGGGAATAATATGTGTGAGGGTACCCCAGCAGAGTTCCAAATGTGTGTGGGTAGAATATATATCTCACGGGGGTCAAATTGAAAAAAAAATTTTTTTGGACTTAGTCATTTTTCTGGCGTTTATCAGACTTTCAGATAGGACAAAGGTCAGTGTACGTTGCAATTTCAGTTCCAGAGCGATTCGCCCAATGAGTCCTTGATATTTAGTCGTTTTCAGCCAATATTTTGGATTTTTGAAAATTTCACTTTTTTGTGAAAATATCCACTAAATGAGGGAATAATATGTGTGAGGGTACCCCAGGAGAGTTCCAAATGTGTGTGGGTAGAATATATATCCCACGCGGGTAAAATTGAAAAAAGTTGAAAAAAATTTTTTTGGACTTAGTCATTTTTCCGGCATTTATCAGACTTTCAGATAGGGCAAATGTCAGTGAGCGCTCCGATTTCAGTTCCAGAGCGATTCACCCAATGAGTCCTTGATATTTAGTCGTTTTCAGCCAATATTTTGGATTTTTGAAAATTTCACTTTTTTGTGAAAATATCCACTAAATAAGGGAATAATATGTGTGAGGGTACCCCAGGAGAGTTCCAAATGTGTGTGGGTAGAATATGTTTCCCACGCGGGTAAAATTGAAAAAAGTTGAAAAAAATTTTTTTGGACTTAGTCATTTTTCCGGCATTTATCAGACTTTCAGATAGGGCAAATGTCAGTGAGCGCTCCGATTTCAGTTCCAGAGCGATTCGCCCAATGAGTCCTTGATATTTATTCGTTTTCAGCCAATTTTCTGGATTTTTGAAAATTTCACTTTTTTGTGAAAATATCCACTAAATGAGGGAATAATATGTATGAGGGTACCCCAGGAGAGTTCCAAATGTGTGTGGGTAGAATATATATCCCACGCGGGTAAAATTGAAAAAAGTTGAAAAAAAATTTTTGGGACTTAGTCATTTTTCCGGCGTTTATCAAACTTTCAGATAGGGCAAATGTCAGTGAGCGCTCCGATTTCAGTTCCAGAGCGATTCGCCCAATGAGTCCTTGATATTTATTCGTTTTCAGCCAATTTTCTGGATTTTTGAAAATTTCACTTTTTTGTGAAAATATCCACTAAATGAGGGAATAATATGTGTGAGGGTACCCCACGAGAGTTCCAAATGTGTGTGGGTAGAATATATATGCCACGCGGGTAAAGTTGAAAAAAGTTGAAAAAAAATTTTTGGGACTTAGTTATTTTTCCGGCGTTTATCAGACTTTCAGATAGGGCAAAGGTCAGTGAGCGTTGCGATTTCAGTTCCAGAGCGATTCGCCCATTGAGTCCTTGATATTTAGTCGTTTTCAGCCAATATTTTGGATTTTTGAAAATTTCACTTTTTTGTGAAAATATCCACTAAATGAGGAAATAATTTGTGTTAAGGTACCCCAGGAGAGTTCCAAATGTGTGTGGGTAGAATATATATCCCACGGGGGTAAAATTGAAAAAAATTTTTTTTTGGACTTAGTCATTTTTCCGGCGTTTATCAGACTTTCAGATTGGACAAAGGTCAGTGAACGTTGCAATTTCAGTTCCAGAGCGATTCGTCCAATGAGTCCTTGATATTTAGTCGTTTTCAGCCAATTTTCTGGATTTTTTAAAATTTCAATCTTTTGTGAAAATATCCACTAAATGAGCGAATAATATGTGTAAGGGTACCCCAGGAGAGTTCCAAATGTGTGTGGGTAGAATATATATCCCACGGGGATAAAATTGAAAAAAGTTGAAAAAAATTTTTTTTGGACTTAGTCATTTTTCCGGCGTTTATCAGACTTTCAGATAGGGGAAATATCAGTGAGCGTTCTGATTTCAGTTCCAGAGCGATTCGCCCAATGATTCCTTGATATTTATTCGTTTTCAGCCAATTTTCTGGATTTTTGAAAATTTCACTTTTTTGAGAAAATATCCACTAAATGAGGGAATAATATGTGTGAGGGTACCCCAGGAGAGTTCCAAATGTGTGTGGGTAGAATATATATCCCACGCGGGTAAAATTGAAAAAAGTTGAAAAAAAATTTTTGGGACTTAGTCATTTTTCCGGCGTTTATCAGACTTTCAGATAGGGCAAATGTCAGTGAGCGCTCCGATTTCAGTTCCAGAGCGATTCGCCCAATGAGTCCTTGATATTTATTCGTTTTCAGCCAATTTTCTGGATTTTTGAAAATTTCACTTTTTTGTGAAAATATCCACTAAATGAGGGAATAATATGTGTGAGGGTACCCCAGAAGAGTTCCAAATGTGTGTGGGTAGAATATATATCCCACGCGGGTAAAATTGAAAAAAGTTGAAAAAAATTTTTGGGACTTAGTCATTTTTCCGGCGTTTATCAGACTTTCAGATAGGGCAAAGGTCAGTGAGCGTTGCGATTTCAGTTCCAGAGCGATTCGCCCATTGAGTCCTTGATATTTAGTCGTTTTCAGCCAATATTTTGGATTTTTGAAAATTTCACTTTTTTGTGAAAATATCCACTAAATGAGGACATAATTTGTGTGAGGGTACCCCAGGAGAGTTCCAAATGTGTGTGGGTAGAATATATATCACACGGGGGTAAAATTGAAAAAAGTTGAAAAAAATTTTTTTTTGGACTTAGTCATTTTTCCGGCGTTCATCAGACTTTCAGATAGGGCAAATGTCAGTGAGCATTCCGATTTCAGTTCCAGAGCGATTCGCCCAATGAGTCCTTGATATTTAGTCATTTTCAGCCAATTTTCTGGATTTTTGAAAAATTCACTTATTTGTGAAAATATCCACTAAATGAGGGAATAATATGTGTGAGGTTACCCCAGGAGAGTTCCAAATGTGTGTGGGTAGAATATATATCCCACGGGGGTAAAATTGAAAAAAAATTTTTTTTGGACTTAGTCATTTTTCCGGCGTTTATCAGACTTTCAGATAGGGGAAATATCAGTGAGCGTTCCGATTTCAGTTCCAGAGCGATTCGCCCAATGATTCCTTGATATTTATTCGTTTTCAGCCAATTTTCTGGATTTTTTAAAATTTCAATCTTTTGTGAAAATATCCACTAAATGAGCGAATAATATGTGTAAGGGTACCCCAGGAGAGTTCCAAATGTGTGTGGGTAGAATATATATCCCACGGGGATAAAATTGAAAAAAGTTGAAAAAAATTTTTTTTGGACTTAGTCATTTTTCCGGCGTTTATCAGACTTTCAGATTGGACAAAGGTCAGTGAACGTTGCAATTTCAGTTCCAGAGCGATTCGTCCAATGAGTCCTTGATATTTAGTCGTTTTCAGCCAATTTTCTGGATTTTTTAAAATTTCAATCTTTTGTGAAAATATCCACTAAATGAGCGAATAATATGTGTAAGGGTACCCCAGGAGAGTTCCAAATGTGTGTGGGTAGAATATATATCCCACGGGGATAAAATTGAAAAAAGTTGAAAAAAATTTTTTTTGGACTTAGTCATTTTTCCGGCGTTTATCAGACTTTCAGATAGGGGAAATATCAGTGAGCGTTCTGATTTCAGTTCCAGAGCGATTCGCCCAATGATTCCTTGATATTTATTCGTTTTCAGACAATTTTCTGGATTTTTGAAAATTTCACTTTTTTGTGAAAATATCCACTAAATGAGGGAATAATATGTGTGAGGGTACCCCAGGAGAGTTCCAAATGTGTGTGGGTAGAATATATATCCCACGCGGGTAAAATTGAAAAAAGTTGAAAAAAAATTTTTGGGACTTAGTCATTTTTCCGGCGTTTATCAGACTTTCAGATAGGGCAAATGTCAGTGAGCGCTCCGATTTCAGTTCCAGAGCGATTCGCCCAATGAGTCCTTGATATTTATTCGTTTTCAGCCAATTTTCTGGATTTTTGAAAATTTCACTTTTTTGTGAAAATATCCACTAAATGAGGGAATAATATGTGTGAGGGTACCCCAGAAGAGTTCCAAATGTGTGTGGGTAGAATATATATCCCACGCGGGTAAAATTGAAAAAAGTTGAAAAAAATTTTTGGGACTTAGTCATTTTTCCGGCGTTTATCAGACTTTCAGATAGGGCAAAGGTCAGTGAGCGTTGCGATTTCAGTTCCAGAGCGATTCGCCCATTGAGTCCTTGATATTTAGTCGTTTTCAGCCAATATTTTGGATTTTTGAAAATTTCACTTTTTTGTGAAAATATCCACTAAATGAGGAAATAATTTGTGTGAGGGTACCCCAGGAGAGTTCCAAATGTGTGTGGGTAGAATATATATCCCACGGGGGTAAAATTGAAAAAAGTTGAAAAAATTTTTTTTTGGACTTAGTCATTTTTCCGGCGTTCATCAGACTTTCAGATAGGGCAAATGTCAGTGAGCATTCCGATTTCAGTTCCAGAGCGATTCGCCCAATGAGTCCTTGATATTTAGTCATTTTCAGCCAATTTTCTGGATTTTTGAAAAATTCACTTATTTGTGAAAATATCCACTAAATGAGGGAATAATATGTGTGAGGTTACCCCAGGAGAGTTCCAAATGTGTGTGGGTAGAATATATGTCCCACGGGGGTAAAATTGAAAAAAATTTTTTTTTGGACTTAGTCATTTTTCCGGCGTTTATCAGACTTTCAGATAGGGGAAATATCAGTGAGCGTTCCGATTTCAGTTCCAGAGCGATTCGCCCAATGATTCCTTGATATTTATTCGTTTTCAGCCAATTTTCTGGATTTTTTAAAATTTCAATCTTTTGTGAAAATATCCACTAAATGAGCGAATAATATGTGTAAGGGTACCCCAGGAGAGTTCCAAATGTGTGTGGGTAGAATATATATCCCACGGGGATAAAATTGAAAAAAGTTGAAAAAAATTTTTTTTGGACTTAGTCATTTTTCCGGCGTTTATCAGACTTTCAGATTGGACAAAGGTCAGTGAACGTTGCAATTTCAGTTCCAGAGCGATTCGTCCAATGAGTCCTTGATATTTAGTCGTTTTCAGCCAATTTTCTGGATTTTTTAAAATTTCAATCTTTTGTGAAAATATCCACTAAATGAGCGAATAATATGTGTAAGGGTACCCCAGGAGAGTTCCAAATGTGTGTGGGTAGAATATATATCCCACGGGGATAAAATTGAAAAAAGTTGAAAAAAATTTTTTTTGGACTTAGTCATTTTTCCGGCGTTTATCAGACTTTCAGATAGGGGAAATATCAGTGAGCGTTCTGATTTCAGTTCCAGAGCGATTCGCCCAATGATTCCTTGATATTTATTCGTTTTCAGCCAATTTTCTGGATTTTTGAAAATTTCACTTTTTTGTGAAAATATCCACTAAATGAGGGAATAATATGTGTGAGGGTACCCCAGGAGAGTTCCAAATGTGTGTGGGTAGAATATATATCCCACGCGGGTAAAATTGAAAAAAGTTGAAAAAAAATTTTTGGGACTTAGTCATTTTTCCGGCGTTTATCAGACTTTCAGATAGGGCAAATGTCAGTGAGCGCTCCGATTTCAGTTCCAGAGCGATTCGCCCAATGAGTCCTTGATATTTATTCGTTTTCAGCCAATTTTCTGGATTTTTGAAAATTTCACTTTTTTGTGAAAATATCCACTAAATGAGGGAATAATATGTGTGAGGGTACCCCAGAAGAGTTCCAAATGTGTGTGGGTAGAATATATATCCCACGCGGGTAAAATTGAAAAAAGTTGAAAAAAATTTTTGGGACTTAGTCATTTTTCCGGCGTTTATCAGACTTTCAGATAGGGCAAAGGTCAGTGAGCGTTGCGATTTCAGTTCCAGAGCGATTCGCCCATTGAGTCCTTGATATTTAGTCGTTTTCAGCCAATATTTTGGATTTTTGAAAATTTCACTTTTTTGTGAAAATATCCACTAAATGAGGAAATAATTTGTGTGAGGGTACCCCAGGAGAGTTCCAAATGTGTGTGGGTAGAATATATATCCCACGGGGGTAAAATTGAAAAAAGTTGAAAAAATTTTTTTTTGGACTTAGTCATTTTTCCGGCGTTCATCAGACTTTCAGATAGGGCAAATGTCAGTGAGCATTCCGATTTCAGTTCCAGAGCGATTCGCCCAATGAGTCCTTGATATTTAGTCATTTTCAGCCAATTTTCTGGATTTTTGAAAAATTCACTTATTTGTGAAAATATCCACTAAATGAGGGAATAATATGTGTGAGGTTACCCCAGGAGAGTTCCAAATGTGTGTGGGTAGAATATATATCCCACGGGGGTAAAATTGAAAAAAATTTTTTTTTGGACTTAGTCATTTTTCCGGCGTTTATCAGACTTTCAGATAGGGGAAATATCAGTGAGCGTTCCGATTTCAGTTCCAGAGCGATTCGCCCAATGATTCCTTGATATTTATTCGTTTTCAGCCAATTTTCTGGATTTTTTAAAATTTCAATCTTTTGTGAAAATATCCACTAAATGAGCGAATAATATGTGTAAGGGTACCCCAGGAGAGTTCCAAATGTGTGTGGGTAGAATATATATCCCACGGGGATAAAATTGAAAAAAGTTGAAAAAAATTTTTTTTGGACTTAGTCATTTTTCCGGCGTTTATCAGACTTTCAGATTGGACAAAGGTCAGTGAACGTTGCAATTTCAGTTCCAGAGCGATTCGTCCAATGAGTCCTTGATATTTAGTCGTTTTCAGCCAATTTTCTGGATTTTTTAAAATTTCAATCTTTTGTGAAAATATCCACTAAATGAGCGAATAATATGTGTAAGGGTACCCCAGGAGAGTTCCAAATGTGTGTGGGTAGAATATATATCCCACGGGGATAAAATTGAAAAAAGTTGAAAAAAATTTTTTTTGGACTTAGTCATTTTTCCGGCGTTTATCAGACTTTCAGATAGGGGAAATATCAGTGAGCGTTCTGATTTCAGTTCCAGAGCGATTCGCCCAATGATTCCTTGATATTTATTCGTTTTCAGCCAATTTTCTGGATTTTTGAAAATTTCACTTTTTTGTGAAAATATCCACTAAATGAGGGAATAATATGTGTGAGGGTACCCCAGGAGAGTTCCAAATGTGTGTGGGTAGAATATATATCCCACGCGGGTAAAATTGAAAAAAGTTGAAAAAAAATTTTTGGGACTTAGTCATTTTTCCGGCGTTTATCAGACTTTCAGATAGGGCAAATGTCAGTGAGCGCTCCGATTTCAGTTCCAGAGCGATTCGCCCAATGAGTCCTTGATATTTATTCGTTTTCAGCCAATTTTCTGGATTTTTGAAAATTTCACTTTTTTGTGAAAATATCCACTAAATGAGGGAATAATATGTGTCAGGGTACCCCAGAAGAGTTCCAAATGTGTGTGGGTAGAATATATATCCCACGCGGGTAAAATTGAAAAAAGTTGAAAAAAATTTTTGGGACTTAGTCATTTTTCCGGCGTTTATCAGACTTTCAGATAGGGCAAAGGTCAGTGAGCGTTGCGATTTCAGTTCCAGAGCGATTCGCCCATTGAGTCCTTGATATTTAGTCGTTTTCAGCCAATATTTTGGATTTTTGAAAATTTCACTTTTTTGTGAAAATATCCACTAAATGAGGAAATAATTTGTGTGAGGGTACCCCAGGAGAGTTCCAAATGTGTGTGGGTAGAATATATATCCCACGGGGGTAAAATTGAAAAAAGTTGAAAAAATTTTTTTTTGGACTTAGTCATTTTTCCGACGTTCATCAGACTTTCAGATAGGGCAAATGTCAGTGAGCATTCCGATTTCAGTTCCAGAGCGATTCGCCCAATGAGTCCTTGATATTTAGTCATTTTCAGCCAATTTTCTGGATTTTTGAAAAATTCACTTATTTGTGAAAATATCCACTAAATGAGGGAATAATATGTGTGAGGTTACCCCAGGAGAGTTCCAAATGTGTGTGGGTAGAATATATATCCCACGGGGGTAAAATTGAAAAAAATTTTTTTTTGGACTTAGTCATTTTTCCGGCGTTTATCAGACTTTCAGATAGGGGAAATATCAGTGAGCGTTCCGATTTCAGTTCCAGAGCGATTCGCCCAATGATTCCTTGATATTTATTCGTTTTCAGCCAATTTTCTGGATTTTTTAAAATTTCAATCTTTTGTGAAAATATCCACTAAATGAGCGAATAATATGTGTAAGGGTACCCCAGGAGAGTTCCAAATGTGTGTGGGTAGAATATATATCCCACGGGGATAAAATTGAAAAAAGTTGAAAAAAATTTTTTTTGGACTTAGTCATTTTTCCGGCGTTTATCAGACTTTCAGATAGGGGAAATATCAGTGAGCATTCCGATTTCAGTTCCAGAGCGATTCGCCCAATGATTCCTTGATATTTATTCGTTTTCAGCCAATTTTCTGGATTTTTTAAAATTTCACTCTTTTGTGAAAATATCCACTAAATGAGGGAATAATATGTGTGAGGGTACCCCAGGAGAGTTCCAAATGTGTGTGGGTAGAATATATATCCCACGGGGGTAAAATTGAAAAAAGTTGAAAAATTTTTTTTTTGGACTTAGTCATATTTCCGGCGTTTATCAGACTTTCAGATAGGGCAAATGTCAGTGAGCGTTCCGATTTCAGTTCCAGAGCGATTCGCCCAATGAGTCCTTGATATTTAGTCGTTTTCAGCCAATGTTCTGGATTTTTGAAAATTTCACTTTTTTGTGAAAATATCCACTAAATGAGGGAATAATATGTGTGAGGGTACCCCAGGAGAGTTCCAAATGTGTGTGGGTAGAATATATATCCCACGCGGGTAAAATTGAAAAAAGTTGAAAAAAAATTTTTGGGACTTAGTCATTTTTCCGGCGTTTATCAGACTTTCAGATAGGGCAAATGTCAGTGAGCGCTCCGATTTCAGTTCCAGAGCGATTCGCCCAATGAGTCCTTGATATTTATTCGTTTTCAGCCAATTTTCTGGATTTTTGAAAATTTCACTTTTTTGTGAAAATATCCACTAAATGAGGGAATAATATGTGTGAGGGTACCCCAGAAGAGTTCCAAATGTGTGTGGGTAGAATATATATCCCACGCGGGTAAAATTGAAAAAAGTTGAAAAAAAATTTTTGGGACTTAGTCATTTTTCCGGCGTTTATCAGACTTTCAGATAGGGCAAAGGTCAGTGAGCGTTGTGATTTCAGTTCCAGAGCGATTCGCCCATTGAGTCCTTGATATTTAGTCGTTTTCAGCCAATATTTTGGATTTTTGAAAATTTCACTTTTTTGTGAAAATATCCACTAAATGAGGAAATAATTTGTGTGAGGGTACCCCAGGAGAGTTCCAAATGTGTGTGGGTAGAATATATATCCCACGGGGGTAAAATTGAAAAAAGTTGAAAAAAATTTTTTTTTGGACTTAGTCATTTTTCCGGCGTTTATCAGACTTTCAGATAGGGGAAATATCAGTGAGCGTTCCGATTTCAGTTCCAGAGCGATTCGCCCAATGATTCCTTGATATTTATTCGTTTTCAGCCAATTTTCTGGATTTTTTAAAATTTCAATCTTTTGTGAAAATATCCACTAAATGAGTGAATAATATGTGTAAGGGTACCCCAGGAGAGTTCCAAATGTGTGTGGGTAGAATATATATCCCACGGGGATAAAATTGAAAAAAGTTGAAAAAAAATTTTTTTGGACTTAGTCATTTTTCCGGCGTTTATCAGACTTTCAGATAGGGGAAATATCAGTGAGCGTTCCGATTTCAGTTCCAGAGCGATTCGCCCAATGATTCCTTGATATTTATTCGTTTTCAGCCAATTTTCTGGATTTTTTAAAATTTCACTCTTTTGTGAAAATATCCACTAAATGAGGGAATAATATGTGTGAGGGTACCCCAGGAGAGTTCCAAATGTGTGTGGGTAGAATATATATCCCACGGGGGTAAAATTGAAAAAAGTTGAAAAATTTTTTTTTTGGACTTAGTCATATTTCCGGCGTTTATCAGACTTTCAGATAGGGCAAATGTCAGTGAGCGTTCCGATTTCAGTTCCAGAGCGATTCGCCCAATGAGTCCTTGATATTTAGTCGTTTTCAGCCAATGTTCTGGATTTTTGAAAATTTCACTTTTTTGTGAAAATATCCACTAAATGAGGGAATAATATGTGTGAGGGTACCCCAGCAGAGTTCCAAATGTGTGTGGGTAGAATATATATCCCACGGGGGTCAAATTGAAAAAAAAATTTTTTTGGACTTAGTCATTTTTCTGGCGTTTATCAGACTTTCAGATAGGACAAAGGTCAGTGAACGTTGCAATTTCAGTTCCAGAGCGATTCGCCCAATGAATCCTTGATATTTATTCGTTTTCAGCCAATTTTCTGGATTTTTGAAAAATTCACTTTTTTGTGAAAATATCCACTAAATGAGGGAATAATATGTGTGAGGGTACCCCAGGAGAGTTCCAAATGTGTGTGGGTAGAATATATATCCCACGGGGGTAAAATCGAAAAAAGTTGAAAAAAATTTTTTTTTTGACTTAGTCATTTTTCCGGCATTTATCAGACTTTCAGATAGGGCAAATGTCAGTGAGCGCTCTGATTTCAGTTCCAGAGCAATTCGCCCAATGAGTCCTTGATATTTATTCGTTTTCAGCCAATTTTCTGGATTTTTGTAAATTTCACTTTTTTGTGAAAATATCCACTAAATGAGGGAATAATATGTGTGAGGGTACCCCAGGAGAGTTCCAAATGTGTGTGGGTAGAATATATATCCCATGGGGGTAAAATAGAAAAAAGTTGAAAAATTTTTTTTTTTGGACTTAGTCATTTTTCCGGCGTTTATCAGACTTTCAAATAGGGCAAATGTGAGTGAGCATTCCGATTTCAGTTCCAGAGCGATTCGCCCAATGAGTCCTTGATATTTAGTCGTTTTCAGCCAATTTTCTGGATTTTTGAAAAATTCACTTTTTTGTGAAAATATCCACTAAATGAGGGAATAATATGTGTGAGGGTACCCCAGGAGAGTTCCAAATGTGTGTGGGTAGAATATATATCCCACGCGGGTAAAATTGAAAAAAGTTGAAAAAAATTTTTTTTGACTTAGTCATTTTTCCGGCATTTATCAGACTTTCAGATAGGGCAAATGTCAGTGAGTGCTCCGATTTCAGTTCCAGAGCGATTCGCCCAATGAGTCCTTGATATTTATTCGTTTTCAGCCAATTTTCTGGATTTTTGAAAATTTCACTTTTTTGTGAAAATATCCACTAAATGAGGGAATAATATGTGTGAGGGTACCCCAGGAGAGTTCCAAATGTGTGTGGGTAGAATATATATCCCACGGGGGTAAAATTGAAAAAAGTTGAAAAATTTTTTTTTTGGACTTAGTCATATTTCCGGCGTTTATCAGACTTTCAGATAGGGCAAATGTCAGTGAGCGTTCCGATTTCAGTTCCAGAGCGATTCGCCCAATGAGTCCTTGATATTTAGTCGTTTTCAGCCAATGTTCTGGATTTTTGAAAATTTCACTTTTTTGTGAAAATATCCACTAAATGAGGGAATAATATGTGTGAGAGTACCCCAGGAGAGTTCCAAATGTGTGTGGGTAGAATATTTATCCCACGGGGGTAAAATTGAAAAAAAAATTTTTTTGGACTTAGTCATTTTTCCGGTGTTTATCAGACTTTCAGATAGGAGAAAGGTCAGTGAACGTTGCAATTTCAGTTCCAGAGCGATTCGTCCAATGAGTCCTTGATATTTAGTCGTTTTCAGCCAATTTTCTGGATTTTTTAAAATTTCACTCTTTTGTGAAAATATCCACTAAATGAGGGAATAATATGTGTGAGGGTACCCCAGTAGAGTTCCAAATGTGTGTGGGTAAAATATATATCCCACGTGGGTAAAATTGAAAAAAGTTGAAAAAAATTTTTTTTGGACTTAGCCATTTTTACGGCGTTTATCAGACTTTCAGATAGGGCAAATGTCAGTGAGCGTTCCGATTTCAGTTCCAGAGCGATTCGCCCAATGAGTCCTTGATATTTAATCGTTTTCAGCCAATTTTCTGTATTTTTGACAAATTCATTTTTTTGTGAAAATATCCACTAAATGAGGGAATAATATGTGTGAGGGTACCCCAGGAGAGTTCCAAATGTGTGTGGGTAGAATATATATCCCACGGGGGTAAAATTGAAAAAAGTTGAAAAAAATTTTTTTTTGGACTTAGTCATTTTTCCGGCATTTATCAGACTTTCAGATAGGGCAAATGTCAGTGAGCGCTCCGATTTCAGTTCCAGAGCGATTCGCCCAATGAGTCCTTGATATTTATTCGTTTTCAGCCAATTTTCTGGATTTTTGAAAATTTCACTTTTTTGTGAAAATATTCACTAAATGAGGGAATAATATGTGTGAGGGTACCCCAGGAGAGTTCCAAATGTGTGTGGGTAGAATATATATCCCACGGGGGTAAAATTGAAAAAAGTTGAAAAATTTTTTTTTTGGACTTAGTCATATTTCCGGCGTTTATCAGACTTTCAGATAGGGCAAATGTCAGTGAGCGTTCCGATTTCAGTTCCAGAGCGATTCGCCCAATGAGTCCTTGATATTTAGTCGTTTTCAGCCAATGTTCTGGATTTTTGAAAATTTCACTTTTTTGTGAAAATATCCACTAAATGAGGGAATAATATGTGTGAGAGTACCCCAGGAGAGTTCCAAATGTGTGTGGGTTGAATATTTATCCCACGGGGGTAAAATTGAAAAAAAAAATTTTTTGGACTTAGTCATTTTTCCGGCGTTTATCAGACTTTCAGATAGGAGAAAGGTCAGTGAACGTTGCAATTTCAGTTCCAGAGCGATTCGTCCAATGAGTCCTTGATATTTAGTCGTTTTCAGCCAATTTTCTGGATTTTTTAAAATTTCACTCTTTTGTGAAAATATCCACTAAATGAGGGAATAATATGTGTGAGGGTACCCCAGGAGAGTTCCAAATGTGTGTGGGTAGAATATATATCCCACGGGGGTAAAATTGAAAAAAGTTGAAAAATTTTTTTTTTGGACTTAGTCATATTTCCGGCGTTTATCAGACTTTCAGATAGGGCAAATGTCAGTGAGCGTTCCGATTTCAGTTCCAGAGCGATTCGCCCAATGAGTCCTTGATATTTAGTCGTTTTCAGCCAATGTTCTGGATTTTTGAAAATTTCACTTTTTTGTGAAAATATCCACTAAATGAGGGAATAATATGTGTGAGGGTACCCCAGGAGAGTTCCAAATGTGTGTGGGTAGAATATATATCCCACGGGGGTAAAATTGAAAAAAGTTGAAAAAAATTTTTTTTTGGACTTAGTCATTTTTCCGGCATTTATCAGACTTTCAGATAGGGCAAATGTCAGTGAGCGCTCTGATTTCAGTTCCAGAGCAATTCGCCCAATGAGTCCTTGATATTTATTCGTTTTCAGCCAATTTTCTGGATTTTTGTAAATTTCACTTTTTTGTGAAAATATCCACTAAATGAGGGAATAATATGTGTGAGGGTACCCCAGGAGAGTTCCAAATGTGTGTGGGTAGAATATATATCCCATGGGGGTAAAATAGAAAAAAGTTGAAAAATTTTTTTTTTTGGACTTAGTCATTTTTCCGGCGTTTATCAGACTTTCAAATAGGGCAAATGTGAGTGAGCATTCCGATTTCAGTTCCAGAGCGATTCGCCCAATGAGTCCTTGATATTTAGTCGTTTTCAGCCAATTTTCTGGATTTTTGAAAAATTCACTTTTTTGTGAAAATATCCACTAAATGAGGGAATAATATGTGTGAGGGTACCCCAGGAGAGTTCCAAATGTGTGTGGGTAGAATATATATCCCACGCGGGTAAAATTGAAAAAAGTTGAAAAAAATTTTTTTTGACTTAGTCATTTTTCCGGCATTTATCAGACTTTCAGATAGGGCAAATGTCAGTGAGTGCTCCGATTTCAGTTCCAGAGCGATTCGCCCAATGAGTCCTTGATATTTATTCGTTTTCAGCCAATTTTCTGGATTTTTGAAAATTTCACTTTTTTGTGAAAATATCCACTAAATGAGGGAATAATATGTGTGAGGGTACCCCAGGAGAGTTCCAAATGTGTGTGGGTAGAATATATATCCCACGGGGGTAAAATTGAAAAAAGTTGAAAAATTTTTTTTTTGGACTTAGTCATATTTCCGGCGTTTATCAGACTTTCAGATAGGGCAAATGTCAGTGAGCGTTCCGATTTCAGTTCCAGAGCGATTCGCCCAATGAGTCCTTGATATTTAGTCGTTTTCAGCCAATGTTCTGGATTTTTGAAAATTTCACTTTTTTGTGAAAATATCCACTAAATGAGGGAATAATATGTGTGAGAGTACCCCAGGAGAGTTCCAAATGTGTGTGGGTAGAATATTTATCCCACGGGGGTAAAATTGAAAAAAAAATTTTTTTGGACTTAGTCATTTTTCCGGTGTTTATCAGACTTTCAGATAGGAGAAAGGTCAGTGAACGTTGCAATTTCAGTTCCAGAGCGATTCGTCCAATGAGTCCTTGATATTTAGTCGTTTTCAGCCAATTTTCTGGATTTTTTAAAATTTCACTCTTTTGTGAAAATATCCACTAAATGAGGGAATAATATGTGTGAGGGTACCCCAGTAGAGTTCCAAATGTGTGTGGGTAAAATATATATCCCACGTGGGTAAAATTGAAAAAAGTTGAAAAAAATTTTTTTTGGACTTAGCCATTTTTACGGCGTTTATCAGACTTTCAGATAGGGCAAATGTCAGTGAGCGTTCCGATTTCAGTTCCAGAGCGATTCGCCCAATGAGTCCTTGATATTTAATCGTTTTCAGCCAATTTTCTGTATTTTTGACAAATTCATTTTTTTGTGAAAATATCCACTAAATGAGGGAATAATATGTGTGAGGGTACCCCAGGAGAGTTCCAAATGTGTGTGGGTAGAATATATATCCCACGGGGGTAAAATTGAAAAAAGTTGAAAAATTTTTTTTTTGGACTTAGTCATATTTCCGGCGTTTATCAGACTTTCAGATAGGGCAAATGTCAGTGAGCGTTCCGATTTCAGTTCCAGAGCGATTCGCCCAATGAGTCCTTGATATTTAGTCGTTTTCAGCCAATGTTCTGGATTTTTGAAAATTTCACTTTTTTGTGAAAATATCCACTAAATGAGGGAATAATATGTGTGAGGGTACCCCAGGAGAGTTCCAAATGTGTGTGGGTAGAATATATATCCCACGGGGGTAAAATTGAAAAAAGTTGAAAAAAATTTTTTTTTGGACTTAGTCATTTTTCCGGCATTTATCAGACTTTCAGATAGGGCAAATGTCAGTGAGCGCTCCGATTTCAGTTCCAGAGCGATTCGCCCAATGAGTCCTTGATATTTATTCGTTTTCAGCCAATTTTCTGGATTTTTGAAAATTTCACTTTTTTGTGAAAATATTCACTAAATGAGGGAATAATATGTGTGAGGGTACCCCAGGAGAGTTCCAAATGTGTGTGGGTAGAATATATATCCCACGGGGGTAAAATTGAAAAAAGTTGAAAAATTTTTTTTTTGGACTTAGTCATATTTCCGGCGTTTATCAGACTTTCAGATAGGGCAAATGTCAGTGAGCGCTCTGATTTCAGTTCCAGAGCAATTCGCCCAATGAGTCCTTGATATTTATTCGTTTTCAGCCAATTTTCTGGATTTTTGAAAATTTCACTTTTTTGTGAAAATATCCACTAAATGAGGGAATAATATGTGTGAGGGTACCCCAGGAGAGTTCCAAATGTGTGTGGGTAGAATATATATCCCACGGGGATAAAATTGAAAAAAGTTGAAAAAATTTTTTTTTGGACTTAGTCATTTTTCCGGCGTTTATCAGACTTTCAGATAGGGGAAATATCAGTGAGCGTTCCGATTTCAGTTCCAGAGCGATTCGCCCAATGAGTCCTTGATATTTAATCGTTTTCAGCCAATTTTCTGTATTTTTGACAAATTCACTTTTTTGTGAAAATATCCACTAAATGAGGGAATAATATGTGTGAGGGTACCCCAGGAGAGTTCCAAATGTGTGTGGGTAGAATATATATCCCACGGGGGTAAAATTGAAAAAAGTTGAAAAAAATTTTTTTTTGGACTTAGTCATTTTTCCGGCATTTATCAGACTTTCAGATAGGGCAAATGTCAGTGAGCGCTCCGATTTCAGTTCCAGAGCGATTCGCCCAATGAGTCCTTGATATTTATTCGTTTTCAGCCAATTTTCTGGATTTTTGAAAATTTCACTTTTTTGTGAAAATATTCACTAAATGAGGGAATAATATGTGTGAGGGTACCCCAGGAGAGTTCCAAATGTGTGTGGGTAGAATATATATCCCACGGGGGTAAAATTGAAAAAAGTTGAAAAATTTTTTTTTTGGACTTAGTCATATTTCCGGCGTTTATCAGACTTTCAGATAGGGCAAATGTCAGTGAGCGTTCCGATTTCAGTTCCAGAGCGATTCGCCCAATGAGTCCTTGATATTTAGTCGTTTTCAGCCAATGTTCTGGATTTTTGAAAATTTCACTTTTTTGTGAAAATATCCACTAAATGAGGGAATAATATGTGTGAGAGTACCCCAGGAGAGTTCCAAATGTGTGTGGGTTGAATATTTATCCCACGGGGGTAAAATTGAAAAAAAAAATTTTTTGGACTTAGTCATTTTTCCGGCGTTTATCAGACTTTCAGATAGGAGAAAGGTCAGTGAACGTTGCAATTTCAGTTCCAGAGCGATTCGTCCAATGAGTCCTTGATATTTAGTCGTTTTCAGCCAATTTTCTGGATTTTTTAAAATTTCACTCTTTTGTGAAAATATCCACTAAATGAGGGAATAATATGTGTGAGGGTACCCCAGGAGAGTTCCAAATGTGTGTGGGTAGAATATATATCCCACGGGGGTAAAATTGAAAAAAGTTGAAAAATTTTTTTTTTGGACTTAGTCATATTTCCGGCGTTTATCAGACTTTCAGATAGGGCAAATGTCAGTGAGCGTTCCGATTTCAGTTCCAGAGCGATTCGCCCAATGAGTCCTTGATATTTAGTCGTTTTCAGCCAATGTTCTGGATTTTTGAAAATTTCACTTTTTTGTGAAAATATTCACTAAATGAGGGAATAATATGTGTGAGGGTACCCCAGGAGAGTTCCAAATGTGTGTGGGTAGAATATATATCCCACGGGGGTAAAATTGAAAAAAGTTGAAAAATTTTTTTTTTGGACTTAGTCATATTTCCGGCGTTTATCAGACTTTCAGATAGGGCAAATGTCAGTGAGCGCTCTGATTTCAGTTCCAGAGCAATTCGCCCAATGAGTCCTTGATATTTATTCGTTTTCAGCCAATTTTCTGGATTTTTGAAAATTTCACTTTTTTGTGAAAATATCCACTAAATGAGGGAATAATATGTGAGAGGGTACCCCAGTAGAGTTCCAAATGTGTGTGGGTAGAATATATATCCCACGGGGATAAAATTGAAAAAAGTTGAAAAAATTTTTTTTTGGACTTAGTCATTTTTCCGGCGTTTATCAGACTTTCAGATAGGGGAAATATCAGTGAGCGTTCCGATTTCAGTTCCAGAGCGATTCGCCCAATGATTCCTTGATATTTATTCGTTTTCAGCCAATTTTCTGGATTTTTTAAAATTTCACTCTTTTGTGAAAATATCCACTAAATGAGGGAATAATATGTGTGAGGGTACCCCAGTAGAGTTCCAAATGTGTGTGGGTAAAATATATATCCCACGTGGGTAAAATTGAAAAAAGTTGAAAAAAATTTTTTTTTGGACTTAGCCATTTTTCCGGCGTTTATCAGACTTTTAGATAGGGCAAATGTCAGTGAGCGTTCCGATTTCAGTTCCAGAGCGATTCGCCCAGTGAGTCCTTGATATTTAATCGTTTTCAGCCAATTTTCTGTATTTTTGAAAAATTCACTTTTTTGTGAAAATATCCACTAAATGAGGGAATAATATGTGTGAGGGTACCCCAGGAGAGTTCCAAATGTGTGTGGGTAGAATATATATCCCACGGGGGTAAAATAGAAAAAAGTTGAAAAAATTTTTTTTTTGGACTTAGTCATTTTTCCGGCGTTTATCAGACTTTCAGATAGGAGAAAGGTCAGTGAACGTTGGAATTTCAGTTCCAGAGCGATTCGTCCAATGAGTCCTTGATATTTAGTCGTTTTCAGCCAATATTTTGGATTTTTGAAAATTTCACTTTTTTGTGAAAATATCCACTAAATGAGGGAATAATATGTGTGAGGGTACCCCAGGAGAGTTCCAAATGTGTGTGGGTAGAATATATATCCCACGCGGGTAAAATTGAAAAAAGTTGAAAAAAATTTTTTTGGACTTAGTCATTTCTCTGGCGTTTATCAGACTTTCAGATAGGGGAAATATCAGTGAGCGTTCCGATTTCAGTTCCAGAGCGATTCGCCCAATGATTCCTTGATATTTATTCGTTTTCAGCCAATTTTCTGGATTTTTTAAAATTTCACTCTTTTGTGAAAATATCCACTAAATGAGGGAATAATATGTGTGAGTGTACCCCAGGAGAGTTCCAAATGTGTTTGGGTAGAATATATATCCCACGGGGGTAAAATTGAAAAAAGTTGAAAAAATTTTTTTTTGGACTTAGTCATTTTTCCGTCGTTTATCAGACTTTCAGATAGGGCAAATGTCAGTGAGCGTTCAGATTTCAGTTCCAGAGCGATTCGCCCAATGAGTCCTTGATATTTAGTCGTTTTCAGCCAATTTTATGGATTTTTGAAAAATTCACTTTTTTGTGAAAATATCCACTAAATGAGGGAATAATATGTGTGAGGGTACCCCAGGAGAGTTCCAAATGTGTGTGGGTAAAATATATATCCCACGGGGGTAAAATTGAAAAAAGTTGAAAAAAATTTTTTTTTGGACTTAGCCATTTTTCCGGCGTTCATCAGACTTTCAGATAGGGCAAATGTCAGTGAGCGTTTCGATTTCAGTTCCAGAGCGATTCGCCCAATGAGTCCTTGATATTTAGTCGTTTTCAGCCAATTTTCTGGATTTTTGAAAAATTCACTTTTTTTGTGAAAATATCCACTAAATGAGGGAATAATATGTGTGAGGGTACCCCAGGAGAGTTCCAAATGTGTGTGGGTAGAATATATATCCCACGGGGGTAAAATTGAAAAAAAATTTTTTTTGGACTTAGTCATTTTTCCGGCGTTTATCAGACTTTCAGATAGGAGAAAGGTCAGTGAACGTTGCAATTTCAGTTCCAGAGCGATTCGTCCAATGAGTCCTTGATATTTAGTCGTTTTCAGCCAATATTTTGGATTTTTGAAAATTTCACTTTTTTGTGAAAATATCCACTAAATGAGGGAATAATATGTGTGAGGGTACCCCAGGAGAGTTCCAAATGTGTGTGGGTAGAATATATATCCCGCGCGGGTAAAATTGAAAAAAGTTGAAAAAAATTTTTTGGGACTTAGTCATTTTTCCGGCGTTTATCAGACTTTCAGATAGGAGAAAGGTCAGTGAACGTTGCAATTTCAGTTCCAGAGCGATTCGCCCAATGAATCCTTGATATTTACTCGTTTTCAGGCAATTTTCTGGATTTTTGAAAAATTCACTTTTTTTGTGAAAATATCCACTAAATGAGGGAATAATATGTGTGAGGGTACCCCAGGAGAATTCCAAATGTGTGTGGGTAGAATATATATCCCACGCTGGTAAAATTGAAAAAAGTTGAAAAAAATTTTTTTGGACTTAGTCATTTTTCCGGCATTTATCAGACTTTCAGATAGGGCAAATGTCAGTGAGCGCTCCGATTTCAGTTCCAGAGCGATTCGCCCAATGAGTCCTTGATATTTAGTCGTTTTCAGCCAATATTTTGGATTTTTGAAAATTTCACTTTTTTGTGAAAATATCCACTAAATGAGGGAATAATATGTGTGAGGGTACCCCAGGAGAGTTCCAAATGTGTGTGGGTAGAATATATATCCCACGCGGGTAAAATTGAAAAAAGTTGAAAAAAATTTTTTTGGACTTAGTCATTTTTCCGGCATTTATCAGACTTTCAGATAGGGCAAATGTCAGTGAGCGCTCCGATTTCAGTTCCAGAGCGATTCACCCAATGAGTCCTTGATATTTATTCGTTTTCAGCCAATTTTCTGGATTTTTGAAAATTTCACTTTTTTGTGAAAATATCCACTAAATGAGGGAATAATATGTGTGAGGGTACCCCAGCAGAGTTCCAAATGTGTGTGGGTAGAATATATATCTCACGGGGGTCAAATTGAAAAAAAAATTTTTTTGGACTTAGTCATTTTTCTGGCGTTTATCAGACTTTCAGATAGGACAAAGGTCAGTGTACGTTGCAATTTCAGTTCCAGAGCGATTCGCCCAATGAGTCCTTGATATTTAGTCGTTTTCAGCCAATATTTTGGATTTTTGAAAATTTCACTTTTTTGTGAAAATATCCACTAAATGAGGGAATAATATGTGTGAGGGTACCCCAGGAGAGTTCCAAATGTGTGTGGGTAGAATATATATCCCACGCGGGTAAAATTGAAAAAAGTTGAAAAAAATTTTTTTGGACTTAGTCATTTTTCCGGCATTTATCAGACTTTCAGATAGGGCAAATGTCAGTGAGCGCTCCGATTTCAGTTCCAGAGCGATTCACCCAATGAGTCCTTGATATTTAGTCGTTTTCAGCCAATATTTTGGATTTTTGAAAATTTCACTTTTTTGTGAAAATATCCACTAAATGAGGGAATAATATGTGTGAGGGTACCCCAGGAGAGTTCCAAATGTGTGTGGGTAGAATATATATCCCACGCGGGTAAAATTGAAAAAAGTTGAAAAAAATTTTTTTGGACTTAGTCATTTTTCCGGCATTTATCAGACTTTCAGATAGGGCAAATGTCAGTGAGCGCTCCGATTTCAGTTCCAGAGCGATTCACCCAATGAGTCCTTGATATTTAGTCGTTTTCAGCCAATATTTTGGATTTTTGAAAATTTCACTTTTTTGTGAAAATATCCACTAAATGAGGGAATAATATGTGTGAGGGTACCCCAGGAGAGTTCCAAATGTGTGTGGGTAGAATATATATCCCACGCGGGTAAAATTGAAAAAAGTTGAAAAAAATTTTTTTGGTCTTAGTCATTTTTCCGGCCTTTATCAGACTTTCAGATAGGGCAAATGTCAGTGAGCGCTCCGATTTCAGTTCCAGAGCGATTCGCCCAATGAGTCCTTGATATTTATTCGTTTTCAGCCAATTTTCTGGATTTTTGAAAATTTCACTTTTTTGTGAAAATATCCACTAAATGAGGGAATAATATGTGTGAGGGTACCCCAGGAGAGTTCCAAATGTGTGTGGGTAGAATATATATCCCACGGGGGTAAAATTGAAAAAAAATTTTTTTTGGACTTAGTCATTTTTCCGGCGTTTATCAGACTTTCAGATAGGAGAAAGGTCAGTGAACGTTGCAATTTCAGTTCCAGAGCGATTCGTCCAATGAGTCCTTGATATTTAGTCGTTTTCAGCCAATATTTTGGATTTTTGAAAATTTCACTTTTTTGTGAAAATATCCACTAAATGAGGGAATAATATGTGTGAGGGTACCCCAGGAGAGTTCCAAATGTGTGTGGGTAGAATATATATCCCACGCGGGTAAAATTGAAAAAAGTTGAAAAAAATTTTTTTGGACTTAGTCATTTTTCCGGCGTTTATCAGACTTTCAGATAGGAGAAAGGTCAGTGAACGTTGCAATTTCAGTTCCAGAGCGATTCGCCCAATGAATCCTTGATATTTACTCGTTTTCAGGCAATTTTCTGGATTTTTGAAAAATTCACTTTTTTTGTGAAAATATCCACTAAATGAGGGAATAATATGTGTGAGGGTACCCCAGGAGAATTCCAAATGTGTGTGGGTAGAATATATATCCCACGCTGGTAAAATTGAAAAAAGTTGAAAAAAATTTTTTTGGACTTAGTCATTTTTCCGGCATTTATCAGACTTTCAGATAGGGCAAATGTCAGTGAGCGCTCCGATTTCAGTTCCAGAGCGATTCGCCCAATGAGTCCTTGATATTTAGTCGTTTTCAGCCAATATTTTGGATTTTTGAAAATTTCACTTTTTTGTGAAAATATCCACTAAATGAGGGAATAATATGTGTGAGGGTACCCCAGGAGAGTTCCAAATGTGTGTGGGTAGAATATATATCCCACGCGGGTAAAATTGAAAAAAGTTGAAAAAAATTTTTTTGGACTTAGTCATTTTTCCGGCATTTATCAGACTTTCAGATAGGGCAAATGTCAGTGAGCGCTCCGATTTCAGTTCCAGAGCGATTCGCCCAATGAGTCCTTGATATTTATTCGTTTTCAGCCAATTTTCTGGATTTTTGAAAATTTCACTTTTTTGTGAAAATATCCACTAAATGAGGGAATAATATGTGTGAGGGTACCCCAGGAGAGTTCCAAATGTGTGTGGGTAGAATATATATCCCACGCGGGTAAAATTGAAAAAAGTTGAAAAAAATTTTTTTGGACTTAGTCATTTTTCCGGCATTTATCAGACTTTCAGATAGGGCAAATGTCAGTGAGCGCTCCGATTTCAGTTCCAGAGCGATTCACCCAATGAGTCCTTGATATTTATTCGTTTTCAGCCAATTTTCTGGATTTTTGAAAATTTCACTTTTTTGTGAAAATATCCACTAAATGAGGGAATAATATGTGTGAGGGTACCCCAGCATAGTTCCAAATGTGTGTGGGTAGAATATATATCTCACGGGGGTCAAATTGAAAAAAAAATTTTTTTGGACTTAGTCATTTTTCCGGCATTTATCAGACTTTCAGATAGGGCAAATGTCAGTGAGCGCTCCGATTTCAGTTCCAGAGCGATTCACCCAATGAGTCCTTGATATTTAGTCGTTTTCAGCCAATATTTTGGATTTTTGAAAATTTCACTTTTTTGTGAAAATATCCACTAAATGAGGGAATAATATGTGTGAGGGTACCCCAGGAGAGTTCCAAATGTGTGTGGGTAGAATATATATCCCACGCGGGTAAAATTGAAAAAAGTTGAAAAAAATTTTTTTGGACTTAGTCATTTTTCCGGCATTTATCAGACTTTCAGATAGGGCAAATGTCAGTGAGCGCTCCGATTTCAGTTCCAGAGCGATTCGCCCAATGAGTCCTTGATATTTATTCGTTTTCAGCCAATTTTCTGGATTTTTGAAAATTTCACTTTTTTGTGAAAATATCCACTAAATGAGGGAATAATATGTGTGAGGGTACCCCAGGAGAGTTCCAAATGTGTGTGGGTAGAATATATATCCCACGCGGGTAAAATTGAAAAAAGTTGAAAAAAAATTTTTGGGACTTAGTCATTTTTCCGGCGTTTATCAGACTTTCAGATTGGACAAAGGTCAGTGAACGTTGCAATTTCAGTTCCAGAGCGATTCGTCCAATGAGTCCTTGATATTTAGTCGTTTTCAGCCAACTTTCTGGATTTTTTAAAATTTCAATCTTTTGTGAAAATATCCACTAAATGAGCGAATAATATGTGTAAGGGTACCCCAGGAGAGTTCCAAATGTGTGTGGGTAGAATATATATCCCACGGGGATAAAATTGAAAAAAGTTGAAAAAAATTTTTTTTGGACTTAGTCATTTTTCCAGCGTTTATCAGACTTTCAGATAGGGGAAATATCAGTGAGCGTTCTGATTTCAGTTCCAGAGCGATTCGCCCAATGATTCCTTGATATTTATTCGTTTTCAGCCAATTTTCTGGATTTTTTAAAATTTCACTCTTTTGTGAAAATATCCACTAAATGAGGGAATAATATGTGTGAGGGTACCCCAGGAGAGTTCCAAATGTGTGTGGGTAGAATATATATCTTACGGGGGTAAAATTGAAAAAAGTTGAAAAATTTTTTTTTTGGACTTAGTCATATTTCCGGCGTTTATCAGATTTTCAGATAGGGCAAATGTCAGTGAGCATTCCGATTTCAGTTCCAGAGCGATTCGCCCAATGAGTCCTTGATATTTAGTCGTTTTCAGCCAATGTTCTGGATTTTTGAAAATTTCACTTTTTTGTGAAAATATCCACTAAATGAGGGAATAATATGTGTGAGGGTACCCCAGGAGAGTTCCAAATGTGTGTGGGTAGAATATATATCCCACGCGGGTAAAATTGAAAAAAGTTGAAAAAAAATTTTTGGGACTTAGTCATTTTTCCGGCGTTTATCAGACTTTCAGATAGGGCAAATGTCAGTGAGCGCTCCGATTTCAGTTCCAGAGCGATTCGCCCAATGAGTCCTTGATATTTATTCATTTTCAGCCAATTTTCTGGATTTTTGAAAATTTCACTTTTTTGTGAAAATATCCACTAAATGAGGGAATAATATGTGTGAGGGTACCCCAGAAGAGTTCCAAATGTGTGTGGGTAGAATATATATCCCACGCGGGTAAAATTGAAAAAAGTTGAAAAAAATTTTTGGGACTTAGTCATTTTTCCGGCGTTTATCAGACTTTCAGATAGGGCAAAGGTCAGTGAGTGTTGCGATTTCAGTTCCAGAGCGATTCGCCCATTGAGTCCTTGATATTTAGTCGTTTTCAGCCAATATTTTGGATTTTTGAAAATTTCACTTTTTTGTGAAAATATCCACTAAATGAGGAAATAATTTGTGTGAGGGTACCCCAGGAGAGTTCCAAATGTGTGTGGGTAGAATATATATCCCACGGGGGTAAAATTGAAAAAAGTTGAAAAAAATTTTTTTTTGGACTTAGTCATTTTTCCGGCGTTCATCAGACTTTCAGATAGGGCAAATGTCAGTGAGCATTCCGATTTCAGTTCCAGAGCGATTCTCCCAATGAGTCCTTGATATTTAGTCATTTTCAGCCAATTTTCTGGATTTTTGAAAAATTCACTTATTTGTGAAAATATCCACTAAATGAGGGAATAATATGTGTGAGGTTACCCCAGGAGAGTTCCAAATGTGTGTGGGTAGAATATATATCCCACGGGGGTAAAATTGAAAAAAATTTTTTTTTGGACTTAGTCATTTTTCCGGCGTTTATCAGACTTTCAGATAGGGGAAATATCAGTGAGCGTTCCGATTTCAGTTCCAGAGCGATTCGCCCAATGATTCCTTGATATTTATTCGTTTTCAGCCAATTTTCTGGATTTTTTAAAATTTCAATCTTTTGTGAAAATATCCACTAAATGAGCGAATAATATGTGTAAGGGTACCCCAGGAGAGTTCCAAATGTGTGTGGGTAGAATATATATCCCACGGGGATAAAATTGAAAACAGTTGAAAAAAATTTTTTTTGGACTTAGTCATTTTTCCGGCGTTTATCAGACTTTCAGATAGGGGAAATATCAGTGAGCGTTCCGATTTCAGTTCCAGAGCGATTCGCCCAATGATTCCTTGATATTTATTCGTTTTCAGCCAATTTTCTGGATTTTTTAAAATTTCACTCTTTTGTGAAAATATCCACTAAATGAGGGAATAATATGTGTGAGGGTACCCCAGGAGAGTTCCAAATGTGTGTGGGTAGAATATATATCCCACGGGGGTAAAATTGAAAAAAGTTGAAAAATTTTTTTTTTGGACTTAGTCATATTTCCGGCGTTTATCAGACTTTCAGATAGGGCAAATGTCAGTGAGCGTTCCGATTTCAGTTCCAGAGCGATTCGCCCAATGAGTCCTTGATATTTAGTCGTTTTCAGCCAATGTTCTGGATTTTTGAAAATTTCACTTTTTTGTGAAAATATCCACTAAATGAGGGAATAATATGTGTGAGGGTACCCCAGGAGAGTTCCAAATGTGTGTGGGTAGAATATATATCCCACGCGGGTAAAATTGAAAAAAGTTGAAAAAAAATTTTTGGGACTTAGTCATTTTTCCGGCGTTTATCAGACTTTCAGATAGGGCAAATGTCAGTGAGCGCTCCGATTTCAGTTCCAGAGCGATTCGCCCAATGAGTCCTTGATATTTATTCGTTTTCAGCCAATTTTCTGGATTTTTGAAAATGTCACTTTTTTGTGAAAATATCCACTAAATGAGGGAATAATATGTGTGAGGGTACCCCAGAAGAGTTCCAAATGTGTGTGGGTAGAATATATATCCCACGCGGGTAAAATTGAAAAAAGTTGAAAAAAAATTTTTGGGACTTAGTCATTTTTCCGGCGTTTATCAGACTTTCAGATAGGGCAAAGGTCAGTGAGCGTTGTGATTTCAGTTCCAGAGCGATTCGCCCAATGAGTCCTTGATATTTAGTCGTTTTCAGCCAATTTTCTGGATTTTTGAAAATTTCACTTTTTTGTGAAAATATCCACTAAATGAGGGAATAATATGTGTGAGGGTACCCCAGGAGAGTTCCAAATGTGTGTGGGTAGAATATATATCCCACGGGGGTAAAATTGAAAAAAGTTGAAAAATTTTTTTTTTGGACTTAGTCATATTTCCGGCGTTTATCAGACTTTCAGATAGGGCAAATGTCAGTGAGCGTTCCGATTTCAGTTCCAGAGCGATTCGCCCAATGAGTCCTTGATATTTAGTCGTTTTCAGCCAATGTTCTGGATTTTTGAAAATTTCACTTTTTTGTGAAAATATCCACTAAATGAGGGAATAATATGTGTGAGAGTACCCCAGGAGAGTTCCAAATGTGTGTGGGTAGAATATATATCCCACGGGGGTAAAATTGAAAAAAAAATTTTTTTGGACTTAGTCATTTTTCCGGCGTTTATCAGACTTTCAGATAGGAGAAAGGTCAGTGAACGTTGCAATTTCAGTTCCAGAGCGATTCGTCCAATGAGTCCTTGATATTTAGTCGTTTTCAGCCAATTTTCTGGATTTTTTAAAATTTCACTCTTTTGTGAAAATATCCACTAAATGAGGGAATAATATGTGTGAGGGTACCCCAGTAGAGTTCCAAATGTGTGTGGGTAAAATATATATCCCACGTGGGTAAAATTGAAAAAAGTTGAAAAAAATTTTTTTTGGACTTAGTCATTTTTCCGGCGTTTATCAGACTTTCAGATAGGGCAAAGGTCAGTGAGCGTTGTGATTTCAGTTCCAGAGCGATTCGCCCATTGAGTCCTTGATATTTAGTCGTTTTCAGCCAATATTTTGGATTTTTGAAAATTTCACTTTTTTGTGAAAATATCCACTAAATGAGGAAATAATTTGTGTGAGGGTACCCCAGGAGAGTTCCAAATGTGTGTGGGTAGAATATATATCCCACGGGGGTAAAATTGAAAAAAGTTGAAAAAAATTTTTTTTTGGACTTAGTCATTTTTCCGGCGTTCATCAGACTTTCAGATAGGGCAAATGTCAGTGAGCGTTCCGATTTCAGTTCCAGAGCGATTCGCCCAATGAGTCCTTGATATTTAGTCATTTTCAGCCAATTTTCTGGATTTTTGAAAAATTCACTTATTTGTGAAAATATCCACTAAATGAGGGAATAATATGTGTGAGGTTACCCCAGGAGAGTTCCAAATGTGTGTGGGTAGAATATATATCCCACGGGGGTAAAATTGAAAAAAAATTTTTTTTGGACTTAGTCATTTTTCCGGCGTTTATCAGACTTTCAGATAGGGGAAATATCAGTGAGCGTTCCGATTTCAGTTCCAGAGCGATTCGCCCAATGATTCCTTGATATTTATTCGTTTTCAGCCAATTTTCTGGATTTTTTAAAATTTCAATCTTTTGTGAAAATATCCACTAAATGAGTGAATAATATGTGTAAGGGTACCCCAGGAGAGTTCCAAATGTGTGTGGGTAGAATATATATCCCACGGGGATAAAATTGAAAAAAGTTGAAAAAAAATTTTTTTGGACTTAGTCATTTTTCCGGCGTTTATCAGACTTTCAGATAGGGGAAATATCAGTGAGCGTTCCGATTTCAGTTCCAGAGCGATTCGCCCAATGATTCCTTGATATTTATTCGTTTTCAGCCAATTTTCTGGATTTTTTAAAATTTCACTCTTTTGTGAAAATATCCACTAAATGAGGGAATAATATGTGTGAGGGTACCCCAGGAGAGTTCCAAATGTGTGTGGGTAGAATATATATCCCACGGGGGTAAAATTGAAAAAAGTTGAAAAATTTTTTTTTTGGACTTAGTCATATTTCCGGCGTTTATCAGACTTTCAGATAGGGCAAATGTCAGTGAGCGTTCCGATTTCAGTTCCAGAGCGATTCGCCCAATGAGTCCTTGATATTTAGTCGTTTTCAGCCAATGTTCTGGATTTTTGAAAATTTCACTTTTTTGTGAAAATATCCACTAAATGAGGGAATAATATGTGTGAGGGTACCCCAGCAGAGTTCCAAATGTGTGTGGGTAGAATATATATCCCACGGGGGTCAAATTGAAAAAAAAATTTTTTTGGACTTAGTCATTTTTCTGGCGTTTATCAGACTTTCAGATAGGACAAAGGTCAGTGAACGTTGCAATTTCAGTTCCAGAGCGATTCGCCCAATGAATCCTTGATATTTATTAGTTTTCAGCCAATTTTCTGGATTTTTGAAAAATTCACTTTTTTGTGAAAATATCCACTAAATGAGGGAATAATATGTGTGAGGGTACCCCAGGAGAGTTCCAAATGTGTGTGGGTAGAATATATATCCCACGGGGGTAAAATCGAAAAAAGTTGAAAAAAATTTTTTTTTTGACTTAGTCATTTTTCCGGCATTTATCAGACTTTCAGATAGGGCAAATGTCAGTGAGCGCTCTGATTTCAGTTCCAGAGCAATTCGCCCAATGAGTCCTTGATATTTATTCGTTTTCAGCCAATTTTCTGGATTTTTGAAAATTTCACTTTTTTGTGAAAATATCCACTAAATGAGGGAATAATATGTGTGAGGGTACCCCAGGAGAGTTCCAAATGTGTGTGGGTAGAATATATATCCCATGGGGGTAAAATAGAAAAAAGTTGAAAAATTTTTTTTTTTGGACTTAGTCATTTTTCCGGCGTTTATCAGACTTTCAAATAGGGCAAATGTGAGTGAGCATTCCGATTTCAGTTCCAGAGCGATTCGCCCAATGAGTCCTTGATATTTAGTCGTTTTCAGCCAATTTTCTGGATTTTTGAAAAATTCACTTTTTTGTGAAAATATCCACTAAATGAGGGAATAATATGTGTGAGGGTACCCCAGGAGAGTTCCAAATGTGTGTGGGTAGAATATATATCCCACGCGGGTAAAATTGAAAAAAGTTGAAAAAAATTTTTTTTGACTTAGTCATTTTTCCGGCATTTATCAGACTTTCAGATAGGGCAAATGTCAGTGAGTGCTCCGATTTCAGTTCCAGAGCGATTCGCCCAATGAGTCCTTGATATTTATTCGTTTTCAGCCAATTTTCTGGATTTTTGAAAATTTCACTTTTTTGTGAAAATATCCACTAAATGAGGGAATAATATGTGTGAGGGTACCCCAGGAGAGTTCCAAATGTGTGTGGGTAGAATATATATCCCACGGGGGTAAAATTGAAAAAAGTTGAAAAATTTTTTTTTTGGACTTAGTCATATTTCCGGCGTTTATCAGACTTTCAGATAGGGCAAATGTCAGTGAGCGTTCCGATTTCAGTTCCAGAGCGATTCGCCCAATGAGTCCTTGATATTTAGTCGTTTTCAGCCAATGTTCTGGATTTTTGAAAATTTCACTTTTTTGTGAAAATATCCACTAAATGAGGGAATAATATGTGTGAGAGTACCCCAGGAGAGTTCCAAATGTGTGTGGGTAGAGTATTTATCCCACGGGGGTAAAATTGAAAAAAAAATTTTTTTGGACTTAGTCATTTTTCCGGCGTTTATCAGACTTTCAGATAGGAGAAAGGTCAGTGAACGTTGCAATTTCAGTTCCAGAGCGATTCGTCCAATGAGTCCTTGATATTTAGTCGTTTTCAGCCAATTTTCTGGATTTTTTAAAATTTCACTCTTTTGTGAAAATATCCACTAAATGAGGGAATAATATGTGTGAGGGTACCCCAGTAGAGTTCCAAATGTGTGTGGGTAAAATATATATCCCACGTGGGTAAAATTGAAAAAAGTTGAAAAAAATTTTTTTTGGACTTAGCCATTTTTACGGCGTTTATCAGACTTTCAGATAGGGCAAATGTCAGTGAGCGTTCCGATTTCAGTTCCAGAGCGATTCGCCCAATGAGTCCTTGATATTTAATCGTTTTCAGCCAATTTTCTGTATTTTTGACAAATTCACTTTTTTGTGAAAATATCCACTAAATGAGGGAATAATATGTGTGAGGGTACCCCAGGAGAGTTCCAAATGTGTGTGGGTAGAATATATATCCCACGGGGGTAAAATTGAAAAAAGTTGAAAAAAATTTTTTTTTGGACTTAGTCATTTTTCCGGCATTTATCAGACTTTCAGATAGGGCAAATGTCAGTGAGCGCTCCGATTTCAGTTCCAGAGCGATTCGCCCAATGATTCCTTGATATTTATTCGTTTTCAGCCAATTTTCTGGATTTTTTAAAATTTCAATCTTTTGTGAAAATATCCACTAAATGAGTGAATAATATGTGTAAGGGTACCCCAGGAGAGTTCCAAATGTGTGTGGGTAGAATATATATCCCACGGGGATAAAATTGAAAAAAGTTGAAAAAAAATTTTTTTGGACTTAGTCATTTTTCCGGCGTTTATCAGACTTTCAGATAGGGGAAATATCAGTGAGCGTTCCGATTTCAGTTCCAGAGCGATTCGCCCAATGATTCCTTGATATTTATTCGTTTTCAGCCAATTTTCTGGATTTTTTAAAATTTCACTCTTTTGTGAAAATATCCACTAAATGAGGGAATAATATGTGTGAGGGTACCCCAGGAGAGTTCCAAATGTGTGTGGGTAGAATATATATCCCACGGGGGTAAAATTGAAAAAAGTTGAAAAATTTTTTTTTTGGACTTAGTCATATTTCCGGCGTTTATCAGACTTTCAGATAGGGCAAATGTCAGTGAGCGTTCCGATTTCAGTTCCAGAGCGATTCGCCCAATGAGTCCTTGATATTTAGTCGTTTTCAGCCAATGTTCTGGATTTTTGAAAATTTCACTTTTTTGTGAAAATATCCACTAAATGAGGGAATAATATGTGTGAGGGTACCCCAGCAGAGTTCCAAATGTGTGTGGGTAGAATATATATCCCACGGGGGTCAAATTGAAAAAAAAATTTTTTTGGACTTAGTCATTTTTCTGGCGTTTATCAGACTTTCAGATAGGACAAAGGTCAGTGAACGTTGCAATTTCAGTTCCAGAGCGATTCGCCCAATGAATCCTTGATATTTATTAGTTTTCAGCCAATTTTCTGGATTTTTGAAAAATTCACTTTTTTGTGAAAATATCCACTAAATGAGGGAATAATATGTGTGAGGGTACCCCAGGAGAGTTCCAAATGTGTGTGGGTAGAATATATATCCCACGGGGGTAAAATCGAAAAAAGTTGAAAAAAATTTTTTTTTTGACTTAGTCATTTTTCCGGCATTTATCAGACTTTCAGATAGGGCAAATGTCAGTGAGCGCTCTGATTTCAGTTCCAGAGCAATTCGCCCAATGAGTCCTTGATATTTATTCGTTTTCAGCCAATTTTCTGGATTTTTGAAAATTTCACTTTTTTGTGAAAATATTCACTAAATGAGGGAATAATATGTGTGAGGGTACCCCAGGAGAGTTCCAAATGTGTGTGGGTAGAATATATATCCCACGGGGGTAAAATTGAAAAAAGTTGAAAAATTTTTTTTTTGGACTTAGTCATATTTCCGGCGTTTATCAGACTTTCAGATAGGGCAAATGTCAGTGAGCGTTCCGATTTCAGTTCCAGAGCGATTCGCCCAATGAGTCCTTGATATTTAGTCGTTTTCAGCCAATGTTCTGGATTTTTGAAAATTTCACTTTTTTGTGAAAATATCCACTAAATGAGGGAATAATATGTGTGAGAGTACCCCAGGAGAGTTCCAAATGTGTGTGGGTAGAATATTTATCCCACGGGGGTAAAATTGAAAAAAAAAATTTTTTGGACTTAGTCATTTTTCCGGCGTTTATCAGACTTTCAGATAGGAGAAAGGTCAGTGAACGTTGCAATTTCAGTTCCAGAGCGATTCGTCCAATGAGTCCTTGATATTTAGTCGTTTTCAGCCAATTTTCTGGATTTTTTAAAATTTCACTCTTTTGTGAAAATATCCACTAAATGAGGGAATAATATGTGTGAGGGTACCCCAGTAGAGTTCCAAATGTGTGTGGGTAAAATATATATCCCACGTGGGTAAAATTGAAAAAAGTTGAAAAAAATTTTTTTTTGGACTTAGTCATTTTTCCGGCATTTATCAGACTTTCAGATAGGGCAAATGTCAGTGAGCGCTCTGATTTCAGTTCCAGAGCAATTCGCCCAATGAGTCCTTGATATTTATTCGTTTTCAGCCAATTTTCTGGATTTTTGAAAATTTCACTTTTTTGTGAAAATATCCACTAAATGAGGGAATAATATGTGTGAGGGTACCCCAGGAGAGTTCCAAATGTGTGTGGGTAGAATATATATCCCACGGGGATAAAATTGAAAAAAGTTGAAAAAATTTTTTTTTGGACTTAGTCATTTTTCCGGCGTTTATCAGACTTTCAGATAGGGGAAATATCAGTGAGCGTTCCGATTTCAGTTCCAGAGCGATTCGCCCAATGAGTCCTTGATATTTATTCGTTTTCAGCCAATTTTCTGGATTTTTGAAAATTTCACTTTTTTGTGAAAATATCCACTAAATGAGGGAATAATATGTGTGAGGGTACCCCAGGAGAGTTCCAAATGTGTGTGGGTAGAATATATATCCCACGGGGGTAAAATTGAAAAAAGTTGAAAAATTTTTTTTTTGGACTTAGTCATATTTCCGGCGTTTATCAGACTTTCAGATAGGGCAAATGTCAGTGAGCGTTCCGATTTCAGTTCCAGAGCGATTCGCCCAATGAGTCCTTGATATTTAGTCGTTTTCAGCCAATGTTCTGGATTTTTGAAAATTTCACTTTTTTGTGAAAATATCCACTAAATGAGGGAATAATGTGTGAGAGTACCCCAGGAGAGTTCCAAATGTGTGTGGGTAGAGTATTTATCCCACGGGGGTAAAATTGAAAAAAAAATTTTTTTGGACTTAGTCATTTTTCCGGCGTTTATCAGACTTTCAGATAGGAGAAAGGTCAGTGAACGTTGCAATTTCAGTTCCAGAGCGATTCGTCCAATGAGTCCTTGATATTTAGTCGTTTTCAGCCAATTTTCTGGATTTTTTAAAATTTCACTCTTTTGTGAAAATATCCACTAAATGAGGGAATAATATGTGTGAGGGTACCCCAGTAGAGTTCCAAATGTGTGTGGGTAAAATATATATCCCACGTGGGTAAAATTGAAAAAAGTTGAAAAAAATTTTTTTTGGACTTAGCCATTTTTACGGCGTTTATCAGACTTTCAGATAGGGCAAATGTCAGTGAGCGTTCCGATTTCAGTTCCAGAGCGATTCGCCCAATGAGTCCTTAATATTTAATCGTTTTCAGCCAATTTTCTGTATTTTTGACAAATTCACTTTTTTGTGAAAATATCCACTAAATGAGGGAATAATATGTGTGAGGGTACCCCAGGAGAGTTCCAAATGTGTGTGGGTAGAATATATATCCCACGGGGGTAAAATTGAAAAAAGTTGAAAAAAATTTTTTTTTGGACTTAGTCATTTTTCCGGCATTTATCAGACTTTCAGATAGGGCAAATGTCAGTGAGCGCTCCGATTTCAGTTCCAGAGCGATTCGCCCAATGAGTCCTTGATATTTATTCGTTTTCAGCCAATTTTCTGGATTTTTGAAAATTTCACTTTTTTGTGAAAATATTCACTAAATGAGGGAATAATATGTGTGAGGGTACCCCAGGAGAGTTCCAAATGTGTGTGGGTAGAATATATATCCCACGGGGGTAAAATTGAAAAAAGTTGAAAAATTTTTTTTTTGGACTTAGTCATATTTCCGGCGTTTATCAGACTTTCAGATAGGGCAAATGTCAGTGAGCGTTCCGATTTCAGTTCCAGAGCGATTCGCCCAATGAGTCCTTGATATTTAGTCGTTTTCAGCCAATGTTCTGGATTTTTGAAAATTTCACTTTTTTGTGAAAATATCCACTAAATGAGGGAATAATATGTGTGAGAGTACCCCAGGAGAGTTCCAAATGTGTGTGGGTAGAATATTTATCCCACGGGGGTAAAATTGAAAAAAAAAATTTTTTGGACTTAGTCATTTTTCCGGCGTTTATCAGACTTTCAGATAGGAGAAAGGTCAGTGAACGTTGCAATTTCAGATCCAGAGCGATTCGTCCAATGAGTCCTTGATATTTAGTCGTTTTCAGCCAATTTTCTGGATTTTTTAAAATTTCACTCTTTTGTGAAAATATCCACTAAATGAGGGAATAATATGTGTGAGGGTACCCCAGTAGAGTTCCAAATGTGTGTGGGTAAAATATATATCCCACGTGGGTAAAATTGAAAAAAGTTGAAAAAAATTTTTTTTTGGACTTAGTCATTTTTCCGGCATTTATCAGACTTTCAGATAGGGCAAATGTCAGTGAGCGCTCTGATTTCAGTTCCAGAGCAATTCGCCCAATGAGTCCTTGATATTTATTCGTTTTCAGCCAATTTTCTGGATTTTTGAAAATTTCACTTTTTTGTGAAAATATCCACTAAATGAGGGAATAATATGTGTGAGGGTACCCCAGGAGAGTTCCAAATGTGTGTGGGTAGAATATATATCCCACGGGGATAAAATTGAAAAAAGTTGAAAAAATTTTTTTTTGGACTTAGTCATTTTTCCGGCGTTTATCAGACTTTCAGATAGGGGAAATATCAGTGAGCGTTCCGATTTCAGTTCCAGAGCGATTCGCCCAATGATTCCTTGATATTTATTCGTTTTCAGCCAATTTTCTGGATTTTTTAAAATTTCACTCTTTTGTGAAAATATCCACTAAATGAGGGAATAATATGTGTGAGGGTACCCCAGGAGAGTTCCAAATGTGTGTGGGTAGAATATATATCCCACGGGGGTAAAATAGAAAAAAGTTGAAAAAATTTTTTTTTTGGACTTAGTCATTTTTCCGGCGTTTATCAGACTTTCAGATAGGGCACATGTCAGTGAGCGTTCCGATTTCAGTTCCAGAGCGATTCGCCCAATGAGTCCTTGATATTTAGTCATTTTCAGCCAATTTTCTGGATTTTTGAAAAATTCACTTTTTTGTGAAAATATCCACTAAATGAGGGAATAATATGTGTGAGGGTACCAAAGGAGAGTTCCAAATGTGTGTGGGTAGAATATATATCCCACGGGGGTAAAATTGAAAAAAATTTTTTTTTGGACTTAGTCATTTTTCCGGCGTTTATCAGACTTTCAGATAGGAGAAAGGTCAGTGAACGTTGCAATTTCAGTTCCAGAGCGATTCGTCCAATGAGTCCTTGATATTTAGTCGTTTTCAGCCAATTTTCTGGATTTTTTAAAATTTCACTCTTTTGTGAAAATATCCACTAAATGAGGGAATAATATGTGTGAGGGTACCCCAGGAGAGTTCCAAATGTGTTTGGGTAGAATATATATCCCACGCGGGTAAAATTGAAAAAAGTTGAAAAAAAATTTTTTGGACTTAGTCATTTTTCCGGCGTTTATCAGACTTTCAGATAGGGCAAATGTCAGTGAGCGTGCCGATTTCAGTTCCAGAGCGATTCGCCCAATGAGTCCTGGATATTTAGTCGTTTTCAGCCAATATTTTGGATTTTTGAAAATTTCACTTTTTTGTGAAAATATCCACTAAATGAGGGAATAATATGTGTGAGGGTACCCCAGTAGAGTTCCAAATGTGTGTGGGTAGAATATATATCCCACGCGGGTAAAATTGAAAAAAGTTGAAAAAAAATTTTTGGGACTTAGTCATTTTTCCGGCGTTTATCAGACTTTCAGATAGGGCAAAGGTCAGTGAGCGTTCCGATTTCAGTTCCAGAGCGATTCGCCCATTGAGTCCTTGATATTTAGTCGTTTTCAGCCAATATTTTGGATTTTTGAAAATTTCACTTTTTTGTGAAAATATCCACTAAATGAGGAAATAATTTTTGTGAGGGTACCCCAGGAGAGTTCCAAATGTGTGTGGGTAGAATATATATCCCACGGGGGTAAAATTGAAAAAAGTTGAAAAAAATTTTTTTTTGGACTTAGTAATTTTTCCGGCGTTTATCAGACTTTCAGATAGGGCACATGTCAGTGAGCGTTCCGATTTCAGTTCCAGAGCGATTCGCCCAATGAGTCCTTGATATTTAGTCATTTTCAGCCAATTTTCTGGATTTTTGAAAAATTCACTTTTTTGTGAAAATATCCACTAAATGAGGGAATAATATGTGTGAGGGTACCCCAGGAGAGTTCCAAATGTGTGTGGGTAAAATATATATCCCACGGGGGTAAAATTGAAAAAAGTTGAAAAAAATTTTTTTTTGCACTTAGCCATTTTTCCGGCGTTTATCAGACTTTCAGATAGGGCAAATGTCAGTGAGCGTTTCGATTTCAGTTCCATAGCGATTCGCCCAATGAGTCCTTGATATTTAGTCGTTTTCAGCCAATGTTCTGGATTTTTGAAAATTTCACTTTTTTGTGAAAATATCCACTAAATGAGGGAATAATATGTGTGAGGGTACCCCAGGAGTGTTCCAAATGTGTTTGGGTAGAATATATATCCCACGCGGGTAAAATTGAAAAAAGTTGAAAAAAAATTTTTTGGACTTAGTCATTTTTCCGGCGTTTATCAGACTTTCAGATAGGGCAAATGTCAGTGAGCGTGCCGATTTCAGTTCCAGAGCGATTCGCCCAATGAGTCCTTGATATTTAGTCGTTTTCAGCCAATATTTTGGATTTTTGAAAATTTCACTTTTTTGTGAAAATATCCACTAAATGAGGGAATAATATGTGTGAGGGTACCCCAGGAGAGTTCCAAATGTGTGTGGGTAGAATATATATCCCACGCGGGTAAAATTGAAAAAAGTTGAAAAAAATTTTTTCGGACTTAGTCATTTTTCCGGCGTTTATCAGACTTTCAGATAGGGCACATGTCAGTGAGCGTTCCGATTTCAGTTCCAGAGCGATTCGCCCAATGAGTCCTTGATATTTAGTCATTTTCAGCCAATTTTCTGGATTTTTGAAAAATTCACTTTTTTGTGAAAATATCCACTAAATGAGGGAATAATATGTGTGAGGGTACCAAAGGAGAGTTCCAAATGTGTGTGGGTAGAATATATATCCCACGGGGGTAAAATTGAAAAAAATTTTTTTTTGGACTTAGTCATTTTTCCGGCGTTTATCAGACTTTCAGATAGGAGAAAGGTCAGTGAACGTTGCAATTTCAGTTCCAGAGCGATTCGTCCAATGAGTCCTTGATATTTAGTCGTTTTCAGCCAATTTTCTGGATTTTTTAAAATTTCACTCTTTTGTGAAAATATCCACTAAATGAGGGAATAATATGTGTAAGGGTACCCCAGGAGAGTTCCAAATGTGTGTGGGTAGAATATATATCCCATGGGGGTAAAATTGAAAAAAGTTGAAAAATTTTTTTTTTGGACTTAGTCATTTTTCCGGCATTTATCAGACTTTCAGATAGGGCAAATGTCAGTGAGCGTTCCGATTTCAGTTCCAGAGCGATTCGCCCAATGAATCCTTGATATTTATTCGTTTTCAGCCAATTTTCTGGATTTTTGAAAAATTCATTTTTTTATGAAAATATCCACTAAATGAGGGAATAATATGTGTGAGGGTACCCCAGGAGAGTTCCAAATGTGTGTGGGTAGAATATATATCCTACGGGGGTAAAATCGAAAAAAGTTGAAAAAAATTTTTTTTTGGACTTAGTCATTTTTCCGGCATTTATCAGACTTTCAGATAGGGCAAATGTCAGTGAGCGCTCCGATTTCAGTTCCAGAGCGATTCGCCCAATGAGTCCTTGATATTTATTCGTTTTCAGCCAATTTTCTGGATTTTTGAAAATTTCACTTTTTTGTGAAAATATTCACTAAATGAGGGAATAATATATGTGAGGGTACCCCAGGAGAGTTCCAAATGTGTGTGGGTAGAATATATATCCCACGGGGGTAAAATTGAAAAAAGTTGAAAAATTTTTTTTTTGGACTTAGTCATATTTCCGGCGTTTATCAGACTTTCAGATAGGGCAAATGTCAGTGAGCGTTCCGATTTCAGTTGCAGAGCGATTCGCCCAATGAGTCCTTGATATTTAGTCGTTTTCAGCCAATGTTCTGGATTTTTGAAAATTTCACTTTTTTGTGAAAATATCCACTAAATGAGGGAATAATATGTGTGAGTGTACCCCAGGAGAGTTCCAAATGTGTGTGGGTAGAATATTTATCCCACGGGGGTAAAATTGAAAAAAAAATTTTTTTGGACTTAGTCATTTTTCCGGCGTTTATCAGACTTTCAGATAGGAGAAAGGTCAGTGAACGTTGCAATTTCAGTTCCAGAGCGATTCGTCCAATGAGTCCTTGATATTTAGTCGTTTTCAGCCAATTTTCTGGATTTTTTAAAATTTCACTCTTTTGTGAAAATATCCACTAAATGAGGGAATAATATGTGTGAGGGTACCCCAGTAGAGTTCCAAATGTGTGTGGGTAAAATATATATCCCACGTGGGTAAAATTGAAAAAAGTTGAAAAAAATTTTTTTTGGACTTAGCCATTTTTACGGCGTTTATCAGACTTTCAGATAGGGCAAATGTCAGTGAGCATTACGATTTCAGTTCCAGAGCGATTCGCCCAATGAGTCCTTGATATTTAATCGTTTTCAGCCAATTTTCTGTATTTTTGAAAAATTCACTTTTTTGTGAAAATATCCACTAAATGAGGGAATAATATGTGTGAGGGTACCCCAGGAGAGTTCCAAATGTGTGTGGGTAGAATATATATCCCACGGGGGTAAAATCGAAAAAAGTTGAAAAAAATTTTTTTTTGGACTTAGTCATTTTTCCGGCATTTATCAGACTTTCAGATAGGGCAAATGTCAGTGAGCGATCCGATTTCAGTTCCAGAGCGATTCGCCCAATGAGTCCTTGATATTTATTCGTTTTCAGCCAATTTTCTGGATTTTTGAAAATTTCACTTTTTTGTGAAAATATTCACTAAATGAGGGAATAATATGTGTGAGGGTACCCCAGGAGAGTTCCAAATGTGTGTGGGTAGAATATATATCCCACGGGGGTAAAATCGAAAAAAGTTGAAAAAAATTTTTTTTTGGACTTAGTCATTTTTCCGGCATTTATCAGACTTTCAGATAGGGCAAATGTCAGTGAGCGCTCCGATTTCAGTTCCAGAGCGATTCGCCCAATGAGTCCTTGATATTTATTCGTTTTCAGCCAATTTTCTGGATTTTTGAAAATTTCACTTTTTTGTGAAAATATTCACTAAATGAGGGAATAATATGTGTGAGGGTACCCCAGGAGAGTTCCAAATGTGTGTGGGTAGAATATATATCCCACGCGGGTAAAATTGAAAAAAATTTTTTTGGACTTAGTCATTTTTCCGGCATTTATCAGACTTTCAGATAGGGCAAATGTCAGTGAGCGCTCCGATTTCAGTTCCAGAGCGATTCGCCCAATGAGTCCTTGATATTTATTCGTTTTCAGCCAATTTTCTGGATTTTTGAAAATTTCACTTTTTTGTGAAAATATCCACTAAATGAGGGAATAATATGTGTGAGGGTACCCCAGGAGAGTTCCAAATGTGTGTGGGTAGAATATATATCCCACGGGGGTAAAATTGAAAAAAAAATTTTTTTGGACTTAGTCATTTTTCCGGCGTTTATCAGACTTTCAGATAGGGGAAATATCAGTGAGCGTTCCGATTTCAGTTCCAGAGCGATTCGCCCAATGATTCCTTGATATTTATTCGTTTTCAGCCAATTTTCTGGATTTTTTTAAATTTCACTCTTTTGTGAAAATATCCACTAAATGAGGGAATAATATGTGTGAGGGTACCCCAGGAGAGTTCCAAATGTGTGTGGGTAGAATATATATCCCACGCGGGTAAGATTGAAAAAAGTTGAAAAAATTTTTTTTGTACTTTGTCATTTTTCCGGCATTTATCAGACTTTCAGATAGGGCAAATGTCAGTGAGCGCTCCGATTTCAGTTCCAGAGCGATTCGCCCAATGAGTCCTTGATATTTATTCGTTTTCAGCCAATTTTCTGGATTTTTGAAAATTTCACTTTTTTGTGAAAATATCTACTAAATGAGGGAATAATATGTGTGAGGGTACCCCAGGAGAGTTCCAAATGTGTGTGGGTAGAATATATATCCCACGCGGGTAAAATTGAAAAAAGTTGAAAAAGAATTTTTGGGACTTAGTCATTTTTCCGGCGTTTATCAGACTTTCAGATAGGGCAAATGTCAGTGAGCGCTCCGATTTCAGTTCCAGAGCGATTCGCCCTATGAGTCCTTGATATTTATTCGTTTTCAGCCAATTTTCTGGATTTTTGAAAATTTCACTTTTTTGTGAAAATATCAACTAAATGAGGGAATAATATGTGTGAGGGTACCCCAGCAGAGTTCCAAATGTGTGTGGGTAGAATATATATCCCACGGGGGTCAAATTGAAAAAAAAATTTTTTTGGACTTAGTCATTTTTCCGGCATTTATCAGACTTTCAGATAGGGCAAATGTCAGTGAGCGTTCTGATTTCAGTTCCAGAGCAATTCGCCCAATGAGTCCTTGATATTTATTCGTTTTCAGCCAATTTTCTGGATTTTTGAAAATTTCACTTTTTTGTGAAAATATCCACTAAATGAGGGAATAATATGTGTGAGGGTGCCCCAGGAGAGTTCCAAATGTGTGTGGGTAGAATATATATCCCATGGGGGTAAAATAGAAAAAAGTTGAAAAATTTTTTTTTTTGGACTTAGTCATTTTTCCGGCGTTTATCAGACTTTCAGATAGGAGAAAGGTCAGTGAACGTTGCAATTTCAGTTCCAGAGCGATTCGTCCAATGAGTCCTTGATATTTAGTCGTTTTCAGCCAATTTTCTGGATTTTTTAAAATTTCACTCTTTTGTGAAAATATCCACTAAATGAGGGAATAATATGTGTGAGGGTACCCCAGGAGAGTTCCAAATGTGTTTGGGTAGAATATATATCCCACGCGGGTAAAATTGAAAAAAGTTGAAAAAAAATTTTTTGGACTTAGTCATTTTTCCGGCGTTTATCAGACTTTCAGATAGGGCAAATGTCAGTGAGCGTGCCGATTTCAGTTCCAGAGCGATTCGCCCAATGAGTCCTGGATATTTAGTCGTTTTCAGCCAATATTTTGGATTTTTGAAAATTTCACTTTTTTGTGAAAATATCCACTAAATGAGGGAATAATATGTGTGAGGGTACCCCAGTAGAGTTCCAAATGTGTGTGGGTAGAATATATATCCCACGCGGGTAAAATTGAAAAAAGTTGAAAAAAAATTTTTGGGACTTAGTCATTTTTCCGGCGTTTATCAGACTTTCAGATAGGGCAAAGGTCAGTGAGCGTTCCGATTTCAGTTCCAGAGCGATTCGCCCATTGAGTCCTTGATATTTAGTCGTTTTCAGCCAATATTTTGGATTTTTGAAAATTTCACTTTTTTGTGAAAATATCCACTAAATGAGGAAATAATTTTTGTGAGGGTACCCCAGGAGAGTTCCAAATGTGTGTGGGTAGAATATATATCCCACGGGGGTAAAATTGAAAAAAGTTGAAAAAAATTTTTTTTTGGACTTAGTAATTTTTCCGGCGTTTATCAGACTTTCAGATAGGGCACATGTCAGTGAGCGTTCCGATTTCAATTCCAGAGCGATTCGCCCAATGAGTCCTTGATATTTAGTCATTTTCAGCCAATTTTCTGGATTTTTGAAAAATTCACTTTTTTGTGAAAATATCCACTAAATGAGGGAATAATATGTGTGAGGGTACCCCAGGAGAGTTCCAAATGTGTGTGGGTAAAATATATATCCCACGGGGGTAAAATTGAAAAAAGTTGAAAAAAATTTTTTTTTGGACTTAGCCATTTTTCCGGCGTTTATCAGACTTTCAGATAGGGCAAATGTCAGTGAGCGTTTCGATTTCAGTTCCATAGCGATTCGCCCAATGAGTCCTTGATATTTAGTCGTTTTCAGCCAATGTTCTGGATTTTTGAAAATTTCACTTTTTTGTGAAAATATCCACTAAATGAGGGAATAATATGTGTGAGGGTACCCCAGGAGTGTTCCAAATGTGTTTGGGTAGAATATATATCCCACGCGGGTAAAATTGAAAAAAGTTGAAAAAAAATTTTTTGGACTTAGTCATTTTTCCGGCGTTTATCAGACTTTCAGATAGTGCAAATGTCAGTGAGCGTGCCGATTTCAGTTCCAGAGCGATTCGCCCAATGAGTCCTTGATATTTAGTCGTTTTCAGCCAATATTTTGGATTTTTGAAAATTTCACTTTTTTGTGAAAATATCCACTAAATGAGGGAATAATATGTGTGAGGGTACCCCAGGAGAGTTCCAAATGTGTGTGGGTAGAATATATATCCCACGCGGGTAAAATTGAAAAAAGTTGAAAAAAATTTTTTCGGACTTAGTCATTTTTCCGGCGTTTATCAGACTTTCAGATAGGGCAAAGGTCAGTGAGCGTTCCGATTTCAGTTCCAGAGCGATTCGCCCATTGAGTCCTTGATATTTATTCGTTTTCAGCCAATATTTTGGATTTTTGAAAATTTCACTTTTTTGTGAAAATATCCACTAAATGAGGAAATAATTTTTGTGAGGGTACCCCAGGAGAGTTCCAAATGTGTGTGGGTAGAATATATATCCCACGGGGGTAAAATTGAAAAAAGTTGAAAAAAATTTTTTTTTGGACTTAGTCATTTTTCCGGCGTTTATCAGACTTTCAGATAGGAGAAAGGTCAGTGAACGTTGCAATTTCAGTTCCAGAGCGATTCGTCCAATGAGTCCTTGATATTTAGTCGTTTTCAGCCAATTTTCTGGATTTTTTAAAATTTCACTCTTTTGTGAAAATATCCACTAAATGAGGGAATAATATGTGTAAGGGTACCCCAGGAGAGTTCCAAATGTGTGTGGGTAGAATATATATCCCATGGGGGTAAAATTGAAAAAAGTTGAAAAATTTTTTTTTTGGACTTAGTCATTTTTCCGGCGTTTATCAGACTTTCAGATAGGGCAAATGTCAGTGAGCGTTCCGATTTCAGTTCCAGAGCGATTCGCCCAATGAATCCTTGATATTTATTCGTTTTCAGCCAATTTTCTGGATTTTTGAAAAATTCACTTTTTTGTGAAAATATCCACTAAATGAGGGAATAATATGTGTGAGGGTACCCCAGGAGAGTTCCAAATGTGTGTGGGTAGAATATATATCCTACGGGGGTAAAATCGAAAAAAGTTGAAAAAAATTTTTTTTTGGACTTAGTCATTTTTCCGGCATTTATCAGACTTTCAGATAGGGCAAATGTCAGTGAGCGCTCTGATTTCAGTTCCAGAGCAATTCGCCCAATGAGTCCTTGATGTTTATTCGTTTTCAGCCAATTTTCTGGATTTTTGAAAATTTCACTTTTTTGTGAAAATATCCACTAAATGAGGGAATAATATGTGTGAGGGTGCCCCAGGAGAGTTCCAAATGTGTGTGGGTAGAATATATATCCCATGGGGGTAAAATAGAAAAAAGTTGAAAAATTTTTTTTTTTGGACTTAGTCATTTTTCCGGCGTTTATCAGACTTTCAGATAGGAGAAAGGTCAGTGAACGTTGCAATTTCAGTTCCAGAGCGATTCGTCCAATGAGTCCTTGATATTTAGTCGTTTTCAGCCAATTTTCTGGATTTTTTAAAATTTCACTCTTTTGTGAAAATATCCACTAAATGAGGGAATAATATGTGTGAGGGTACCCCAGTAGAGTTCCAAATGTGTGTGGGTAAAATATATATCCCACGTGGGTAAAATTGAAAAAAGTTGAAAAAAATTTTTTTTGGACTTAGCCATTTTTACGGCGTTTATCAGACTTTCAGATAGGGCAAATGTCAGTGAGCGTTCCGATTTCAGTTCCAGAGCGAGTCGCCCAATGAGTCCTTGATATTTAATCGTTTTCAGCCAATTTTCTGTATTTTTGAAAAATTCACTTTTTTGTGAAAATATCCACTAAATGAGGGAATAATATGTGTGAGGGTACCCCAGGAGAGTTCCAAATGTGTGTGGGTAGAATATATATCCCACGGGGGTAAAATCGAAAAAAGTTGAAAAAAATTTTTTTTTGGACTTAGTCATTTTTCCGGCATTTATCAGACTTTCAGATAGGGCAAATGTCAGTGAGCGCTCCGATTTCAGTTCCAGAGCGATTCGCCCAATGAGTCCTTGATATTTATTCGTTTTCAGCCAATTTTCTGGATTTTTGAAAATTTCACTTTTTTGTGAAAATATTCACTAAATGAGGGAATAATATATGTGAGGGTACCCCAGGAGAGTTCCAAATGTGTGTGGGTAGAATATATATCCCACGGGGGTAAAATTGAAAAAAGTTGAAAAATTTTTTTTTTGGACTTAGTCATATTTCCGGCGTTTATCAGACTTTCAGATAGGGCAAATGTCAGTGAGCGTTCCGATTTCAGTTGCAGAGCGATTCGCCCAATGAGTCCTTGATATTTAGTCGTTTTCAGCCAATGTTCTGGATTTTTGAAAATTTCACTTTTTTGTGAAAATATCCACTAAATGAGGGAATAATATGTGTGAGAGTACCCCAGGAGAGTTCCAAATGTGTGTGGGTAGAATATTTATCCCACGGGGGTAAAATTGAAAAAAAAATTTTTTTGGACTTAGTCATTTTTCCGGCGTTTATCAGACTTTCAGATAGGAGAAAGGTCAGTGAACGTTGCAATTTCAGTTCCAGAGCGATTCGTCCAATGAGTCCTTGATATTTAGTCGTTTTCAGCCAATTTTCTGGATTTTTTAAAATTTCACTCTTTTGTGAAAATATCCACTAAATAAGGGAATAATATGTGTGAGGGTACCCCAGTAGAGTTCCAAATGTGTGTGGGTAAAATATATATCCCACGTGGGTAAAATTGAAAAAAGTTGAAAAAAATTTTTTTTGGACTTAGCCATTTTTACGGCGTTTATCAGACTTTCAGATAGGGCAAATGTCAGTGAGCGTTACGATTTCAGTTCCAGAGCGATTCGCCCAATGAGTCCTTGATATTTAATCGTTTTCAGCCAATTTTCTGTATTTTTGAAAAATTCACTTTTTTGTGAAAATATCCACTAAATGAGGGAATAATATGTGTGAGGGTACCCCAGGAGAGTTCCAAATGTGTGTGGGTAGAATATATATCCCACGGGGGTAAAATCGAAAAAAGTTGAAAAAAATTTTTTTTTGGACTTAGTCATTTTTCCGGCATTTATCAGACTTTCAGATAGGGCAAATGTCAGTGAGCGCTCCGATTTCAGTTCCAGAGCGATTCGCCCAATGAGTCCTTGATATTTATTCGTTTTCAGCCAATTTTCTGGATTTTTGAAAATTTCACTTTTTTGTGAAAATATTCACTAAATGAGGGAATAATATGTGTGAGGGTACCCCAGGAGAGTTCCAAATGTGTGTGGGTAGAATATATATCCCACGGGGGTAAAATCGAAAAAAGTTGAAAAAAATTTTTTTTTGGACTTAGTCATTTTTCCGGCATTTATCAGACTTTCAGATAGGGCAAATGTCAGTGAGCGCTCCGATTTCAGTTCCAGAGCGATTCGCCCAATGAGTCCTTGATATTTAGTCGTTTTCAGCCAATATTTTGGATTTTTGAAAATTTCACTTTTTTGTGAAAATATCCACTAAATGAGGGAATAATATGTGTGAGGGTACCCCAGGAGAGTTCCAAATGTGTGTGGGTAGAATATATATCCCACGCGGGTAAAATTGAAAAAAGTTGAAAAAAAATTTTTCGGACTTAGTCATTTTTCCGGCGTTTATCAGACTTTCAGATAGGGCAAAGGTCAGTGAGCGTTCCGATTTCAGTTCCAGAGCGATTCGCCCATTGAGTCCTTGATATTTATTCGTTTTCAGCCAATATTTTGGATTTTTGAAAATTTCACTTTTTTGTGAAAATATCCACTAAATGAGGAAATAATTTTTGTGAGGGTACCCCAGGAGAGTTCCAAATGTGTGTGGGTAGAATATATATCCCACGGGGGTAAAATTGAAAAAAGTTGAAAAAAATTTTTTTTTGGACTTAGTCATTTTTCCGGCGTTTATCAGACTTTCAGATAGGAGAAAGGTCAGTGAACGTTGCAATTTCAGTTCCAGAGCGATTCGTCCAATGAGTCCTTGATATTTAGTCGTTTTCAGCCAATTTTCTGGATTTTTTAAAATTTCACTCTTTTGTGAAAATATCCACTAAATGAGGGAATAATATGTGTAAGGGTACCCCAGGAGAGTTCCAAATGTGTGTGGGTAGAATATATATCCCATGGGGGTAAAATTGAAAAAAGTTGAAAAATTTTTTTTTTGGACTTAGTCATTTTTCCGGCGTTTATCAGACTTTCAGATAGGGCAAATGTCAGTGAGCGTTCCGATTTCAGTTCCAGAGCGATTCGCCCAATGAATCCTTGATATTTATTCGTTTTCAGCCAATTTTCTGGATTTTTGAAAAATTCACTTTTTTGTGAAAATATCCACTAAATGAGGGAATAATATGTGTGAGGGTACCCCAGGAGAGTTCCAAATGTGTGTGGGTAGAATATATATCCTACGGGGGTAAAATCGAAAAAAGTTGAAAAAAATTTTTTTTTGGACTTAGTCATTTTTCCGGCATTTATCAGACTTTCAGATAGGGCAAATGTCAGTGAGCGCTCTGATTTCAGTTCCAGAGCAATTCGCCCAATGAGTCCTTGATATTTATTCGTTTTCAGCCAATTTTCTGGATTTTTGAAAATTTCACTTTTTTGTGAAAATATCCACTAAATGAGGGAATAATATGTGTGAGGGTGCCCCAGGAGAGTTCCAAATGTGTGTGGGTAGAATATATATCCCATGGGGGTAAAATAGAAAAAAGTTGAAAAATTTTTTTTTTTGGACTTAGTCATTTTTCCGGCGTTTATCAGACTTTCAGATAGGAGAAAGGTCAGTGAACGTTGCAATTTCAGTTCCAGAGCGATTCGTCCAATGAGTCCTTGATATTTAGTCGTTTTCAGCCAATTTTCTGGATTTTTTAAAATTTCACTCTTTTGTGAAAATATCCACTAAATGAGGGAATAATATGTGTGAGGGTACCCCAGTAGAGTTCCAAATGTGTGTGGGTAGAATATATATCCCACGGGGGTAAAATCGAAAAAAGTTGAAAAAAATTTTTTTTGGACTTAGCCATTTTTACGGCGTTTATCAGACTTTCAGATAGGGCAAATGTCAGTGAGCGTTCCGATTTCAGTTCCAGAGCGAGTCGCCCAATGAGTCCTTGATATTTAATCGTTTTCAGCCAATTTTCTGTATTTTTGAAAAATTCACTTTTTTGTGAAAATATCCACTAAATGAGGGAATAATATGTGTGAGGGTACCCCAGGAGAGTTCCAAATGTGTGTGGGTAGAATATATATCCCACGGGGGTAAAATCGAAAAAAGTTGAAAAAAATTTTTTTTTGGACTTAGTCATTTTTCCGGCATTTATCAGACTTTCAGATAGGGCAAATGTCAGTGAGCGCTCCGATTTCAGTTCCAGAGCGATTCGCCCAATGAGTCCTTGATATTTATTCGTTTTCAGCCAATTTTCTGGATTTTTGAAAATTTCACTTTTTTGTGAAAATATTCACTAAATGAGGGAATAATATATGTGAGGGTACCCCAGGAGAGTTCCAAATGTGTGTGGGTAGAATATATATCCCACGGGGGTAAAATTGAAAAAAGTTGAAAAATTTTTTTTTTGGACTTAGTCATATTTCCGGCGTTTATCAGACTTTCAGATAGGGCAAATGTCAGTGAGCGTTCCGATTTCAGTTGCAGAGCGATTCGCCCAATGAGTCCTTGATATTTAGTCGTTTTCAGCCAATGTTCTGGATTTTTGAAAATTTCACTTTTTTGTGAAAATATCCACTAAATGAGGGAATAATATGTGTGAGAGTACCCCAGGAGAGTTCCAAATGTGTGTGGGTAGAATATTTATCCCACGGGGGTAAAATTGAAAAAAAAATTTTTTTGGACTTAGTCATTTTTCCGGCGTTTATCAGACTTTCAGATAGGAGAAAGGTCAGTGAACGTTGCAATTTCAGTTCCAGAGCGATTCGTCCAATGAGTCCTTGATATTTAGTCGTTTTCAGCCAATTTTCTGGATTTTTTAAAATTTCACTCTTTTGTGAAAATATCCACTAAATAAGGGAATAATATGTGTGAGGGTACCCCAGTAGAGTTCCAAATGTGTGTGGGTAAAATATATATCCCACGTGGGTAAAATTGAAAAAAGTTGAAAAAAATTTTTTTTGGACTTAGCCATTTTTACGGCGTTTATCAGACTTTCAGATAGGGCAAATGTCAGTGAGCGTTACGATTTCAGTTCCAGAGCGATTCGCCCAATGAGTCCTTGATATTTAATCGTTTTCAGCCAATTTTCTGTATTTTTGAAAAATTCACTTTTTTGTGAAAATATCCACTAAATGAGGGAATAATATGTGTGAGGGTACCCCAGGAGAGTTCCAAATGTGTGTGGGTAGAATATATATCCCACGGGGGTAAAATCGAAAAAAGTTGAAAAAAATTTTTTTTTGGACTTAGTCATTTTTCCGGCATTTATCAGACTTTCAGATAGGGCAAATGTCAGTGAGCGCTCCGATTTCAGTTCCAGAGCGATTCGCCCAATGAGTCCTTGATATTTATTCGTTTTCAGCCAATTTTCTGGATTTTTGAAAATTTCACTTTTTTGTGAAAATATTCACTAAATGAGGGAATAATATGTGTGAGGGTACCCCAGGAGAGTTCCAAATGTGTGTGGGTAGAATATATATCCCACGGGGGTAAAATCGAAAAAAGTTGAAAAAAATTTTTTTTTGGACTTAGTCATTTTTCCGGCATTTATCAGACTTTCAGATAGGGCAAATGTCAGTGAGCGCTCCGATTTCAGTTCCAGAGCGATTCGCCCAATGAGTCCTTGATATTTATTCGTTTTCAGCCAATTTTCTGGATTTTTGAAAATTTCACTTTTTTGTGAAAATATTCACTAAATGAGGGAATAATATGTGTGAGGGTACCCCAGGAGAGTTCCAAATGTGTGTGGGTAGAATATATATCCCACGCGGGTAAAATTGAAAAAAATTTTTTTGGACTTAGTCATTTTTCCGGCATTTATCAGACTTTCAGATAGGGCAAATGTCAGTGAGCGCTACGATTTCAGTTCCAGAGCGATTCGCCCAATGAGTCCTTGATATTTATTCGTTTTCAGCCAATTTTCTGGATTTTTGAAAATTTCACTTTTTTGTGAAAATATCCACTAAATGAGGGAATAATATGTGTGAGGGTACCCCAGGAGAGTTCCAAATGTGTGTGGGTAGAATATATATCCCACGGGGGTAAAATTGAAAAAAAAATTTTTTTGGACTTAGTCATTTTTCCGGCGTTTATCAGACTTTCAGATAGGGGAAATATCAGTGAGCGTTCCGATTTCAGTTCCAGAGCGATTCGCCCAATGATTCCTTGATATTTATTCGTTTTCAGCCAATTTTCTGGATTTTTTTAAATTTCACTCTTTTGTGAAAATATCCACTAAATGAGGGAATAATATGTGTGAGGGTACCCCAGGAGAGTTAGAAATGTGTGTGGGTAGAATATATATCCCACGCGGGTAAGATTGAAAAAAGTTGAAAAAAATTTTTTTGTACTTTGTCATTTTTCCGGCATTTATCAGACTTTCAGATAGGGCAAATGTCAGTGAGCGCTCCGATTTCAGTTCCAGAGCGATTCGCCCAATGAGTCCTTGATATTTATTCGTTTTCAGCCAATTTTCTGGATTTTTGAAAATTTCACTTTTTTGTGAAAATATCCACTAAATGAGGGAATAATATGTGTGAGGGTACCCCAGGAGAGTTCCAAATGTGTGTGGGTAGAATATATATCCCACGCGGGTAAAATTGAAAAAAGTTGAAAAAGAATTTTTGGGACTTAGTCATTTTTCCGGCGTTTATCAGACTTTCAGATAGGGCAAATGTCAGTGAGCGCTCCGATTTCAGTTCCAGAGCGATTCGCCCTATGAGTCCTTGATATTTATTCGTTTTCAGCCAATTTTCTGGATTTTTGAAAATTTCACTTTTTTGTGAAAATATCAACTAAATGAGGGAATAATATGTGTGAGGGTACCCCAGCAGAGTTCCAAATGTGTGTGGGTAGAATATATATCCCACGGGGGTCAAATTGAAAAAAAAATTTTTTTGGACTTAGTCATTTTTCTGGCGTTTATCAGACTTTCAGATAGGACAAAGGTCAGTGAACGTTGCAATTTCAGTTCCAGAGCGATTCGCCCAATGAGTCCTTGATATTTAGTCGTTTTCAGCCAATATTTTGGATTTTTGAAAATTTCACTTTTTTGTGAAAATATCCACTAAATGAGGGAATAATATGTGTGAGGGTACCCCAGGAGAGTTCCAAATGTGTGTGGGTAGAATATATATCCCATGCGGGTAAAATTGAAAAAAGTTGAAAAAAATTTTTTTGGACTTAGTCATTTTTCCGGCATTTATCAGACTTTCAGATAGGGCAAATGTCAGTGAGCGCTCCGATTTCAGTTCCAGAGCGATTCGCCCAATGAGTCCTTGATATTTATTCGTTTTCAGCCAATTTTCTGGATTTTTGAAAATTTCACTTTTTTGTGAAAATATCCACTAAATGAGAGAATAATATGTGTGAGGGTACCCCAGGAGAGTTCCAAATGTGTGTGGGTAGAATATATATCCCACGCGGTTAAAATTGAAAGAAGTTGAAAAAAAATTTTTGGGACTTAGTCATTTTTCCGGCGTTTATCAGACTTTCAGATAGGGCAAATGTCAGTGAGCGCTCCGATTTCAGTTCCAGAGCGATTCGCCAAATGAGTCCTTGATATTTATTCGTTTTCAGCCAATTTTCTGGATTTTTGAAAATTTCACTTTTTTGTGAAAATATCCACTAAATGAGGGAATAATATGTGTGAGGGTACCCCAGAAGAGTTCCAAATGTGTGTGGGTAGAATATATATCCCACGGGGGTAAAATTGAAAAAAATTTTTTTTTGGACTTAGTCATTTTTCCGGCATTTATCAGACTTTCAGATAGGAGAAAGGTCAGTGAACGTTGCAATTTCAGTTCCAGAGCGATTCGTCCAATGAGTCCTTGATATTTAGTCGTTTTCAGCCAATGTTCTGGATTTTTGAAAATTTCACTTTTTTGTGAAAATATCCACTAAATGAGGGAATAATATGTGTGAGGGTACCCCAGGAGAGTTCCAAATGTGTGTGGGTAATATATATATCCCACGTGGGTAAAATTGAAAAAAGTTGAAAAAAATTTTTTTTTGGACTTAGCCATTTTTCCGGCGTTTATCAGACTTTCAGATAGGGCAAATGTCAGTGAGCGTTTCGATTTCAGTTCCAGAGCGATTCGCCCAATGAGTCCTTGATATTTAGTCGCTTTCAGCCAATGTTCTGGATTTTTGAAAATTTCACTTTTTTGTGAAAATATCCACTAAATGAGGGAATAATATGTGTGAGGGTACCCCAGCAGAGTTCCAAATGTGTGTGGGTAGAATATATATCCCACGGGGGTAAAATCGAAAAAAGTTAAAAAAAATTTTTTTTTGGACCTAGTCATTTTTCCGCCGTTTATCAGACTTTCAGATAGGGCAAAGGTCAGTGAGCGTTCCGATTTCAGTTCCAGAGCGATTCGCCCATTGAGACCTTGATATTTAGTCGTTTTCAGCCAATATTTTGGATTTTTGAAAATTTCACTTTTTTGTGAAAATATCCACTAAATGAGGGAATAATATGTGTGAGGGTACCCAAGGAGAGTTCCAAATGTAAGGGGGAAGAATATATATCCCACGGAGATAAAATTAAAAAAAGTTTAAAAAAAATTTTTTGGGGACTTAGTCATTTTTCCGGCGTTTATCAGACTTTCAGATAGGGCAAATGTCAGTGAGCATTCCTATTTCAGTTCCAGAGCGATTCGCCCAGTGAATCCTTGATATTTATTCGTTTTCAGCCAATTTTCTGTATTTTTGAAAAATTCACTTTTTTGTGAAAATATCCACTAAATGAGGGAATAATATGTGTGAGGGTACCCCAGGAGAGTTCCAAATGTGTGTGGGTAGAATATATATCCCACGGGGGTAAAATCGAAAAAAGTTGAAAAAAAATTTTTTTTGGACTTAGTCATTTTTCCGCCGTTTATCAGACTTTCAGATAGGGCAAATGTCAGTGAGCGTTCCGATTTCAGTTCCAGAGCGATTCGCCCAATGAGTCCTTGATATTTAGTCGCTTTCAGCCACTATTTTGGATTTTTGAAAATTTCACTTTTTTGTGAAAATATCCACTAAATGAGGGAATAATATGTGTGAGGGTACCCCAGGAGAGTTCCAAATGTGTGTGGGTAGAATATATATCCCACGCGGGTAAAATTGAAAAAAGTTGAAAAATTTTTTTTTTGGACTTAGTCATTTTTCCGGCGTTTATCAGACTTTCAGATAGGGCAAATGTCAGTGAGCGTTCCGATTTCAGTTCCAGAGCGATTCGCCCAATGAGTCCTTGATATTTATTCGTTTTCAGCCAATTTTCTGTATTTTTGAAAAATTCACTTTTTTGTGAAAATATCCACTAAATGAGGGAATAATATGTGTGAGGGTACCCCAGGAGAGTTCCAAATGTGTGTGGGTAGAATATATATCCCACGGGGGTAAAATCGAAAAGAGTTGAAAATAATTTTTTTTTGGACTTAGTCATTTTTCCGGCATTTATCAGACTTTCAGATAGGGCAAATGTCAGTGAGCGCTCTGATTTCAGTTCCAGAGCAATTCGCCCAATGAGTCCTTGATATTTATTCATTTTCAGCCAATTTTCTGGATTTTTGAAAATTTCACTTTTTTGTGAAAATATCCACTAAATGAGGGAATAATATGTGTGAGGGTACCCCAAGAGAGTTCCAAATGTGTGTGGGTAGAATTTATATCCCATGGGGGTAAAATTGAAAAAAGTTGATAAAATTTTTTTTTTGGACTTAGTCATTTTTCCGGCGTTTATCAGACTTTCAGATAGGGCAAATGTCAGTGAGCGTGCCGATTTCAGTTCCAGAGCGATTCGCCCAATGAGTCCTTGATATTTAGTCGCTTTCAGCCACTATTTTGGATTTTTGAAAATTTCACTTTTTTGTGAAAATATCCACTAAATGAGGGAATAATATGTGTGAGGGTACCCCAAGAGAGTTCCAAATGTGTGTGCGTAGAATTTATATCCCATGGGGGTAAAATTGAAAAAAGTTGATAAAAATTTTTTTTTGGACTTAGTCATTTTTCCGGCGTTTATCAGACTTTCAGATAGGGCAAATGTCAGTGAGCGTGCCGATTTCAGTTCCAGAGCGATTCGCCCAATGAGTCCTTGATATTTAGTCGCTTTCAGCCACTATTTTGGATTTTTGAAAATTTCACTTTTTTATGAAAATATCCACTAAATGAGGGAATAATATGTGTGAGGGTACCCCAGGAGAGTTCCAAATGTGTGTGGGTAGAATATATATCCCACGGGGGTAAAATTGAAAAAAGTTGAAAAAAAATTTTTTGGACTTAGTCATTTTTCCGGCATTTATCAGACTTTCAGATAGGGCAAATGTCAGTGAGCGTTCCGATTTCAGTTCCAGAGCGATTCGCCCAATGAGTCCTTGATATTTATTCGTTTTCAGCCAATTTTCTGTATTTTTGAAAAATTCACTTTTTTGTGAAAATATCCACTAAATGAGGGAATAATATGTGTGAGGGTACCCCAGGAGAGTTCCAAATGTGTGTGGGTAGAATATATATCCCACGGGGGTAAAATTGAAAAAAGTTGAAAAATTTTTTTTTTGGACTTAGTCATTTTTCCGGCGTTTATCAGACTTTCAGATAGGGCAAATGTCAGTGAGCGTTCCGATTTCAGTTCCAGAGCGATTCGCCCAATGAGTCCTTGATATTTATTCGTTTTCAGCCAATTTTCTGTATTTTTGAAAAATTCACTTTTTTGCGAAAATATCCACTAAATGAGGGAATAATATGTGTGAGGGTACCCCAGGAGAGTTCCAAATGTGTGTGGGTAGAATATATATCCCACGGGGGTAAAATCGAAAAAAGTTGAAAAAAATTTTTTTTTGGACTTAGTCATTTTTCCGGCATTTCTCAGACTTTCAGATAAGGCAAATGTCAGTGAGCGCTCTGATTTCAGTTCCAGAGCAAATCGCCCAATGAGTCCTTGATATTTATTCGTTTTCAGGCAATTTTCTGGATTTTTGAAAATTTCACTTTTTTGTGAAAATATCCACTAAATGAGGGAATAATATGTGTGAGGGTACCCCAGAAGAGTTCCAAATGTGTGTGGGTAGAATATATATCCCACGGGGGTAAAATCGAAAAAAGTTTAAAAAATTTTTTTTTTGGACTTAGTCATTTTTCCAGCGTTTATCAGACTTTCAGATAGGGCAAATGTCAGTGAGCGTTCCGATTTCAGTTCCAGAGCGATTCGCCCAATGAGTCCTTGATATTTAGTCATTTTCAGCCAATTTTCTGGATTTTTGAAAATTTCACTTTTTTGTGAAAATATCCACTAAATGAGGGAATAATATGTGTGAGGGTACCCCAAGAGAGTTCCAAATGTGTGTGGGTAGAATTTATATCCCACGGGGGTAAAATTGAAAAAAGTTGAAAAAAAATTTTTTTTGGACTTCGTCATTTTTCCGGCGTTTATCAGACTTTCAGATAGGGCAAATGTCAGTGAGCATGCCGATTTCAGTTCCAGAGCGATTCGCCCAATGAGTCCTTGATATTTAGTCGCTTTCAGCCACTATTTTGGATTTTTGAAAATTTCACTTTTTTGTGAAAATATCCACTAAATGAGGGAATAATATGTGTGAGGGTACCCCAGGAGAGTTCCAAATGTGTGTGGGTAGAATATATATCCCACGCGGGTAAAATTGAAAAAAGTTGAAAAAAAATTTTTGGGACTTAGTCATTTTTCCGGCGTTTATCAGACTTTCAGATAGGGCAAAGGTCAGTGAGCATTCCGATTTCAGTTCCAGAGCGATTCGCCCATTGAGTCCTTCATATTTAGGCGTTTTCAGCCAATATTTTGGATTTTTGAAAATTTCACTTTTTTGTGAAAATATCCACTAAATGTGGAAATAATTTGTGTGAGGGTACCCCAGGAGAGTTCCAAATGTGTGTGGGTAGAATATATATCCCACGGGGGTAAAATTGAAAAAAGTTGAAAAAAATTTTTTTGGACTTAGTCATTTTTCCGGCATTTATCAGACTTTCAGATAGGGCAAATGTTAGTGAGCGTTCCGATTTCAGTTCCAGAGCGATTCGCCCAATGAGTCCTTGATATTTATTCGTTTTCAGCCAATTTTCTGTATTTTTGAAAAATTCACTTTTTTGTGAAAATATCCACTAAATGAGGGAATAATATGTGTGAGGGTACCCCAGGAGAGTTCCAAATGTGTGTGGGTAGAATATATATCCCACGGGGGTAAAATTGAAAAAAGTTGAAAAAATTTTTTTTTGGACTTAGTCATTTTTCCGGCGTTTATCAGACTTTCAGATAGGGCAAATGTCAGTGAGCGTTCCGATTTCAGTTCCAGAGCGATTCGCCCAATGAGTCCTTGATATTTATTCGTTTTCAGCCAATTTTCTGTATTTTTGAAAAATTCACTTTTTTGCGAAAATATCCACTAAATGAGGGAATAATATGTGTGAGGGTACCCCAGGAGAGTTCCAAATGTGTGTGGGTAGAATATATATCCCACGGGGGTAAAATCGAAAAAAGTTGAAAAAAATTTTTTTTTGGACTTAGTCATTTTTCCGGCATTTATCAGACTTTCAGATAAGGCAAATGTCAGTGAGCGCTCTGATTTCAGTTCCAGAGCAAATCGCCCAATGAGTCCTTGATATTTATTCGTTTTCAGGCAATTTTCTGGATTTTTGAAAATTTCACTTTTTTGTGAAAATATCCACTAAATGAGGGAATAATATGTGTGAGGGTACCCCAGAAGAGTTCCAAATGTGTGTGGGTAGAATATATATCCCACGGGGGTAAAATCGAAAAAAGTTTAAAAAATTTTTTTTTTGGACTTAGTCATTTTTCCGGCGTTTATCAGACTTTCAGATAGGGCAAATGTCAGTGAGCGTTCCGATTTCAGTTCCAGAGCGATTCGCCCAATGAGTCCTTGATATTTAGTCATTTTCAGCCAATTTTCTGGATTTTTGAAAATTTCACTTTTTTGTGAAAATATCCACTAAATGAGGGAATAATATGTGTGAGGGTACCCCAGGAGAGTTCCAAATGTGTGTGGGTAGAATATATATCCCACGCGGGTAAAATTGAAAAAAGTTGAAAAAAAATTTTTGGGACTTAGTCATTTTTCCGGCGTTTATCAGACTTTCAGATAGGGCAAAGGTCAGTGAGCATTCCGATTTCAGTTCCAGAGCGATTCGCCCATTGAGTCCTTCATATTTAGTCGTTTTCAGCCAATATTTTAGATTTTTGAAAATTTCACTTTTTTGTGAAAATATCCACTAAATGAGGAAATAATTTGTGTGAGGGTACCCCAGGAGAGTTCCAAATGTGTGTGGGTAGAATATATATCCCATGGGGGTAAAATTGAAAAAAGTTGAAAAAAATTTTTTTGGACTTAGTCATTTTTCCGTCATTTATCAGACTTTCAGATAGGGCAAATGTCAGTGAGCGTTCCGATTTCAGTTCCAGAGCGATTCGCCCAATGAGTCCTTGATATTTATTCGTTTTCAGCCAATTTTCTGTATTTTTGAAAAATTCACTTTTTTGTGAAAATATCCACTAAATGAGGGAATAATATGTGTGAGGGTACCCCAGGAGAGTTCCAAATGTGTGTGGGTAGAATATATATCCCACGGGGGTAAAATTGAAAAAAGTTGAAAAATTTTTTTTTTGGACTTAGTCATTTTTCCGGCGTTTATCAGACTTTCAGATAGGGCAAATGTCAGTGAGCATTCCGATTTCAGTTCCAGAGCGATTCGCCCAATGAGTCCTTGATATTTATTCGTTTTCAGCCAATTTTCTGTATTTTTGAAAAATTCACTTTTTTGTGAAAATATCCACTAAATGAGGGAATAATATGTGTGAGGGTACCCCAGGAGAGTTCCAAATGTGTGTGGGTAGAATATATATCCCACGGGGGTAAAATTGAAAAAAGCTGAAAAATTTTTTTTTTGGACTTAGTCATTTTTCCGGCGTTTATCAGACTTTCAGATAGGGCAAAGGTCAGTGAGCATTCCGATTTCAGTTCCAGAGCGATTCGCCCATTGAGTCCTTCATATTTAGGCGTTTTCAGCCAATATTTTGGATTTTTGAAAATTTCACTTTTTTGTGAAAATATCCACTAAATGTGGAAATAATTTGTGTGAGGGTACCCCAGGAGAGTTCCAAATGTGTGTGGGTAGAATATATATCCCACGGGGGTAAAATTGAAAAAGTTGAAAAAAATTTTTTTGGACTTAGTCATTTTTCCGGCATTTATCAGACTTTCAGATAGGGCAAATGTTAGTGAGCGTTCCGATTTCAGTTCCAGAGCGATTCGCCCAATGAGTCCTTGATATTTATTCGTTTTCAGCCAATTTTCTGTATTTTTGAAAAATTCACTTTTTTGTGAAAATATCCACTAAATGAGGGAATAATATGTGTGAGGGTACCCCAGGAGAGTTCCAAATGTGTGTGGGTAGAATATATATCCCACGGGGGTAAAATTGAAAAAAGTTGAAAAAATTTTTTTTTGGACTTAGTCATTTTTCCGGCGTTTATCAGACTTTCAGATAGGGCAAATGTCAGTGAGCGTTCCGATTTCAGTTCCAGAGCGATTCGCCCAATGAGTCCTTGATATTTATTCGTTTTCAGCCAATTTTCTGTATTTTTGAAAAATTCACTTTTTTGCGAAAATATCCACTAAATGAGGGAATAATATGTGTGAGGGTACCCCAGGAGAGTTCCAAATGTGTGTGGGTAGAATATATATCCCACGGGGGTAAAATCGAAAAAAGTTGAAAAAAATTTTTTTTTGGACTTAGTCATTTTTCCGGCATTTATCAGACTTTCAGATAAGGCAAATGTCAGTGAGCGCTCTGATTTCAGTTCCAGAGCAAATCGCCCAATGAGTCCTTGATATTTATTCGTTTTCAGGCAATTTTCTGGATTTTTGAAAATTTCACTTTTTTGTGAAAATATCCACTAAATGAGGGAATAATATGTGTGAGGGTACCCCAGAAGAGTTCCAAATGTGTGTGGGTAGAATATATATCCCACGGGGGTAAAATCGAAAAAAGTTTAAAAAATTTTTTTTTTGGACTTAGTCATTTTTCCGGCGTTTATCAGACTTTCAGATAGGGCAAATGTCAGTGAGCGTTCCGATTTCAGTTCCAGAGCGATTCGCCCAATGAGTCCTTGATATTTAGTCATTTTCAGCCAATTTTCTGGATTTTTGAAAATTTCACTTTTTTGTGAAAATATCCACTAAATGAGGGAATAATATGTGTGAGGGTACCCCAGGAGAGTTCCAAATGTGTGTGGGTAGAATATATATCCCACGCGGGTAAAATTGAAAAAAGTTGAAAAAAAATTTTTGGGACTTAGTCATTTTTCCGGCGTTTATCAGACTTTCAGATAGGGCAAAGGTCAGTGAGCATTCCGATTTCAGTTCCAGAGCGATTCGCCCATTGAGTCCTTCATATTTAGTCGTTTTCAGCCAATATTTTAGATTTTTGAAAATTTCACTTTTTTGTGAAAATATCCACTAAATGAGGAAATAATTTGTGTGAGGGTACCCCAGGAGAGTTCCAAATGTGTGTGGGTAGAATATATATCCCATGGGGGTAAAATTGAAAAAAGTTGAAAAAAATTTTTTTGGACTTAGTCATTTTTCCGTCATTTATCAGACTTTCAGATAGGGCAAATGTCAGTGAGCGTTCCGATTTCAGTTCCAGAGCGATTCGCCCAATGAGTCCTTGATATTTATTCGTTTTCAGCCAATTTTCTGTATTTTTGAAAAATTCACTTTTTTGTGAAAATATCCACTAAATGAGGGAATAATATGTGTGAGGGTACCCCAGGAGAGTTCCAAATGTGTGTGGGTAGAATATATATCCCACGGGGGTAAAATTGAAAAAAGTTGAAAAATTTTTTTTTTGGACTTAGTCATTTTTCCGGCGTTTATCAGACTTTCAGATAGGGCAAATGTCAGTGAGCATTCCGATTTCAGTTCCAGAGCGATTCGCCCAATGAGTCCTTGATATTTATTCGTTTTCAGCCAATTTTCTGTATTTTTGAAAAATTCACTTTTTTGTGAAAATATCCACTAAATGAGGGAATAATATGTGTGAGGGTACCCCAGGAGAGTTCCAAATGTGTGTGGGTAGAATATATATCCCACGGGGGTAAAATTGAAAAAAGTTGAAAAAAAATTTTTTGGACTTAGTCATTTTTCCGGCATTTATCAGACTTTCAGATAGGGCAAATGTCAGTGAGCGTTCCGATTTCAGTTCCAGAGCGATTCGCCCAATGAGTCCTTGATATTTATTCGTTTTCAGCCAATTTTCTGTATTTTTGAAAAATTCACTTTTTTGTGAAAATATCCACTAAATGAGGGAATAATATGTGTGAGGGTACCCCAGGAGAGTTCCAAATGTGTGTGGGTAGAATATATATCCCACGGGGGTAAAATCGAAAAAAGTTGAAAAAAATTTTTTTTTGGACTTAGTCATTTTTCCGGCATTTATCAGACTTTCAGATAAGGCAAATGTCAGTGAGCGCTCTGATTTCAGTTCCAGAGCAAATCGCCCAATGAGTCCTTGATATTTATTCGTTTTCAGGCAATTTTCTGGATTTTTGAAAATTTCACTTTTTTGTGAAAATATCCACTAAATGAGGGAATAATATGTGTGAGGGTACCCCAGAAGAGTTCCAAATGTGTGTGGGTAGAATATATATCCCACGGGGGTAAAATCGAAAAAAGTTTAAAAAATTTTTTTTTTGGACTTAGTCATTTTTCCAGCGTTTATCAGACTTTCAGATAGGGCAAATGTCAGTGAGCGTTCCGATTTCAGTTCCAGAGCGATTCGCCCAATGAGTCCTTGATATTTAGTCATTTTCAGCCAATTTTCTGGATTTTTGAAAATTTCACTTTTTTGTGAAAATATCCACTAAATGAGGGAATAATATGTGTGAGGGTACCCCAAGAGAGTTCCAAATGTGTGTGGGTAGAATTTATATCCCACGGGGGTAAAATTGAAAAAAGTTGAAAAAAAATTTTTTTTGGACTTCGTCATTTTTCCGGCGTTTATCAGACTTTCAGATAGGGCAAATGTCAGTGAGCATGCCGATTTCAATTCCAGAGCGATTCGCCCAATGAGTCCTTGATATTTAGTCGCTTTCAGCCACTATTTTGGATTTTTGAAAATTTCACTTTTTTGTGAAAATATCCACTAAATGAGGGAATAATATGTGTGAGGGTACCCCAGGAGAGTTCCAAATGTGTGTGGGTAGAATATATATCCCACGCGGGTAAAATTGAAAAAAGTTGAAAAAAAATTTTTGGGACTTAGTCATTTTTCCGGCGTTTATCAGACTTTCAGATAGGGCAAAGGTCAGTGAGCATTCCGATTTCAGTTCCAGAGCGATTCGCCCATTGAGTCCTTCATATTTAGGCGTTTTCAGCCAATATTTTGGATTTTTGAAAATTTCACTTTTTTGTGAAAATATCCACTAAATGAGGAAATAATTTGTGTGAGGGTACCCCAGGAGAGTTCCAAATGTGTGTGGGTAGAATATATATCCCACGGGGGTAAAATTGAAAAAAGTTGAAAAAAATTTTTTTGGACTTAGTCATTTTTCCGGCATTTATCAGACTTTCAGATAGGGCAAATGTCAGTGAGCGTTCCGATTTCAGTTCCAGAGCGATTCGCCCAATGAGTCCTTGATATTTATTCGTTTTCAGCCAATTTTCTGTATTTTTGAAAAATTCACTTTTTTGTGAAAATATCCACTAAATGAGGGAATAATATGTGTGAGGGTACCCCAGGAGAGTTCCAAATGTGTGTGGGTAGAATATATATCCCACGGGGGTAAAATTGAAAAAAGTTGAAAAATTTTTTTTTTGGACTTAGTCATTTTTCCGGCGTTTATCAGACTTTCAGATAGGGCAAATGTCAGTGAGCGTTCCGATTTCAGTTCCAGAGCGATTCGCCCAATGAGTCCTTGATATTTATTCGTTTTCAGCCAATTTTCTGTATTTTTGAAAAATTCACTTTTTTGCGAAAATATCCACTAAATGAGGGAATAATATGTGTGAGGGTACCCCAGGAGAGTTCCAAATGTGTGTGGGTAGAATATATATCCCACGGGGGTAAAATCGAAAAAAGTTGAAAAAAATTTTTTTTTGGACTTAGTCATTTTTCCGGCATTTATCAGACTTTCAGATAAGGCAAATGTCAGTGAGCGCTCTGATTTCAGTTCCAGAGCAAATCGCCCAATGAGTCCTTGATATTTATTCGTTTTCAGGCAATTTTCTGGATTTTTGAAAATTTCACTTTTTTGTGAAAATATCCACTAAATGAGGGAATAATATGTGTGAGGGTACCCCAGAAGAGTTCCAAATGTGTGTGGGTAGAATATATATCCCACGGGGGTAAAATCGAAAAAAGTTTAAAAAATTTTTTTTTTGGACTTAGTCATTTTTCCAGCGTTTATCAGACTTTCAGATAGGGCAAATGTCAGTGAGCGTTCCGATTTCAGTTCCAGAGCGATTCGCCCAATGAGTCCTTGATATTTAGTCATTTTCAGCCAATTTTCTGGATTTTTGAAAATTTCACTTTTTTGTGAAAATATCCACTAAATGAGGGAATAATATGTGTGAGGGTACCCCAGGAGAGTTCCAAATGTGTGTGGGTAGAATATATATCCCACGCGTGTAAAATTGAAAAAAGTTGAAAAAAAATTTTTGGGACTTAGTCATTTTTCCGGCGTTTATCAGACTTTCAGATAGGGCAAAGGTCAGTGAGCATTCCGATTTCAGTTCCAGAGCGATTCGCCCATTGAGTCCTTCATATTTAGTCGTTTTCAGCCAATATTTTAGATTTTTGAAAATTTCACTTTTTTGTGAAAATATCCACTAAATGAGGAAATAATTTGTGTGAGGGTACCCCAGGAGAGTTCCAAATGTGTGTGGGTAGAATATATATCCCATGGGGGTAAAATTGAAAAAAGTTGAAAAAAATTTTTTTGGACTTAGTCATTTTTCCGGCATTTATCAGACTTTCAGATAGGGCAAATGTCAGTGAGCGTTCCGATTTCAGTTCCAGAGCGATTCGCCCAATGAGTCCTTGATATTTATTCGTTTTCAGCCAATTTTCTGTATTTTTGAAAAATTCACTTTTTTGTGAAAATATCCACTAAATGAGGGAATAATATGTGTGAGGGTACCCCAGGAGAGTTCCAAATGTGTGTGGGTAGAATATATATCCCACGGGGGTAAAATTGAAAAAAGTTGAAAAATTTTTTTTTTGGACTTAGTCATTTTTCCGGCGTTTATCAGACTTTCAGATAGGGCAAATGTCAGTGAGCATTCCGATTTCAGTTCCAGAGCGATTCGCCCAATGAGTCCTTGATATTTATTCGTTTTCAGCCAATTTTCTGTATTTTTGAAAAATTCACATTTTTGTGAAAATATCCACTAAATGAGGGAATAATATGTGTGAGGGTACCCCAGGAGAGTTCCAAATGTGTGTGGGTAGAATATATATCCCACGGGGGTAAAATTGAAAAAAGTTGAAAAATTTTTTTTTTGGACTTAGTCATTTTTCCGGCATTTATCAGACTTTCAGATAGGGCAAATGTCAGTGAGCGTTCCGATTTCAGTTCCAGAGCGATTCGCCCAATGAGTCCTTGATATTTAGTCATTTTCAGCCAATTTTCTGGATTTTTGAAAATTTCACTTTTTTGTGAAAATATCCACTAAATGAGGGAATAATATGTGTGAGGGTACCCCAAGAGAGTTCCAAATGTGTGTGGGTAGAATTTATATCCCATGGGGGTAAAATTGAAAAAAGTTGAAAAAAATTTTTTTTTGGACTTAGTCATTTTTCCGGCGTTTATCAGACTTTCAGATAGGGCAAATGTCAGTGAGCGTGCCGATTTCAGTTCCAGAGCGATTCACCCAATGAGTCCTTGATATTTAGTGGCTTTCAGCCACTATTTTGGATTTTTGAAAATTTCACTTTTTTGTGAAAATATCCACTAAATGAGGGAATAATATGTGTGAGGGTACCCCAGGAGAGTTCCAAATGTGTGTGGGTAGAATATATATCCCACGCGGGTAAAATTGAAAAAAGTTGAAAAAAATTTTTTGGGACTTAGTAATTTTTCCGGCGTTTATCAGACTTTCAGATAGGGCAAAGGTCAGTGAGCATTCCGATTTCAGTTCCAGAGCGATTCGCCCATTGAGTCCTTCATATTTAGTCGTTTTCAGCCAATATTTTGGATTTTTGAAAATTTCACTTTTTTGTGAAAATATCCACTAAATGAGGAAATAATTTGTGTGAGGGTACCCCAGGAGAGTTCCAAATGTGTGTGGGTAGAATATATATCCCACGGGGGTAAAATTGAAAAAAGTTGAAAAAAATTTTTTTGGACTTAGTCATTTTTCCGGCATTTATCAGACTTTCAGATAGGGCAAATGTCAGTGAGCGCTCCGATTTCAGTTCCAGAGCGATTCGCCCAATGAGTCCTTGATATTTATTCGTTTTCAGCCAATTTTCTGGATTTTTGAAAAATTCACTTTTTTGTGAAAATATCCACTAAATGAGGGAATAATATGTGTGAGGGTACCCCAGGAGAGTTCCAAATGTGTGTGGGTAGAATATATATCCCACGGGGGTAAAATTGAAAAAAGTTTAAAAATTTTTTTTTTGGACTTAGTCATTTTTCCGGCATTTATCAGACTTTCAGATAGGGCAAATGTCAGTGAGCGCTCTGATTTCAGTTCCAGAGCAATTCGCCCAATGAGTCCTTGATATTTATTCGTTTTCAGCCAATTTTCTGGATTTTTGAAAATTTCACTTTTTTGTGAAAATATCCACTAAATGAGGGAATAATATGTGTGAGGGTACCCCAAGAGAGTTCCAAATGTGTGTGGGTAGAATTTATATCCCATGGGGGTAAAATTGAAAAAAGTTGAAAAAAATTTTTTTTTGGACTTAGTCATTTTTCCGGCGTTTATCAGACTTTCAGATAGGGCAAATGTCAGTGAGCATTCCGATTTCAGTTCCAGAGCGATTCGCCCAATGAGTCCTTGATATTTATTCGTTTTCAACCATTTTTCTGTATTTTTGAAAAATTCACTTTTTTGTGAAAATATCCACTAAATGAGGGAATAATATGTGTGAGGGTACCCCAGGAGAGTTCCAAATGTGTGTGGGTAGAATATATATCCCACGGGGGTAAAATCGAAAAAAGTTGAAAAAAATTTTTTTTGGGACTTAGTCATTTTTCCGGCATTTATCAGACTTTCAGATAGGGCAAATGTCAGTGAGCGCTCTGATTTCAATTCCAGAGCAATTCGCCCAATGAGTCCTTGATATTTATTCGTTTTCAGCCAATTTTCTGGATTTTTGAAAAATTCACTTTTTTGTGAAAATATCCACTAAATGAGGGAATAATATGTGTGAGGGTACCCCAGGAGAGTTCCAAATGTGTGTGGGTAGAATATATATCCCACGCGGGTAAAATTGAAAAAAGTTGAAAAAAATTTTTTGGGACTTAGTAATTTTTCCGGCGTTTATCAGACTTTCAGATAGGGCAAAGGTCAGTGAGCGTGTCGATTTCAGTTCCAGAGCGATTCGCGCAATGAGTCCTTGATATTTAGTCGTTTTCAGCCAATTTTCTGGATTTTTGAAAAATTCACTTTTTTGTGAAAATATCCACTAAATGAGGGAATAATATGTGTGAGGGTACCCCAGGAGAGTTCCAAATGTGTGTGGGTAGAATATATATCCCACGGGGGTAAAATTGAAAAAAGTTTAAAAATTTTTTTTTTGGACTTAGTCATTTTTCCGGCATTTATCAGACTTTCAGATAGGGCAAATGTCAGTGAGTGGTCTGATTTCAGTTCCAGAGCAATTCGCCCAATGAGTCCTTGATATTTATTCGTTTTCAGCCAATTTTCTGGATTTTTGAAAATTTCACTTTTTTGTGAAAATATCCACTAAATGAGGGAATAATATGTGTGAGGGTACCCCAGGAGAGTTCCAAATGTGTGTGGGTAGAATATATATCCCACGAAGGTAAAATCGAAAAAAGTTGAAAAAAATTTTTTTTGGGACTTAGTCATTTTTCCGGCATTTATCAGACTTTCAGATAGGGCAAATGTCAGTGAGCGCTCTCATTTCAGTTCCAGAGCAATTCGCCCAATGAGTCCTTGATATTTATTCGTTTTCAGCCAATTTTCTGGATTTTTGAAAATTTCACTTTTTTGTGAAAATATCCACTAAATGAGGGAATAATATGTGTGAGGGTACCCCAGAAGAGTTCCAAATGTGTGTGGGTAGAATATATATCCCACGGGGGTAAAATCGAAAAAAGTTGAAAAAATTTTTTTTTTGGACTTAGTCATTTTTCCGGCGTTTATCAGACTTTCAGATAAGGCAAATGTCAGTGAGCATTCCGATTTCAGTTCCAGAGCGATTCGCCCAATGAGTCCTTGATATTTAGTCATTTTCAGCCAATTTTCTGGATTTTTGAAAATTTCACTTTTTTGTGAAAATATCCACTAAATGAGGGAATAATATGTGTGAGGGTACCCCAAGAGAGTTCCAAATGTGTGTGGGTAGAATTTATATCCCATGGGGGTAAAATTGAAAAAAGTTGAAAAAAATTTTTTGGGACTTAGTAATTTTTCCGGCGTTTATCAGACTTTCAGATAGGGCAAAGGTCAGTGAGCATTCCGATTTCATTTCCAGAGCGATTCGCCCATTGAGTCCTTCATATTTAGTCGTTTTCAGCCAATATTTTGGATTTTTGAAAATTTCACTTTTTTGTGAAAATATCCACTAAATGAGGAAATAATTTGTGTGAGGGTACCCCAGGAGAGTTCCAAATGTGTGTGGGTAGAATATATATCCCACGGGGGTAAAATTGAAAAAAGTTGAAAAAAATTTTTTTGGACTTAGTCATTTTTCCGGCATTTATCAGACTTTCAGATAGGGCAAATGTCAGTGAGCGCTCCGATTTCAGTTCCAGAGCGATTCGCCCAATGAGTCCTTGATATTTATTCGTTTTCAGCTAATTTTCTGGATTTTTGAAAAATTCACTTTTTTGTGAAAATATCCACTAAATGAGGGAATAATATGTATGAGGGTACCCCAGGAGAGTTCCAAATGTGTGTGGGTAGAATATATATCCCACGGGGGTAAAATTGAAAAAAGTTGAAAAATTTTTTTTTTGGACTTAGTCATTTTTCCGGCATTTATCAGACTTTCAGATAGGGCAAATGTCAGTGAGCGCTCTGATTTCAGTTCCAGAGCAATTCGCCCAATGAGTCCTTGATATTTATTCGTTTTCAGCCAATTTTCTGGATTTTTGAAAATTTCACTTTTTTGTGAAAATATCCACTAAATGAGGGAATAATATGTGTGAGGGTACCCCAGAAGAGGTCCAAATGTGTGTGGGTAGAATATATATCCCACGGGGGTAAAATCAAAAAAAGTTGAAAAAATTTTTTTTTTGGACTTAGTCATTTTTCCGGCGTTTATCAGACTTTCAGATAGGGCAAATGTCAGTGAGCGTTCCGATTTCAGTTCCAGAGCGATTCGCCCAATGAGTCCTTGATATTTAGTCATTTTCAGCCAATTTTCTGGATTTTTGAAAATTTCACTTTTTTGTGAAAATATCCACTAAATGAGGGAATAATATGTGTGAGGGTACCCCAAGAGAGTTCCAAATGTGTGTGGGTAGAATTTATATCCCATGGGGGTAAAATTGAAAAAAGTTGAAAAAAAATTTTTGGGACTTAGTCATTTTTCCGGCGTTTATCAGACTTTCAGATAGGGCAAAGGTCAGTGAGCATTCCGATTTCAGTTCCAGAGCGATTCGCCCATTGAGTCCTTCATATTTAGTCGTTTTCAGCCAATATTTTAGATTTTTGAAAATTTCACTTTTTTGTGAAAATATCCACTAAATGAGGAAATAATTTGTGTGAGGGTACCCCAGGAGAGTTCCAAATGTGTGTGGGTAGAATATATATCCCACGGGGGTAAAATTGAAAAAAGTTGAAAAAAATTTTTTTGGACTTAGTCATTTTTCCGGCATTTATCAGACTTTCAGATAGGGCAAATGTCAGTGAGCGTTCCGATTTCAGTTCCAGAGCGATTCGCCCAATGAGTCCTTGATATTTATTCGTTTTCAGCCAATTTTCTGGATTTTTGAAAAATTCACTTTTTTGTGAAAATATCCACTAAATGAGGGAATAATATGTGTGAGGGTACCCCAGGAGAGTTCCAAATGTGTGTGGGTAGAATATATATCCCACGGGGGTAAAATTGAAAAAAGTTGAAAAATTTTTTTTTTGGACTTAGTCATTTTTCCGGCGTTTTATCAGACTTTCAGATAGGGCAAATGTCAGTGAGCATTCCGATTTCAGTTCCAGAGCGATTCGCCCAATGAGTCCTTGATATTTATTCGTTTTCAGCCAATTTTCTGTATTTTTGAAAAATTCACTTTTTTGTGAAAATATCCACTAAACGAGGGAATAATATGTGTGAGGGTACCCCAGGAGAGTTCCAAATGTGTGTGGGTAGAATATATATCCCACGGGGGTAAAATCGAAAAAAGTTGAAAAAAATTTTTTTTGGGACTTAGTCATTTTTCCGGCATTTATCAGACTTTCAGATAGGGCAAATGTCAGTGAGCGCTCTGATTTCAGTTCCAGAGCGATTCGCCCAATGAGTCCTTGATATTTAGTCGCTTTCAGCCACTATTTTGGATTTTTGAAAATTTCACTTTTTTGTGAAAATATCCTCTAAATGAGGGAATAATATGTGTGAGGGTACCCCAGGAGAGTTCCAAATGTGTGTGGGTAGAATATATATCCCACTCGGGTAAAATTGAAAAAAGTTGAAAAAAAATTTTTGGGACTTAGTCATTTTTCCGGCGTTTATCAGACTTTCAGATAGGGCAAAGGTCAGTGAGCATTCCGATTTCAGTTCCAGAGCGATTCGCCCATTGAGTCCTTCATATTTAGTCGTTTTCAGCCAATATTTTGGATTTTTGAAAATTTCACTTTTTTGTGAAAATATCCACTAAATGAGGAAATAATTTGTGTGAGGGTACCCCAGGAGAGTTCCAGATGTGTGTGGGTAGAATATATATCCCACGGGGGTAAAATTGAAAAAAGTTTAAAAAATTTTTTTGGACTTAGTCATTTTTCCGGCATTTATCAGACTTTCAGATAGGGCAAATGTCAGTGAGCGTTCCGATTTCAGTTCCAGAGCGATTCGCCCAATGAGTCCTTGATATTTATTCGTTTTCAGCCAATTTTCTGTATTTTTGAAAAAATTAACTTTTTTGTGAAAATATCCACTAAATGAGGGAATAATATGTGTGAGGGTACCCCAGGAGAGTTCCAAATGTGTGTGGGTAGAATATATATCCCACGAAGGTAAAATCGAAAAAAGTTGAAAAAAATTTTTTTTGGGACTTAGTCATTTTTCCGGCATTTATCAGACTTTCAGATAGGGCAAATGTCAGTGAGCGCTCTCATTTCAGTTCCAGAGCAATTCGCCCAATGAGTCCTTGATATTTATTCGTTTTCAGCCAATTTTCTGGATTTTTGAAAATTTCACTTTTTTGTGAAAATATCCACTAAATGAGGGAATAATATGTGTGAGGGTACCCCAGAAGAGTTCCAAATGTGTGTGGGTAGAATATATATCCCACGGGGGTAAAATCGAAAAAAGTTGAAAAAATTTTTTTTTTGGACTTAGTCATTTTTCCGGCGTTTATCAGACTTTCAGATAAGGCAAATGTCAGTGAGCATTCCGATTTCAGTTCCAGAGCGATTCGCCCAATGAGTCCTTGATATTTAGTCATTTTCAGCCAATTTTCTGGATTTTTGAAAATTTCACTTTTTTGTGAAAATATCCACTAAATGAGGGAATAATATGTGTGAGGGTACCCCAAGAGAGTTCCAAATGTGTGTGGGTAGAATTTATATCCCATGGGGGTAAAATTGAAAAAAGTTGAAAAAAATTTTTTGGGACTTAGTAATTTTTCCGGCGTTTATCAGACTTTCAGATAGGGCAAAGGTCAGTGAGCATTCCGATTTCATTTCCAGAGCGATTCGCCCATTGAGTCCTTCATATTTAGTCGTTTTCAGCCAATATTTTGGATTTTTGAAAATTTCACTTTTTTGTGAAAATATCCACTAAATGGGGAAATAATTTGTGTGAGGGTACCCCAGGAGAGTTCCAAATGTGTGTGGGTAGAATATATATCCCACGGGGGTAAAATTGAAAAAAGTTGAAAAAAATTTTTTTGGACTTAGTCATTTTTCCGGCATTTATCAGACTTTCAGATAGGGCAAATGTCAGTGAGCGCTCCGATTTCAGTTCCAGAGCGATTCGCCCAATGAGTCCTTGATATTTATTCGTTTTCAGCTAATTTTCTGGATTTTTGAAAAATTCACTTTTTTGTGAAAATATCCACTAAATGAGGGAATAATATGTATGAGTGTACCCCAGGAGAGTTCCAAATGTGTGTGGGTAGAATATATATCCCACGGGGGTAAAATTGAAAAAAGTTGAAAAATTTTTTTTTTGGACTTAGTCATTTTTCCGGCATTTATCAGACTTTCAGATAGGGCAAATGTCAGTGAGCGCTCTGATTTCAGTTCCAGAGCAATTCGCCCAATGAGTCCTTGATATTTATTCGTTTTCAGCCAATTTTCTGGATTTTTGAAAATTTCACTTTTTTGTGAAAATATCCACTAAATGAGGGAATAATATGTGTGAGGGTACCCCAGAAGAGGTCCAAATGTGTGTGGGTAGAATATATATCCCACGGGGGTAAAATCAAAAAAAGTTGAAAAAATTTTTTTTTTGGACTTAGTCATTTTTCCGGCGTTTATCAGACTTTCAGATAGGGCAAATGTCAGTGAGCGTTCCGATTTCAGTTCCAGAGCGATTCGCCCAATGAGTCCTTGATATTTAGTCATTTTCAGCCAATTTTCTGGATTTTTGAAAATTTCACTTTTTTGTGAAAATATCCACTAAATGAGGGAATAATATGTGTGAGGGTACCCCAAGAGAGTTCCAAATGTGTGTGGGTAGAATTTATATCCCATGGGGGTAAAATTGAAAAAAGTTGAAAAAAAATTTTTGGGACTTAGTCATTTTTCCGGCGTTTATCAGACTTTCAGATAGGGCAAAGGTCAGTGAGCATTCCGATTTCAGTTCCAGAGCGATTCGCCCATTGAGTCCTTCATATTTAGTCGTTTTCAGCCAATATTTTAGATTTTTGAAAATTTCACTTTTTTGTGAAAATATCCACTAAATGAGGAAATAATTTGTGTGAGGGTACCCCAGGAGAGTTCCAAATGTGTGTGGGTAGAATATATATCCCACGGGGGTAAAATTGAAAAAAGTTGAAAAAAATTTTTTTGGACTTAGTCATTTTTCCGGCATTTATCAGACTTTCAGATAGGGCAAATGTCAGTGAGCGTTCCGATTTCAGTTCCAGAGCGATTCGCCCAATGAGTCCTTGATATTTATTCGTTTTCAGCCAATTTTCTGTATTTTTGAAAAATTCACTTTTTTGTGAAAATATCCACTAAATGAGGGAATAATATGTGTGAGGGTACCCCAGGAGAGTTCCAAATGTGTGTGGGTAGAATATATATCCCACGGGGGTAAAATTGAAAAAAGTTGAAAAATTTTTTTTTTGGACTTAGTCATTTTTCCGGCGTTTTATCAGACTTTCAGATAGGGCAAATGTCAGTGAGCATTCCGATTTCAGTTCCAGAGCGATTCGCCCAATGAGTCCTTGATATTTATTCGTTTTCAGCCAATTTTCTGTATTTTTGAAAAATTCACTTTTTTGTGAAAATATCCACTAAATGAGGGAATAATATGTGTGAGGGTACCCCAGGAGAGTTCCAAATGTGTGTGGGTAGAATATATATCCCACGGGGGTAAAATCGAAAAAAGTTGAAAAAAATTTTTTTTGGGACTTAGTCATTTTTCCGGCATTTATCAGACTTTCAGATAGGGCAAATGTCAGTGAGCGCTCTGATTTCAGTTCCAGAGCGATTCGCCCAATGAGTCCTTGATATTTAGTCGCTTTCAGCCACTATTTTGGATTTTTGAAAATTTCACTTTTTTGTGAAAATATCCTCTAAATGAGGGAATAATATGTGTGAGGGTACCCCAGGAGAGTTCCAAATGTGTGTGGGTAGAATATATATCCCACTCGGGTAAAATTGAAAAAAGTTGAAAAAAAATTTTTGGGACTTAGTCATTTTTCCGGCGTTTATCAGACTTTCAGATAGGGCAAAGGTCAGTGAGCATTCCGATTTCAGTTCCAGAGCGATTCGCCCATTGAGTCCTTCATATTTAGTCGTTTTCAGCCAATATTTTGGATTTTTGAAAATTTCACTTTTTTGTGAAAATATCCACTAAATGAGGAAATAATTTGTGTGAGGGTACCCCAGGAGAGTTCCAGATGTGTGTGGGTAGAATATATATCCCACGGGGGTAAAATTGAAAAAAGTTTAAAAAATTTTTTTGGACTTAGTCATTTTTCCGGCATTTATCAGACTTTCAGATAGGGCAAATGTCAGTGAGCGTTCCGATTTCAGTTCCAGAGCGATTCGCCCAATGAGTCCTTGATATTTATTCGTTTTCAGCCAATTTTCTGTATTTTTGAAAAAATTAACTTTTTTGTGAAAATATCCACTAAATGAGGGAATAATATGTGTGAGGGTACCCCAGGAGAGTTCCAAATGTGTGTGGGTAGAATATATATCCCACGAAGGTAAAATCGAAAAAAGTTGAAAAAAATTTTTTTTGGGACTTAGTCATTTTTCCGGCATTTATCAGACTTTCAGATAGGGCAAATGTCAGTGAGCGCTCTCATTTCAGTTCCAGAGCAATTCGCCCAATGAGTCCTTGATATTTATTCGTTTTCAGCCAATTTTCTGGATTTTTGAAAATTTCACTTTTTTGTGAAAATATCCACTAAATGAGGGAATAATATGTGTGAGGGTACCCCAGAAGAGTTCCAAATGTGTGTGGGTAGAATATATATCCCACGGGGGTAAAATCGAAAAAAGTTGAAAAAATTTTTTTTTTGGACTTAGTCATTTTTCCGGCGTTTATCAGACTTTCAGATAAGGCAAATGTCAGTGAGCATTCCGATTTCAGTTCCAGAGCGATTCGCCCAATGAGTCCTTGATATTTAGTCATTTTCAGCCAATTTTCTGGATTTTTGAAAATTTCACTTTTTTGTGAAAATATCCACTAAATGAGGGAATAATATGTGTGAGGGTACCCCAAGAGAGTTCCAAATGTGTGTGGGTAGAATTTATATCCCATGGGGGTAAAATTGAAAAAAGTTGAAAAAAATTTTTTTTTGGACTTAGTCATTTTTCCGGCGTTTATCAGACTTTCAGATAGGGCAAATGTCAGTGAGCGTGCCGATTTCAGTTCCAGAGCGATTCGCCCAATGAGTCCTTGATATTTAGTCGCTTTCAGCCACTATTTTGGATTTTTGAAAATTTCACTTTTTTGTGAAAATATCCACTAAATGAGGGAATAATATGTGTGAGGGTACCCCAGGAGAGTTCCAAATGTGTGTGGGTAGAATATATATCCCACGCGGGTAAAATTGAAAAAAGTTGAAAAAAATTTTTTGGGACTTAGTAATTTTTCCGGCGTTTATCAGACTTTCAGATAGGGCAAAGGTCAGTGAGCATTCCGATTTCAGTTCCAGAGCGATTCGCCCATTGAGTCCTTCATATTTAGTCGTTTTCAGCCAATATTTTGGATTTTTGAAAATTTCACTTTTTTGTGAAAATATCCACTAAATGAGGAAATAATTTGTGTGAGGGTACCCCAGGAGAGTTCCAAATGTGTGTGGGTAGAATATATATCCCACGGGGGTAAAATTGAAAAAAGTTGAAAAAAATTTTTTTGGACTTAGTCATTTTTCCGGCATTTATCAGACTTTCAGATAGGGCAAATGTCAGTGAGCGCTCCGATTTCAGTTCCAGAGCGATTCGCCCAATGAGTCCTTGATATTTATTCGTTTTCAGCCAATTTTCTGGATTTTTGAAAAATTCACTTTTTTGTGAAAATATCCACTAAATGAGGGAATAATATGTGTGAGGGTACCCCAGGAGAGTTCCAAATGTGTGTGGGTAGAATATATATCCCACGGGGGTAAAATTGAAAAAAGTTGAAAAATTTTTTTTTTGGACTTAGTCATTTTTCCGGCATTTATCAGACTTTCAGATAGGGCAAATGTCAGTGAGCGCTCTGATTTCAGTTCCAGAGCAATTCGCCCAATGAGTCCTTGATATTTATTCGTTTTCAGCCAATTTTCTGGATTTTTGAAAATTTCACTTTTTTGTGAAAATATCCACTAAATGAGGGAATAATATGTGTGAGGGTACCCCAGAAGAGTTCCAAATGTGTGTGGGTAGAATATATATCCCACGGGGGTAAAATCGAAAAAAGTTGAAAAAATTTTTTTTTTGGACTTAGTCATTTTTCCGGCGTTTATCAGACTTTCAGATAGGGCAAATGTCAGTGAGCGTTCCGATTTCAGTTCCAGAGCGATTCGCCCAATGAGTCCTTGATATTTAGTCATTTTCAGCCAATTTTCTGGATTTTTGAAAATTTCACTTTTTTGTGAAAATATCCACTAAATGAGGGAATAATATGTGTGAGGGTACCCCAGGAGAGTTCCAAATGTGTGTGGGTAGAATATATATCCCACGCGGGTAAAATTGAAAAAAGTTGAAAAAAATTTTTTGGGACTTAGTAATTTTTCCGGCGTTTATCAGACTTTCAGATAGGGCAAAGGTCAGTGAGCATTCCGATTTCAGTTCCAGAGCGATTCGCCCATTGAGTCCTTCATATTTAGTCGTTTTCAGCCAATATTTAGGATTTTTGAAAATTTCACTTTTTTGTGAAAATATCCACTAAATGAGGAAATAATTTGTGTGAGGGTACCCCAGGAGAGTTCCAAATGTGTGTGGGTAGAATATATATCCCACGGGGGTAAAATTGAAAAAAGTTGAAAAAAATTTTTTTGGACTTAGTCATTTTTCCGGCATTGATCAGACTTTCAGATAGGGCAAATGTCAGTGAGCGCTCCGATTTCAGTTCCAGAGCGATTCGCCCAATGAGTCCTTGATATTTATTCGTTTTCAGCCAATTTTCTGGATTTTTGAAAAATTCACTTTTTTGTGAAAATATCCACTAAATGAGAGAATAATATGTGTGAGGGTACCCCAAGAGAGTTCCAAATGTGTGTGGGTAGAATATATATCCCATGGGGGTAAAATTGAAAAAAGTTGAAAAAAAATTTTTTTTGGACTTAGTCATTTTTCCGGCGTTTATCAGACTTTCAGATAGGGCAAATGTCAGTGAGCGTGCCGATTTCAGTTCCAGAGCGATTCGCGCAATGAGTCCTTGATATTTAGTCGTTTTCAGCCAATATTTTGGATTTTTGAAAATTTCACTTTTTTGTGAAAATATCCACTAAATGAGGGAATAATATGTGTGAGGGTACCCCAAGAGAGTTCCAAATGTGTGTGGGTAGAATTTATATCCCACGTGGGTAAAATTGAAAAAAGTTGAAAAAAAATTTTTTTTGGACTTAGTCATTTTTCCGGCGTTTATCAGACTTTCAGATAGGGCAAATGGCAGTGAGCATGCCGATTTCAGTTCCAGAGCGATTCGCCCAATGAGTCCTTGATATTTAGTCGCTTTCAGCCACTATTTTGGATTTTTGAAAATTTCACTTTTTTGTGAAAATATCCTCTAAATGAGGGAATAATATGTGTGAGGGTACCCCAGGAGAGTTCCAAATGTGTGTGGGTAGAATATATATCCCACTCGGGTAAAATTGAAAAAAGTTGAATAAAAATTTTTGGGACTTAGTCATTTTTCCGGCGTTTATCAGACTTTCAGATAGGGCAAAGGTCAGTGAGCATTCCGATTTCAGTTCCAGAGCGATTCGCCCATTGAGTCCTTCATATTTAGTCGTTTTCAGCCAATATTTTGGATTTTTGAAAATTTCACTTTTTTGTGAAAATATCCACTAAATGAGGAAATAATTTGTGTGAGGGTACCCCAGGAGAGTTCCAAATGTGTGTGGGTAGAATATATATCCCACGGGGGTAAAATTGAAAAAAGTTTAAAAAATTTTTTTGGACTTAGTCATTTTTCCGGCATTTATCAGACTTTCAGATAGGGCAAATGTCAGTGAGCGTTCCGATTTCAGTTCCAGAGCGATTCGCCCAATGAGTCCTTGATATTTATTCGTTTTCAGCCAATTTTCTGTATTTTTGAAAAATTCACTTTTTTGTGAAAATATCCACTAAATGAGGGAATAATATGTGTGAGGGTACCCCAGGAGAGTTCCAAATGTGTGTGGGTAGAATATATATCCCACGCGGGTAAAATTGAAAAAAGTTGAAAAAAAATTTTTGGGACTTAGTCATTTTTCCGGCGTTTATCAGACTTTCAGATAGGGCACAGGTCAGTGAGCGTTCCGATTTCAGTTCCAGAGCGATTCGCCCATTGAGTCCTTGATATTTAGTCGTTTTCAGCCAATATTTTGGAATTTTGAAAATTTCACTTTTTTGTGAAAATATCCACTAAATGAGGGAATAATATGTGTGAGGGTACCCCAAGAGAGTTCCAAATGTGTGTGGGTAGAATTTATATCCCACGGGGGTAAAATTGAAAAAAGTTGAAAAAAAATTTTTTTTGGACTTAGTCATTTTTCCGGCATTTATCAGACTTTCAGATAGGGCAAATGTCAGTGAGCGTTCCGATTTCAGTTCCAGAGCGATTCGCCAAATGAGTCCTTGATATTTATTCGTTTTCAGCCAATTTTCTGTATTTTTGAAAAATTCACTTTTTTGTGAAAATATCCACTAAATGAGGGAATAATATGTGTGAGCGTACCCCAGGAGAGTTCCAAATGTGTGTGGGTAGAATATATATCCCACGGGGGTAAAATTGAAAAAAGTTGAAAAATTTTTTTTTTGGACTTAGTCATTTTTCCGGCGTTTATCAGACTTTCAGATAGGGCAAATGTCAGTGAGCGTTCCGATTTCAGTTCCAGAGCGATTCGCCCAATGAGTCCTTGATATTTATTCATTTTCAGCCAATTTTCTGTATTTTTGAAAAATTCACTTTTTTGTGAAAATATCCACTAAATGAGGGAATAATATGTGTGAGGGTACCCCAGGAGAGTTCCAAATGTGTGTGGGTAGAATATATATCCCACGGGGGTAAAATCGAAAAAAGTTGAAAAAAATTTTTTTTGGGACTTACTCATTTTTCCGGCATTTATCAGATTTTCAGATAGGGCAAATGTCAGTGAGCGCTCTGATTTCAGTTCCAGAGCAATTCGCCCAATGAGTCCTTGATATTTATTCGTTTTCAGCCAATTTTCTGGATTTTTGAAAATTTCACTTTTTTGTGAAAATATCCACTAAATGAGGGAATAATATGTGTGAGGGTACCCCAGAAGAATTCCAAATGTGTGTGGGTAGAATATATATCCCACGGGGGTAAAATCGAAAAAAGTTGAAAAAATTTTTTTTTTGGACTTAGTCATTTTTCCGGCGTTTATCAGACTTTCAGATAGGGCAAATGTCAGTGAGCGTTCCGATTTCAGTTCCAGAGCGATTCGCCCAATGAGTCCTTGATATTTAGTCATTTTCAGCCAATTTTCTGGATTTTTGAAAATTTCACTTTTTTGTGAAAATATCCACTAAATGAGGGAATAATATGTGTGAGGGTACCCCAAGAGAGTTCCAAATGTGTGTGGGTAGAATTTATATCCCATGGGGGTAAAATTGAAAAAAGTTGAAAAAAATTTTTTTTTGGACTTAGTCATTTTTCCGGCGTTTATCAGACTTTCAGATAGGGCAAATGTCAGTGAGCGTGCCGATTTCAGTTCCAGAGCGATTCGCCCAATGAGTCCTTGATATTTAGTCGCTTTCAGCCACTATTTTGGATTTTTGAAAATTTCACTTTTTTGTGAAAATATCCACTAAATGAGGGAATAATATGTGTGAGGGTACCCCAGGAGAGTTCAAAATGTGTGTGGGTAGAATATATATCCCACGCGGGTAAAATTGAAAAAAGTTGAAAAAAATTTTTTGGGACTTAGTAATTTTTCCGGCGTTTATCAGACTTTCAGATAGGGCAAAGGTCAGTGAGCATTCCGATTTCAGTTCCAGAGCGATTCGCCCATTGAGTCCTTCATATTTAGTCGTTTTCAGCCAATATTTTGGATTTTTGAAAATTTCACTTTTTTGTGAAAATATCCACTAAATGAGGAAATAATTTGTGTGAGGGTACCCCAGGAGAGTTCCAAATGTGTGTGGGTAGAATATATATCCCACGGGGGTAAAATTGAAAAAAGTTGAAAAAAATTTTTTTGGACTTAGTCATTTTTCCGGCATTTATCAGACTTTCAGATAGGGCAAATGTCAGTGAGCGCTCCGATTTCAGTTCCAGAGCGATTCGCCCAATGAGTCCCTGATATTTATTCGTTTTCAGCCAATTTTCTGGATTTTTGAAAAATTCACTTTTTTGTGAAAATATCCACTAAATGAGAGAATAATATGTGTGAGGGTACCCCAAGAGAGTTCCAAATGTGTGTGGGTAGAATATATATCCCATGGGGGTAAAATTGAAAAAAGTTGAAAAAAAATTTTTTTTGGACTTAGTCATTTTTCCGGCGTTTATCAGACTTTCAGATAGGGCAAATGTCAGTGAGCGTGCCGATTTCAGTTCCAGAGCGATTCGCCCAATGAGTCCTTGATATTTAGTCGTCTTCAGCCAATATTTTGGATTTTTGAAAATTTCACTTTTTTGTGAAAATATCCACTAAATGAGGGAATAATATGTGTGAGGGTACCCCAAGAGAGTTCCAAATGTGTGTGGGTAGAATTTATATCCCACGGGGGTAAAATTGAAAAAAGTTGAAAAAAAATTTTTTTTTGACTTGGTCATTTTTCCGGCATTTATCAGACTTTCAGATAGGGCAAATGTCAGTGAGCGTTCCGATTTCAGTTCCAGAGCGATTCGCCCAATGAGTCCTTGATATTTATTCGTTTTCAGCCAATTTTCTGTATTTTTGAAAAATTCACTTTTTTGTGAAAATATCCACTAAATGAGGGAATAATATGTGTGAGGGTACCCCAGGAGAGTTCCAAATGTTTGTGGGTAGAATATATATCCCACGCGGGTAAAATTGAAAAAAGTTGAAAAAAAATTTTTGGGACTTAGTCATTTTTCCGGCGTTTATCAGACTTTCAGATAGGGCACAGGTCAGTGAGCGTTCCGATTTCAGTTCCAGAGCGATTCGCCCATTGAGTCCTTGATATTTAGTCGTTTTCAGCCAATATTTTGGATTTTTGAAAATTTCACTTTTTTGTGAAAATATCCACTAAATGAGGGAATAATATGTGTGAGGGTACCCCAAGAGAGTTCCAAATGTGTGTGGGTAGAATTTATATCCCACGGGGGTAAAATTGAAAAAAGTTTAAAAAAAATTTTTTTGGGACTTAGTCATTTTTCCGGCGTTTATCAGACTTTCAGATAGGGCAAATGGCAGTGAGCATGCCGATTTCAGTTCCAGAGCGATTCCCCAATGAGTCCTTGATATTTAGTCACTTTCAGCCAATATTTTGGATTTTTGAAAATTTCACTTTTTTGTGAAAATATCCACTAAATGAGGGAATAATATGTGTGAGGGTACCCCAGGAGAGTTCCAAATGTGTGTGGGTAGAATATATATCCCACGGGGGTAAAATTGAAAAAAGTTTAAAAATTTTTTTTTTGGACTTAGTCATTTTTCCGGCGTTTATCAGACTTTCAGATAGGGCAAATGTCAGTGAGCGTTCCGATTTCAGTTCCAGAGCGATTCGCTCAATGAGTCCTTGATATTTATTCATTTTCAGCCAATTTTCTGTATTTTTGAAAAATTCACTTTTTTGTGAAAATATCCACTAAATGAGGGAATAATATGTGTGAGGGTACCCCAGGAGAGTTCCAAATGTGTGTGGGTAGAATATATATCCCACGGGGATAAAATCGAAAAAAGTTGAAAAAAATTTTTTTTGGGACTTAGTCATTTTTCCGGCATTTATCAGACTTTCAGATAGGGCAAATGTCAGTGAGCGCTCTGATTTCAGTTCCAGAGCAATTCGCCCAATGAGTCCTTGATATTTATTCGTTTTCAGCCAATTTTCTGGATTTTTGAAAATGTCACTTTTTTGTGAAAATATCCACTAAATGAGGGAATAATATGTGTGAGGGTACCCCAGAAGAGTTCCAAATGTGTGTGGGTAGAATATATATCCCATGGGGGTAAAATTGAAAAAAGTTTAAAAAAATTTTTTTTTGGACTTAGTCATTTTTCCGGCGTTTATCAGACTTTCAGATAGGGCAAATGGCAGTGAGCATGCCGATTTCAGTTCCAGAGCGATTCGCCCAATGAGTCCTTGATATTTAGTCGCTTTCAGCCACTATTTTGGAATTTTGAAAATTTCACTTTTTTGTGAAAATATCCACTAAATGAGGGAATAATATGTGTGAGGGTACCCCAGGAGAGTTCCAAATGTGTGTGGGTAGAATATATATCCCACACGGGTAAAATTGAAAAAAGTTGAAAAAAAATTTTTGGGACTTAGTCATTTTTCCAGCGTTTATCAGACTTTCAGATAGGGCAAAGGTCAGTGAGCATTCCGATTTCAGTTCCAGAGCGATTCGCCCATTGATTCCTTCATATTTAGTTGTTTTCAGCCAATATTTTGGATTTTTGAAAATTTCACTTTTTTGTGAAAATATCCACTAAATGAGGAAATAATTTGTGTGAGGGTACCCCAGAAGAGTTCCAAATGTGTGTGGGTAGAATATATATCCCACGGGGGTAAAATTGAAAAAAGTTGAAAAAAATTTTTTTGGACTTAGTCATTTTTCCGGCATTTATCAGACTTTCAGATAGGGCAAATGTCAGTGAGCGCTCCGATTTCAGTTCCAGAGCGATTCACCCAATGAGTCCCTGATATTTATTCGTTTTCAGCCAATTTTCTGGATTTTTGAAAAATTCACTTTTTTGTGAAAATATCCACTAAATGAGGGAATAATATGTGTGAGGGTACCCCAGGAGAGTTCCAAATGTGTGTGGGTAGAATATATATCCCACGGGGGTAAAATTGAAAAAAGTTGAAAAATTTTTTTTTTGGACTTAGTCATTTTTCCGGCATTTATCAGACTTTCAGATAGGGCAAATGTCAGTGAGCGCTCTGATTTCAGTTCCAGAGCAATTCGCCCAATGAGTCCTTGATATTTATTCGTTTTCAGCCAATTTTCTGGATTTTTGAAAATTTCACTTTTTTGTGAAAATATCCACTAAATGAGGGAATAATATGTGTGAGGGTACCCCAGAAGAGTTCCAAATGTGTGTGGGTAGAATATATATCCCACGGGGGTAAAATCGAAAAAAGTTGAAAAAATTTTTTTTTTGGACTTAGTCATTTTTCCGGCGTTTATCAGACTTTCAGATAGGGCAAATGTCAGTGAGCGTTCCGATTTCAGTTCCAGAGCGATTCGCCCAATGAGTCCTTGATATTTAGTCATTTTCAGCCAATTTTCTGGATTTTTGAAAATTTCACTTTTTTGTGAAAATATCCACTAAATGAGGGAATAATATGTGTGAGGGTACCCCAGGAGAGTTCCAAATGTGTGTGGGTAGAATATATATCCCACGCGGGTAAAATTGAAAAAAGTTGAAAAAAATTTTTTGGGACTTAGTAATTTTTCCGGCGTTTATCAGACTTTCAGATAGGGCAAAGGTCAGTGAGCATTCCGATTTCAGTTCCAGAGCGATTCGCCCATTGAGTCCTTCATATTTAGTCGTTTTCAGCCAATATTTAGGATTTTTGAAAATTTCACTTTTTTGTGAAAATATCCACTAAATGAGGAAATAATTTGTGTGAGGGTACCCCAGGAGAGTTCCAAATGTGTGTGGGTAGAATATATATCCCACGGGGGTAAAATTGAAAAAAGTTGAAAAAAATTTTTTTGGACTTAGTCATTTTTCCGGCATTGATCAGACTTTCAGATAGGGCAAATGTCAGTGAGCGCTCCGATTTCAGTTCCAGAGCGATTCGCCCAATGAGTCCTTGATATTTATTCGTTTTCAGCCAATTTTCTGGATTTTTGAAAAATTCACTTTTTTGTGAAAATATCCACTAAATGAGAGAATAATATGTGTGAGGGTACCCCAAGAGAGTTCCAAATGTGTGTGGGTAGAATATATATCCCATGGGGGTAAAATTGAAAAAAGTTGAAAAAAAATTTTTTTTGGACTTAGTCATTTTTCCGGCGTTTATCAGACTTTCAGATAGGGCAAATGTCAGTGAGCGTGCCGATTTCAGTTCCAGAGCGATTCGCGCAATGAGTCCTTGATATTTAGTCGTTTTCAGCCAATATTTTGGATTTTTGAAAATTTCACTTTTTTGTGAAAATATCCACTAAATGAGGGAATAATATGTGTGAGGGTACCCCAAGAGAGTTCCAAATGTGTGTGGGTAGAATTTATATCCCACGTGGGTAAAATTGAAAAAAGTTGAAAAAAAATTTTTTTTGGACTTAGTCATTTTTCCGGCGTTTATCAGACTTTCAGATAGGCCAAATGGCAGTGAGCATGCCGATTTCAGTTCCAGAGCGATTCGCCCAATGAGTCCTTGATATTTAGTCGCTTTCAGCCACTATTTTGGATTTTTGAAAATTTCACTTTTTTGTGAAAATATCCTCTAAATGAGGGAATAATATGTGTGAGGGTACCCCAGGAGAGTTCCAAATGTGTGTGGGTAGAATATATATCCCACTCGGGTAAAATTGAAAAAAGTTGAATAAAAATTTTTGGGACTTAGTCATTTTTCCGGCGTTTATCAGACTTTCAGATAGGGCAAAGGTCAGTGAGCATTCCGATTTCAGTTCCAGAGCGATTCGCCCATTGAGTCCTTCATATTTAGTCGTTTTCAGCCAATATTTTGGATTTTTGAAAATTTCACTTTTTTGTGAAAATATCCACTAAATGAGGAAATAATTTGTGTGAGGGTACCCCAGGAGAGTTCCAAATGTGTGTGGGTAGAATATATATCCCACGGGGGTAAAATTGAAAAAAGTTTAAAAAATTTTTTTGGACTTAGTCATTTTTCCGGCATTTATCAGACTTTCAGATAGGGCAAATGTCAGTGAGCGTTCCGATTTCAGTTCCAGAGCGATTCGCCCAATGAGTCCTTGATATTTATTCGTTTTCAGCCAATTTTCTGTATTTTTGAAAAATTCACTTTTTTGTGAAAATATCCACTAAATGAGGGAATAATATGTGTGAGGGTACCCCAGGAGAGTTCCAAATGTGTGTGGGTAGAATATATATCCCACGCGGGTAAAATTGAAAAAAGTTGAAAAAAAATTTTTGGGACTTAGTCATTTTTCCGGCGTTTATCAGACTTTCAGATAGGGCACAGGTCAGTGAGCGTTCCGATTTCAGTTCCAGAGCGATTCGCCCATTGAGTCCTTGATATTTAGTCGTTTTCAGCCAATATTTTGGAATTTTGAAAATTTCACTTTTTTGTGAAAATATCCACTAAATGAGGGAATAATATGTGTGAGGGTACCCCAAGAGAGTTCCAAATGTGTGTGGGTAGAATTTATATCCCACGGGGGTAAAATTGAAAAAAGTTGAAAAAAAATTTTTTTTGGACTTAGTCATTTTTCCGGCATTTATCAGACTTTCAGATAGGGCAAATGTCAGTGAGCGTTCCGATTTCAGTTCCAGAGCGATTCGCCAAATGAGTCCTTGATATTTATTCGTTTTCAGCCAATTTTCTGTATTTTTGAAAAATTCACTTTTTTGTGAAAATATCCACTAAATGAGGGAATAATATGTGTGAGCGTACCCCAGGAGAGTTCCAAATGTGTGTGGGTAGAATATATATCCCACGGGGGTAAAATTGAAAAAAGTTGAAAAATTTTTTTTTTGGACTTAGTCATTTTTCCGGCGTTTATCAGACTTTCAGATAGGGCAAATGTCAGTGAGCGTTCCGATTTCAGTTCCAGAGCGATTCGCCCAATGAGTCCTTGATATTTATTCATTTTCAGCCAATTTTCTGTATTTTTGAAAAATTCACTTTTTTGTGAAAATATCCACTAAATGAGGGAATAATATGTGTGAGGGTACCCCAGGAGAGTTCCAAATGTGTGTGGGTAGAATATATATCCCACGGGGGTAAAATCGAAAAAAGTTGAAAAAAATTTTTTTTGGGACTTACTCATTTTTCCGGCATTTATCAGATTTTCAGATAGGGCAAATGTCAGTGAGCGCTCTGATTTCAGTTCCAGAGCAATTCGCCCAATGAGTCCTTGATATTTATTCGTTTTCAGCCAATTTTCTGGATTTTTGAAAATTTCACTTTTTTGTGAAAATATCCACTAAATGAGGGAATAATATGTGTGAGGGTACCCCAGAAGAATTCCAAATGTGTGTGGGTAGAATATATATCCCACGGGGGTAAAATCGAAAAAAGTTGAAAAAATTTTTTTTTTGGACTTAGTCATTTTTCCGGCGTTTATCAGACTTTCAGATAGGGCAAATGTCAGTGAGCGTTCCGATTTCAGTTCCAGAGCGATTCGCCCAATGAGTCCTTGATATTTAGTCATTTTCAGCCAATTTTCTGGATTTTTGAAAATTTCACTTTTTTGTGAAAATATCCACTAAATGAGGGAATAATATGTGTGAGGGTACCCCAAGAGAGTTCCAAATGTGTGTGGGTAGAATTTATATCCCATGGGGGTAAAATTGAAAAAAGTTGAAAAAAATTTTTTTTTGGACTTAGTCATTTTTCCGGCGTTTATCAGACTTTCAGATAGGGCAAATGTCAGTGAGCGTGCCGATTTCAGTTCCAGAGCGATTCGCCCAATGAGTCCTTGATATTTAGTCGCTTTCAGCCACTATTTTGGATTTTTGAAAATTTCACTTTTTTGTGAAAATATCCACTAAATGAGGGAATAATATGTGTGAGGGTACCCCAGGAGAGTTCAAAATGTGTGTGGGTAGAATATATATCCCACGCGGGTAAAATTGAAAAAAGTTGAAAAAAATTTTTTGGGACTTAGTAATTTTTCCGGCGTTTATCAGACTTTCAGATAGGGCAAAGGTCAGTGAGCATTCCGATTTCAGTTCCAGAGCGATTCGCCCATTGAGTCCTTCATATTTAGTCGTTTTCAGCCAATATTTTGGATTTTTGAAAATTTCACTTTTTTGTGAAAATATCCACTAAATGAGGAAATAATTTGTGTGAGGGTACCCCAGGAGAGTTCCAAATGTGTGTGGGTAGAATATATATCCCACGGGGGTAAAATTGAAAAAAGTTGAAAAAAATTTTTTTGGACTTAGTCATTTTTCCGGCATTTATCAGACTTTCAGATAGGGCAAATGTCAGTGAGCGCTCCGATTTCAGTTCCAGAGCGATTTGCCCAATGAGTCCCTGATATTTATTCGTTTTCAGCCAATTTTCTGGATTTTTGAAAAATTCACTTTTTTGTGAAAATATCCACTAAATGAGAGAATAATATGTGTGAGGGTACCCCAAGAGAGTTCCAAATGTGTGTGGGTAGAATATATATCCCATGGGGGTAAAATTGAAAAAAGTTGAAAAAAAATTTTTTTTGGACTTAGTCATTTTTCCGGCGTTTATCAGACTTTCAGATAGGGCAAATGTCAGTGAGCGTGCCGATTTCAGTTCCAGAGCGATTCGCCCAATGAGTCCTTGATATTTAGTCGTCTTCAGCCAATATTTTGGATTTTTGAAAATTTCACTTTTTTGTGAAAATATCCACTAAATGAGGGAATAATATGTGTGAGGGTACCCCAAGAGAGTTCCAAATGTGTGTGGGTAGAATTTATATCCCACGGGGGTAAAATTGAAAAAAGTTGAAAAAAAATTTTTTTTTGACTTGGTCATTTTTCCGGCATTTATCAGACTTTCAGATAGGGCAAATGTCAGTGAGCGTTCCGATTTCAGTTCCAGAGCGATTCGCCCAATGAGTCCTTGATATTTATTCGTTTTCAGCCAATTTTCTGTATTTTTGAAAAATTCACTTTTTTGTGAAAATATCCACTAAATGAGGGAATAATATGTGTGAGGGTACCCCAGGAGAGTTCCAAATGTTTGTGGGTAGAATATATATCCCACGCGGGTAAAATTGAAAAAAGTTGAAAAAAAATTTTTGGGACTTAGTCATTTTTCCGGCGTTTATCAGACTTTCAGATAGGGCACAGGTCAGTGAGCGTTCCGATTTCAGTTCCAGAGCGATTCGCCCATTGAGTCCTTGATATTTAGTCGTTTTCAGCCAATATTTTGGATTTTTGAAAATTTCACTTTTTTGTGAAAATATCCACTAAATGAGGGAATAATATGTGTGAGGGTACCCCAAGAGAGTTCCAAATGTGTGTGGGTAGAATTTATATCCCACGGGGGTAAAATTGAAAAAAGTTTAAAAAAAATTTTTTTGGGACTTAGTCATTTTTCCGGCGTTTATCAGACTTTCAGATAGGGCAAATGGCAGTGAGCATGCCGATTTCAGTTCCAGAGCGATTCCCCAATGAGTCCTTGATATTTAGTCACTTTCAGCCAATATTTTGGATTTTTGAAAATTTCACTTTTTTGTGAAAATATCCACTAAATGAGGGAATAATATGTGTGAGGGTACCCCAGGAGAGTTCCAAATGTGTGTGGGTAGAATATATATCCCACGGGGGTAAAATTGAAAAAAGTTTAAAAATTTTTTTTTTGGACTTAGTCATTTTTCCGGCGTTTATCAGACTTTCAGATAGGGCAAATGTCAGTGAGCGTTCCGATTTCAGTTCCAGAGTGATTCGCTCAATGAGTCCTTGATATTTATTCATTTTCAGCCAATTTTCTGTATTTTTGAAAAATTCACTTTTTTGTGAAAATATCCACTAAATGAGGGAATAATATGTGTGAGGGTACCCCAGGAGAGTTCCAAATGTGTGTGGGTAGAATATATATCCCACGGGGATAAAATCGAAAAAAGTTGAAAAAAATTTTTTTTGGGACTTAGTCATTTTTCCGGCATTTATCAGACTTTCAGATAGGGCAAATGTCAGTGAGCGCTCTGATTTCAGTTCCAGAGCAATTCGCCCAATGAGTCCTTGATATTTATTCGTTTTCAGCCAATTTTCTGGATTTTTGAAAATGTCACTTTTTTGTGAAAATATCCACTAAATGAGGGAATAATATGTGTGAGGGTACCCCAGAAGAGTTCCAAATGTGTGTGGGTAGAATATATATCCCATGGGGGTAAAATTGAAAAAAGTTTAAAAAAATTTTTTTTTGGACTTAGTCATTTTTCCGGCGTTTATCAGACTTTCAGATAGGGCAAATGGCAGTGAGCATGCCGATTTCAGTTCCAGAGCGATTCGCCCAATGTGTCCTTGATATTTAGTCGCTTTCAGCCACTATTTTGGAATTTTGAAAATTTCACTTTTTTGTGAAAATATCCACTAAATGAGGGAATAATATGTGTGAGGGTACCCCAGGAGAGTTCCAAATGTGTGTGGGTAGAATATATATCCCACGCGGGTAAAATTGAAAAAAGTTGAAAAAAAATTTTTGGGACTTAGTCATTTTTCCAGCGTTTATCAGACTTTCAGATAGGGCAAAGGTCAGTGAGCATTCCGATTTCAGTTCCAGAGCGATTCGCCCATTGATTCCTTCATATTTAGTTGTTTTCAGCCAATATTTTGGATTTTTGAAAATTTCACTTTTTTGTGAAAATATCCACTAAATGAGGAAATAATTTGTGTGAGGGTACCCCAGAAGAGTTCCAAATGTGTGTGGGTAGAATATATATCCCACGGGGGTAAAATTGAAAAAAGTTGAAAAAAATTTTTTTGGACTTAGTCATTTTTCCGGCATTTATCAGACTTTCAGATAGGGCAAATGTCAGTGAGCGCTCCGATTTCAGTTCCAGAGCGATTCACCCAATGAGTCCCTGATATTTATTCGTTTTCAGCCAATTTTCTGGATTTTTGAAAAATTCACTTTTTTGTGAAAATATCCACTAAATGAGAGAATAATATGTGTGAGGGTACCCCAAGAGAGTTCCAAATGTGTGTGGGTAGAATATATATCCCATGGGGGTAAAATTGAAAAAAGTTGAAAAAAAATTTTTTTGGGACTTAGTCATTTTTCCGGCGTTTATCAGACTTTCAGATAGGGCAAATGTCAGTGAGCGTGCCGATTTCAGTTCCAGAGCGATTCGCCCAATGAGTCCTTGATATTTAGTCGTCTTCAGCCAATATTTTGGATTTTTGAAAATTTCACTTTTTTGTGAAAATATCCACTAAATGAGGGAATAATATGTGTGAGGGTACCCCAAGAGAGTTCCAAATGTGTGTGGGTAGAATTTATATCCCACGGGGGTAAAATTGAAAAAAGTTGAAAAAAAATTTTTTTGGGACTTAGTCATTTTTCCAGCGTTTATCAGACTTTCAGATAGGGCAAATGGCAGTGAGCATGCCGATTTCAGTTCCAGAGCGATTCGCCCAATGAGTCCTTGATATTTAGTCGCTTTCAGCCACTATTTTGGATTTTTGAAAATTTCACTTTTTTGTGAAAATATCCTCTAAATGAGGGAATAATATGTGTGAGGGTACCCCAGGAGAGTTCCAAATGTGTGTGGGTAGAATATATATCCCACGCGGGTAAAATTGAAAAAAGTTGAAAAAAAATTTTTGGGACTTAGTCATTTTTCCGGCGTTTATCAGACTTTCAGATAGGGCAAAGGTCAGTGAGCATTCCGATTTCAATTCCAGAGCGATTCGCCCATTGAGTCCTTCATATTTAGTCGTTTTCAGCCAATATTTTGGATTTTTGAAAATTTCACTTTGTTGTGAAAATATCCACTAAATGAGGAAATAATTTGTGTGAGGGTACCCCAGGAGAATTCCAAATGTGTGTGGGTAGAATATATATCCCACGGGGGTAAAATTGAAAAAAGTTGAAAAAAATTTTTTTGGACTTAGTCATTTTTCCGGCATTTATCAGACTTTCAGATAGGGCAAATGTCAGTGAGCGTTCCGATTTCAGTTCCAGAGCGATTCGCCCAATGAGTCCTTGATATTTATTCGTTTTCAGCCAATTTTCTGTATTTTTGAAAAATTCACTTTTTTGTGAAAATATCCACTAAATGAGGGAATAATATGTGTGAGGGTACCCCAGGAGAGTTCCAAATGTTTGTGGGTAGAATATATATCCCACGCGGGTAAAATTGAAAAAAGTTGAAAAAAAATTTTTGGGACTTAGTCATTTTTCCGGCGTTTATCAGACTTTCAGATAGGGCACAGGTCAGTGAGCGTTCCGATTTCAGTTCCAGAGCGATTCGCCCATTGAGTCCTTGATATTTAGTCGTTTTCAGCCAATATTTTGGATTTTTGAAAATTTCACTTTTTTGTGAAAATATCCACTAAATGAGGGAATAATATGTGTGAGGGTACCCCAAGAGAGTTCCAAATGTGTGTGTTGGTAGAATTTATATCCCACGGGGGTAAAATTGAAAAAAGTTTAAAAAAAATTTTTTTTGGACTTAGTCATTTTTCCGGCGTTTATCAGACTTTCAGATAGGGCAAATGGCAGTGAGCATGCCGATTTCAGTTCCAGAGCGATTCGCCCAATGAGTCCTTGATATTTAGTCACTTTCAGCCACTATTTTGGATTTTTGAAAATTTCACTTTTTTGTGAAAATATCCACTAAATGAGGAAATAATTTGTGTGAGGGTACCCCAGGAGAGTTCCAAATGTGTGTGGGTAGAATATATATCCCACGGGGGTAAAATCGAAAAAAGTTGAAAAAAATTTTTTTTGGGACTTAGTCTTTTTTCCGGCATTTATCAGACTTTCAGATAGGGCAAATGTCAGTGAGCGCTCTGATTTCAGTTCCAGAGCAATTCGCCCAATGAGTCCTTGATATTTATTCGTTTTCAGCCAATTTTCTGGATTTTTGAAAATGTCACTTTTTTGTGAAAATATCCACTAAATGAGGGAATAATATGTGTGAGGGTACCCCAGAAGAGTTCCAAATGTGTGTGGGTAGAATATATATCCCATGGGGGTAAAATTGAAAAAAGTTTAAAAAAATTTTTTTTTGGACTTAGTCATTTTTCCGGCGTTTATCAGACTTTCAGATAGGGCAAATGGCAGTGAGCATGCCGATTTCAGTTCCAGAGCGATTCGCCCAATGAGTCCTTGATATTTAGTCGCTTTCAGCCACTATTTTGGATTTTTGAAAATTTCACTTTTTTGTGAAAATATCCACTAAATGAGGGAATAATATGTGTGAGGGTACCCCAGGAGAGTTCCAAATGTGTGTGGGTAGAATATATATCCCACGCGGGTAAAATTGAAAAAAGTTGAAAAAAAATTTTTGGGACTTAGTCATTTTTCCAGCGTTTATCAGACTTTCAGATAGGGCAAAGGTCAGTGAGCATTCCGATTTCAGTTCCAGAGCGATTCGCCCATTGATTCCTTCATATTTAGTTGTTTTCAGCCAATATTTTGGATTTTTGAAAATTTCACTTTTTTGTGAAAATATCCACTAAATGAGGAAATAATTTGTGTGAGGGTACCCCAGGAGAGTTCCAAATGTGTGTGGGTAGAATATATATCCCACGGGGGTAAAATTGAAAAAAGTTGAAAAAAATTTTTTTGGACTTAGTCATTTTTCCGGCATTTATCAGACTTTCAGATAGGGCAAATGTCAGTGAGCGCTCCGATTTCAGTTCCAGAGCGATTCGCCCAATGAGTCCCTGATATTTATTCGTTTTCAGCCAATTTTCTGGATTTTTGAAAAATTCACTTTTTTGTGAAAATATCCACTAAATGAGAGAATAATATGTGTGAGGGTACCCCAAGAGAGTTCCAAATGTGTGTGGGTAGAATATATATCCCATGGGGGTAAAATTGAAAAAAGTTGAAAAAAAATTTTTTTGGGACTTAGTCATTTTTCCGGCGTTTATCAGACTTTCAGATAGGGCAAATGTCAGTGAGCGTGCCGATTTCAGTTCCAGAGCGATTCGCCCAATGAGTCCTTGATATTTAGTCGTCTTCAGCCAATATTTTGGATTTTTGAAAATTTCACTTTTTTGTGAAAATATCCACTAAATGAGGGAATAATATGTGTGAGGGTACCCCAAGAGAGTTCCAAATGTGTGTGGGTAGAATTTATATCCCACGGGGGTAAAATTGAAAAAAGTTGAAAAAAAATTTTTTTTGGACTTAGTCATTTTTCCGGCGTTTATCAGACTTTCAGATAGGGCAAATGGCAGTGAGCATGCCGATTTCAGTTCCAGAGCGATTCGCCCAATGAGTCCTTGATATTTAGTCGCTTTCAGCCACTATTTTGGATTTTTGAAAATTTCACTTTTTTGTGAAAATATCCTCTAAATGAGGGAATAATATGTGTGAGGGTACCCCAGGAGAGTTCCAAATGTGTGTGGGTAGAATATATATCCCACGCGGGTAAAATTGAAAAAAGTTGAAAAAAAATTTTTGGGACTTAGTCATTTTTCCGGCGTTTATCAGACTTTCAGATAGGGCAAAGGTCAGTGAGCATTCCGATTTCAATTCCAGAGCGATTCGCCCATTGAGTCCTTCATATTTAGTCGTTTTCAGCCAATATTTTGGATTTTTGAAAATTTCACTTTTTTGTGAAAATATCCACTAAATGAGGAAATAATTTGTGTGAGGGTACCCCAGGAGAGTTCCAAATGTGTGTGGGTAGAATATATATCCCACGGGGGTAAAATTGAAAAAAGTTGAAAAAAATTTTTTTGGACTTAGTCATTTTTCCGGCATTTATCAGACTTTCAGATAGGGCAAATGTCAGTGAGCGTTCCGATTTCAGTTCCAGAGCGATTCGCCCAATGAGTCCTTGATATTTATTCGTTTTCAGCCAATTTTCTGTATTTTTGAAAAATTCACTTTTTTGTGAAAATATCCACTAAATGAGGGAATAATATGTGTGAGGGTACCCCAGGAGAGTTCCAAATGTTTGTGGGTAGAATATATATCCCACGCGGGTAAAATTGAAAAAAGTTGAAAAAAAATTTTTGGGACTTAGTCATTTTTCCGGCGTTTATCAGACTTTCAGATAGGGCACAGGTCAGTGAGCGTTCCGATTTCAGTTCCAGAGCGATTCGCCCATTGAGTCCTTGATATTTAGTCGTTTTCAGCCAATATTTTGGATTTTTGAAAATTTCACTTTTTTGTGAAAATATCCACTAAATGAGGGAATAATATGTGTGAGGGTACCCCAAGAGAGTTCCAAATGTGTGTGGGTAGAATTTATATCCCACGGGGGTAAAATTGAAAAAAGTTTAAAAAAAATTTTTTTTGGACTTAGTCATTTTTCCGGCGTTTATCAGACTTTCAGATAGGGCAAATGGCAGTGAGCATGCCGATTTCAGTTCCAGAGCGATTCGCCCAATGAGTCCTTGATATTTAGTCACTTTCAGCCACTATTTTGGATTTTTGAAAATTTCACTTTTTTGTGAAAATATCCACTAAATGAGGAAATAATTTGTGTGAGGGTACCCCAGGAGAGTTCCAAATGTGTGTGGGTAGAATATATATCCCACGGGGGTAAAATTGAAAAAAGTTGAAAAAAATTTTTTTGGACTTAGTCATTTTTCCGGCATTTATCAGACTTTCAGATAGGGCAAATGGCAGTGAGCGTTCCGATTTCAGTTCCAGAGCGATTCGCCCAATGAGTCCTTGATATTTATTCGTTTTCAGCCAATTTTCTGTATTTTTGAAAAATTCACTTTTTTGTGAAAATATCCACTAAATGAGGGAATAATATGTGTGAGGGTACCCCAGGAGAGTTCCAAATGTGTGTGGGTAGAATATATATCCCACGGGGGTAAAATTGAAAAAAGTTGAAAAATTTTTTTTTTGGACTTAGTCATTTTTCCGGCGTTTATCAGACTTTCAGATAGGGCAAATGTCAGTGAGCGTTCCGATTTCAGTTCCAGAGCGATTCGCCCAATGAGTCCTTGATATTTATTCATTTTCAGCCAATTTTCTGTATTTTTGAAAAATTCACTTTTTTGTGAAAATATCCACTAAATGAGGGAATAATATGTGTGAGGGTACCCCAGGAGAGTTCCAAATGTGTGTGGGTAGAATATATATCCCACGGGGGTAAAATCGAAAAAAGTTGAAAAAAATTTTTTTTGGGACTTAGTCATTTTTCCGGCATTTATCAGACTTTCAGATAGGGCAAATGTCAGTGAGCGCTCTGATTTCAGTTCCAGAGCAATTCGCCCAATGAGTCCTTGATATTTATTCGTTTTCAGCCAATTTTCTGTATTTTTGAAAAATTCACTTTTTTGTGAAAATATCCACTAAATGAGGGAATAATATGTGTGAGGGTACCCCAGGAGAGTTCCAAATGTTTGTGGGTAGAATATATATCCCACGCGGGTAAAATTGAAAAAAGTTGAAAAAAAATTTTTGGGACTTAGTCATTTTTCCGGCGTTTATCAGACTTTCAGATAGGGCACAGGTCAGTGAGCGTTCCGATTTCAGTTCCAGAGCGATTCGCCCATTGAGTCCTTGATATTTAGTCGTTTTCAGCCAATATTTTGGATTTTTGAAAATTTCACTTTTTTGTGAAAATATCCACTAAATGAGGGAATAATATGTGTGAGGGTACCCCAAGAGAGTTCCAAATGTGTGTGGGTAGAATTTATATCCCACGGGGGTAAAATTGAAAAAAGTTTAAAAAAAATTTTTTTTGGACTTAGTCATTTTTCCGGCGTTTATCAGACTTTCAGATAGGGCAAATGGCAGTGAGCATGCCGATTTCAGTTCCAGAGCGATTCGCCCAATGAGTCCTTGATATTTAGTCACTTTCAGCCACTATTTTGGATTTGTGAAAATTTCACTTTTTTGTGAAAATATCCACTAAATGAGGAAATAATTTGTGTGAGGGTACCCCAGGAGAGTTCCAAATGTGTGTGGGTAGAATATATATCCCACGGGGGTAAAATCGAAAAAAGTTGAAAAAAATTTTTTTTGGGACTTAGTCATTTTTCCGGCATTTATCAGACTTTCAGATAGGGCAAATGTCAGTGAGCGCTCTGATTTCAGTTCCAGAGCAATTCGCCCAATGAGTCCTTGATATTTATTCGTTTTCAGCCAATTTTCTGGATTTTTGAAAATGTCACTTTTTTGTGAAAATATCCACTAAATGAGGGAATAATATGTGTGAGGGTACCCCAGAAGAGTTCCAACTGTGTGTGGGTAGAATATATATCCCATGGGGGTAAAATTGAAAAAAGTTTAAAAAAATTTTTTTTTGGACTTAGTCATTTTTACGGCGTTTATCAGACTTTCAGATAGGGCAAATGGCAGTGAGCATGCCGATTTCAGTTCCAGAGCGATTCGCCCAATGAGTCCTTGATATTTAGTCGCTTTCAGCCACTATTTTGGATTTTTGAAAATTTCACTTTTTTGTGAAAATATCCACTAAATGAGGGAATAATATGTGTGAGGGTACCCCAGGAGAGTTCCAAATGTGTGTGGGTAGAATATATATCCCACGCGGGTAAAATTGAAAAAAGTTGAAAAAAAATTTTTGGGACTTAGTCATTTTTCCAGCGTTTATCAGACTTTCAGATAGGGCAAAGGTCAGTGAGCATTCCGATTTCAGTTCCAGAGCGATTCGCCCATTGAGTCCTTCATATTTAGTCGTTTTCAGCCAATATTTTGGATTTTTGAAAATTTCACTTTTTTGTGAAAATATCCACTAAATGAGGAAATAATTTGTGTGAGTGTACCCCAGGAGAGTTCCAAATGTGTGTGGGTAGAATATATATCCCACGCGGGTAAAATTGAAAAAAGTTGAAAAAAATTTTTTTGGACTTAGTCATTTTTCCGGCATTTATCAGACTTTCAGATAGGGCAAATGTCAGTGAGCGTTCCGATTTCAGTTCCAGAGCGATTCGCCCAATGAGTCCTTGATATTTATTCGTTTTCAGCCAATTTTCTGTATTTTTGAAAAATTCACTTTTTTGTGAAAATATCCACTAAATGAGGGAATAATATGTGTGAGGGTACCCCAGGAGAGTTCCAAATGTTTGTGGGTAGAATATATATCCCACGCGGGTAAAATTGAAAAAAGTTGAAAAAAAATTTTTGGGACTTAGTCATTTTTCCGGCGTTTATCAGACTTTCAGATAGGGCACAGGTCAGTGAGCGTTCCGATTTCAGTTCCAGAGCGATTCGCCCATTGAGTCCTTGATATTTAGTCGTTTTCAGCCACTATTTTGGATTTTTGAAAATTTCACTTTTTTGTGAAAATATCCACTAAATGAGGGAATAATATGTGTGAGGGTACCCCAGGAGAGTTCCAAATGTGTGTGGGTAGAATATATATCCCACGCGGGTAAAATTGAAAAAAGTTGAAAAAAAATTTTTGGGACTTAGTCATTTTTCCGGCGTTTGTCAGACTTTCAGATAGGGCAAAGGTCAGTGAGCATTCCGATTTCAGTTCCAGAGTGATTCGCCCATTGAGTCCTTCATATTTAGTCGTTTTCAGCCAATATTTTGGATTTTTGAAAATTTCACTTTTTTGTGAAAATATCCACTAAATGAGGAAATAATTTGTGTGAGGGTACCCCAGGAGAGTTCCAAATGTGTGTGGGTAGAATATATATCCCACGGGGGTAAAATTGAAAAAAGTTGAAAAAAATTTTTTTGGACTTAGTCATTTTTCCGGCATTTATCAGACTTTCAGATAGGGCAAATGGCAGTGAGCGTTCCGATTTCAGTTCCAGAGCGATTCGCCCAATGAGTCCTTGATATTTATTCGTTTTCAGCCAATTTTCTGTATTTTTGAAAAATTCACTTTTTTGTGAAAATATCCACTAAATGAGGGAATAATATGTGTGAGGGTACCCCAGGAGAGTTCCAAATGTGTGTGGGTAGAATATATATCCCACGGGGGTAAAATTGAAAAAAGTTGAAAAATTTTTTTTTTGGACTTAGTCATTTTTCCGGCGTTTATCAGACTTTCAGATAGGGCAAATGTCAGTGAGCGTTCCGATTTCAGTTCCAGAGCGATTCGCCCAATGAGTCCTTGATATTTATTCATTTTCAGCCAATTTTCTGTATTTTTGAAAAATTCACTTTTTTGTGAAAATATCCACTAAATGAGGGAATAATATGTGTGAGGGTACCCCAGGAGAGTTCCAAATGTGTGTGGGTAGAATATATATCCCACGGGGGTAAAATCAAAAAAAGTTGAAAAAAATTTTTTTTGGGACTTAGTCATTTTTCCGGCATTTATCAGACTTTCAGATAGGGCAAATGTCAGTGAGCGCTCTGATTTCAGTTCCAGAGCAATTCGCCCAATGAGTCCTTGATATTTATTCGTTTTCAGCCAATTTTCTGGATTTTTGAAAATGTCACTTTTTTGTGAAAATATCCACTAAATGAGGGAATAATATGTGTGAGGGTACCCCAGAAGAGTTCCAAATGTGTGTGGGTAGAATATATATCCCATGGGGGTAAAATTGAAAAAAGTTTAAAAAAATTTTTTTTTGGACTTAGTCATTTTTCCGGCGTTTATCAGACTTTCAGATAGGGCAAATGGCAGTGAGCATGCCGATTTCAGTTCCAGAGCGATTCGCCCAATGAGTCCTTGATATTTAGTCGCTTTCAGCCACTATTTTGGATTTTTGAAAATTTCACTTTTTTGTGAAAATATCCACTAAATGAGGGAATAATATGTGTGAGGGTACCCCAGGAGAGTTCCAAATGTGTGTGGGTAGAATATATATCCCACGCGGGTAAAATTGAAAAAAGTTGAAAAAAAATTTTTGGGACTTAGTCATTTTTCCAGCGTTTATCAGACTTTCAGATAGGGCAAAGGTCAGTGAGCATTCCGATTTCAGTTCCAGAGCGATTCGCCCATTGATTCCTTCATATTTAGTTGTTTTCAGCCAATATTTTGGATTTTTGAAAATTTCACTTTTTTGTGAAAATATCCACTAAATGAGGGAATAATATGTGTGAGGGTACCCCAGGAGAGTTCCAAATGTGTGTGGGTAGAATATATATTTCACGGGGGTAAAATTGAAAAAAGTTGAAAAAAATTTTTTTGGACTTAGTCATTTTTCCGGCATTTATCAGACTTTCAGATAGGGCAAATGTCAGTGAGCGTTCCGATTTCAGTTCCAGAGCGATTCGCCCAATGAGTCCTTGATATTTATTCGTTTTCAGCCAATTTTCTGTATTTTTGAAAAATTCACTTTTTTGTGAAAATATCCACTAAATGAGGGAATAATATGTGTGAGGGTACCCCAGGAGAGTTCCAAATGTGTGTGGGTAGAATATATATCCCACGGGGGTAAAATTGAAAAAAGTTGAAAAATTTTTTTTTTGGACTTAGTCATTTTTCCGGCGTTTATCAGACTTTCAGATAGGGCAAATGTCAGTGAGCGTTCCGATTTCAGTTCCAGAGCGATTCGCCCAATGAGTCCTTGATATTTATTCGTTTTCAGCCAATTTTCTGTATTTTTGAAAAATTCACTTTTTTGTGAAAATATCCACTAAATGAGGGAATAATATGTGTGAGGGTACCCCAGGAGAGTTCCAAATGTGTGTGGGTAGAATATATATCCCACGGGGGTAAAATCGAAAAAAGTTGAAAAAAATTTTTTTTTGGACTTAGTCATTTTTCCGCCATTTATCAGACTTTCAGATAGGGCAAATGTCACTGAACGCTCTGATTTCAGTTCCAGAGCGATTCGCCCAATGAGTCCTTGATATTTAGTCGTTTTCAGCCAATAATTTGGATTTTTGAAAATTTCACTTTTTTGTGAAAATATCCACTAAATGAGGGAATAATATGTGTGAGGGTACCCCAGGAGTTCCAAATGTGTGTGGGTAGAATATATATCCCATGCGGGTAAAATTGAAAAAAGTTTAAAAAAAATTTTTGGGACTTAGTCATTTTTCCGGCGTTTATCAGACTTTCAGATAGGGCAAAGGTCAGTGAGCGTTCCGATTTCAGTTCCAGAGCGATTCGCCCAATGAGTCCTTGATATTTAGTCGTTTTCAGCCAATATTTTGGATTTTTGAAAATTTCACTTTTTTGTGAAAATATCCACTAAATGAGGGAATAATATGTGTGAGGGTACCCCAAGAGAGTTCCAAATGTGTGTGGGTAGAATTTATATCCCACGGGGGTAAAATTGAAAAAAGTTGAAAAAAAATTTTTTTTGGACTTAGTCATTTTTCCGGCGTTTATCAGACTTTCAGATAGGGCAAATGGCAGTGAGCATGCCGATTTCAGTTCCAGAGCGATTCGCCCAATGAGTCCTTGATATTTATTCGTTTTCAGCCAATTTTCTGTATTTTTGAAAAATTCACTTTTTTGTGAAAATATCCACTAAATGAGGGAATAATATGTGTGAGGGTACCCCAGGAGAGTTCCAAATGTGTGTGGGTAGAATATATATCCCACGGGGGTAAAATTGAAAAAAGTTGAAAAATTTTTTTTTTGGACTTAGTCATTTTTCCGGCGTTTATCAGACTTTCAGATAGGGCAAATGTCAGTGAGCGTTCTGATTTCAGTTCCAGAGCGATTCGCCCAATGAGTTCTTGATATTTATTCGTTTTCAGCCAATTTTCTGTATTTTTGAAAAATTCACTTTTTTGTGAAAATATCCACTAAATGAGGGAATAATATGTGTGAGGGTACCCCAGGAGAGTTCCAAATGTGTGTGGGTAGAATATATATCCCACGCGGGTAAAATTGAAAAAAGTTGAAAAAAAATTTTTGGGACTTAGTCATTTTTCCGGCGTTTATCAGACTTTCAGATAGGGCAAAGGTCAGTGAGCATTCCGATTTCAGTTCCAGAGCGATTCGCCCAATGAGTCCTTCATATTTAGTCGTTTTCAGCCAATATTTTAGATTTTTGAAAATTTCACTTTTTTGTGAAAATATCCACTAAATGAGGAAATAATTTGTGTGAGGGTACCCCAGGAGAGTTCCAAATGTGTGTGGGTAGAATATATATCCCACGGGGGTAAAATTGAAAAAAGTTGAAAAAAATTTTTTTGTACTTAGTCATTTTTCCGGCATTTATCAGACTTTCAGATAGGGCAAATGTCAGTGAGCGTTCCGATTTCAGTTCCAGAGCGATTCGCCCAATGAGTCCTTGATATTTAGTCGCTTTCAGCCACTATTTTGGATTTTTGAAAATTTCACTTTTTTGTGAAAATATCCACTAAATGAGGGAATAATATGTGTGAGGGTACCCCAGGAGAGTTCCAAATGTGTGTGGGTAGAATATATATCCCACGCGGGTAAAATTGAAAAAAGTTGAAAAAAAATTTTTGGGACTTAGTCATTTTTCCGGCGTTTATCAGACTTTCAGATAGGGCAAAGGTCAGTGAGCATTCCGATTTCAGTTCCAGAGCGATTCGCCCATTGAGTCCTTCATATTTAGTCGTTTTCAGCCAATATTTTAGATTTTTGAAAATTTCACTTTTTTGTGAAAATATCCACTAAATGAGGAAATAATTTGTGTGAGGGTACCCCAGGAGAGTTCCAAATGTGTGTGGGTAGAATATATATCCCACGGGGGTAAAATTGAAAAAAGTTGAAAAAAATTTTTTTGTACTTAGTCATTTTTCCGGCATTTATCAGACTTTCAGATAGGGCAAATGTCAGTGAGCGTTCCGATTTCAGTTCCAGAGCGATTCGCCCAATGAGTCCTTGATATTTATTCGTTTTCAGCCAATTTTCTGTATTTTTGAAAAATTCACTTTTTTGTGAAAATATCCAATAAATGAGGGAATAATATGTGTGAGGGTACCCCAGGAGAGTTCCAAATGTGTGTGGGTAGAATATATATCCCACGGGGGTAAAATTGAAAAAAGTTGAAAAATTTTTTTTTTGGACTTAGTCATTTTTCCGGCGTTTATCAGACTTTCAGATAGGGCAAATGTCAGTGAGCGTTCCGATTTCAGTTCCAGAGCGATTCGCCCAATGAGTCCTTGATATTTATTCGTTTTCAGCCAATTTTCTGTATTTTTGAAAAATTCACTTTTTTTGTGAAAATATCCACTAAATGAGGGAATAATATGTGTGAGGGTACCCCAGGAGAGTTCCAAATGTGTGTGGGTAGAATATATATCCCACGGGGGTAAAATCGAAAAAAGTTGAAAAAAATTTTTTTGGGGACTTAGTCATTTTTCCGGCATTTATCAGACTTTCAGATAGGGCAAATGTCAGTGAGCACTCTGATTTCAGTTCCAGAGCGATTCGCCCAATGAGTCCTTGATATTTAGTCGTTTTCAGCCAATATTTTGGATTTTTGAAAATTTCACTTTTTTGTGAAAATATCCACTAAATGAGGGAATAATATGTGTGAGGGTACCCCAGGAGTTCCAAATGTGTGTGGGTAGAATATATATCCCATGCGGGTAAAATTGAAAAAAGTTGAAAAAAATTTTTTGGGACTTAGTCATTTTTCCGGCGTTTATCAGACTTTCAGATAGGGCAAAGGTCAGTGAGCGTTCCGATTTCAGTTCCAGAGCGATTCGCCCAATGAGTCCTTGATATTTAGTCGTTTTCAGCCAATATTTTGGATTTTTGAAAATTTCACTTTTTTGTGAAAATATCCACTAAATGAGGGAATAATATGTGTGAGGGTACCCCAAGAGAGTTCCAAATGTGTGTGGGTAGAATTTATATCCCACGGGGGTAAAATTGAAAAAAGTTGAAAAAAAATTTTTTTTGGACTTAGTCATTTTTCCGGCGTTTATCAGACTTTCAGATAGGGCAAATGGCAGTGAGCATGCCGATTTCAGTTCCAGAGCGATTCGCCCAATGAGTCCTTGATATTTATTCGTTTTCAGCCAATTTTCTGTATTTTTGAAAAATTCACTTTTTTGTGAAAACATCCACTAAATGAGGGAATAATATGTGTGAGGGTACCCCAGGAGAGTTCCAAATGTGTGTGGGTAGAATATATATCCCACGGGGGTAAAATTGAAAAAAGTTGAAAAATTTTTTTTTTGGACTTAGTCATTTTTCCGGTGTTTATCAGACTTTCAGATAGGGCAAATGTCAGTGAGCGTTCCGATTTCAGTTCCAGAGCGATTCGCCCAATGAGTCCTTGATATTTATTCGTTTTCAGCCAATTTTCTGTATTTTTGAAAAATTCACTTTTTTGTGAAAATATCCACTAAATGAGGGAATAATATGTGTGAGGGTACCCCAGGAGAGTTCCAAATGTGTGTGGGTAGAATATATATCCCACGGGGGTAAAATCGAAAAAAGTTGAAAAAAATTTTTTTTTGGACTTAGTCATTTTTCCGGCATTTATCAGACTTTCAGATAGGGCAAATGTCAGTGAGCGCTCTGATTTCAGTTCCAGAGCGATTCGCCCAATGAGTCCTTGATATTTAGTCGCTTTCAGCCACTATTTTGGATTTTTGAAAATTTCACTTTTTTGTGAAAATATCCACTAAATGAGGGAATAATATGTGTGAGGGTACCCCAGGAGATTTCCAAATGTGTGTGGGTAGAATATATATCCCACGCGGGTAAAATTGAAAAAAGTTGAAAAAAAATTTTTGGGACTTAGTCATTTTTCCGGCGTTTATCAGACTTTCAGATAGGGCAAAGGTCAGTGAGCATTCCGATTTCAGTTCCAGAGCGATTCGCCCTTTGAGTCCTTCATATTTAGTCGTTTTCAGCCAATATTTTGGATTTTTGAAAATTTCACTTTTTTGTGAAAATATCCACTAAATGAGGAAATAATTTGTGTGAGGGTACCCCAGGAGAGTTCCAAATGTGTGTGGGTAGAATATATATCCCACGGGGGTAAAATTGAAAAAAGTTGAAAAATTTTTTTTTTGGACTTAGTCATTTTTCCGGCGTTTATCAGACTTTCAGATAGGGCAAATGTCAGTGAGCGTTCCGATTTCAGTTCCAGAGCGATTCGCCCAATGAGTCCTTGATATTTATTCGTTTTCAGCCAATTTTCTGTATTTTTGAAAAATTCACTTTTTTGTGAAAATATCCACTAAATGAGGGAATAATATGTGTGAGGGTACCCCAGGAGAGTTCCAAATGTGTGTGGGTAGAATATATATCCCACGCGGGTAAAATTGAAAAAAGTTGAAAAAAAATTTTTGGGACTTAGTCATTTTTCCAGCGTTTATCAGACTTTCAGATAGGGCAAAGGTCAGTGAGCATTCCGATTTCAGTTCCAGAGCGATTCGCCCAATGAGTCCTTCATATTTAGTCGTTTTCAGCCAATATTTTAGATTTTTGAAAATTTCACTTTTTTGTGAAAATATCCACTAAATGAGGAAATAATTTGTGTGAGGGTACCCCAGGAGAGTTCCAAATGTGTGTGGGTAGAATATATATCCGACGGGGGTAAAATTGAAAAAAGTTGAAAAAAATTTTTTTGTACTTAGTCATTTTTCCGGCATTTATCAGACTTTCAGATAGGGCAAATGTCAGTGAGCGTTCCGATTTCAGTTCCAGAGCGATTCGCCCAATGAGTCCTTGATATTTAGTCGCTTTCAGCCACTATTTTGGATTTTTGAAAATTTCACTTTTTTGTGAAAATATCCACTAAATGAGGGAATAATATGTGTGAGGGTACCCCAGGAGAGTTCCAAATGTGTGTGGGTAGAATATATATCCCACGCGGGTAAAATTGAAAAAAGTTGAAAAAAAATTTTTGGGACTTAGTCATTTTTCCGGCGTTTATCAGACTTTCAGATAGGGCAAAGGTCAGTGAGCATTCCGATTTCAGTTCCAGAGCGATTCGCCCATTGAGTCCTTCATATTTAGTCGTTTTCAGCCAATATTTTAGATTTTTGAAAATTTCACTTTTTTGTGAAAATATCCACTAAATGAGGAAATAATTTGTGTGAGGGTACCCCAGGAGAGTTCCAAATGTGTGTGGGTAGAATATATATCCCACGGGGGTAAAATTGAAAAAAGTTGAAAAAAATTTTTTTGTACTTAGTCATTTTTCCGGCATTTATCAGACTTTCAGATAGGGCAAATGTCAGTGAGCGTTCCGATTTCAGTTCCAGAGCGATTCGCCCAATGAGTCCTTGATATTTATTCGTTTTCAGCCAATTTTCTGTATTTTTGAAAAATTCACTTTTTTGTGAAAATATCCACTAAATGAGGGAATAATATGTGTGAGGGTACCCCAGGAGAGTTCCAAATGTGTGTGGGTAGAATATATATCCCACGGGGGTAAAATTGAAAAAAGTTGAAAAATTTTTTTTTTGGACTTAGTCATTTTTCCGGCGTTTATCAGACTTTCAGATAGGGCAAATGTCAGTGAGCGTTCCGATTTCAGTTCCAGAGCGATTCGCCCAATGAGTCCTTGATATTTATTCGTTTTCAGCCAATTTTCTGTATTTTTGAAAAATTCACTTTTTTTGTGAAAATATCCACTAAATGAGGGAATAATATGTGTGAGGGTACCCCAGGAGAGTTCCAAATGTGTGTGGGTAGAATATATATCCCACGGGGGTAAAATCGAAAAAAGTTGAAAAAAATTTTTTTTGGGACTTAGTCATTTTTCCGGCATTTATCAGACTTTCAGATAGGGCAAATGTCAGTGAGCGCTCTGATTTCAGTTCCAGAGCGATTCGCCCAATGAGTCCTTGATATTTAGTCGTTTTCAGCCAATATTTTGGATTTTTGAAAATTTCACTTTTTTGTGAAAATATCCACTAAATGAGGGAATAATATGTGTGAGGGTACCCCAGGAGTTCCAAATGTGTGTGGGTAGAATATATATCCCATGCGGGTAAAATTGAAAAAAGTTGAAAAAAAATTTTTGGGACTTAGTCATTTTTCCGGCGTTTATCAGACTTTCAGATAGGGCAAAGGTCAGTGAGCGTTCCGATTTCAGTTCCAGAGCGATTCGCCCAATGAGTCCTTGATATTTAGTCGTTTTCAGCCAATATTTTGGATTTTTGAAAATTTCACTTTTTTGTGAAAATATCCACTAAATGAGGGAATAATATGTGTGAGGGTACCCCAAGAGAGTTCCAAATGTGTGTGGGTAGAATTTATATCCCACGGGGGTAAAATTGAAAAAAGTTGAAAAAAAATTTTTTTTGGACTTAGTCATTTTTCCGGCGTTTATCAGACTTTCAGATAGGGCAAATGGCAGTGAGCATGCCGATTTCAGTTCCAGAGCGATTCGCCCAATGAGTCCTTGATATTTAGTCGCTTTCAGCCACTATTTTGGATTTTTGAAAATTTCACTTTTTTGTGAAAATATCCACTAAATGAGGGAATAATATGTGTGAGGGTACCCCAGGAGAGTTCCAAATGTGTGTGGGTAGAATATATATCCCACGCGGGTAAAATTGAAAAAAGTTGAAAAAAAATTTTTGGGACTTAGTCATTTTTCCGGCGTTTATCAGACTTTCAGATAGGGCAAAGGTCAGTGAGCATTCCGATTTCAGTTCCAGAGCGATTCGCCCATTGAGTCCTTCATATTTAGTCGTTTTCAGCCAATATTTTGGATTTTTGAAAATTTCACTTTTTTGTGAAAATATCCACTAAATGAGGAAATAATTTGTGTGAGGGTACCCCAGGAGAGTTCCAAATGTGTGTGGGTAGAATATATATCCCACGGGGGTAAAATTGAAAAAAGTTGTAAAATTTTTTTTTTGGACTTAGTCATTTTTCCGGCGTTTATCAGACTTTCAGATAGGGCAAATGTCAGTGAGCGTTCCGATTTCAGTTCCAGAGCGATTCGCCCAATGAGTCCTTGATATTTATTCGTTTTCAGCCAATTTTCTGTATTTTTGAAAAATTCACTTTTTTTGTGAAAATATCCACTAAATGAGGGAATAATATGTGTGAGGGTACCCCAGGAGAGTTCCAAATGTGTGTGGGTAGAATATATATCCCACGGGGGTAAAATCGAAAAAAGTTGAAAAAAATTTTTTTTGGGACTTAGTCATTTTTCCGGCATTTATCAGACTTTCAGATAGGGCAAATGTCAGTGAGCGCTCTGATTTCAGTTCCAGAGCGATTCGCCCAATGAGTCCTTGATATTTAGTCGTTTTCAGCCAATATTTTGGATTTTTGAAAATTTCACTTTTTTGTGAAAATATCCACTAAATGAGGGAATAATATGTGTGAGGGTACCCCAGGAGAGTTCCAAATGTGTGTGGGTAGAATATATATCCCACGCGGGTAAAATTGAAAAAAGTTTAAAAAAAATTTTTGGGACTTAGTCATTTTTCCGGCGTTTATCAGACTTTCAGATAGGGCAAAGGTCAGTGAGCATTCCGATTTCAGTTCCAGAGCGATTCGCCCAATGAGTCCTTCATATTTAGTCGTTTTCAGCCAATATTTTAGATTTTTGAAAATTTCACTTTTTTGTGAAAATATCCACTAAATGAGGAAATAATTTGTGTGAGGGTACCCCAGGAGAGTTCCAAATGTGTGTGGGTAGAATATATATCCCACGGGGGTAAAATTGAAAAAAGTTGAAAAAATTTTTTTTGTACTTAGTCATTTTTCCGGCATTTATCAGACTTTCAGATAGGGCAAATGTCAGTGAGCGTTCCGATTTCAGTTCCAGAGCGATTCGCCCAATGAGTCCTTGATATTTAGTCATTTTCAGCCAATTTTCTGGATTTTTGAAAATTTCACTTTTTTGTGAAAATATCCACTAAATGAGGGAATAATATGTGTGAGGGTACCCCAAGAGAGTTCCAAATGTGTGTGGGTAGAATTTATATCCCATGGGGGTAAAATTGAAAAAAGTTAAAAAAAATTTTTTATTGGACTTAGTCATTTTTCCGGCGTTTATCAGACTTTCAGATAGGGCAAATGTCAGTGAGCGTGCCGATTTCAGTTCCAGAGCGATTCGCCCAATGAGTCCTTGATATTTAGTCGCTTTCAGCCACTAATTTGGATTTTTGAAAATTTCACTTTTTTGTGAAAATATCCACTAAATGAGGGAATAATATGTGTGAGGGTACCCCAGGAGAGTTCCAAATGTGTGTGGGTAGAATATATATCCCACGCGGGTAAAATTGAAAAAAGTTGAAAAAAAATTTTTGGGACTTAGTCATTTTTCCGGCGTTTATCAGACTTTCAGATAGGGCAAAGGTCAGTGAGCATTCCGATTTCAGTTCCAGAGCGATTCGCCCATTGAGTCCTTCATATTTAGTCGTTTTCAGCCAATATTTTAGATTTTTGAAAATTTCACTTTTTTGTGAAAATATCCACTAAATGAGGAAATAATTTGTGTGAGGGTACCCCAGGAGAGTTCCAAATGTGTGTGGGTAGAATATATATCCCACGGGGGTAAAATTGAAAAAAGTTGAAAAAAATTTTTTTGTACTTAGTCATTTTTCCGGCATTTATCAGACTTTCAGATAGGGCAAATGTCAGTGAGCGTTCCGATTTCAGTTCCAGAGCGATTCGCCCAATGAGTCCTTGATATTTATTCGTTTTCAGCCAATTTTCTGTATTTTTGAAAAATTCACTTTTTTGTGAAAATATCCACTAAATGAGGGAATAATATGTGTGAGGGTACCCCAGGAGAGTTCCAAATGTGTGTGGGTAGAATATATATCCCACGGGGGTAAAATTGAAAAAAGTTGAAAAATTTTTTTTTTGGACTTAGTCATTTTTCCGGCGTTTATCAGACTTTCAGATAGGGCAAATGTCAGTGAGCGTTCCGATTTCAGTTCCAGAGCGATTCGCCCAATGAGTCCTTGATATTTATTCGTTTTCAGTCAATTTTCTGTATTTTTGAAAAATTCACTTTTTTGTGAAAATATCCACTAAATGAGGGAATAATATGTGTGAGGGTACCCCAGGAGAGTTCCAAATGTGTGTGGGTAGAATATATATCCCACAGGGGTAAAATCGAAAAAAGTTGAAAAAAATTTTTTTTGGGACTTAGTCATTTTTCCGGCATTTATCAGACTTTCAGATAGGGCAAATGTCACTGAGCGTTCCGATTTCAGTTCCAGAGCGATTCGCCCAATGAGTCCTTGATATTTAGTCATTTTCAGCCAATTTTCTGGATTTTTGAAAATTTTACTTTTTTGTGAAAATATCCACTAAATGAGGGAATAATATGTGTGAGGGTACCCCAAGAGAGTTCCAAATGTGTGTGGGTAGAATATATATCCCACGCGGGTAAAATTGAAAAAAGTTGAAAAAAATTTTTGGGACTTAGTCATTTTTCCGGCGTTTATCAGACTTTCAGATAGGGCAAAGGTCAGTGAGCGTTCCGATTTCAGTTCCAGAGCGATTCGCCCATTGAGTCCTTGATATTTAGTCGTTTTCAGCCAATATTTTGGATTTTTGAAAATTTCACTTTTTTGTGGAAATATCCACTAAATGAGGGAATAATATGTGTGAGGGTACCAAAGGAGAGTTCCAAATGTGTGTGGGTAGAATATATATCCCACGGGGGTAAAATTGAAAAAAGTTGAAAAATTTTTTTTTTGGACTTAGTCATTTTTCCGGCGTTTATCAGACTTTCAGATAGGGCAAATGTCAGTGAGCGTTCCGATTTCAGTTCCAGAGCGATTCGCCCAATGAGTCCTTGATATTTATTCGTTTTCAGCCAATTTTCTGGATTTTTGAAAAATTCACTTTTTTGTGAAAATATCCACTAAATGAGGGAATAATATGTGTGAGGGTACCCCAGGAGAGTTCCAAATGTGTGTGGGTAGAATATATATCCCACGCGGGTAAAATTGAAAAAAGTTGAAAAAAAATTTTTGGGACTTAGTCATTTTTCCGGCGTTTATCAGACTTTCAGATAGGGCAAAGGTCAGTGAGCGTTCCGATTTCAGTTCCAGAGCGATTCGCCCATTGAGTCCTTGATATTTAGTCGTTTTCAGCCAATATTTTGGATTTTTGAAAATTTCACTTTTTTGTGAAAATATCCACTAAATGAGGAAATAATTTTTGTGAGGGTACCCCAGGAGAGTTCCAAATGTGTGTGGGTAGAATATATATCCCACGGGGGTAAAATTGAAAAAAGTTGAAAAAAATTTTTTTTTGGACTTAGTAATTTTTCCGGCGTTTATCAGACTTTCAGATAGGGCAAATGTCAGTGAGCGTTCCGATTTCAGTTCCAGAGCGATTCGCCCAATGAGTCCTTGATATTTAGTCGTTTTCAGCCAATTTTCTGGATTTTTGAAAAATTCACTTTTTTGTGAAAATATCCACTAAATGAGAGAATAATATGTGTGAGGGTACCCCAAGAGAGTTCCAAATGTGTGTGGGTAGAATATATATCCCATGGGGGTAAAATTGAAAAAAGTTGAAAAAAATTTTTTTTTGGACTTAGTCATTTTTCCGGCGTTTATCAGACTTTCAGATAGGGCAAATGTCAGTGAGCGTGCCGATTTCAGTTCCAGAGCGATTCGCCCAATGAGTCCTTGATATTTAGTCGTTTTCAGCCAATATTTTGGATTTTTGAAAATTTCACTTTTTTGTGAAAATATCCACTAAATGAGGGAATAATATGTGTGAGGGTACCCCAGAAGAGTTCCAAATGTGTGTGGGTAGAATATATATCCCACGCGGGTAAAATTGAAAAAAGTTGAAAAAAAATTTTTGGGACTTAGTCATTTTTCCGGCGTTTATCAGACTTTCAGATAGGGCAAAGGTCAGTGAGCGTTCCGATTTCAGTTCCAGAGCGGTTCGCCCATTGAGTCCTTGATATTTAGTCGTTTTCAGCCAATATTTTGGATTTTTGAAAAATTCACTTTTTTGTGAAAATATCCACTAAATGAGGGAATAATATGTGTGAGGGTACCCCAGGAGAGTTCCAAATGTGTGTGGGTAGAATATATATCCCACGGGGGTAAAATTGAAAAAAGTTGAAAAATTTTTTTTTTGGACTTAGTCATTTTTCCTGCGTTTATCAGACTTTCAGATAGGGCAAATGTCAGTGAGCGTTCCGATTTCAGTTCCAGAGCGATTCGCTCAATGAGTCCTTGATATTTAGTCGTTTTCAGCCAATGTTCTGGATTTTTGAAAATTTCACTTTTTTGTGAAAATATCCACTAAATGAGGGAATAATATGTGTGAGGGTACCCCAGGAGAGTTCCAAATGTGTGTGGGCAGAATATATATCCCACGGGGGTAAAATTTAAAAAAATTTTTTTTTGGACTTAGTCATTTTTCCGGCGTTTATCAGACTTTCAGATAGGGCAAATGTCAGTGAGCGTTCCGATTTCAGTTCCAGAGCGATTCGCCCAATGAGTCCTTGATATTTATTCGTTTTCAGCCAATTTTCTGTATTTTTGAAAAATTCACTTTTTTGTGAAAATATCCACTAAATGAGGGAATAATATGTGTGAGGGTACCCCAGGAGAGTTCCAAATGTGTGTGGGTAGAATATATATCCCACGGGGGTAAAATCGAAAAAAGTTGAAAAAAATTTTTTTTTGGACTTAGTCATTTTTCCGGCGTTTATCAGACTTTCAGATAGAGCAAATGTCAGTGAGCGTTTCGATTTCAGTTCCAGAGCGATTCGCCCAATGAGTCCTTGATATTTAGTCGTTTTCAGCCAATGTTCTGGATTTTTGAAAATTTCACTTTTTTGTGAAAATATCCACTAAATGAGGGAATAATATGTGTGAGGGTACCCCAGGAGAGTTCCAAATGTGTTTGGGTAGAATATATATCCCACGCGGGTAAAATTGAAAAAAGTTGAAAAAAAAATTTTTGGACTTAGTCATTTTTCCGGCGTTTATCAGAGTTTCAGATAGGGCAAAGGTCAGTGAGCGTTCCGATTTCAGTTCCAGAGCGGTTCGCCCATTGAGTCCTTGATATTTAGTCGTTTTCAGCCAATATTTTGGATTTTTGAAAAATTCACTTTTTTGTGAAAATATCCACTAAATGAGGGAATAATATGTGTGAGGGTACCCCAGGAGAGTTCCAAATGTGTGTGGGTAGAATATATATCCCACGGGGGTAAAATTGAAAAAAGTTGAAAAATTTTTTTTTTGGACTTAGTCATTTTTCCTGCGTTTATCAGACTTTCAGATAGGGCAAATGTCAGTGAGCGTTCCGATTTCAGTTCCAGAGCGATTCGCCCAATGAGTCCTTGATATTTAGTCGTTTTCAGCCAATGTTCTGGATTTTTGAAAATTTCACTTTTTTGTGAAAATATCCACTAAATGAGGGAATAATATGTGTGAGGGTACCCCAGGAGAGTTCCAAATGTGTGTGGGCAGAATATATATCCCACGGGGGTAAAATTTAAAAAAAATTTTTTTTGGACTTAGTCATTTTTCCGGCGTTTATCAGACTTTCAGATAGGGCAAATGTCAGTGAGCGTTCCGATTTCAGTTCCAGAGCGATTCGCCCAATGAGTCCTTGATATTTATTCGTTTTCAGCCAATTTTCTGTATTTTTGAAAAATTCACTTTTTTGTGAAAATATCCACTAAATGAGGGAATAATATGTGTGAGGGTACCCCAGGAGAGTTCCAAATGTGTGTGGGTAGAATATATATCCCACGGGGGTAAAATCGAAAAAAGTTGAAAAAAATTTTTTTTTGGACTTAGTCATTTTTCCGGCATTTATCAGACTTTCAGATAGGGCAAATGTCAGTGAGCGCTCTGATTTCAGTTCCAGAGCAATTCGCCCAATGAGTCCTTGATATTTATTCGTTTTCAGCCAATTTTCTGGATTTTTGAAAATTTCACTTTTTTGTGAAAATATCCACTAAATGAGGGAATAATATGTGTGAGGGTACCCCAAGAGAGTTCCAAATGTGTGTGGGTAGAATTTATATCCCATGGGGGTAAAATTGAAAAAAGTTGAAAAAAATTTTTTTTTGGACTTAGTCATTTTTCCGGCGTTTATCAGACTTTCAGATAGGGCAAATGTCAGTGAGCGTTCCGATTTCAGTTCCAGAGCGATTCGCCCAATGAGTCCTTGATATTTAGTCGTTTTCAGCCAATTTTCTGGATTTTTGAAAAATTCACTTTTTTGTGAAAATATCCACTAAATGAGGGAATAATATGTGTGAGGGTACCCCAGGAGAGTTCCAAATGTGTGTGGGTAAAATATATATCCCACGGGGGTAAAATTGAAAAAAGTTGAAAAAAATTTTTTTTTGGACTTAGCCATTTTTCCGGCGTTTATCAGACTTTCAGATAGGGCAAATGTCAGTGAGCGTTTCGATTTCAGTTCCAGAGCGATTCGCCCAATGAGTCCTTGATATTTAGTCGTTTTCAGCCAATGTTCTGGATTTTTGAAAATTTCACTTTTTTGTGAAAATATCCACTAAATGAGGGAATAATATGTGTGAGGATACCCCAGGAGAGTTCCAAATGTGTTTGGGTAGAATATATATCCCACGCGGGTAAAATTGAAAAAAGTTGAAAAAAAAATTTTTGGACTTAGTCATTTTTCCGGCGTTTATCAGAGTTTCAGATAGGGCAAAGGTCAGTGAGCGTTCCGATTTCAGTTCCAGAGCAGTTCGCCCATTGAGTCCTTGATATTTAGTCGTTTTCAGCCAATATTTTGGATTTTTGAAAAATTCACTTTTTTGTGAAAATATCCACTAAATGAGGGAATAATATGTGTGAGGGTACCCCAGGAGAGTTCCAAATGTGTGTGGGTAGAATATATATCCCACGGGGGTAAAATTGAAAAAAGTTGAACAATTTTTTTTTTGGACTTAGTCATTTTTCCTGCGTTTATCAGACTTTCAGATAGGGCAAATGTCAGTGAGCGTTCCGATTTCAGTTCCAGAGCGATTCGCCCAATGAGTCCTTGATATTTAGTCGTTTTCAGCCAATGTTCTGGATTTTTGAAAATTTCACTTTTTTGTGAAAATATCCACTAAATGAGGGAATAATATGTGTGAGGGTACCCCAGGAGAGTTCCAAATGTGTGTGGGCAGAATATATATCCCACGGGGGTAAAATTTAAAAAAAATTTTTTTTGGACTTAGTCATTTTTCCGGCGTTTATCAGACTTTCAGATAGGGCAAATGTCAGTGAGCATTCCGATTTCAGTTCCAGAGCGATTCGCCCAATGAGTCCTTGATATTTATTCGTTTTCAGCCAATTTTCTGTATTTTTGAAAAATTCACTTTTTTGTGAAAATATCCACTAAATGAGGGAATAATATGTGTGAGGGTACCCCAGGAGAGTTCCAAATGTGTGTGGGTAGAATATATATCCCACGGGGGTAAAATCGAAAAAAGTTGAAAAAAATTTTTTTTTGGACTTAGTCATTTTTCCGGCATTTATCAGACTTTCAGATAGGGCAAATGTCAGTGAGCGCTCTGATTTCAGTTCCAGAGCAATTCGCCCAATGAGTCCTTGATATTTATTCGTTTTCAGCCAATTTTCTGGATTTTTGAAAATTTCACTTTTTTGTGAAAATATCCACTAAATGAGGGAATAATATGTGTGAGGGTACCCCAGAAGAGTTCCAAATGTGTGTGGGTAAAATATATATCCCACGGGGGTAAAATCGAAAAAAGTTGAAAAATTTTTTTTTTGGACTTAGTCATTTTTCCGGCGTTTATCAGACTTTCAGATAGGGCAAATGTCAGTGAGCGTTCCGATTTCAGTTCCAGAGCGATTCGCCCAATGAGTCCTTGATATTTAGTCATTTTCAGCCAATTTTCTGGATTTTTGAAAATTTCACTTTTTTGTGAAAATATCCACTAAATGAGGGAATAATATGTGTGAGGGTACCCCAGGAGAGTTCCAAATGTGTGTGGGTAGAATATATATCCCACGCGGGTAAAATTGAAAAAAGTTGAAAAAAAAATTTTGGGACTTAGTAATTTTTCCGGCGTTTATCAGACTTTCAGATAGGGCAAAGGTCAGTGAGCATTCCGATTTCAGTTCCAGAGCGATTCGCCCATTGAGTCCTTCATATTTAGTCGTTTTCAGCCAATATTTTAGATTTTTGAAAATTTCACTTTTTTGTGAAAATATCCACTAAATGAGGAAATAATTTGTGTGAGGGTACCCCAGGAGAGTTCCAAATGTGTGTGGGAGGAATATATATCCCACGGGGGTAAAATTGAAAAAAGTTGAAAAAAATTTTTTTTTGGACTTAGTAATTTTTCCGGCGTTTATCAGACTTTCAGATAGGGCAAATGTCAGTGAGCGTTCCGATTTCAGTTCCAGAGCGATTCGCCCAATGAGTCCTTGATATTTAGTCGTTTTCAGCCAATTTTCTGGATTTTTGAAAAATTCACTTTTTTGTGAAAATATCCACTAAATGAGAGAATAATATGTGTGAGGGTACCCCAAGAGAGTTCCAAATGTGTGTGGGTAGAATATATATCCCATGGGGGTAAAATTGAAAAAAGTTGAAAAAAATTTTTTTTTGGACTTAGTCATTTTTCCGGCGTTTATCAGACTTTCAGATAGGGCAAATGTCAGTGAGCGTGCCGATTTCAGTTCCAGAGCGATTCGCCCAATGAGTCCTTGATATTTAGTCGTTTTCAGCCAATATTTTGGATTTTTGAAAATTTCACTTTTTTGTGAAAATATCCACTAAATGAGGGAATAATATGTGTGAGGGTACCCCAGAAGAGTTCCAAATGTGTGTGGGTAGAATATATATCCCACGCGGGTAAAATTGAAAAAAGTTGAAAAAAAATTTTTGGGACTTAGTCATTTTTCCGGCGTTTATCAGACTTTCAGATAGGGCAAAGGTCAGTGAGCGTTCCGATTTCAGTTCCAGAGCGGTTCGCCCATTGAGTCCTTGATATTTAGTCGTTTTCAGCCAATATTTTGGATTTTTGAAAAATTCACTTTTTTGTGAAAATATCCACTAAATGAGGGAATAATATGTGTGAGGGTACCCCAGGAGAGTTCCAAATGTGTGTGGGTAGAATATATATCCCACGGGGGTAAAATTGAAAAAAGTTGAAAAATTTTTTTTTTGGACTTAGTCATTTTTCCTGCGTTTATCAGACTTTCAGATAGGGCAAATGTCAGTGAGCGTTCCGATTTCAGTTCCAGAGCGATTCGCTCAATGAGTCCTTGATATTTAGTCGTTTTCAGCCAATGTTCTGGATTTTTGAAAATTTCACTTTTTTGTGAAAATATCCACTAAATGAGGGAATAATATGTGTGAGGGTACCCCAGGAGAGTTCCAAATGTGTGTGGGCAGAATATATATCCCACGGGGGTAAAATTTAAAAAAATTTTTTTTTGGACTTAGTCATTTTTCCGGCGTTTATCAGACTTTCAGATAGGGCAAATGTCAGTGAGCGTTCCGATTTCAGTTCCAGAGCGATTCGCCCAATGAGTCCTTGATATTTATTCGTTTTCAGCCAATTTTCTGTATTTTTGAAAAATTCACTTTTTTGTGAAAATATCCACTAAATGAGGGAATAATATGTGTGAGGGTACCCCAGGAGAGTTCCAAATGTGTGTGGGTAGAATATATATCCCACGGGGGTAAAATCGAAAAAAGTTGAAAAAAATTTTTTTTTGGACTTAGTCATTTTTCCGGCGTTTATCAGACTTTCAGATAGAGCAAATGTCAGTGAGCGTTTCGATTTCAGTTCCAGAGCGATTCGCCCAATGAGTCCTTGATATTTAGTCGTTTTCAGCCAATGTTCTGGATTTTTGAAAATTTCACTTTTTTGTGAAAATATCCACTAAATGAGGGAATAATATGTGTGAGGGTACCCCAGGAGAGTTCCAAATGTGTTTGGGTAGAATATATATCCCACGCGGGTAAAATTGAAAAAAGTTGAAAAAAAAATTTTTGGACTTAGTCATTTTTCCGGCGTTTATCAGAGTTTCAGATAGGGCAAAGGTCAGTGAGCGTTCCGATTTCAGTTCCAGAGCGGTTCGCCCATTGAGTCCTTGATATTTAGTCGTTTTCAGCCAATATTTTGGATTTTTGAAAAATTCACTTTTTTGTGAAAATATCCACTAAATGAGGGAATAATATGTGTGAGGGTACCCCAGGAGAGTTCCAAATGTGTGTGGGTAGAATATATATCCCACGGGGGTAAAATTGAAAAAAGTTGAAAAATTTTTTTTTTGGACTTAGTCATTTTTCCTGCGTTTATCAGACTTTCAGATAGGGCAAATGTCAGTGAGCGTTCCGATTTCAGTTCCAGAGCGATTCGCCCAATGAGTCCTTGATATTTAGTCGTTTTCAGCCAATGTTCTGGATTTTTGAAAATTTCACTTTTTTGTGAAAATATCCACTAAATGAGGGAATAATATGTGTGAGGGTACCCCAGGAGAGTTCCAAATGTGTGTGGGCAGAATATATATCCCACGGGGGTAAAATTTTAAAAAAATTTTTTTTGGACTTAGTCATTTTTCCGGCGTTTATCAGACTTTCAGATAGGGCAAATGTCAGTGAGCGTTCCGATTTCAGTTCCAGAGCGATTCGCCCAATGAGTCCTTGATATTTATTCGTTTTCAGCCAATTTTCTGTATTTTTGAAAAATTCACTTTTTTGTGAAAATATCCACTAAATGAGGGAATAATATGTGTGAGGGTACCCCAGGAGAGTTCCAAATGTGTGTGGGTAGAATATATATCCCACGGGGGTAAAATCGAAAAAAGTTGAAAAAAATTTTTTTTTGGACTTAGTCATTTTTCCGGCATTTATCAGACTTTCAGATAGGGCAAATGTCAGTGAGCGCTCTGATTTCAGTTCCAGAGCAATTCGCCCAATGAGTCCTTGATATTTATTCGTTTTCAGCCAATTTTCTGGATTTTTGAAAATTTCACTTTTTTGTGAAAATATCCACTAAATGAGGGAATAATATGTGTGAGGGTACCCCAAGAGAGTTCCAAATGTGTGTGGGTAGAATTTATATCCCATGGGGGTAAAATTGAAAAAAGTTGAAAAAAATTTTTTTTTGGACTTAGTCATTTTTCCGGCGTTTATCAGACTTTCAGATAGGGCAAATGTCAGTGAGCGTTCCGATTTCAGTTCCAGAGCGATTCGCCCAATGAGTCCTTGATATTTAGTCGTTTTCAGCCAATTTTCTGGATTTTTGAAAAATTCACTTTTTTGTGAAAATATCCACTAAATGAGGGAATAATATGTGTGAGGGTACCCCAGGAGAGTTCCAAATGTGTGTGGGTAAAATATATATCCCACGGGGGTAAAATTGAAAAAAGTTGAAAAAAATTTTTTTTTGGACTTAGCCATTTTTCCGGCGTTTATCAGACTTTCAGATAGGGCAAATGTCAGTGAGCGTTTCGATTTCAGTTCCAGAGCGATTCGCCCAATGAGTCCTTGATATTTAGTCGTTTTCAGCCAATGTTCTGGATTTTTGAAAATTTCACTTTTTTGTGAAAATATCCACTAAATGAGGGAATAATATGTGTGAGGATACCCCAGGAGAGTTCCAAATGTGTTTGGGTAGAATATATATCCCACGCGGGTAAAATTGAAAAAAGTTGAAAAAAAAATTTTTGGACTTAGTCATTTTTCCGGCGTTTATCAGAGTTTCAGATAGGGCAAAGGTCAGTGAGCGTTCCGATTTCAGTTCCAGAGCAGTTCGCCCATTGAGTCCTTGATATTTAGTCGTTTTCAGCCAATATTTTGGATTTTTGAAAAATTCACTTTTTTGTGAAAATATCCACTAAATGAGGGAATAATATGTGTGAGGGTACCCCAGGAGAGTTCCAAATGTGTGTGGGTAGAATATATATCCCACGGGGGTAAAATTGAAAAAAGTTGAAAAATTTTTTTTTTGGACTTAGTCATTTTTCCTGCGTTTATCAGACTTTCAGATAGGGCAAATGTCAGTGAGCGTTCCGATTTCAGTTCCAGAGCGATTCGCCCAATGAGTCCTTGATATTTAGTCGTTTTCAGCCAATGTTCTGGATTTTTGAAAATTTCACTTTTTTGTGAAAATATCCACTAAATGAGGGAATAATATGTGTGAGGGTACCCCAGGAGAGTTCCAAATGTGTGTGGGCAGAATATATATCCCACGGGGGTAAAATTTAAAAAAAATTTTTTTTGGACTTAGTCATTTTTCCGGCGTTTATCAGACTTTCAGATAGGGCAAATGTCAGTGAGCATTCCGATTTCAGTTCCAGAGCGATTCGCCCAATGAGTCCTTGATATTTATTCGTTTTCAGCCAATTTTCTGTATTTTTGAAAAATTCACTTTTTTGTGAAAATATCCACTAAATGAGGGAATAATATGTGTGAGGGTACCCCAGGAGAGTTCCAAATGTGTGTGGGTAGAATATATATCCCACGGGGGTAAAATCGAAAAAAGTTGAAAAAAATTTTTTTTTGGACTTAGTCATTTTTCCGGCATTTATCAGACTTTCAGATAGGGCAAATGTCAGTGAGCGCTCTGATTTCAGTTCCAGAGCAATTCGCCCAATGAGTCCTTGATATTTATTCGTTTTCAGCCAATTTTCTGGATTTTTGAAAATTTCACTTTTTTGTGAAAATATCCACTAAATGAGGGAATAATATGTGTGAGGGTACCCCAGAAGAGTTCCAAATGTGTGTGGGTAAAATATATATCCCACGGGGGTAAAATCGAAAAAAGTTGAAAAATTTTTTTTTTGGACTTAGTCATTTTTCCGGCGTTTATCAGACTTTCAGATAGGGCAAATGTCAGTGAGCGTTCCGATTTCAGTTCCAGAGCGATTCGCCCAATGAGTCCTTGATATTTAGTCATTTTCAGCCAATTTTCTGGATTTTTGAAAATTTCACTTTTTTTGAAAATATCCACTAAATGAGGGAATAATATGTGTGAGGGTACCCCAGGAGAGTTCCAAATGTGTGTGGGTAGAATATATATCCCACGCGGGTAAAATTGAAAAAAGTTGAAAAAAAAATTTTGGGACTTAGTCATTTTTCCGGCGTTTATCAGACTTTCAGATAGGGCAAAGGTCAGTGAGCATTCCGATTTCAGTTCCAGAGCGATTCGCCCATTGAGTCCTTCATATTTAGTCGTTTTCAGCCAATATTTTAGATTTTTGAAAATTTCACTTTTTTGTGAAAATATCCACTAAATGAGGAAATAATTTGTGTGAGGGTACCCCAGGAGAGTTCCAAATGTGTGTGGGAGGAATATATATCCCACGGGGGTAAAATTGAAAAAAGTTGAAAAAATTTTTTTTTTGGACTTAGCCATTTTTCCGGCGTTTATCAGACTTTCAGATAGGGCAAATGTCAGTGAGCGTTTCGATTTCAGTTCCAGAGCGATTCGCCCAATGAGTCCTTGATATTTAGTCGTTTTCAGCCAATATTTTGGATTTTTGAAAATTTCACTTTTTTGTGAAAATATCCACTAAATGAGGGAATAATATGTGTGAGGGTACCCCAGGAGAGTTCCAAATGTGTGTGGGTAGAATATATATCCCACGCGGGTAAAATTGAAAAAAGTTGAAAAAAAATTTTTGGGACTTAGTCATTTTTCCGGCGTTTATCAGACTTTCAGATAGAGCAAATGTCAGTGAGCGTTTCGATTTCAGTTCCAGAGCGATTCGCCCAATGAGTCCTTGATATTTAGTCGTTTTCAGCCAATGTTCTGGATTTTTGAAAATTTCACTTTTTTGTGAAAATATCCACTAAATGAGGGAATAATATGTGTGAGGGTACCCCAGGAGAGTTCCAAATGTGTTTGGGTAGAATATATATCCCACGCGGGTAAAATTGAAAAAAGTTTAAAAAAAAATTTTTGGACTTAGTCATTTTTCCGGCGTTTATCAGAGTTTCAGATAGGGCAAAGGTCAGTGAGCGTTCCGATTTCAGTTCCAGAGCGGTTCGCCCATTGAGTCCTTGATATTTAGTCGTTTTCAGCCAATATTTTGGATTTTTGAAAAATTCACTTTTTTGTGAAAATATCCACTAAATGAGGGAATAATATGTGTGAGGGTACCCCAGGAGAGTTCCAAATGTGTGTGGGTAGAATATATATCCCACGGGGGTAAAATTGAAAAAAGTTGAAAAATTTTTTTTTTGGACTTAGTCATTTTTCCTGCGTTTATCAGACTTTCAGATAGGGCAAATGTCAGTGAGCGTTCCGATTTCAGTTCCAGAGCGATTCGCTCAATGAGTCCTTGATATTTAGTCGTTTTCAGCCAATGTTCTGGATTTTTGAAAATTTCACTTTTTTGTGAAAATATCCACTAAATGAGGGAATAATATGTGTGAGGGTACCCCAGGAGAGTTCCAAATGTGTGTGGGCAGAATATATATCCCACGGGGGTAAAATTTAAAAAAATTTTTTTTTGGACTTAGTCATTTTTCCGGCGTTTATCAGACTTTCAGATAGGGCAAATGTCAGTGAGCGTTCCGATTTCAGTTCCAGAGCGATTCGCCCAATGAGTCCTTGATATTTATTCGTTTTCAGCCAATTTTCTGTATTTTTGAAAAATTCACTTTTTTGTGAAAATATCCACTAAATGAGGGAATAATATGTGTGAGGGTACCCCAGGAGAGTTCCAAATGTGTGTGGGTAGAATATATATCCCACGGGGGTAAAATCGAAAAAAGTTGAAAAAAATTTTTTTTTGGACTTAGTCATTTTTCCGGCGTTTATCAGACTTTCAGATAGAGCAAATGTCAGTGAGCGTTTCGATTTCAGTTCCAGAGCGATTCGCCCAATGAGTCCTTGATATTTAGTCGTTTTCAGCCAATGTTCTGGATTTTTGAAAATTTCACTTTTTTGTGAAAATATCCACTAAATGAGGGAATAATATGTGTGAGGGTACCCCAGGAGAGTTCCAAATGTGTTTGGGTAGAATATATATCCCACGCGGGTAAAATTGAAAAAAGTTGAAAAAAAAATTTTTGGACTTAGTCATTTTTCCGGCGTTTATCAGAGTTTCAGATGGGGCAAAGGTCAGTGAGCGTTCCGATTTCAGTTCCAGAGCGGTTCGCCCATTGAGTCCTTGATATTTAGTCGTTTTCAGCCAATATTTTGGATTTTTGAAAAATTCACTTTTTTGTGAAAATATCCACTAAATGAGGGAATAATATGTGTGAGGGTACCCCAGGAGAGTTCCAAATGTGTGTGGGTAGAATATATATCCCACGGGGGTAAAATTGAAAAAAGTTGAAAAATTTTTTTTTTGGACTTAGTCATTTTTCCTGCGTTTATCAGACTTTCAGATAGGGCAAATGTCAGTGAGCGTTCCGATTTCAGTTCCAGAGCGATTCGCCCAATGAGTCCTTGATATTTAGTCGTTTTCAGCCAATGTTCTGGATTTTTGAAAATTTCACTTTTTTGTGAAAATATCCACTAAATGAGGGAATAATATGTGTGAGGGTACCCCAGGAGAGTTCCAAATGTGTGTGGGCAGAATATATATCCCACGGGGGTAAAATTTAAAAAAAATTTTTTTTGGACTTAGTCATTTTTCCGGCGTTTATCAGACTTTCAGATAGGGCAAATGTCAGTGAGCGTTCCGATTTCAGTTCCAGAGCGATTCGCCCAATGAGTCCTTGATATTTATTCGTTTTCAGCCAATTTTCTGTATTTTTGAAAAATTCACTTTTTTGTGAAAATATCCACTAAATGAGGGAATAATATGTGTGAGGGTACCCCAGGAGAGTTCCAAATGTGTGTGGGTAGAATATATATCCCACGGGGGTAAAATCGAAAAAAGTTGAAAAAAATTTTTTTTTGGACTTAGTCATTTTTCCGGCATTTATCAGACTTTCAGATAGGGCAAATGTCAGTGAGCGCTCTGATTTCAGTTCCAGAGCAATTCGCCCAATGAGTCCTTGATATTTATTCGTTTTCAGCCAATTTTCTGGATTTTTGAAAATTTCACTTTTTTGTGAAAATATCCACTAAATGAGGGAATAATATGTGTGAGGGTACCCCAAGAGAGTTCCAAATGTGTGTGGGTAGAATTTATATCCCATGGGGGTAAAATTGAAAAAAGTTGAAAAAAATTTTTTTTTGGACTTAGTCATTTTTCCGGCGTTTATCAGACTTTCAGATAGGGCAAATGTCAGTGAGCGTTCCGATTTCAGTTCCAGAGCGATTCGCCCAATGAGTCCTTGATATTTAGTCGTTTTCAGCCAATTTTCTGGATTTTTGAAAAATTCACTTTTTTGTGAAAATATCCACTAAATGAGGGAATAATATGTGTGAGGGTACCCCAGGAGAGTTCCAAATGTGTGTGGGTAAAATATATATCCCACGGGGGTAAAATTGAAAAAAGTTGAAAAAAATTTTTTTTTGGACTTAGCCATTTTTCCGGCGTTTATCAGACTTTCAGATAGGGCAAATGTCAGTGAGCGTTTCGATTTCAGTTCCAGAGCGATTCGCCCAATGAGTCCTTGATATTTAGTCGTTTTCAGCCAATGTTCTGGATTTTTGAAAATTTCACTTTTTTGTGAAAATATCCACTAAATGAGGGAATAATATGTGTGAGGATACCCCAGGAGAGTTCCAAATGTGTTTGGGTAGAATATATATCCCACGCGGGTAAAATTGAAAAAAGTTGAAAAAAAAATTTTTGGACTTAGTCATTTTTCCGGCGTTTATCAGAGTTTCAGATAGGGCAAAGGTCAGTGAGCGTTCCGATTTCAGTTCCAGAGCAGTTCGCCCATTGAGTCCTTGATATTTAGTCGTTTTCAGCCAATATTTTGGATTTTTGAAAAATTCACTTTTTTGTGAAAATATCCACTAAATGAGGGAATAATATGTGTGAGGGTACCCCAGGAGAGTTCCAAATGTGTGTGGGTAGAATATATATCCCACGGGGGTAAAATTGAAAAAAGTTGAACAATTTTTTTTTTGGACTTAGTCATTTTTCCTGCGTTTATCAGACTTTCAGATAGGGCAAATGTCAGTGAGCGTTCCGATTTCAGTTCCAGAGCGATTCGCCCAATGAGTCCTTGATATTTAGTCGTTTTCAGCCAATGTTCTGGATTTTTGAAAATTTCACTTTTTTGTGAAAATATCCACTAAATGAGGGAATAATATGTGTGAGGGTACCCCAGGAGAGTTCCAAATGTGTGTGGGCAGAATATATATCCCACGGGGGTAAAATTTAAAAAAAATTTTTTTTGGACTTAGTCATTTTTCCGGCGTTTATCAGACTTTCAGATAGGGCAAATGTCAGTGAGCATTCCGATTTCAGTTCCAGAGCGATTCGCCCAATGAGTCCTTGATATTTATTCGTTTTCAGCCAATTTTCTGTATTTTTGAAAAATTCACTTTTTTGTGAAAATATCCACTAAATGAGGGAATAATATGTGTGAGGGTACCCCAGGAGAGTTCCAAATGTGTGTGGGTAGAATATATATCCCACGGGGGTAAAATCGAAAAAAGTTGAAAAAAATTTTTTTTTGGACTTAGTCATTTTTCCGGCATTTATCAGACTTTCAGATAGGGCAAATGTCAGTGAGCGCTCTGATTTCAGTTCCAGAGCAATTCGCCCAATGAGTCCTTGATATTTATTCGTTTTCAGCCAATTTTCTGGATTTTTGAAAATTTCACTTTTTTGTGAAAATATCCACTAAATGAGGGAATAATATGTGTGAGGGTACCCCAGAAGAGTTCCAAATGTGTGTGGGTAAAATATATATCCCACGGGGGTAAAATCGAAAAAAGTTGAAAAATTTTTTTTTTGGACTTAGTCATTTTTCCGGCGTTTATCAGACTTTCAGATAGGGCAAATGTCAGTGAGCGTTCCGATTTCAGTTCCAGAGCGATTCGCCCAATGAGTCCTTGATATTTAGTCATTTTCAGCCAATTTTCTGGATTTTTGAAAATTTCACTTTTTTGTGAAAATATCCACTAAATGAGGGAATAATATGTGTGAGGGTACCCCAGGAGAGTTCCAAATGTGTGTGGGTAGAATATATATCCCACGCGGGTAAAATTGAAAAAAGTTGAAAAAAAAATTTTGGGACTTAGTAATTTTTCCGGCGTTTATCAGACTTTCAGATAGGGCAAAGGTCAGTGAGCATTCCGATTTCAGTTCCAGAGCGATTCGCCCATTGAGTCCTTCATATTTAGTCGTTTTCAGCCAATATTTTAGATTTTTGAAAATTTCACTTTTTTGTGAAAATATCCACTAAATGAGGAAATAATTTGTGTGAGGGTACCCCAGGAGAGTTCCAAATGTGTGTGGGAGGAATATATATCCCACGGGGGTAAAATTGAAAAAAGTTGAAAAAATTTTTTTTTTGGACTTAGCCATTTTTCCGGCGTTTATCAGACTTTCAGATAGGGCAAAAGTCAGTGAGCGTTTCGATTTCAGTTCAAGAGCGATTCGCCCAATGAGTCCTTGATATTTAGTCGTTTTCAGCCAATGTTCTGGATTTTTGAAAATTTCACTTTTTTGTGAAAATATCCACTAAATGAGGAAATAATTTGTGTGAGGGTACCCCAGGAGAGTTCCAAATGTGTGTGGGTAGAATATATATCCCACGGGGGTAAAATTGAAAAAAGTTGAAAAAAATTTTTTTGGACTTAGTCATTTTTCCGGCATTTATCAGACTTTCAGATAGGGCAAATGTCAGTGAGCACTCCGATTTCAGTTCCAGAGCGATTCGCCCAATGAGTCCTTGATATTTATTCGTTTTCAGCCAATTTTCTGTATTTTTGAAAAATTCACTTTTTTGTGAAAATATCCACTAAATGAGGGAATAATATGTGTGAGGGTACCCCAGGAGAGTTCCAAATGTGTGTGGGTAGAATATATATCCCACGGGGGTAAAATCGAAAAAAGTTGAAAAAAATTTTTTTTTGGACTTAGTCATTTTTCCGGCATTTATCAGACTTTCAGATAGGGCAAATGTCAGTGAGCGCTCTGATTTCAGTTCCAGAGCAATTCGCCCAATGAGTCCTTGATATTTATTCGTTTTCAGCCAATTTTCTGGATTTTTGAAAATTTCACTTTTTTGTGAAAATATCCACTAAATGAGGGAATAATATGTGTGAGGGTACCCCAAGAGAGTTCCAAATGTGTGTGGGTAGAATTTATATCCCATGGGGGTAAAATTGAAAAAAGTTGAAAAAAATTTTTTTTTGGACTTAGTCATTTTTCCGGCGTTTATCAGACTTTCAGATAGGGCAAATGTCAGTGAGCGTTCCGATTTCAGTTCCAGAGCGATTCGCCCAATGAGTCCTTGATATTTAGTCGTTTTCAGCCAATTTTCTGGATTTTTGAAAAATTCACTTTTTTGTGAAAATATCCACTAAATGAGGGAATAATATGTGTGAGGGTACCCCAGGAGAGTTCCAAATGTGTGTGTGTAAAATATATATCCCACGGGGGTAAAATTGAAAAAAGTTGAAAAAAATTTTTTTTTGGACTTAGCCATTTTTCCGGCGTTTATCAGACTTTCAGATAGGGCAAATGTCAGTGAGCTTTTCGATTTCAGTTCCAGAGCGATTCGCCCAATGAGTCCTTGATATATAGTCGTTTTCAGCCAATGTTCTGGATTTTTGAAAATTTCACTTTTTTGTGAAAATATCCACTAAATGAGGGAATAATATGTGTGAGGGTACCCCAGGAGAGTTCCAAATGTGTTTGGGTAGAATATATATCCCACGCGGGTAAAATTGAAAAAAGTTGAAAAAAAAATTTTTGGACTTAGTCATTTTTCCGGCGTTTATCAGAGTTTCAGATAGGGCAAAGGTCAGTGAGCGTTCCGATTTCAGTTCCAGAGCAGTTCGCCCATTGAGTCCTTGATATTTAGTCGTTTTCAGCCAATATTTTGGATTTTTGAAAAATTCACTTTTTTGTGAAAATATCCACTAAATGAGGGAATAATATGTGTGAGGGTACCCCAGGAGAGTTCCAAATGTGTGTGGGTAGAATATATATCCCACGGGGGTAAAATTGAAAAAAGTTGAAAAATTTTTTTTTTGGACTTAGTCATTTTTCCTGCGTTTATCAGACTTTCAGATAGGGCAAATGTCAGTGAGCGTTCCGATTTCAGTTCCAGAGCGATTCGCCCAATGAGTCCTTGATATTTAGTCGTTTTCAGCCAATGTTCTGGATTTTTGAAAATTTCACTTTTTTGTGAAAATATCCACTAAATGAGGGAATAATATGTGTGAGGGTACCCCAGGAGAGTTCCAAATGTGTGTGGGCAGAATATATATCCCATGGGGGTAAAATTTAAAAAAAATTTTTTTTGGACTTAGTCATTTTTCCGGCGTTTATCAGACTTTCAGATAGGGCAAATGTCAGTGAGCATTCCGATTTCAGTTCCAGAGCGATTCGCCCAATGAGTCCTTGATATTTATTCGTTTTCAGCCAATTTTCTGTATTTTTGAAAAATTCACTTTTTTGTGAAAATATCCACTAAATGAGGGAATAATATGTGTGAGGGTACCCCAGGAGAGTTCCAAATGTGTGTGGGTAGAATATATATCCCACGGGGGTAAAATCGAAAAAAGTTGAAAAAAATTTTTTTTTGGACTTAGTCATTTTTCCGGCATTTATCAGACTTTCAGATAGGGCAAATGTCAGTGAGCGCTCTGATTTCAGTTCCAGAGCAATGCGCCCAATGAGTCCTTGATATTTATTCGTTTTCAGCCAATTTTCTGGATTTTTGAAAATTTCACTTTTTTGTGAAAATATCCACTAAATGAGGGAATAATATGTGTGAGGGTACCCCAGAAGAGTTCCAAATGTGTGTGGGTAAAATATATATCCCACGGGGGTAAAATCGAAAAAAGTTGAAAAATTTTTTTTTTGGACTTAGTCATTTTTCCGGCGTTTATCAGACTTTCAGATAGGGCAAATGTCAGTGAGCGTTCCGATTTCAGTTCCAGAGCGATTCGCCCAATGAGTCCTTGATATTTAGTCATTTTCAGCCAATTTTCTGGATTTTTGAAAATTTCACTTTTTTGTGAAAATATCCACTAAATGAGGGAATAATATGTGTGAGGGTACCCCAGGAGAGTTCCAAATGTGTGTGGGTAGAATATATATCCCACGCGGGTAAAATTGAAAAAAGTTGAAAAAAAAATTTTGGGACTTAGTAATTTTTCCGGCGTTTATCAGACTTTCAGATAGGGCAAAGGTCAGTGAGCATTCCGATTTCAGTTCCAGAGCGATTCGCCCATTGAGTCCTTCATATTTAGTCGTTTTCAGCCAATATTTTAGATTTTTGAAAATTTCACTTTTTTGTGAAAATATCCACTAAATGAGGAAATAATTTGTGTGAGGGTACCCCAGGAGAGTTCCAAATGTGTGTGGGAGGAATATATATCCCACGGGGGTAAAATTGAAAAAAGTTGAAAAAAATTTTTTTTTGGACTTAGCCATTTTTCCGGCGTTTATCAGACTTTCAGATAGGGCAAATGTCAGTGAGCGTTTCGATTTCAGTTCCAGAGCGATTCGCCCAATGAGTCCTTGATATTTAGTCATTTTCAGCCAATTTTCTGGATTTTTGAAAAATTCACTTTTTTGTGAAAATATCCACTAAATGAGGGAATAATATGTGTGAGGGTACCAAAGGAGAGTTGCAAATGTGTGTGGGAAGAATATATATCCCACGGGGGTAAAATTGAAAAAAATTTTTTTTTGGACTTAGTCATTTTTCCGGCTTTTATCAGACTTTCAGATAGGAGAAAGGTCAGTGAACGTTGCAATTTCAGTTCCAGAGCGATTAGTCCAATGAGTCCTTGATATTTAGTCGTTTTCAGCCAATTTTCTGGATTTTTTAAAATTTCACTCTTTTGTGAAAATATCCACTAAATGAGGGAATAATATGTGTGAGGGTACCCCAGGAGAGTTCCAAATGTGTGTGGGTAAAATATATATCCCACGGGGGTAAAATTGAAAAAAGTTGAAAAAAATTTTTTTTTGGACTTAGCCATTTTTCCGGCGTTTATCAGACTTTCAGATAGGGCAAATGTCAGTGAGCGTTTCGATTTCAGTTCCAGAGCGATTCGCCCAATGAGTCCTTGATATTTAGTCGTTTTCAGCCAATGTTCTGGATTTTTGAAAATTTCACTTTTTTGTGAAAATATCCACTAAATGAGGGAATAATATGTTTGAGGGTACCCCAGGAGAGTTCCAAATGTGTTTGGGTAGAATATATATCCCACGCGGGTAAAATTGAAAAAAGTTGAAAAAAAAATTTTTGGACTTAGTCATTTTTCCGGCGTTTATCAGAGTTTCAGATAGGGCAAAGGTCAGTGAGCGTTCCGATTTCAGTTCCAGAGCGGTTCGCCCATTGAGTCCTTGATATTTAGTCGTTTTCAGCCAATATTTTGGATTTTTGAAAAATTCACTTTTTTGTGAAAATATCCACTAAATGAGGGAATAATATGTGTGAGGGTACCCCAGGAGAGTTCCAAATGTGTGTGGGTAGAATATATATCCCACGGGGGTAAAATTGAAAAAAGTTGAAAAATTTTTTTTTTGGACTTAGTCATTTTTCCTGCGTTTATCAGACTTTCAGATAGGGCAAATGTCAGTGAGCGTTCCGATTTCAGTTCCAGAGCGATTCGCCCAATGAGTCCTTGATATTTAGTCGTTTTCAGCCAATGTTCTGGATTTTTGAAAATTTCACTTTTTTGTGAAAATATCCACTAAATGAGGGAATAATATGTGTGAGGGTACCCCAGGAGAGTTCCAAATGTGTGTGGGCAGAATATGTATCCCACGGGGGTAAAATTTAAAAAAATTTTTTTTGGGACTTAGTCATTTTTCCGGCGTTTATCAGACTTTCAGATAGGGCAAATGTCAGTGAGCGTTCCGATTTCAGTTCCAGAGCGATTCGCCCAATGAGTCCTTGATATTTATTCGTTTTCAGCCAATTTTCTGTATTTTTGAAAAATTCACTTTTTTGTGAAAATATCCACTAAATGAGGGAATAATATGTGTGAGGGTACCCCAGGAGAGTTCCAAATGTGTGTGGGTAGAATATATATCCCACGGGGGTAAAATCGAAAAAAGTTGAAAAAAATTTTTTTTTGGACTTAGTCATTTTTCCGCAATTTATCAGACTTTCAGATAGGGCAAATGTCAGTGAGCGTGCCGATTTCAGTTCCAGAGCGATTCGCCCAATGAGTCCTTGATATTTAGTCGCTTTCAGCCACTATTTTGGATTTTTGAAAATTTCACTTTTTTGTGAAAATATCCACTAAATGAGGGAATAATATGTGTGAGGGTACACCAGGAGAGTTCCAAATGTGTGTGGGTAGAATATATCCCACGCGGGTAAAATTGAAAAAAGTTGAAAAAAAAATTTTGGGACTTAGTCATTTTTCCGGCGTTTATCAGACTTTCAGATAGGGCAAAGGTCAGTGAGCATTCCGATTTCAGTTCCAGAGCGATTCGCCCATTGAGTCCTTCATATTTAGTCGTTTTCAGCCAATATTTTAGATTTTTGAAAATTTCACTTTTTTGTGAAAATATCCACTAAATGAGGAAATAATTTGTGTGAGGGTACCCCAGGAGAGTTCCAAATGTGTGTGGGTAGAATATATATCCCACGTGGGTAAAATTGAAAAAAGTTGAAAAAAATTTTTTTGTACTTAGTCATTTTTCCGGCATTTATCAGACTTTCAGATAGGGCAAATGTCAGTGAGCGTGCCGATTTCAGTTCCAGAGCGATTCGCCCAATGAGTCCTTGATATTTAGTCGTTTTCAGCCAATATTTTGGATTTTTGAAAATTTCACTTTTTTGTGAAAATATCCACTAAATGAGGGAATAATATGTGTGAGGGTACCCCAGGAGAGTTCCAAATGTGTGTGGGTAGAATATATATCCCACGGGGGTAAAATTGAAAAAAGTTGAAAAAAATTTTTTTTTGGACTTAGTAATTTTTCCGGCGTTTATCAGACTTTCAGATAGGGCACATGTCAGTGAGCGTTCCGATTTCAGTTCCAGAGCGATTCGCCCAATGAGTCCTTGATATTTATTCGTTTTCAGCCAATTTTCTGTATTTTTGAAAAATTCACTTTTTTGTGAAAATATCCACTAAATGAGGGAATAATATGTGTGAGGGTACCCCAGGAGAGTTCCAAATGTGTGTGGGTAGAATATATATCCCACGGGGGTAAAATTGAAAAAAGATGAAAAATTTTTTTTTTGGACTTAGTAATTTTTCCTGCGTTTATAAGACTTTCAGATAGGGCAAATGTCAGTGAGCGTTCCGATTTCAGTTCCAGAGCGATTCGCCCAATGAGTCCTTGATATTTAGTCGTTTTCAGCCAATGTTCTGGATTTTTGAAAATTTCACTTTTTTGTGAAAATATCCACTAAATGAGGGAATAATATGTGTGAGGGTACCCCAGGAGAGTTCCAAATGTGTGTGGGCAGAATATATATCCCACGGGGGTAAAATTTAAAAAAAATTTTTTTTGGACTTAGTCATTTTTCCGGCGTTTATCAGACTTTCAGATAGGGCAAATGTCAGTGAGCGTTCCGATTTCAGTTCCAGAGCGATTCGCCCAATGAGTCCTTGATATTTATTCGTTTTCAGCCAATTTTCTGTATTTTTGAAAAATTCACTTTTTTGTGAAAATATCCACTAAATGAGGGAATAATATGTGTGAGGGTACCCCAGGAGAGTTCCAAATGTGTGTGGGTAGAATATATATCCCACGGGGGTAAAATCGAAAAAAGGTGAAAAAAATTTTTTTTTGGACTTAGTCATTTTTCCGCAATTTATCAGACTTTCAGATAGGGCAAATGTCAGTGAGCGCTCTGATTTCAGTTCCAGAGCAATTCGCCCAATGAGTCCTTGATATTTATTCGTTTTCAGCCAATTTTCTGGATTTTTGAAAATTTCACTTTTTTGTGAAAATATCCACTAAATGAGGGAATAATATGTGTGAGGGTACCCCAGAAGAGTTCCAAATGTGTGTGGGTAGAATATATATCCCACGGGGGTAAAATCGAAAAAAGTTGAAAAATTTTTTTTTTGGACTTAGTCATTTTTCCGGCGTTTATCAGACTTTCAGATAGGGCAAATGTCAGTGAGCGTTCCGATTTCAGTTCCAGAGCGATTCGCCCAATGAGTCCTTGATATTTATTCGTTTTCAGCCAATTTTCTGTATTTTTGAAAAATTTACTTTTTTGTGAAAATATCCACTAAATGAGGGAATAATATGTGTGAGGGTACCCCAAGAGAGTTCCAAATGTGTGTGGGTAGAATATATATCCCATGGGGGTAAAATTGAAAAAAGTTGAAAAAAAATTTTTTTTGGACTTAGTCATTTTTCCGGCGTTTATCAGACTTTCAGATAGGGCAAATGTCAGTGAGCGTGCCGATTTCAGTTCCAGAGCGATTCGCCCAATGAGTCCTTGATATTTATTCGTTTTCAGCCAATTTTCTGTATTTTTGAAAAATTCACTTTTTTGTGAAAATATCCACTAAATGAGGGAATAATATGTGTGAGGGTACCCCAGGAGAGTTCCAAATGTGTGTGGGTAGAATATATATCCCACGCGGGTAAAATTGAAAAAAGTTGAAAAAAAAATTTTGGGACTTAGTCATTTTTCCGGCGTTTATCAGACTTTCAGATAGGGCAAAGGTCAGATTTCAGTTCCAGAGCGATTCGCCCATTGAGTCCTTCATATTTAGTCGTTTTCAGCCAATGTTTTAGATTTTTGAAAATTTCACTTTTTTGTGAAAATATCCACTAAATGAGGAAATAATTTTTGTGAGGGTACCCCAGGAGAGTTCCAAATGTGTGTGGGTAGAATATATATCCCACGGGGGTAAAATTGAAAAAAGTTGAAAAAAATTTTTTGTACTTAGTCATTTTTCCGGCGTTTATCAGACTTTCAGATAGGGCAAAGGTCAGTGAGCGTTCCGATTTCAGTTCCAGAGCGATTCGCCCATTGAGTCCTTGATATTTAGTCGTTTTCAGCCAATATTTTGGATTTTTGAAAATTTCACTTTTTTGTGAAAATATCCACTAAATGAGGAAATAATTTTTGTGAGGGTACCCCAGGAGAGTTCCAAATGTGTGTGGGTAGAATATATATCCCACGGGGGTAAAATTGAAAAAAGTTGAAAAAAATTTTTTTTTGGACTTAGTAATTTTTCCGGCGTTTATCAGACTTTCAGATAGGGCACATGTCAGTGAGCGTTCTGATTTCAGTTCCAGAGCGATTCGCCCAATGAGTCCTTGATATTTAGTCATTTTCAGCCAATTTTCTGGATTTTTGAAAAATTCACTTTTTTGTGAAAATATCCACTAAATGAGGGAATAATATGTGTGAGGGTACCAAAGGAGAGTTCCAAATGTGTGTGGGTAGAATATATATCCCACGGGGGTAAAATTGAAAAAAAATTTTTTTTGGACTTAGTCATTTTTCCGGCGTTTATCAGACTTTCAGATAGGAGAAAGGTCAGTGAACGTTGCAATTTCAGTTCCAGAGCGATTCGTCCAATGAGTCCTTGATATTTAGTCGTTTTCAGCCAATTTTCTGGATTTTTTAAAATTTCACTCTTTTGTGAAAATATCCACTAAATGAGGGAATAATATGTGTAAGGGTACCCCAGGAGAGTTGCAAATGTGTGTGGGTAGAATATATATCCCACGGGGGTAAAATTGAAAAAAGTTGAAAAATTTTTTTTTTGGACTTAGTCATTTTTCCGGCGTTTATCAGACTTTCAGATAGGGCAAATGTCAGTGAGCATTCCGATTTCAGTTCCAGAGCGATTCGCCCAATGAGTCCTTGATATTTAGTCGTTTTCAGCCAATTTTCTGGATTTTTGAAAAATTCACTTTTTTGTGAAAATATCCACTAAATGAGGGAATAATATGTGTGAGGGTACCCCAGGAGAGTTCCAAATGTGTGTGGGTAAAATATATATCCCACGGGGGTAAAATTGAAAAAAGTTGAAAAAAATTTTTTTTTGGACTTAGCCATTTTTCCGGCGTTTATCAGACTTTCAGATAGGGCAAATGTCAGTGAGCGTTTCGATTTCAGTTCCAGAGCGATTCGCCCAATGAGTCCTTGATATTTAGTCGTTTTCAGCCAATGTTCTGGATTTTTGAAAATTTCACTTTTTTGTGAAAATATCCACTAAATGAGGGAATAATATGTGTGAGGGTACCCCAGGAGAGTTCCAAATGTGTGTGGGTAAAATATATATCACATGAGGGTAAAATTGAAAAAAGTTGAAAAAAAATTTTTTTTGCACTTAGTCATTTTTCCGGCGTTTATCAGACTTTCAGATAGGGCAAATGTCAGTGAGTGTGCCGATTTCAGTTCCAGAGCGATTCGCCCAATGAGTCCTTGATATTTAGTCGTTTTCAGCCAATATTTTGGATTTTTGAAAATTTCACTTTTTTGTGAAAATATCCACTAAATGAGGAAATAATATGTGTGAGGGTACCCCAGGAGAATTCCAAATGTGTGTGGGTAGAATATATATCCCACGCGGGTAAAATTGAAAAAAGTTGAAAAAAAATTTTTTTTGGACTTAGTAATTTTTCCGGCGTTTATCAGACTTTCAGATAGGGCAAATGTCAGTGAGCGTTTCGATTTCAGTTCCAGAGCGATTCGCCCAATGAGTCCTTGATATTTAGTCATTTTCAGCCAATTTTCTGGATTTTTGAAAAATTCACTTTTTTGTGAAAATATCCACTAAATGAGGGAATAATATGTGTGAGGGTACCAAAGGAGAGTTCCAAATGTGTGTGGGTAGAATATATATCCCACGGGGGTAAAATTGAAAAAAATTTTTTTTTGGACTTAGTCATTTTTCCGGCGTTTATCAGACTTTCAGATAGGAGAAAGGTCTGTGAACGTTGCAATTTCAGTTCCAGAGCGATTCGTCCAATGAGTCCTTGATATTTAGTCGTTTTCAGCCAATTTTCTGGATTTTTTAAAATTTCACTCTTTTGTGAAAATATCCACTAAATGAGGGAATAATATGTGTAAGGGTACCCCAGGAGAGTTCCAAATGTGTGTGGGTAGAATATATATCCCACGGGGGTAAAATTGAAAAAAGTTGAAAAATTTTTTTTTTGGACTTAGTCATTTTTCCGGCGTTTATCAGACTTTCAGATAGGGCAAATGTCAGTGAGTGTTCCGATTTCAGTTCCAGAGCGATTCGCCCAATGAGTCCTTGATATTTAGTCGTTTTCAGCCAATTTTCTGGATTTTTGAAAAATTCACTTTTTTGTGAAAATATCCACTAAATGAGGGAATAATATGTGTGAGGGTACCCCAGGAGAGTTCCAAATGTGTGTGGGTAAAATATATATCCCACGGGGGTAAAATTGAAAAAAGTTGAAAAAAATTTTTTTTTGGACTTAGCCATTTTTCCGGCGTTTATCAGACTTTCAGATAGGGCAAATGTCAGTGAGCGTATCGATTTCAGTTCCAGAGCGATTCGCCCAATGAGTCCTTGATATTTAGTCGTTTTCAGCCAATGTTCTGGATTTTTGAAAATTTCACTTTTTTGTGAAAATATCCACTAAATGAGGGAATAATATGTGTGAGGGTACCCCAGGAGAGTTCCAAATGTGTTTGGGTAGAATATATATCCCACGCGGGTAAAATTGAAAAAAGTTGAAAAAAAAATTTTTGGACTCAGTCATTTTTCCGGCGTTTATCAGAGTTTCAGATAGGGCAAAGGTCAGTGAGCGTTCCGATTTCAGTTCCAGAGCGGTTCGCCCATTGAGTCCTTGATATTTAGTCTTTTTCAGCCAATATTTAGGATTTTTGAAAAATTCACTTTTTTGTGAAAATATCCACTAAATGAGGGAATAATATGTGTGAGGGTACCCCAAGAGAGTTCCAAATGTGTGTGGGTAGAATTTATATCCCATGGGGGTAAAATTGAAAAAAGTTGAAAAAAAATTTTTTTTGGACTTAGTCATTTTTCCGGCGTTTATCAGACTTTCAGATAGGGCAAATGTCAGTGAGCGTGACGATTTCAGTTCCAGAGCGATTCGCCCAATGAGTCCTTGATATTTATTCGTTTTCAGCCAATTTTCTGTATTTTTGAAAAATTCACTTTTTTGTGAAAATATCCACTAAATGAGGGAATAATATGTGTGAGGGTACCCCAGGAGAGTTCCAAATGTGTGTGGGTAGAATATATATCCCACGCGGGTAAAATTGAAAAAAGTTGAAAAAAAAATTTTGGGACTTAGTCATTTTTCCGGCGTTTATCAGACTTTCAGATAGGGCAAATGTCAGTGAGCGTGCCGATTTCAGTTCCAGAGCGATTCGCCCAATGAGTCCTTGATATTTAGTCGCTTTCAGCCACTATTTTGGATTTTTGAAAATTTCACTTTTTTGTGAAAATATCCACTAAATGAGGGAATAATATGTGTGAGGGTACCCCAGGAGAGTTCCAAATGTGTGTGGGTAGAATATATATCCCACGCGGGTAAAATTGAAAAAAGTTGAAAAAAAAATTTTGGGACTTAGTCATTTTTCCGGCGTTTATCAGACTTTCAGATAGGGCAAAGGTCAGTGAGCATTCCGATTTCAGTTCCAGAGCGATTCGCCCATTGAGTCCTTCATATTTAGTCGTTTTCAGCCAATGTTTTAGATTTTTGAAAATTTCACTTTTTTGTGAAAATATCCACTAAATGAGGAAATAATTTGTGTGAGGGTACCCCAGGAGAGTTCCAAATGTGTGTGGGTAGAATATATATCCCACGGGGGTAAAATTGAAAAAAGTTGAAAAAAATTTTTTGTACTTAGTCATTTTTCCGGCATTTATCAGACTTTCAGATAGGGCAAATGTCAGTGAGCGTTCCGATTTCAGTTCCAGAGCGATTCGCCCAATGAGTCCTTGATATTTATTCGTTTTCAGCCAATTTTCTGTATTTTTGAAAAATTCACTTTTTTGTGAAAATATCCACTAAATGAGGGAATAATATGTGTGAGGGTACCCCAAGAGAGTTCCAAATGTGTGTGGGTAGAATATATATCCCATGGGGGTAAAATTGAAAAAAGTTGAAAAAAAATTTTTTTTGGACTTAGTCATTTTTCCGGCGTTTATCAGACTTTCAGATAGGGCAAATGTCAGTGAGCGTGCCGATTTCAGTTCCAGAGCGATTCGCCCAATGAGTCCTTGATATTTAGTCGTTTTCAGCCAATATTTTTGATTTTTGAAAATTTCACTTTTTTGTGAAAATATCCACTAAATGAGGGAATAATATGTGTGAGGGTACCCCAGGAGAGTTCCAAATGTGTGTGGTTAGAATATATATCCCACGCGGGTAAAATTGAAAAAAGTTGAAAAAAAATTTTTGGGACTTAGTCATTTTTCCGGCGTTTATCAGACTTTCAGATAGGGCAAAGGTCAGTGAGCGTTCCGATTTCAGTTCCAGAGCGATTCGCCCATTGAGTCCTTGATATTTAGTCGTTTTCAGCCAATATTTTGGATTTTTGAAAATTTCACTTTTTTGTGAAAATATCCACTAAATGAGGAAATAATTTTTGTGAGGGTACCCCAGGAGAGTTACAAATGTGTGTGGGTAGAATATATATCCCACGGGGGTAAAATTGAAAAAAGTTGAAAAAAATTTTTTTTTGGACTTAGTAATTTTTCCGGCGTTTATCAGACTTTCAGATAGGGCACATGTCAGTGAGCGTTCTGATTTCAGTTCCAGAGCGATTCGCCCAATGAGTCCTTGATATTTAGTCATTTTCAGCCAATTTTCTGGATTTTTGAAAAATTCACTTTTTTGTGAAAATATCCACTAAATGAGGGAATAATATGTGTGAGGGTACCAAAGGAGAGTTCCAAATGTGTGTGGGTAGAATATATATCCCACGGGGGTAAAATTGAAAAAAATTTTTTTTTGGACTTAGTCATTTTTCCGGCGTTTATCAGACTTTCAGATAGGAGAAAGGTCAGTGAACGTTGCAATTTCAGTTCCAGAGCGATTCGTCCAATGAGTCCTTGATATTTAGTCGTTTTCAGCCAATTTTCTGGATTTTTTAAAATTTCACTCTTTTGTGAAAATATCCACTAAATGAGGTAATAATATGTGTAAGGGTACCCCAGGAGAGTTGCAAATGTGTGTGGGTAGAATATATATCCCACGGGGGTAAAATTGAAAAAAGTTGAAAAATTTTTTTTTTGGACTTAGTCATTTTTCCGGCGTTTATCAGACTTTCAGATAGGGCAAATGTCAGTGAGCGTTCCGATTTCAGTTCCAGAGCGATTCGCCCAATGAGTCCTTGATATTTAGTCGTTTTCAGCCAATTTTCTGGATTTTTGAAAAATTCACTTTTTTGTGAAAATATCCACTAAATGAGGGAATAATATGTGTGAGGGTACCCCAGGAGAGTTCCAAATGTGTGTGGGTAAAATATATATCCCACGGGGGTAAAATTGAAAAAAGTTGAAAAAAATTTTTTTTTGGACTTAGTCATTTTTCCGGCGTTTATCAGACTTTCAGATAGGGCAAATGTCAGTGAGTGTGCCGATTTCAGTTCCAGAGCGATTCGCCCAATGAGTCCTTGATATTTAGTCGTTTTCAGCCAATATTTTGGATTTTTGAAAATTTCACTTTTTTGTGAAAATATCCACTAAATGAGGGAATAATATGTGTGAGGGTACCCCAGGAGAGTTCCAAATGTGTTTGGGTAGAATATATATCCCACGCGGGTAAAATTGAAAAAAGTTGAAAAAAAAATTTTTGGACTCAGTCATTTTTCCGGCGTTTATCAGAGTTTCAGATAGGGCAAAGGTCAGTGAGCGTTCCGATTTCAGTTCCAGAGCGGTTCGCCCATTGAGTCCTTGATATTTAGTCGTTTTCAGCCAATATTTAGGATTTTTGAAAAATTCACTTTTTTGTGAAAATATCCACTAAATGAGGGAATAATATGTGTGAGGGTACCCCAAGAGAGTTCCAAATGTGTGTGGGTAAAATATATATCCCACGGGGGTAAAATTGAAAAAAGTTGAAAAAAATTTTTTTTTGGACTTAGCCATTTTTCCGGCGTTTATCAGACTTTCAGATAGGGCAAATGTCAGTGAGCGTTTCGATTTCAGTTCCAGAGCGATTCGCCCAATGAGTCCTTGATATTTAGTCGTTTTCAGCCAATGTTCTGGATTTTTGAAAATTTCACTTTTTTGTGAAAATATCCACTAAATGAGGGAATAATATGTGTGAGGGTACCCCAAGAGAGTTCCAAATGTGTGTGGGTAGAATTTATATCCCATGGGGGTAAAATTGAAAAAAGTTGAAAAAAAATTTTTTTTGGACTTAGTCATTTTTCCGGCGTTTATCAGACTTTCAGATAGGGCAAATGTCAGTGAGCGTGACGATTTCAGTTCCAGAGCGATTCGCCCAATGAGTCCTTGATATTTAGTCGCTTTCAGCCACTATTTTGGATTTTTGAAAATTTCACTTTTTTGTGAAAATATCCACTAAATGAGGGAATAATATGTGTGAGGGTACCCCAGGAGAGTTCCAAATGTGTGTGGGTAGAATATATATCCCACGCGGGTAAAATTGAAAAAAGTTGAAAGAAATTTTTTTTTGGACTTAGCCATTTTTCCGGCGTTTATCAGACTTTCAGATAGGGCAAATGTCATTGAGCGTTTCGATTTCAGTTCCAGAGCGATTCGCCCAATGAGTCCTTGATATTTAGTCGATTTCAGCCAATTTTCTGGATTTTTTAAAATTTCACTCTTTTGTGAAAATATCCACTAAATGAGGGAATAATATGTGTGAGGGTACCCCAGGAGAGTTCCAAATGTGTGTGGGTAAAATATATATCCCACGGGGGTAAAATTGAAAAAAGTTGAAAAAAATTTTTTTTTGGACTTAGTCATTTTTCCGGCGTTTATCAGACTTTCAGATAGGGCAAATGTCAGTGAGCATTCCGATTTCAGTTCCAGAGTGATTCGCCCAATGAGTCCTTGATATTTAGTCGTTTTCAGCCAATATTTTGGATTTTTGAAAATTTCACTTTTTTGTGAAAATATCCACTAAATGAGGGAATAATATGTGTGAGGGTACCCCAGGAGAGTTCCAAATGTGTGTGGGTAGAATATATATCCCACGGTGGTAAAATTGAAAAAAGTTGAAAAAAATTTTTTTTTGGACTTACTCATTTTTCCGGCGTTTATCAGACTTTCAGATAGGGCAAATGTCAGTGAGCATTCCGATTTCAGTTCCAGAGTGATTCGCCCAATGAGTCCTTGATATTTAGTCGTTTTCAGCTAATTTTCTTTATTTTTGAAAATTTCACTTGTTTGTGAAAATATCCACTAAATGAGGAAATAATTTGTGTGAGGGTACCCCAGGAGAGTTCCAAATGTGTGTGGGTAGAATATATATCCCACGGGGGTAAAATTGAAAAAAGTTGAAAAAAATTTTTTTTTGGACTTACGTCATTTTTCCGGCGTTTATCAGACTTTCAGATAGGGCAAATGTCAGTGAGCGTTCCGATTTCAGTTCCAGAGCAATTCGCCCAATGAGTCCTTGATATTTAGTTGTTTAGAGCCAATATTTTGGATTTTTGAAAATTTCACTTTTTTGTGAAAATATCCACTAAATGAGGGAATAATATGTGTGAGGGTACCCCAGGAGAGTTCCAAATGTGTTTGGGTAGAATATATATCGCACGCGGGTAAAATTGAAAAAAGTTTAAAAAAATTTTTTGGGACTTAGTCATTTTTCCGGCGTTTATCAGACTTTCAGATAGGGCAAAGGTCAGTGAGCGTTCCGATTTCAGTTCCAGAGCAATTCGCCCAATGAGTCTTTGATATTTATTCGTTTTCAGCCATTTTTCTGGATTTTTGAAAATTTCACTTTTTTGTGAAAATATCCACTAAATGAGGGAATAATATGTGTAAGGGCACCCCAGGAGAGTTCCAAATGTGTGTGGGTAGAATATATATCCCACAGGGGGTAAAATTGAAAAAAGTTGAAAAATTTTTTTTTTGGACTTAGCCATTTTTCCGGCGTTTATCAGACTTTCAGATAGGGCAAATGTCAGTGAGCGTTTCGATTTCAGTTCCAGAGCGATTCGCCCAATGAGTCCTTGATATTTAGTCGTTTTCAGCCAATGTTCTGGATTTTTGAAAATTTCACTTTTTTGTGAAAATATCCACTAAATGAGGGAATAATATGTGTGAGGGTACCCCAGGAGAGTTCCAAATGTGTTTGGGTAGAATATATATCGCACGCGGGTAAAATTGAAAAAAGTTGAAAAAAAATTTTTGGGACTTAGTCATTTTTCCAGCGTTTATCAGACTTTCAGATAGGGCAAAGGTCAGTGAGCGTTCCGATTTCAGTTCCAGAGCGATTCGCCCAATGAGTCCTTGATATTTAGTCGTTTTCAGCCAATTTTCTGGATTTTTGAAAAATTCAGTTTTTTGTGAAAATATCCACTAAATGAGGGAATAATATGTGTGAGGGTACCCCAGGAGAGTTCCAAATGTGTGTGGGTAGAATATATATCCCACGGGGGTAAAATCGAAAAAAGTTGAAAAAAATTTTTTTTTGGACTTAGTCATTTTTCCGGCATTTATCAGACTTTCAGATAGGGCAAATGTCAGTGAGCGCTCTGATTTCAGTTCCAGAGCAATTCGCCCAATGAGTCCTTGATATTTATTCGTTTTCAGCCAATTTTCTGGATTTTTGAAAATTTCACTTTTTTGTGAAAATATCCACTAAATGAGGGAATAATATGTGTAAGGGTACCCCAGGAGAGTTCCAAATGTGTGTGGGTAGAATATATATCCCACGGGGGTAAAATTGAAAAAAGTTGAAAAATTTTTTTTTTGGACTTAGTCATTTTTCCGGCGTTTATCAGGCTTTCAGATAGGGTAAATGTCAGTGAGCGTTCCGATTTCAGTTCCAGAGCGATTCGCCCAATGAGTCCTTGATATTTATTCGTTTTCAGCCAATTTTCTGGATTTTTGAAAAATTCACTTTTTTGTGAAAATATCCACTAAATGAGGGAATAATATGTGTGAGGGTACCCCAGGAGAGTTCCAAATGTGTGTGGGTAAAATATATATCCCACGGGGGTAAAATTGAAAAAAGTTGAAAAAATTTTTTTTTTGGTCTTAGCCATTTTTCCGGCGTTTATCAGACTTTCAGATAGGGCAAATGTCAGTGAGCGTTTCGATTTCAGTTCCAGAGCGATTCGCCCAATGAGTCCTTGATATTTAGTCGTTTTCAGCCAATGTTCTGGATTTTTGAAAATTTCACTTTTTTGTGAAAATATCCACTAAATGAGGGAATAATATGTGTGAGGGTACCCCAGGAGAGTTCCAAATGTGTTTGGGTAGAATATATATCCCACGCGGGTAAAATTGAAAAAAGTTGAAAAAAAAATTTTTGGACTTAGTCATTTTTCCGGCGTTTATCAGAGTTTCAGATAGGGCAAAGGTCAGTGAGCATTCCGATTTCAGTTCCAGAGTGATTCGCCCAATGAGTCCTTGATATTTAGTCGTTTTCAGCTAATTTTCTTTATTTTTGAAAATTTCACTTGTTTGTGAAAATATCCACTAAATGAGGAAATAATTTGTGTGAGGGTACCCCAGGAGAGTTCCAAATGTGTGTGGGTAGAATATATATCCCACGGGGGTAAAATTGAAAAAAGTTGAAAAAAATTTTTTTTTGGACTTACGTCATTTTTCCGGCGTTTATCAGACTTTCAGATAGGGCAAATGTCAGTGAGCGTTCCGATTTCAGTTCCAGAGCAATTCGCCCAATGAGTCCTTGATATTTAGTTGTTTAGAGCCAATATTTTGGATTTTTGAAAATTTCACTTTTTTGTGAAAATATCCACTAAATGAGGGAATAATATGTGTGAGGGTACCCCAGGAGAGTTCCAAATGTGTTTGGGTAGAATATATATCGCACGCGGGTAAAATTGAAAAAAGTTTAAAAAAAATTTTTGGGACTTAGTCATTTTTCCGGCGTTTATCAGACTTTCAGATAGGGCAAAGGTCAGTGAGCGTTCCGATTTCAGTTCCAGAGCGATTCGCCCAATGAGTCTTTGATATTTATTCGTTTTCAGCCATTTTTCTGGATTTTTGAAAATTTCACTTTTTTGTGAAAATATCCACTAAATGAGGGAATAATATGTGTAAGGGTACCCCAGGAGAGTTCCAAATGTGTGTGGGTAGAATATATATCCCACGGGGGTAAAATTGAAAAAAATTTTTTTTTGGACTTAGCCATTTTTCCGGCGTTTATCAGACTTTCAGATAGGGCAAATGTCAGTGAGCGTTTCGATTTCAGTTCCAGAGCGATTCGCCCAATGAGTCCTTGATATTTAGTCGTTTTCAGCCAATGTTCTGGATTTTTGAAAATTTCACTTTTTTGTGAAAATATCCACTAAATGAGGGAATAATATGTGTGAGGGTACCCCAGGAGAGTTCCAAATGTGTTTGGGTAGAATATATATCCCACGCGGATAAAATTGAAAAAAGTTGAAAAAAAAATTTTTGGACTTAGTCATTTTTCCGGCGTTTATCAGAGTTTCAGATAGGGCAAAGGTCAGTGAGCGTTCCGATTTCAGTTCCAGAGCGGTTCGCCCATTGAGTCCTTGATATTTAGTCGTTTTCAGCCAATATTTTGGATTTTTGAAAAATTCACTTTTTTGTGAAAATATCCACTAAATGAGGGAATAATATGTGTGAGGGTACCCCAGGAGAGTTCCAAATGTGTGTGGGTAAAATATATATCCCACGGTGGTAAAATTGAAAAAAGTTGAAAAAAATTTTTTTTTGGACTTACTCATTTTTCCGGCGTTTATCAGACTTTCAGATAGGGCAAATGTCAGTGAGCATTCTGATTTCAGTTCCAGAGTGATTCGCCCAATGAGTCCTTGATATGTAGTCGTTTTCAGCTAATTTTCTTTATTTTTGAAAATTTCACTTGTTTGTGAAAATATCCACTAAATGAGGAAATAATTTGTGTGAGGGTACCCCAGGAGAGTTCCAAATGTGTGTGGGTAGAATATATATCCCACGGGGGTAAAATTGAAAAAAGTTGAAAAAAATTTTTTTTTGGACTTACGTCATTTTTCCGGCGTTTATCAGACTTTCAGATAGGGCAAATGTCAGTGAGCGTTCCGATTTCAGTTCCAGAGCAATTCGCCCAATGAGTCCTTGATATTTAGTTGTTTAGAGCCAATATTTTGGATTTTTGAAAATTTCACTTTTTTGTGAAAATATCCACTAAATGAGGGAATAATATGTGTGAGGGTACCCCAGGAGAGTTCCAAATGTGTTTGGGTAGAATATATATCGCACGCGGGTAAAATTGAAAAAAGTTTAAAAAAAATTTTTGGGACTTAGTCATTTTTCCGGCGTTTATCAGAGTTTCAGATAGGGCAAAGGTCAGTGAGCGTTCCGATTTCAGTTCCAGAGCGGTTCGCCCATTGAGTCCTTGATATTTAGTCGTTTTCAGCCAATATTTTGGATTTTTGAAAAATTCACTTTTTTGTGAAAATATCCACTAAATGAGGGAATAATATGTGTGAGGGTACCCCAGGAGAGTTCCAAATGTGTGTGGGTAGAATATATATCCCACGGGGGTAAAATTGAAAAAAGTTGAAAAATTTTTTTTTTGGACTTAGTCATTTTTCCTGCGTTTATCAGACTTTCAGATAGGGCAAATGTCAGTGAGTGTTTCGATTTCAGTTCCAGAGCGATTCGCCCAATGAGTCCTTGATATTTAGTCGTTTTCAGCCAATGTTCTGGATTTTTAAAAATTTCACTTTTTTGTGAAAATATCCACTAAATGAGGGAATAATATGTGTGAGGGTACCCTAGGAGAGTTCCAAATGTGTGTGGGTAAAATATATATCCCACGGTGGTAAAATTGAAAAAAGTTGAAAAAAATTTTTTTTTGGACTTACTCATTTTTCCGGCGTTTATCAGACTTTCAGATAGGGCAAATGTCAGTGAGCATTCTGATTTCAGTTCCAGAGTGATTCGCCCAATGAGTCCTTGATATGTAGTCGTTTTCAGCTAATTTTCTTTATTTTTGAAAATTTCACTTGTTTGTGAAAATATCCACTAAATGAGGAAATAATTTGTGTGAGGGTACCCCAGGAGAGTTCCAAATGTGTGTGGGTAGAATATATATCCCACGGGGGTAAAATTGAAAAAAGTTGAAAAAAATTTTTTTTTGGACTTACGTCATTTTTCCGGCGTTTATCAGACTTTCAGATAGGGCAAATGTCAGTGAGCGTTCCGATTTCAGTTCCAGAGCAATTCGCCCAATGAGTCCTTGATATTTAGTTGTTTAGAGCCAATATTTTGGATTTTTGAAAATTTCACTTTTTTGTGAAAATATCCACTAAATGAGGGAATAATATGTGTGAGGGTACCCCAGGAGAGTTCCAAATGTGTTTGGGTAGAATATATATCGCACGCGGGTAAAATTGAAAAAAGTTTAAAAAAAATTTTTGGGACTTAGTCATTTTTCCGGCGTTTATCAGAGTTTCAGATAGGGCAAAGGTCAGTGAGCGTTCCGATTTCAGTTCCAGAGCGGTTCGCCCATTGAGTCCTTGATATTTAGTCGTTTTCAGCCAATATTTTGGATTTTTGAAAAATTCACTTTTTTGTGAAAATATCCACTAAATGAGGGAATAATATGTGTGAGGGTACCCCAGGAGAGTTCCAAATGTGTGTGGGTAGAATATATATCCCACGGGGGTAAAATTGAAAAAAGTTGAAAAATTTTTTTTTTGGACTTAGTCATTTTTCCTGCGTTTATCAGACTTTCAGATAGGGCAAATGTCAGTGAGCGTTCCGATTTCAGTTCCAGAGCAATTCGCCCAATGAGTCCTTGATATTTAGTTGTTTAGAGCCAATATTTTGGATTTTTGAAAATTTCACTTTTTTGTGAAAATATCCACTAAATGAGGGAATAATATGTGTGAGGGTACCCCAGGAGAGTTCCAAATGTGTTTGGGTAGAATATATATCGCACGCGGGTAAAATTGAAAAAAGTTTAAAAAAAATTTTTGGGACTTAGTCATTTTTCCGGCGTTTATCAGACTTTCAGATAGGGCAAAGGTCAGTGAGCGTTCCGATTTCAGTTCCAGAGCGATTCGCCCAATGAGTCTTTGATATTTATTCGTTTTCAGCCATTTTTCTGGATTTTTGAAAATTTCACTTTTTTGTGAAAATATCCACTAAATGAGGGAATAATATGTGTAAGGGTACCCCAGGAGAGTTCCAAATGTGTGTGGGTAGAATATATATCCCACGGGGGTAAAATTGAAAAAAGTTGAAAAATTTTTTTTTTGGACTTAGTCATTTTTCCGGCGTTTATCAGACTTTCAGATAGGGCAAATGTCAGTGAGCATTCCGATTTCAGTTCCAGAGCGATTCGCCCAATGAGTCCTTGATATTTAGTCGTTTTCAGCCAATTTTCTGGATTTTTGAAAAATTCACTTTTTTGTGAAAATATCCACTAAATGAGGGAATAATATGTGTGAGGGTACCCCAGGAGAGTTCCAAATGTGTGTGGGTAAAATATATATCCCACGGGGGTAAAATTGAAAAAAATTTTTTTTTGGACTTAGCCATTTTTCCGGCGTTTATCAGACTTTCAGATAGGGCAAATGTCAGTGAGCGTTTCGATTTCAGTTCCAGAGCGATTCGCCCAATGAGTCCTTGATATTTAGTCGTTTTCAGCCAATGTTCTGGATTTTTGAAAATTTCACTTTTTTGTGAAAATATCCACTAAATGAGGGAATAATATGTGTGAGGGTACCCCAGGAGAGTTCCAAATGTGTTTGGGTAGAATATATATCCCACGCGGATAAAATTGAAAAAAGTTGAAAAAAAAATTTTTGGACTTAGTCATTTTTCCGGCGTTTATCAGAGTTTCAGATAGGGCAAAGGTCAGTGAGCGTTCCGATTTCAGTTCCAGAGCGGTTCGCCCATTGAGTCCTTGATATTTAGTCGTTTTCAGCCAATATTTTGGATTTTTGAAAAATTCACTTTTTTGTGAAAATATCCACTAAATGAGGGAATAATATGTGTGAGGGTACCCCAGGAGAGTTCCAAATGTGTGTGGGTAAAATATATATCCCACGGTGGTAAAATTGAAAAAAGTTGAAAAAAATTTTTTTTTGGACTTACTCATTTTTCCGGCGTTTATCAGACTTTCAGATAGGGCAAATGTCAGTGAGCATTCTGATTTCAGTTCCAGAGTGATTCGCCCAATGAGTCCTTGATATGTAGTCGTTTTCAGCTAATTTTCTTTATTTTTGAAAATTTCACTTGTTTGTGAAAATATCCACTAAATGAGGAAATAATTTGTGTGAGGGTACCCCAGGAGAGTTCCAAATGTGTGTGGGTAGAATATATATCCCACGGGGGTAAAATTGAAAAAAGTTGAAAAAAATTTTTTTTTGGACTTACGTCATTTTTCCGGCGTTTATCAGACTTTCAGATAGGGCAAATGTCAGTGAGCGTTCCGATTTCAGTTCCAGAGCAATTCGCCCAATGAGTCCTTGATATTTAGTTGTTTAGAGCCAATATTTTGGATTTTTGAAAATTTCACTTTTTTGTGAAAATATCCACTAAATGAGGGAATAATATGTGTGAGGGTACCCCAGGAGAGTTCCAAATGTGTTTGGGTAGAATATATATCGCACGCGGGTAAAATTGAAAAAAGTTTAAAAAAAATTTTTGGGACTTAGTCATTTTTCCGGCGTTTATCAGAGTTTCAGATAGGGCAAAGGTCAGTGAGCGTTCCGATTTCAGTTCCAGAGCGGTTCGCCCATTGAGTCCTTGATATTTAGTCGTTTTCAGCCAATATTTTGGATTTTTGAAAAATTCGCTTTTTTGTGAAAATATCCACTAAATGAGGGAATAATATGTGTGAGGGTACCCCAGGAGAGTTCCAAATGTGTGTGGGTAGAATATATATCCCACGGGGGTAAAATTGAAAAAAGTTGAAAAATTTTTTTTTTGGACTTAGTCATTTTTCCTGCGTTTATCAGACTTTCAGATAGGGCAAATGTCAGTGAGTGTTTCGATTTCAGTTCCAGAGCGATTCGCCCAATGAGTCCTTGATATTTAGTCGTTTTCAGCCAATGTTCTGGATTTTTGAAAATTTCACTTTTTTGTGAAAATATCCACTAAATGAGGGAATAATATGTGTGAGGGTACCCCAGGAGAGTTCCAAATGTGTGTGGGTAAAATATATATCCCACGGTGGTAAAATTGAAAAAAGTTGAAAAAAATTTTTTTTTGGACTTACTCATTTTTCCGGCGTTTATCAGACTTTCAGATAGGGCAAATGTCAGTGAGCATTCTGATTTCAGTTCCAGAGTGATTCGCCCAATGAGTCCTTGATATGTAGTCGTTTTCAGCTAATTTTCTTTATTTTTGAAAATTTCACTTGTTTGTGAAAATATCCACTAAATGAGGAAATAATTTGTGTGAGGGTACCCCAGGAGAGTTCCAAATGTGTGTGGGTAGAATATATATCCCACGGGGGTAAAATTGAAAAAAGTTGAAAAAAATTTTTTTTTGGACTTACGTCATTTTTCCGGCGTTTATCAGACTTTCAGATAAGGCAAATGTCAGTGAGCGTTCCGATTTCAGTTCCAGAGCAATTCGCCCAATGAGTCCTTGATATTTAGTTGTTTAGAGCCAATATTTTGGATTTTTGAAAATTTCACTTTTTTGTGAAAATATCCACTAAATGAGGGAATAATATGTGTGAGGGTACCCCAGGAGAGTTCCAAATGTGTTTGGGTAGAATATATATCGCACGCGGGTAAAATTGAAAAAAGTTTAAAAAAAATTTTTGGGACTTAGTCATTTTTCCGGCGTTTATCAGAGTTTCAGATAGGGCAAAGGTCAGTGAGCGTTCCGATTTCAGTTCCAGAGCGGTTCGCCCATTGAGTCCTTGATATTTAGTCGTTTTCAGCCAATATTTTGGATTTTTGAAAAATTCACTTTTTTGTGAAAATATCCACTAAATGAGGGAATAATATGTGTGAGGGTACCCCAGGAGAGTTCCAAATGTGTGTGGGTAGAATATATATCCCACGGGGGTAAAATTGAAAAAAGTTGAAAAATTTTTTTTTTGGACTTAGTCATTTTTCCTGCGTTTATCAGACTTTCAGATAGGGCAAATGTCAGTGAGTGTTTCGATTTCAGTTCCAGAGCGATTCGCCCAATGAGTCCTTGATATTTAGTCGTTTTCAGCCAATGTTCTGGATTTTTGAAAATTTCACTTTTTTGTGAAAATATCCACTAAATGAGAGAATAATATGTGTGAGGGTACCCCAGGAGAGTTCCAAATGTGTGTGGGTAAAATATATATCCCACGGTGGTAAAATTGAAAAAAGTTGAAAAAAATTTTTTTTTGGACTTACTCATTTTTCCGGCGTTTATCAGGCTTTCAGATAGGGCAAATGTCAGTGAGCATTCTGATTTCAGTTCCAGAGTGATTCGCCCAATGAGTCCTTGATATGTAGTCGTTTTCAGCTAATTTTCTTTATTTTTGAAAATTTCACTTGTTTGTGAAAATATCCACTAAATGAGGAAATAATTTGTGTGAGGGTACCCCAGGAGAGTTCCAAATGTGTGTGGGTAGAATATATATCCCACGGGGGTAAAATTGAAAAAAGTTGAAAAAAATTTTTTTTTGGACTTACGTCATTTTTCCGGCGTTTATCAGACTTTCAGATAGGGCAAATGTCAGTGAGCGTTCCGATTTCAGTTCCAGAGCAATTCGCCCAATGAGTCCTTGATATTTAGTTGTTTAGAGCCAATATTTTGGATTTTTGAAAATTTCACTTTTTTGTGAAAATATCCACTAAATGAGGGAATAATATGTGTGAGGGTACCCCAGGAGAGTTCCAAATGTGTTTGGGTAGAATATATATCCCACGTTGGTAAAATTGAAAAAAGTTGAAAAAAATTTTTTTTTGGACTTAGTCATTTTTCCGGCGTTTATCAGACTTTCAGATAGGGCAAATGTCAGTGAGCATTCCGATTTCAGTTCCAGAGTGATTCGCCCAATGAGTCCTTGATATTTAGTCGTTTTCAGCCAATATTTTGGATTTTTGAAAATTTCACTTTTTTGTGAAAATATCCACTAAATGAGGGAATAATATGTGTGAGGGTACCCCAGGAGAGTTCCAAATGTGTGTGGGTAGAATATATATCCCACGGTGGTAAAATTGAAAAAAGTTGAAAAAAATTTTTTTTTGGACTTACTCATTTTTCCGGCGTTTATCAGACTTTCAGATAGGGCAAATGTCAGTGAGCATTCCGATTTCAGTTCCAGAGTGATTCGCCCAATGAGTCCTTGATATTTAGTCGTTTTCAGCTAATTTTCTTTATTTTTGAAAATTTCACTTGTTTGTGAAAATATCCACTAAATGAGGAAATAATTTGTGTGAGGGTACCCCAGGAGAGTTCCAAATGTGTTTGGGTAGAATATATATCGCACGCGGGTAAAATTGAAAAAAGTTGAAAAAAATTTTTTTTTGGACTTACGTCATTTTTCCGGCGTTTATCAGACTTTCAGATAGGGTAAATGTCAGTGAGCGTTCCAATTTCAGTTCCAGAGCGATTCGCCCAATGAGTCCTTGATATTTAGTCGTTTTCAGCCAATTTTCTGGATTTTTGAAAAATTCACTTTTTTGTGAAAATATCCACTAAATGAGGGAATAATATGTGTGAGGGTACCCCAGGAGAGTTCCAAATGTGTGTGGGTAAAATATATATCCCATGGGGGTAAAATTGAAAAAAGTTGAAAAAAATTTTTTTTTGGACTTAGTCATTTTTCTGGCATTTATCAGACTTTCAGATAGGGCAAATGTCAGTGAGCGCTCTGATTTCAGTTCCAGAGCAATTCGCCCAATGAGTCCTTGATATTTATTCGTTTTCAGCCAATTTTCTGGATTTTTGAAAATTTCACTTTTTTTGTGAAAATATCCACTAAATGAGGGAATAATATGTGTAAGCGTACCCCAGGAGAGTTCCAAATGTGTGTGGGTAGAATATATATCCCACGGGGGTAAAATTGAAAAAAGTTGAAAAATTTTTTTTTTGGACTTAGTCATTTTTCCGGCGTTTATCAGACTTTCAGATAGGGCAAATGTCAGTGAGCGTTCCGATTTCAGTTCCAGAGCGATTCGCCCAATGAGTCCTTGATATTTCGTCGTTTTCAGCCAATTTTCTGGATTTTTGAAAAATTCACTTTTTTGTGAAAATATCCACTAAATGAGGGAATAATATGTGTGAGGGTACCCCAGGAGAGTTCCAAATGTGTGTGGGTAAAATATATATCCCACGGGGGTAAAATTGAAAAAAGTTGAAAAAAATTTTTTTTTGGTCTTAGCCATTTTTCCGGCGTTTATCAGACTTTCAGATAGGGCAAATGTCAGTGAGCGTTTCGATTTCAGTTCCAGAGCGATTCGCCCAATGAGTCCTTGATATTTAGTCGTTTTCAGCCAATGTTCTGGATTTTTGAAAATTTCACTTTTTTGTGAAAATATCCACTAAATGAGGGAATAATATGTGTGAGGGTACCCCAGGAGAGTTCCAAATGTGTGTGGGTAGAATATATATCCATCCCAAGGGGGTAAAATTTAAAAAAAAATTTTTTTGGACTTAGTCATTTTTCCGGCGTTTATCAGACTTTCAGATAGGGCAAATGTCAGTGAGCGTTCCGATTTCAGTTCCAGAGCGATTCGCCCAATGAGTCCTTGATATTTAGTCGTTTTCAGCCAATTTTCTGGATTTTTGAAAAATTCACTTTTTTGTGAAAATATCCACTAAATGAGGGAATAATATGTGTGAGGGTACCCCAGGAGAGTTCCAAATGTGTGTGGGTAGAATATATATCCCACGGGGGTAAAATTGAAAAAAGTTGAAAATTTTTTTTTTTGGACTTAGTCATTTTTCCGGCGTTTATCAGACTTTCAGATAGGGCAAATGTCAGTGAGCGTTCCGATTTCAGTTCCAGAGCGATTCGCCCAATGAGTCCTTGATATTTATTCGTTTTCAGCCAATTTTCTGTATTTTTGAAAAATTCACTTTTTTGTGAAAATATCCACTAAATGAGGGAATAATATGTGCGAGGGTACCCCAGGAGAGTTCCAAATGTGTGTGGGTAGAATATATATCCCACGGTGGTAAAATTGAAAAAAGTTGAAAAAAATTTTTTTTTGGACTTACTCAATTTTCCGGCGTTTATCAGACTTTCAGATAGGGCAAATGTCAGTGAGCATTCCGATTTCAGTTCCAGAGTGATTCGCCCAATGAGTCCTTGATATTTAGTCGTTTTCAGCTAATTTTCTTTATTTTTGAAAATTTCACTTGTTTGTGAAAATATCCACTAAATGAGGAAATAATTTGTGTGAGGGTACCCCAGGAGAGTTCCAAATGTGTGTGGGTAGAATATATATCCCACGGGGGTAAAATTGAAAAAAGTTGAAAAAAATTTTTTTTTGGACTTGCTTCATTTTTCCGGCGTTTATCAGACTTTCAGATAGGGCAAATGTCAGTGAGCGTTCCGATTTCAGTTCCAGAGCGATTCGCCCAATGAGTCCTTGATATTTAGTCGTTTTCAGCCAATTTTCTGGATTTTTGAAAAATTCACTTTTTTGTGAAAATATCCACTAAATGAGGGAATAATATGTGTGAGGGTACCCCAGGAGAGTTCCAAATGTGTGTGGGTAAAATATATATCCCACGGGGGTAAAATTGAAAAAAGTTGAAAAAAAATTTTTTTTGGACTTAGCCATTTTTCCGGCGTTTATCAGACTTTCAGATAGGGCAAATGTCAGTGAGCGTTTCGATTTCAGTTCCAGAGCGATTCGCCCAATGAGTCCTTGATATTTAGTCGTTTTCAGCCAATGTTCTGGATTTTTGAAAATTTCACTTTTTTGTGAAAATATCCACTAAATGAGGGAATAATATGTGTGAGGATACCCCAGGAGAGTTCAAAATGTGTTTGGGTAGAATATATATCGCACGCGGGTAAAATTGAAAAAAGTTGAAAAAAAATTTTTGGGACTTAATCATTTTTCCAGCGTTTATCAAACTTTCAGATAGGGCAAAGGTCAGTGAGCGCTCTGATTTCAGTTCCAGAGCAATTCGCCCAATGAGTCCTTGATATTTATTCGTTTTCAGCCAATTTTCTGGATTTTTGAAAATTTCACTTTTTTGTGAAAATATCCACTAAATGAGGGAATAATATGTGTAAGGGTACCCCAGGAGAGTTCCAAATGTGTGTGGGTAGAATATATATCCCACGGGGGTAAAATTGAAAAAAGTTGAAAAATTTTTTTTTTGGACTTAGTCAATTTTCCGGCGTTTATCAGACTTTCAGATAGGGCAAATGTCAGTGAGCGTTCCGATTTCAGTTCCAGAGCGATTCGCCCAATGAGTCCTTGATATTTAGTCGTTTTCAGCCAATTTTCTGGATTTTTGAAAAATTCACTTTTTTGTGAAAATATCCACTAAATGAGGGAATAATATGTGTGAGGGTACCCCAGGAGAGTTCCAAATGTGTGTGGGTAAAATATATATCCCACGGGGGTAAAATTGAAAAAAGTTGAAAAAAATTTTTTTTTGGTCTTAGCCATTTTTCCGGCGTTTATCAGACTTTCAGATAGGGCAAATGTCAGTGAGCATTTCGATTTCAGATCCAGAGCGATTCGCCCAATGAGTCCTTGATATTTAGTCGTTTTCAGCCAATGTTCTGGATTTTTGAAAATTTCACTTTTTTGTGAAAATATCCACTAAATGAGGGAATAATATGTGTGAGGGTACCCCAGGAGAGTTCCAAATGTGTGTGGGTAAAATATATATCCCACGGGGGTAAAATTGAAAAAAGTTGAAAAAAATTTTTTTTTGGTCTTAGCCATTTTTCCGGCGTTTATCAGACTTTCAGATAGGGCAAATGTCAGTGAGCGTTTCGATTTCAGTTCCAGAGCGATTCGCCCAATGAGTCCTTGATATTTAGTCGTTTTCAGCCAATGTTCTGGATTTTTGAAAATTTCACTTTTTTGTGAAAATATCCACTAAATGAGGGAATAATATGTGTGAGGGTACCCCAGGAGAGTTCCAAATGTGTGTGGGTAGAATATATATCCATCCCAAGGGGGTAAAATTTAAAAAAAATTTTTTTTGGACTTAGTCATTTTTCCGGCGTTTATCAGACTTTCAGATAGGGCAAATGTCAGTGAGCGTTCCGATTTCAGTTCCAGAGCGATTCGCCCAATGAGTCCTTGATATTTAGTCGTTTTCAGCCAATGTTCTGGATTTTTGAAAATTTCACTTTTTTGTGAAAATATCCACTAAATGAGGGAATAATATGTGTGAGGGTACCCCAGGAGAGTTCCAAATGTGTGTGGGTAAAATATATATCCCACGGGGGTAAAATTGAAAAAAGTTGAAAAAAATTTTTTTTTGGTCTTAGCCATTTTTCCGGCGTTTATCAGACTTTCAGATAGGGCAAATGTCAGTGAGCGTTTCGATTTCAGTTCCAGAGCGATTCGCCCAATGAGTCCTTGATATTTAGTCGTTTTCAGCCAATGTTCTGGATTTTTGAAAATTTCACTTTTTTGTGAAAATATCCACTAAATGAGGGAATAATATGTGTGAGGGTACCCCAGGAGAGTTCCAAATGTGTGTGGGTAGAATATATATCCATCCCAAGGGGGTAAAATTTAAAAAAAATTTTTTTTGGACTTAGTCATTTTTCCGGCGTTTATCAGACTTTCAGATAGGGCAAATGTCAGTGAGCGTTCCGATTTCAGTTCCAGAGCGATTCGCCCAATGAGTCCTTGATATTTAGTCGTTTTCAGCCAATTTTCTGGATTTTTGAAAAATTCACTTTTTTGTGAAAATATCCACTAAATGAGGGAATAATATGTGTGAGGGTACCCCAGGAGAGTTCCAAATGTGTGTGGGTAAAATATATATCCCATGGGGGTAAAATTGAAAAAAGTTGAAAAAAATTTTTTTTTGGACTTAGTCATTTTTCTGGCATTTATCAGACTTTCAGATAGGGCAAATGTCAGTGAGCGCTCTGATTTCAGTTCCAGAGCAATTCGCCCAATGAGTCCTTGATATTTATTCGTTTTCAGCCAATTTTCTGGATTTTTGAAAATTTCACTTTTTTTGTGAAAATATCCACTAAATGAGGGAATAATATGTGTAAGGGTACCCCAGGAGAGTTCCAAATGTGTGTGGGTAGAATATATATCCCACGGGGGTAAAATTGAAAAAAGTTGAAAAATTTTTTTTTTGGACTTAGTCATTTTTCCGGCGTTTATCAGACTTTCAGATAGGGCAAATGTCAGTGAGCGTTCCGATTTCAGTTCCAGAGCGATTCGCCCAATGAGTCCTTGATATTTCGTCGTTTTCAGCCAATTTTCTGGATTTTTGAAAAATTCACTTTTTTGTGAAAATATCCACTAAATGAGGGAATTATATGTGTGAGGGTACCCCAGGAGAGTTCCAAATGTGTGTGGGTAAAATATATATCCCACGGGGGTAAAATTGAAAAAAGTTGAAAAAAATTTTTTTTTGGTCTTAGCCATTTTTCCGGCGTTTATCAGACTTTCAGATAGGGCAAATGTCAGTGAGCGTTTCGATTTCAGTTCCAGAGCGATTCGCCCAATGAGTCCTTGATATTTAGTCGTTTTCAGCCAATTTTCTGGATTTTTGAAAAATTCACTTTTTTGTGAAAATATCCACTAAATGAGGGAATAATATGTGTGAGGGTACCCCAGGAGAGTTCCAAATGTGTGTGGGTAGAATATATATCCCACGGGGGTAAAATTGAAAAAAGTTGAAAAATTTTTTTTTTGGACTTAGTCATTTTTCCGGCGTTTATCAGACTTTCAGATAGGGCAAATGTCAGTGAGCGTTCCGATTTCAGTTCCAGAGCGATTCGCCCAATGAGTCCTTGATATTTATTCGTTTTCAGCCAATTTTCTGTATTTTTGAAAAATTCACTTTTTTGTGAAAATATCCACTAAATGAGGGAATAATATGTGTGAGGGTACCCCAGGAGAGTTCCAAATGTGTGTGGGTAGAATATATATCCCACGGTGGTAAAATTGAAAAAAGTTGAAAAAAATTTTTTTTTGGACTTACTCAATTTTCCGGCGTTTATCAGACTTTCAGATAGGGCAAATGTCAGTGAGCATTCCGATTTCAGTTCCAGAGTGATTCGCCCAATGAGTCCTTGATATTTAGTCGTTTTCAGCTAATTTTCTTTATTTTTGAAAATTTCACTTGTTTGTGAAAATATCCACTAAATGAGGAAATAATTTGTGTGAGGGTACCCCAGGAGAGTTCCAAATGTGTGTGGGTAGAATATATATCCCACGGGGGTAAAATTGAAAAAAGTTGAAAAAAATTTTTTTTTGGACTTACTTCATTTTTCCGGCGTTTATCAGACTTTCAGATAGGGCAAATGTCAGTGAGCGTTCCGATTTCAGTTCCAGAGCGATTCGCCCAATGAGTCCTTGATATTTAGTCGTTTTCAGCCAATTTTCTGGATTTTTGAAAAATTCACTTTTTTGTGAAAATATCCACTAAATGAGGGAATAATATGTGTGAGGGTACCCCAGGAGAGTTCCAAATGTGTGTGGGTAAAATATATATCCCACGGGGGTAAAATTGAAAAAAGTTGAAAAAAAATTTTTTTTGGACTTAGCCATTTTTCCGGCGTTTATCAGACTTTCAGATAGGGCAAATGTCAGTGAGCGTTTCGATTTCAGTTCCAGAGCGATTCGCCCAATGAGTCCTTGATATTTAGTCGTTTTCAGCCAATGTTCTGGATTTTTGAAAATTTCACTTTTTTGTGAAAATATCCACTAAATGAGGGAATAATATGTGTGAGGATACCCCAGGAGAGTTCAAAATGTGTTTGGGTAGAATATATATCGCACGCGGGTAAAATTGAAAAAAGTTGAAAAAAAATTTTTGGGACTTAATCATTTTTCCAGCGTTTATCAAACTTTCAGATAGGGCAAAGGTCAGTGAGCGCTCTGATTTCAGTTCCAGAGCAATTCGCCCAATGAGTCCTTGATATTTATTCGTTTTCAGCCAATTTTCTGGATTTTTGAAAATTTCACTTTTTTGTGAAAATATCCACTAAATGAGGGAATAATATGTGTGAGGGTACCCCAGGAGAGTTCCAAATGTGTGTGGGTAAAATATATATCCCACGGGGGTAAAATTGAAAAAAGTTGAAAAAAATTTTTTTTTGGTCTTAGCCATTTTTCCGGCGTTTATCAGACTTTCAGATAGGGCAAATGTCAGTGAGCATTTCGATTTCAGATCCAGAGCGATTCGCCCAATGAGTCCTTGATATTTAGTCGTTTTCAGCCAATGTTCTGGATTTTTGAAAATTTCACTTTTTTGTGAAAATATCCACTAAATGAGGGAATAATATGTTTGAGGGTACCCCAGGAGAGTTCCAAATGTGTGTGGGTAAAATATATATCCCACGGGGGTAAAATTGAAAAAAGTTGAAAAAAATTTTTTTTTGGTCTTAGCCATTTTTCCGGCGTTTATCAGACTTTCAGATAGGGCAAATGTCAGTGAGCGTTTCGATTTCAGTTCCAGAGCGATTCGCCCAATGAGTCCTTGATATTTAGTCGTTTTCAGCCAATGTTCTGGATTTTTGAAAATTTCACTTTTTTGTGAAAATATCCACTAAATGAGGGAATAATATGTGTGAGGGTACCCCAGGAGAGTTCCAAATGTGTGTGGGTAGAATATATATCCATCCCAAGGGGGTAAAATTTTAAAAAAATTTTTTTTGGACTTAGTCATTTTTCCGGCGTTTATCAGACTTTCAGATAGGGCAAATGTCAGTGAGCGTTCCGATTTCAGTTCCAGAGCGATTCGCCCAATGAGTCCTTGATATTTAGTCGTTTTCAGCCAATTTTCTGGATTTTTGAAAAATTCACTTTTTTGTGAAAATATCCACTAAATGAGGGAATAATATGTGTGAGGGTACCCCAGGAGAGTTCCAAATGTGTGTGGGTAGAATATATATCCCACGGGGGTAAAATTGAAAAAAGTTGAAAAATTTTTTTTTTGGACTTAGTCATTTTTCCGGCGTTTATCAGACTTTCAGATAGGGCAAATGTCAGTGAGCGTTCCGATTTCAGTTCCAGAGCGATTCGCCCAATGAGTCCTTGATATTTATTCGTTTTCAGCCAATTTTCTGTATTTTTGAAAAATTCACTTTTTTGTGAAAATATCCACTAAATGAGGGAATAATATGTGTGAGGGTACCCCAGGAGAGTTCCAAATGTGTGTGGGTAGAATATATATCCCACGGTGGTAAAATTGAAAAAAGTTGAAAAAAATTTTTTTTGGGACTTACTCAATTTTCCGGCGTTTATCAGACTTTCAGATAGGGCAAATGTCAGTGAGCATTCCGATTTCAGTTCCAGAGTGATTCGCCCAATGAGTCCTTGATATTTAGTCGTTTTCAGCTAATTTTCTTTATTTTTGAAAATTTCACTTGTTTGTGAAAATATCCACTAAATGAGGAAATAATTTGTGTGAGGGTACCCCAGGAGAGTTCCAAATGTGTGTGGGTAGAATATATATCCCACGGGGGTAAAATTGAAAAAAGTTGAAAAAATTTTTTTTTTTGACTTACTTCATTTTTCCGGCGTTTATCAGACTTTCAGATAGGGCAAATGTCAGTGAGCGTTCCGATTTCAGTTCCAGAGCGATTCGCCCAATGAGTCCTTGATATTTAGTCGTTTTCAGCCAATTTTCTGGATTTTTGAAAAATTCACTTTTTTGTGAAAATATCCACTAAATGAGGGAATAATATGTGTGAGGGTACCCCAGGAGAGTTCCAAATGTGTGTGGGTAAAATATATATCCCACGGGGGTAAAATTGAAAAAAGTTGAAAAAAAATTTTTTTTGGACTTAGCCATTTTTCCGGCGTTTATCAGACTTTCAGATAGGGCAAATGTCAGTGAGCGTTTCGATTTCAGTTCCAGAGCGATTCGCCCAATGAGTCCTTGATATTTAGTCGTTTTCAGCCAATGTTCTGGATTTTTGAAAATTTCACTTTTTTGTGAAAATATCCACTAAATGAGGGAATAATATGTGTGAGGATACCCCAGGAGAGTTCAAAATGTGTTTGGGTAGAATATATATCGCACGCGGGTAAAATTGAAAAAAGTTGAAAAAAAATTTTTGGGACTTAATCATTTTTCCAGCGTTTATCAAACTTTCAGATAGGGCAAAGGTCAGTGAGCGCTCTGATTTCAGTTCCAGAGCAATTCGCCCAATGAGTCCTTGATATTTATTCGTTTTCAGCCAATTTTCTGGATTTTTGAAAATTTCACTTTTTTGTGAAAATATCCACTAAATGAGGGAATAATATGTGTAAGGGTACCCCAGGAGAGTTCCAAATGTGTGTGGGTAGAATATATATCCCACGGGGGTAAAATTGAAAAAAGTTGAAAAAATTTTTTTTTGGACTTAGTCAATTTTCCGGCGTTTATCAGACTTTCAGATAGGGCAAATGTCAGTGAGCGTTCCGATTTCAGTTCCAGAGCGATTCGCCCAATGAGTCCTTGATATTTAGTCGTTTTCAGCCAATTTTCTGGATTTTTGAAAAATTCACTTTTTTGTGAAAATATCCACTAAATGAGGGAATAATATGTGTGAGGGTACCCCAGGAGAGTTCCAAATGTGTGTGGGTAAAATATATATCCCACGGGGGTAAAATTGAAAAAAGTTGAAAAAAATTTTTTTTTGGTCTTAGCAATTTTTCCGGCGTTTATCAGACTTTCAGATAGGGCAAATGTCAGTGAGCATTTCGATTTCAGATCCAGAGCGATTCGCCCAATGAGTCCTTGATATTTAGTCGTTTTCAGCCAATGTTCTGGATTTTTGAAAATTTCACTTTTTTGTGAAAATATCCACTAAATGAGGGAATAATATGTGTGAGGGTACCCCAGGAGAGTTCCAAATGTGTTTGGGTAGAATATATATCCCACGCGGGTAAAATTGAAAAAAGTTGAAAAAAAAATTTTTGGACTTAGTCATTTTTCCGGCGTTTATCAGAGTTTCAGATAGGGCAAAGGTCAGTGAGCGTTCCGATTTCAGTTCCAGAGCGGTTCGCCCATTGAGTCCTTGATATTTAGTCGTTTTCAGCCAATATTTTGGATTTTTGAAAAATTCACTTTTTTGTGAAAATATCCACTAAATGAGGGAATAATATGTGTGAGGGTACCCCAGGAGAGTTCCAAATGTGTGTGGGTAGAATATATATCCCACGGGGGTAAAATTGAAAAAAGTTGAAAAATTTTTTTTTTGGACTTAGTCATTTTTCCTGCGTTTATCAGACTTTCAGATAGGGCAAATGTCAGTGAGCGTTTCGATTTCAGTTCCAGAGCGATTCGCCCAATGAGTCCTTGATATTTAGTCGTTTTCAGCCAATGTTCTGGATTTTTGAAAATTTCACTTTTTTGTGAAAATATCCACTAAATGAGGGAATAATATGTGTGAGGGTACCCCAGGAGAGTTCCAAATGTGTTTGGGTAGAATATATATCGCACGCGGGTAAAATTGAAAAAAGTTGAAAAAAAATTTTTGGGACTTAGTCATTTTTCCAGCGTTTATCAGACTTTCAGATAGGGCAAAGGTCAGTGAGCGTTCCGATTTCAGTTCCAGAGCAATTCGCCCAATGAGTCCTTGATATTTAGTTGTTTAGAGCCAATATTTTGGATTTTTGAAAATTTCACTTTTTTGTGAAAATATCCACTAAATGAGGGAATAATATGTGTGAGGGTACCCCAGGAGAGTTCCAAATGTGTTTGGGTAGAATATATATCGCACGCGGGTAAAATTGAAAAAAGTTTAAAAAAAATTTTTGGGACTTAGTCATTTTTCCGGCGTTTATCAGACTTTCAGATAGGGCAAAGGTCAGTGAGCGTTCCGATTTCAGTTCCAGAGCGATTCGCCCAATGAGTCTTTGATATTTATTCGTTTTCAGCCATTTTTCTGGATTTTTGAAAATTTCACTTTTTTGTGAAAATATCCACTAAATGAGGGAATAATATGTGTAAGGGTACCCCAGGAGAGTTCCAAATGTGTGTGGGTAGAATATATATCCCACGGGGGTAAAATTGAAAAAAGTTGAAAAATTTTTTTTTTGGACTTAGTCATTTTTCCGGCGTTTATCAGACTTTCAGATAGGGCAAATGTCAGTGAGCGTTCCGATTTCAGTTCCAGAGCGATTCGCCCAATGAGTCCTTGATATTTAGTCGTTTTCAGCCAATTTTCTGGATTTTTGAAAAATTCACTTTTTTGTGAAAATATCCACTAAATGAGGGAATAATATGTGTGAGGGTACCCCAGGAGAGTTCCAAATGTGTGTGGGTAAAATATATATCCCACGGGGGTAAAATTGAAAAAAATTTTTTTTTGGACTTAGCCATTTTTCCGGCGTTTATCAGACTTTCAGATAGGGCAAATGTCAGTGAGCATTCTGATTTCAGTTCCAGAGTGATTCGCCCAATGAGTCCTTGATATGTAGTCGTTTTCAGCTAATTTTCTTTATTTTTGAAAATTTCACTTGTTTGTGAAAATATCCACTAAATGAGGAAATAATTTGTGTGAGGGTACCCCAGGAGAGTTCCAAATGTGTGTGGGTAGAATATATATCCCACGGGGGTAAAATTGAAAAAAGTTGAAAAAAATTTTTTTTTGGACTTACGTCATTTTTCCGGCGTTTATCAGACTTTCAGATAGGGCAAATGTCAGTGAGCGTTCCGATTTCAGTTCCAGAGCAATTCGCCCAATGAGTCCTTGATATTTAGTTGTTTAGAGCCAATATTTTGGATTTTTGAAAATTTCACTTTTTTGTGAAAATATCCACTAAATGAGGGAATAATATGTGTGAGGGTACCCCAGGAGAGTTCCAAATGTGTTTGGGTAGAATATATATCGCACGCGGGTAAAATTGAAAAAAGTTTAAAAAAAATTTTTGGGACTTAGTCATTTTTCCGGCGTTTATCAGAGTTTCAGATAGGGCAAAGGTCAGTGAGCGTTCCGATTTCAGTTCCAGAGCGGTTCGCCCATTGAGTCCTTGATATTTAGTCGTTTTCAGCCAATATTTTGGATTTTTGAAAAATTCACTTTTTTGTGAAAATATCCACTAAATGAGGGAATAATATGTGTGAGGGTACCCCAGGAGAGTTCCAAATGTGTGTGGGTAGAATATATATCCCACGGGGGTAAAATTGAAAAAAGTTGAAAAATTTTTTTTTTGGACTTAGTCATTTTTCCTGCGTTTATCAGACTTTCAGATAGGGCAAATGTCAGTGAGCGTTCCGATTTCAGTTCCAGAGCAATTCGCCCAATGAGTCCTTGATATTTAGTTGTTTAGAGCCAATATTTTGGATTTTTGAAAATTTCACTTTTTTGTGAAAATATCCACTAAATGAGGGAATAATATGTGTGAGGGTACCCCAGGAGAGTTCCAAATGTGTTTGGGTAGAATATATATCGCACGCGGGTAAAATTGAAAAAAGTTTAAAAAAAATTTTTGGGACTTAGTCATTTTTCCGGCGTTTATCAGACTTTCAGATAGGGCAAAGGTCAGTGAGCGTTCCGATTTCAGTTCCAGAGCGATTCGCCCAATGAGTCTTTGATATTTATTCGTTTTCAGCCATTTTTCTGGATTTTTGAAAATTTCACTTTTTTGTGAAAATATCCACTAAATGAGGGAATAATATGTGTAAGGGTACCCCAGGAGAGTTCCAAATGTGTTTGGGTAGAATATATATCCCACGGTGGTAAAATTGAAAAAAGTTGAAAAAAATTTTTTTTTGGACTTACTCATTTTTCCGGCGTTTATCAGACTTTCAGATAGGGCAAATGTCAGTGAGCATTCCGATTTCAGTTCCAGAGTGATTCGCCCAATGAGTCCTTGATATTTAGTCGTTTTCAGCTAATTTTCTTTATTTTTGAAAATTTCACTTGTTTGTGAAAATATCCACTAAATGAGGAAATAATTTGTGTGAGGGTACCCCAGGAGAGTTCCAAATGTGTTTGGGTAGAATATATATCGCACGCGGGTAAAATTGAAAAAAGTTGAAAAAAATTTTTTTTTGGACTTACGTCATTTTTCCGGCGTTTATCAGACTTTCAGATAGGGCAAATGTCAGTGAGCGTTCCAATTTCAGTTCCAGAGCGATTCGCCCAATGAGTCCTTGATATTTAGTCGTTTTCAGCCAATTTTCTGGATTTTTGAAAAATTCACTTTTTTGTGAAAATATCCACTAAATGAGGGAATAATATGTGTGAGGGTACCCCAGGAGAGTTCCAAATGTGTGTGGGTAAAATATATATCCCATGGGGGTAAAATTGAAAAAAGTTGAAAAAAATTTTTTTTTGGACTTAGTCATTTTTCTGGCATTTATCAGACTTTCAGATAGGGCAAATGTCAGTGAGCGCTCTGATTTCAGTTCCAGAGCAATTCGCCCAATGAGTCCTTGATATTTATTCGTTTTCAGCCAATTTTCTGGATTTTTGAAAATTTCACTTTTTTTGTGAAAATATCCACTAAATGAGGGAATAATATGTGTAAGGGGACCCCAGGAGAGTTCCAAATGTGTGTGGGTAGAATATATATCCCACGGGGGTAAAATTGAAAAAAGTTGAAAAATTTTTTTTTTGGACTTAGTCATTTTTCCGGCGTTTATCAGACTTTCAGATAGGGCAAATGTCAGTGAGCGTTCCGATTTCAGTTCCAGAGCGATTCGCCCAATGAGTCCTTGATATTTCGTCGTTTTCAGCCAATTTTCTGGATTTTTGAAAAATTCACTTTTTTGTGAAAATATCCACTAAATGAGGGAATAATATGTGTGAGGGTACCCCAGGAGAGTTCCAAATGTGTGTGGGTAAAATATATATCCCACGGGGGTAAAATTGAAAAAAGTTGAAAAAAATTTTTTTTTGGTCTTAGCCATTTTTCCGGCGTTTATCAGACTTTCAGATAGGGCAAATGTCAGTGAGCGTTTCGATTTCAGTTCCAGAGCGATTCGCCCAATGAGTCCTTGATATTTAGTCGTTTTCAGCCAATGTTCTGGATTTTTGAAAATTTCACTTTTTTGTGAAAATATCCACTAAATGAGGGAATAATATGTGTGAGGGTACCCCAGGAGAGTTCCAAATGTGTGTGGGTAGAATATATATCCCACGGGGGTAAAATTGAAAAAAGTTGAAAAATTTTTTTTTTGGACTTAGTCATTTTTCCGGCGTTTATCAGACTTTCAGATAGGGCAAATGTCAGTGAGCGTTCCGATTTCAGTTCCAGAGCGATTCGCCCAATGAGTCCTTGATATTTATTCGTTTTCAGCCAATTTTCTGTATTTTTGAAAAATTCACTTTTTTGTGAAAATATCCACTAAATGAGGGAATAATATGTGTGAGGGTACCCCAGGAGAGTTCCAAATGTGTGTGGGTAGAATATATATCCCACGGTGGTAAAATTGAAAAAAGTTGAAAAAAATTTTTTTTTGGACTTACTCAATTTTACGGCGTTTATCAGACTTTCAGATAGGGCAAATGTCAGTGAGCATTCCGATTTCAGTTCCAGAGTGATTCGCCCAATGAGTCCTTGATATTTAGTCGTTTTCAGCTAATTTTCTTTATTTTTGAAAATTTCACTTGTTTGTGAAAATATCCACTAAATGAGGAAATAATTTGTGTGAGGGTACCCCAGGAGAGTTCCAAATGTGTGTGGGTAGAATATATATCCCACGGGGGTAAAATTGAAAAAAGTTGAAAAAAATTTTTTTTTGGACTTACTTCATTTTTCCGGCGTTTATCAGACTTTCAGATAGGGCAAATGTCAGTGAGCGTTCCGATTTCAGTTCCAGAGCGATTCGCCCAATGAGTCCTTGATATTTAGTCGTTTTCAGCCAATTTTCTGGATTTTTGAAAAATTCACTTTTTTGTGAAAATATCCACTAAATGAGGGAATAATATGTGTGAGGGTACCCCAGGAGAGTTCCAAATGTGTGTGGGTAAAATATATATCCCACGGGGGTAAAATTGAAAAAAGTTGAAAAAAAATTTTTTTTGGACTTAGCCATTTTTCCGGCGTTTATCAGACTTTCAGATAGGGCAAATGTCAGTGAGCGTTTCGATTTCAGTTCCAGAGCGATTCGCCCAATGAGTCCTTGATATTTAGTCGTTTTCAGCCAATGTTCTGGATTTTTGAAAATTTCACTTTTTTGTGAAAATATCCACTAAATGAGGGAATAATATGTGTGAGGATACCCCAGGAGAGTTCAAAATGTGTTTGGGTAGAATATATATCGCACGCGGGTAAAATTGAAAAAAGTTGAAAAAAAATTTTTGGGACTTAATCATTTTTCCAGCGTTTATCAAACTTTCAGATAGGGCAAAGGTCAGTGAGCGCTCTGATTTCAGTTCCAGAGCAATTCGCCCAATGAGTCCTTGATATTTATTCGTTTTCAGCCAATTTTCTGGATTTTTGAAAATTTCACTTTTTTGTGAAAATATCCACTAAATGAGGGAATAATATGTGTAAGGGTACCCCAGGAGAGTTCCAAATGTGTGTGGGTAGAATATATATCCCACGGGGGTAAAATTGAAAAAAGTTGAAAAAAAAATTTTTGGACTTAGTCATTTTTCCGGCGTTTATCAGAGTTTCAGATAGGGCAAAGGTCAGTGAGCGTTCCGATTTCAGTTCCAGAGCGGTTCGCCCATTGAGTCCTTGATATTTAGTCGTTTTCAGCCAATATTTTGGATTTTTGAAAAATTCACTTTTTTGTGAAAATATCCACTAAATGAGGGAATAATATGTGTGAGGGTACCCCAGGAGAGTTCCAAATGTGTGTGGGTAGAATATATATCCCACGGGGGTAAAATTGAAAAAAGTTGAAAAATTTTTTTTTTGGACTTAGTCATTTTTCCTGCGTTTATCAGACTTTCAGATAGGGCAAATGTCAGTGAGCGTTCCGATTTCAGTTCCAGAGCGATTCGCCCAATGAGTCCTTGATATTTAGTCGTTTTCAGCCAATTTTCTGGATTTTTGAAAAATTCACTTTTTTGTGAAAATATCCACTAAATGAGGGAATAATATGTGTGAGGGTACCCCAGGAGAGTTCCAAATGTGTGTGGGTAGAATATATATCCCACGGGGGTAAAATTTTAAAAAAATTTTTTTTGGACTTAGTCATTTTTCCGGCGTTTATCAGACTTTCAGATAGGGCAAATGTCAGTGAGCGTTCCGATTTCAGTTCCAGAGCGATTCGCCCAATGAGTCCTTGATATTTAGTCGTTTTCAGCCAATTTTCTGGATTTTTGAAAAATTCACTTTTTTGTGAAAATATCCACTAAATGATGGAATAATATGTGTGAGGGTACCCCAGGAGAGTTCCAAATGTGTGTGGGTAAAATATATATCCCACGGGGGTAAAATTGAAAAAAGTTGAAAAAAATTTTTTTTTGGACTTAGCCATTTTTCCGGCGTTTATCAGACTTTCAGATAGGGCAAATGTCAGTGAGCGTTCCGATTTCAGTTCCAGAACGATTCGCCCAATGAGTCCTTGATATTTATTCGTTTTCAGCCAATTTTCTGGATTTTTGAAAATTTCACTTTTTTGTGAAAATATCCACTAAATGAGGGAATAATATGTGTGAGGGTACCCCAGAAGAGTTCCAAATGTGTGTGGGTAAAATATATATCCCACGGGGGTAAAATCGAAAAAAGTTGAAAAATTTTTTTTTTGGACTTAGTCATTTTTCCGGCGTTTATCAGACTTTCAGATAGGGCAAATGTCAGTGAGCGTTCCGATTTCAGTTCCAGAGCGATTCGCCCAATGAGTCCCTGATATTTAGTCGTTTTCAGCCAATTTTCTGGATTTTTGAAAAATTCACTTTTTTTGTGAAAATATCCACTAAATGATGGAATAATATGTGTGAGGGTACCCCAGGAGAGTTCCAAATGTGTGTGGGTAAAATATATATCCCACGGGGGTAAAATTAAAAAAAGTTGAAAAAAATTTTTTTTTGGACTTAGCCATTTTTCCGGCGTTTATCAGACTTTCAGATAGGGCAAATGTCAGTGAGCGTTCCGATTTCAGTTCCAGAACGATTCGCCCAATGAGTCCTTGATATTTATTCGTTTTCAGCCAATTTTCTGGATTTTTGAAAAATTCACTTTTTTGTGAAAATATCCACTAAATGATGGAATAATATGTGTGAGGGTACCCCAGGAGAGTTCCAAATGTGTGTGGGTAAAATATATATCCCACGGGGGTAAAATTAAAAAAAGTTGAAAAAAATTTTTTTTTGGACTTAGCCATTTTTCCGGCGTTTATCAGACTTTCAGATAGGGCAAATGTCAGTGAGCGTTTCGATTTCAGTTCCAGAGCGATTCGCCCAATGAGTCCTTGATATTTAGTCGTTTTCAGCCAATGTTCTGGATTTTTGAAAAATTCACTTTTTTGTGAAAATATCCACTAAATGAGGGAATAATATGTGTGAGGGTACCCCAGGAGAGTTCCAAATGTGTTTGGGTAGAATATATATCCCACGCGGGTAAAATTGAAAAAAGTTGAAAAAAAAATTTTTGGACTTAGTCATTTTTCCGGCGTTTATCAGAGTTTCAGATAGGGCAAAGGTCAGTGAGCGTTCCGATTTCAGTTCCAGAGCGGTTCGCCCATTGAGTCCTTGATATTTAGTCGTTTTCAGCCAATATTTTGGATTTTTGAAAAATTCACTTTTTTGTGAAAATATCCACTAAATGAGGGAATAATATGTGTGAGGGTACCCCAGGAGAGTTCCAAATGTGTGTGGGTAGAATATATATCCCACGGGGGTAAAATCGAAAAAAGTTGAAAAAAATTTTTTTTTGGACTTAGTCATTTTTCCGGCATTTATCAGACTTTCAGATAGGGCAAATGTCAGTGAGCGCTCTGATTTCAGTTCCAGAGCAATTCGCCCAATGAGTCCTTGATATTTATTCGTTTTCAGCCAATTTTCTGGATTTTTGAAAATTTCACTTTTTTGTGAAAATATCCACTAAATGAGGGAATAATATGTGTGAGGGTACCCCAGAAGAGTTCCAAATGTGTGTGGGTAAAATATATATCCCACGGGGGTAAAATCGAAAAAAGTTGAAAAATTTTTTTTTTGGACTTAGTCATTTTTCCGGCGTTTATCAGACTTTCAGATAGGGCAAATGTCAGTGAGCGTTCCGATTTCAGTTCCAGAGCGATTCGCCCAATGAGTCCTTGATATTTAGTCGTTTTCAGCCAATTTTCTGGATTTTTGAAAAATTCACTTTTTTGTGAAAATATCCACTAAATGATGGAATAATATGTGTGAGGGTACCCCAGGAGAGTTCCAAATGTGTGTGGGTAAAATATATATCCCACGGGGGTAAAATTAAAAAAAGTTGAAAAAAATTTTTTTTTGGACTTAGCCATTTTTCCGGCGTTTATCAGACTTTCAGATAGGGAAAATGTCAGTGAGCGTTTCGATTTCAGTTCCAGAGCGATTCGCCCAATGAGTCCTTGATATTTAGTCGTTTTCAGCCAATGTTCTGGATTTTTGAAAATTTCACTTTTTTGTGAAAATATCCACTAAATGAGGGAATAATATGTGTGAGGGTAGCCCAGGAGAGTTCCAAATGTGTTTGGGTAGAATATATATCCCACGCGGGTAAAATTGAAAAAAGTTGAAAAAAAAATTTTTGGACTTAGTCATTTTTCCGGCGTTTATCAGAGTTTCACATAGGGCAAAGGTCAGTGAGCGTTCCGATTTCAGTTCCAGAGCGGTTCGCCCATTGAGTCCGTGATATTTAGTCGTTTTCAGCCAATATTTTGGATTTTTGAAAAATTCACTTTTTTGTGAAAATATCCACTAAATGAGGGAATAATATGTGTGAGGGTACCCCAGGAGAGTTCCAAATGTGTGTGGGTAGAATATATATCCCACGGGGGTAAAATTTTAAAAAAATTTTTTTTGGACTTAGTCATTTTTCCTGCGTTTATCAGACTTTCAGATAGGGCAAATGTCAGTGAGCGTTCCGATTTCAGTTCCAGAGCGATTCGCCCAATGAGTCCTTGATATTTAGTCGTTTTCAGCCAATTTTCTGGATTTTTGAAAAATTCACTTTTTTGTGAAAATATCCACTAAATGAGGGAATAATATGTGTGAGGGTACCCCAGGAGAGTTCCAAATGTGTGTGGGTAGAATATATATCCCACGGGGGTAAAATTTTAAAAAAATTTTTTTTGGACTTAGTCATTTTTCCGGCGTTTATCAGACTTTCAGATAGGGCAAATGTCAGTGAGCGTTCCGATTTCAGTTCCAGAGCGATTCGCCCAATGAGTCCTTGATATTTAGTCGTTTTCAGCCAATTTTCTGGATTTTTGAAAAATTCACTTTTTTGTGAAAATATCCACTAAATGATGGAATAATATGTGTGAGGGTACCCCAGGAGAGTTCCAAATGTGTGTGGGTAAAATATATATCCCACGGGGGTAAAATTAAAAAAAGTTGAAAAAAATTTTTTTTTGGACTTAGCCATTTTTCCGGCGTTTATCAGACTTTCAGATAGGGCAAATGTCAGTGAGCGTTCCGATTTCAGTTCCAGAACGATTCGCCCAATGAGTCCTTGATATTTATTCGTTTTCAGCCAATTTTCTGGATTTTTGAAAATTTCACTTTTTTGTGAAAATATCCACTAAATGAGGGAATAATATGTGTGAGGGTACCCCAGAAGAGTTCCAAATGTGTGTGGGTAAAATATATATCCCACGGGGGTAAAATCGAAAAAAGTTGAAAAATTTTTTTTTTGGACTTAGTCATTTTTCCGGCGTTTATCAGACTTTCAGATAGGGCAAATGTCAGTGAGCGTTCCGATTTCAGTTCCAGAGCGATTCGCCCAATGAGTCCTTGATATTTAGTCGTTTTCAGCCAATTTTCTGGATTTTTGAAAAATTCACTTTTTTGTGAAAATATCCACTAAATGATGGAATAATATGTGTGAGGGTACCCCAGGAGAGTTCCAAATGTGTGTGGGTAAAATATATATCCCACGGGGGTAAAATTAAAAAAAGTTGAAAAAAATTTTTTTTTGGACTTAGCCATTTTTCCGGCGTTTATCAGACTTTCAGATAGGGCAAATGTCAGTGAGCGTTCCGATTTCAGTTCCAGAACGATTCGCCCAATGAGTCCTTGATATTTATTCGTTTTCAGCCAATTTTCTGGATTTTTGAAAAATTCACTTTTTTGTGAAAATATCCACTAAATGATGGAATAATATGTGTGAGGGTACCCCAGGAGAGTTCCAAATGTGTGTGGGTAAAATATATATCCCACGGGGGTAAAATTAAAAAAAGTTGAAAAAAATTTTTTTTTGGACTTAGCCATTTTTCCGGCGTTTATCAGACTTTCAGATAGGGCAAATGTCAGTGAGCGTTTCGATTTCAGTTCCAGAGCGATTCGCCCAATGAGTCCTTGATATTTAGTCGTTTTCAGCCAATGTTCTGGATTTTTGAAAAATTCACTTTTTTGTGAAAATATCCACTAAATGAGGGAATAATATGTGTGAGGGTACCCCAGGAGAGTTCCAAATGTGTTTGGGTAGAATATATATCCCACGCGGGTAAAATTGAAAAAAGTTGAAAAAAAAATTTTTGGACTTAGTCATTTTTCCGGCGTTTATCAGAGTTTCAGATAGGGCAAAGGTCAGTGAGCGTTCCGATTTCAGTTCCAGAGCGGTTCGCCCATTGAGTCCTTGATATTTAGTCGTTTTCAGCCAATATTTTGGATTTTTGAAAAATTCACTTTTTTGTGAAAATATCCACTAAATGAGGGAATAATATGTGTGAGGGTACCCCAGGAGAGTTCAAAATGTGTGTGGGTAGAATATATATCCCACGGGGGTAAAATTGAAAAAAGTTGAAAAATTTTTTTTTTGGACTTAGTCATTTTTCCTGCGTTTATCAGACTTTCAGATAGGGCAAATGTCAGTGAGCGTTCCGATTTCAGTTCCAGAGCGATTCGCCCAATGAGTCCTTGATATTTAGTCGTTTTCAGCCAATGTTCTGGATTTTTGAAAATTTCACTTTTTTGTGAAAATATCCACTAAATGAGGGAATAATATGTGTGAGGGTACCCCAGGAGAGTTCCAAATGTGTGTGGGTAGAATATATATCCCACGGGGGTAAAATTTAAAAAAAATTTTTTTTGGACTTAGTCATTTTTCCGGCGTTTATCAGACTTTCAGATAGGGCAAATGTCAGTGAGCGTTCCGATTTCAGTTCCAGAGCGATTCGCCCAATGAGTCCTTGATATTTAGTCGTTTTCAGCCAATTTTCTGGATTTTTGAAAAATTCACTTTTTTGTGAAAATATCCACTAAATGAGGGAATAATATGTGTGAGGGTACCCCAGGAGAGTTCCAAATGTGTGTGGGTAGAATATATATCCCACGGGGGTAAAATTGAAAAAAGTTGAAAAATTTTTTTTTTGGACTTAGTCATTTTTCCGGCGTTTATCAGACTTTCAGATAGGGCAAATGTCAGTGAGCGTTCCGATTTCAGTTCCAGAACGATTCGCCCAATGAGTCCTTGATATTTATTCGTTTTCAGCCAATTTTCTGTATTTTTGAAAATTTCACTTTTTTGTGAAAATATCCACTAAATGAGGGAATAATATGTGTGAGGGTACCCCAGGAGAGTTCCAAATGTGTGTGGGTAGAATATATATCCCACGGGGGTAAAATCGAAAAAAGTTGAAAAAAATTTTTTTTTGGACTTAGTCATTTTTCCGGCATTTATCAGACTTTCAGATAGGGCAAATGTCAGTGAGCGCTCTGATTTCAGTTCCAGAGCAATTCGCCCAATGAGTCCTTGATATTTATTCGTTTTCAGCCAATTTTCTGGATTTTTGAAAATTTCACTTTTTTGTGAAAATATCCACTAAATGAGGGAATAATATGTGTGAGGGTACCCCAGAAGAGTTCCAAATGTGTGTGGGTAAAATATATATCCCACGGGGGTAAAATCGAAAAAAGTTGAAAAATTTTTTTTTTGGACTTAGTCATTTTTCCGGCGTTTATCAGACTTTCAGATAGGGCAAATGTCAGTGAGCGTTCCGATTTCAGTTCCAGAGCGATTCGCCCAATGAGTCCTTGATATTTAGTCGTTTTCAGCCAATTTTCTGGATTTTTGAAAAATTCACTTTTTTGTGAAAATATCCACTAAATGATGGAATAATATGTGTGAGGGTACCCCAGGAGAGTTCCAAATGTGTGTGGGTAAAATATATATCCCACGGGGGTAAAATTAAAAAAAGTTGAAAAAAATTTTTTTTTGGACTTAGCCATTTTTCCGGCGTTTATCAGACTTTCAGATAGGGAAAATGTCAGTGAGCGTTTCGATTTCAGTTCCAGAGCGATTCGCCCAATGAGTCCTTGATATTTAGTCGTTTTCAGCCAATGTTCTGGATTTTTGAAAATTTCACTTTTTTGTGAAAATATCCACTAAATGAGGGAATAATATGTGTGAGGGTAGCCCAGGAGAGTTCCAAATGTGTTTGGGTAGAATATATATCCCACGCGGGTAAAATTGAAAAAAGTTGAAAAAAAAATTTTTGGACTTAGTCATTTTTCCGGCGTTTATCAGAGTTTCACATAGGGCAAAGGTCAGTGAGCGTTCCGATTTCAGTTCCAGAGCGGTTCGCCCATTGAGTCCGTGATATTTAGTCGTTTTCAGCCAATATTTTGGATTTTTGAAAAATTCACTTTTTTGTGAAAATATCCACTAAATGAGGGAATAATATGTGTGAGGGTACCCCAGGAGAGTTCAAAATGTGTGTGGGTAGAATATATATCCCACGGGGGTAAAATTGAAAAAAGTTGAAAAATTTTTTTTTTGGACTTAGTCATTTTTCCTGCGTTTATCAGACTTTCAGATAGGGCAAATGTCAGTGAGCGTTCCGATTTCAGTTCCAGAGCGATTCGCCCAATGAGTCCTTGATATTTAGTCGTTTTCAGCCAATGTTCTGGATTTTTGAAAATTTCACTTTTTTGTGAAAATATCCACTAAATGAGGGAATAATATGTGTGAGGGTACCCCAGGAGAGTTCCAAATGTGTGTGGGTAGAATATATATCCCACGGGGGTAAAATTTTAAAAAAATTTTTTTTGGACTTAGTCATTTTTCCGGCGTTTATCAGACTTTCAGATAGGGCAAATGTCAGTGAGCGTTCCGATTTCAGTTCCAGAGCGATTCGCCCAATGAGTCCTTGATATTTAGTCGTTTTCAGCCAATTTTCTGGATTTTTGAAAAATTCACTTTTTTGTGAAAATATCCACTAATTGATGGAATAATATGTGTGAGGGTACCCCAGGAGAGTTCCAAATGTGTGTGGGTAAAATATATATCCCACGGGGGTAAAATTAAAAAAAGTTGAAAAAAATTTTTTTTTGGACTTAGCCATTTTTCCGGCGTTTATCAGACTTTCAGATAGGGCAAATGTCAGTGAGCGTTCCGATTTCAGTTCCAGAACGATTCGCCCAATGAGTCCTTGATATTTATTCGTTTTCAGCCAATTTTCTGGATTTTTGAAAAATTCACTTTTTTGTGAAAATATCCACTAAATGATGGAATAATATGTGTGAGGGTACCCCAGGAGAGTTCCAAATGTGTGTGGGTAAAATATATATCCCACGGGGGTAAAATTAAAAAAAGTTGAAAAAAATTTTTTTTTGGACTTAGCCATTTTTCCGGCGTTTATCAGACTTTCAGATAGGGCAAATGTCAGTGAGCGTTTCGATTTCAGTTCCAGAGCGATTCGCCCAATGAGTCCTTGATATTTAGTCGTTTTCAGCCAATGTTCTGGATTTTTGAAAAATTCACTTTTTTGTGAAAATATCCACTAAATGAGGGAATAATATGTGTGAGGGTACCCCAGGAGAGTTCCAAATGTGTTTGGGTAGAATATATATCCCACGCGGGTAAAATTGAAAAAAGTTGAAAAAAAAATTTTTGGACTTAGTCATTTTTCCGGCGTTTATCAGAGTTTCAGATAGGGCAAAGGTCAGTGAGCGTTCCGATTTCAGTTCCAGAGCGGTTCGCCCATTGAGTCCTTGATATTTAGTCGTTTTCAGCCAATATTTTGGATTTTTGAAAAATTCACTTTTTTGTGAAAATATCCACTAAATGAGGGAATAATATGTGTGAGGGTACCCCAGGAGAGTTCAAAATGTGTGTGGGTAGAATATATATCCCACGGGGGTAAAATTGAAAAAAGTTGAAAAATTTTTTTTTTGGACTTAGTCATTTTTCCTGCGTTTATCAGACTTTCAGATAGGGCAAATGTCAGTGAGCGTTCCGATTTCAGTTCCAGAGCGATTCGCCCAATGAGTCCTTGATATTTAGTCGTTTTCAGCCAATGTTCTGGATTTTTGAAAATTTCACTTTTTTGTGAAAATATCCACTAAATGAGGGAATAATATGTGTGAGGGTACCCCAGGAGAGTTCCAAATGTGTGTGGGTAGAATATATATCCCACGGGGGTAAAATTTAAAAAAAATTTTTTTTGGACTTAGTCATTTTTCCGGCGTTTATCAGACTTTCAGATAGGGCAAATGTCAGTGAGCGTTCCGATTTCAGTTCCAGAGCGATTCGCCCAATGAGTCCTTGATATTTAGTCGTTTTCAGCCAATTTTCTGGATTTTTGAAAAATTCACTTTTTTGTGAAAATATCCACTAAATGAGGGAATAATATGTGTGAGGGTACCCCAGGAGAGTTCCAAATGTGTGTGGGTAGAATATATATCCCACGGGGGTAAAATTGAAAAAAGTTGAAAAATTTTTTTTTTGGACTTAGTCATTTTTCCGGCGTTTATCAGACTTTCAGATAGGGCAAATGTCAGTGAGCGTTCCGATTTCAGTTCCAGAACGATTCGCCCAATGAGTCCTTGATATTTATTCGTTTTCAGCCAATTTTCTGTATTTTTGAAAATTTCACTTTTTTGTGAAAATATCCACTAAATGAGGGAATAATATGTGTGAGGGTACCCCAGGAGAGTTCCAAATGTGTGTGGGTAAAATATATATCCCACGGGGGTAAAATCGAAAAAAGTTGAAAAATTTTTTTTTTGGACTTAGTCATTTTTCCGGCGTTTATCAGACTTTCAGATAGGGCAAATGTCAGTGAGCGTTCCGATTTCAGTTCCAGAGCGATTCGCCCAATGAGTCCTTGATATTTAGTCGTTTTCAGCCAATTTTCTGGATTTTTGAAAAATTCACTTTTTTGTGAAAATATCCACTAAATGATGGAATAATATGTGTGAGGGTACCCCAGGAGAGTTCCAAATGTGTGTGGGTAAAATATATATCCCACGGGGGTAAAATTAAAAAAAGTTGAAAAAAATTTTTTTTTGGACTTAGCCATTTTTCCGGCGTTTATCAGACTTTCAGATAGGGCAAATGTCAGTGAGCGTTTCGATTTCAGTTCCAGAGCGATTCGCCCAATGAGTCCTTGATATTTAGTCGTTTTCAGCCAATGTTCTGGATTTTTGAAAATTTCACTTTTTTGTGAAAATATCCACTAAATGAGGGAATAATATGTGTGAGGGTACCCCAGGAGAGTTCCAAATGTGTTTGGGTAGAATATGTATCCCACGCGGGTAAAATTGAAAAAAGTTGAAAAAAAAATTTTTGGACTTAGTCATTTTTCCGGCGTTTATCAGAGTTTCAGATAGGGCAAAGGTCAGTGAGCGTTTCGATTTCAGTTCCAGAGCGGTTCGCCCATTGAGTCCTTGATATTTAGTCGTTTTCAGCCAATATTTTGGATTTTTGAAAAATTCACTTTTTTGTGAAAATATCCACTAAATGAGGGAATAATATGTGTGAGGGTACCCCAGGAGAGTTCCAAATGTGTGTGGGTAGAATATATATCCCACGGGGGTAAAATTGAAAAAAGTTGAAAAATTTTTTTTTTGGACTTAGTCATTTTTCCTGCGTTTATCAGACTTTCAGATAGGGCAAATGTCAGTGAGCGTTCCGATTTCAGTTCCAGAGCGATTCGCCCAATGAGTCCTTGATATTTAGTCGTTTTCAGCCAATGTTCTGGATTTTTGAAAATTTCACTTTTTTGTGAAAATATCCACTAAATGAGGGAATAATATGTGTGAGGGTACCCCAGGAGAGTTCCAAATGTGTGTGGGTAGAATATATATCCCACGGGGGTAAAATTTAAAAAAAATTTTTTTTGGACTTAGTCATTTTTCCGGCGTTTATCAGACTTTCAGATAGGGCAAATGTCAGTGAGCGTTCCGATTTCAGTTCCAGAGCGATTCGCCCAATGAGTCCTTGATATTTAGTCGTTTTCAGCCAATTTTCTGGATTTTTGAAAAATTCACTTTTTTGTGAAAATATCCACTAAATGAGGGAATAATATGTGTGAGGGTACCCCAGGAGAGTTCCAAATGTGTGTGGGTAGAATATATATCCCACGGGGGTAAAATCGAAAAAAGTTGAAAAAAATTTTTTTTTGGACTTAGTCATTTTTCCGGCATTTATCAGACTTTCAGATAGGGCAAATGTCAGTGAGCGCTCTGATTTCAGTTCCAGAGCAATTCGCCCAATGAGTCCTTGATATTTATTCGTTTTCAGCCAATTTTCTGGATTTTTGAAAATTTCACTTTTTTGTGAAAATATCCACTAAATGAGGGAATAATATGTGTGAGGGTACCCCAGAAGAGTTCCAAATGTGTGTGGGTAAAATATATATCCCACGGGGGTAAAATCGAAAAAAGTTGAAAAAATTTTTTTTTGGACTTAGTCATTTTTCCGGCGTTTATCAGACTTTCAGATAGGGCAAATGTCAGTGAGCGTTCCGATTTCAGTTCCAGAGCGATTCGCCCAATGAGTCCTTGATATTTAGTCGTTTTCAGCCAATTTTCTGGATTTTTGAAAAATTCACTTTTTTGTGAAAATATCCACTAAATGAGGGAATAATATGTGTGAGGGTACCCCAGGAGAGTTCCAAATGTGTGTGGGTAAAATATATATCCCACGGGGGTAAAATTGAAAAAAGTTGAAAAAAATTTTTTTTTGGACTTAGCCATTTTTCCGGCGATTATCAGACTTTCAGATAGGGCAAATGTCAGTGAGCGTTTCGATTTCAGTTCCAGAGCGATTCGCCCAATGAGTCCTTGATATTTAATCGTTTTCAGCCAATGTTCTGGATTTTTGAAAATTTCACTTTTTTGTGAAAATATCCACTAAATGAGGGAATAATATGTGTGAGGGTACCCCAGGAGAGTTCCAAATGTGTTTGGGTAGAATATATATCCCACGCGGGTAAAATTGAAAAAAGTTGAAAAAAAAATTTTTGGACTTAGTCATTTTTCCGGCGTTTATCAGAGTTTCAGATAGGGCAAAGGTCAGTGAGCGTTCCGATTTCAGTTCCAGAGCGGTTCGCCCATTGAGTCCTTGATATTTAGTCGTTTTCAGCCAATATTTTGGATTTTTGAAAAATTCACTTTTTTGTGAAAATATCCACTAAATGAGGGAATAATATGTGTGAGGGTACCCCAGGAGAGTTCCAAATGTGTGTGGGTAGAATATATATCCCACGCGGGTAAAATTGAAAAAAGTTGAAAAATTTTTTTTTTGGACTTAGTCATTTTTCCTGCGTTTATCAGACTTTCAGATAGGGCAAAAGTCAGTGAGCGTTCCGATTTCAGTTCCAGAGCGATTCGCGCAATGAGTCCTTGATATTTAGTCGTTTTCAGCCAATGTTCTGGATTTTTGAAAATTTCACTTTTTTGTGAAAATATCCACTAAATGAGGGAATAATATGTGTGAGGGTACCCCAGAAGAGTTCCAAATGTGTGTGGGTAAAATATATATCCCACGGGGGTAAAATCGAAAAAAGTTGAAAAATTTTTTTTTTGGACTTAGTCATTTTTCCGGCGTTTATCAGACTTTCAGATAGGGCAAATGTCAGTGAGCGTTCCGATTTCAGTTCCAGAGCGATTCGCCCAATGAGTCCTTGATATTTAGTCGTTTTCAGCCAATTTTCTGGATTTTTGAAAAATTCACTTTTTTGTGAAAATATCCACTAAATGATGGAATAATATGTGTGAGGGTACCCCAGGAGAGTTCCAAATGTGTGTGGGTAAAATATATATCCCACGGGGGTAAAATTAAAAAAAGTTGAAAAAAATTTTTTTTTGGACTTAGCCATTTTTCCGGCGTTTATCAGACTTTCAGATAGGGCAAATGTCAGTGAGCGTTTCGATTTCAGTTCCAGAGCGATTCGCCCAATGAGTCCTTGATATTTAGTCGTTTTCAGCCAATGTTCTGGATTTTTGAAAATTTCACTTTTTTGTGAAAATATCCACTAAATGAGGGAATAATATGTGTGAGGGTACCCCAGGAGAGTTCCAAATGTGTTTGGGTAGAATATGTATCTCACGCGGGTAAAATTGAAAAAAGTTGAAAAAAAAATTTTTGGACTTAGTCATTTTTCCGGCGTTTATCAGAGTTTCAGATAGAGCAAAGGTCAGTGAGCGTTTCGATTTCAGTTCCAGAGCGGTTCGCCCATTGAGTCCTTGATATTTAGTCGTTTTCAGCCAATATTTTGGATTTTTGAAAAATTCACTTTTTTGTGAAAATATCCACTAAATGAGGGAATAATATGTGTGAGGGTACCCCAGGAGAGTTCCAAATGTGTGTGGGTAGAATATATATCCCACGGGGGTAAAATTGAAAAAAGTTGAAAAATTTTTTTTTTGGACTTAGTCATTTTTCCTGCGTTTATCAGACTTTCAGATAGGGCAAATGTCAGTGAGCGTTCCGATTTCAGTTCCAGAGCGATTCGCCCAATGAGTCCTTGATATTTAGTCGTTTTCAGCCAATGTTCTGGATTTTTGAAAATTTCACTTTTTTGTGAAAATATCCACTAAATGAGGGAATAATATGTGTGAGGGTACCCCAGGAGAGTTCCAAATGTGTGTGGGTAGAATATATATCCCACGGGGGTAAAATTTAAAAAAAATTTTTTTTGGACTTAGTCATTTTTCCGGCGTTTATCAGACTTTCAGATAGGGCAAATGTCAGTGAGCGTTCCGATTTCAGTTCCAGAGCGATTCGCCCAATGAGTCCTTGATATTTAGTCGTTTTCAGCCAATTTTCTGGATTTTTGAAAAATTCACTTTTTTGTGAAAATATCCACTAAATGAGGGAATAATATGTGTGAGGGTACCCCAGGAGAGTTCCAAATGTGTGTGGGTAGAATATATATCCCACGGGGGTAAAATTTAAAAAAATTTTTTTTTGGACTTAGTCATTTTTCCGGCGTTTATCAGACTTTCAGATATGGCAAATGTCAGTGAGCGTTCCGATTTCAGTTCCAGAGCGATTCGCCCAATGAGTCTTTGATATTTAGTTGTTTTCAGCCAATTTTCTGGATTTTTGAAAAATTCACTTTTTTGTGAAAATATCCACTAAATGAGGGAATAATATGTGTGAGGGTACCCCAGGAGAGTTCCAAATGTGTGTGGGTAGAATATATATCCCACGGGGGTAAAATCGAAAAAAGTTGAAAAAAATTTTTTTTTGGACTTAGTCATTTTTCCGGCATTTATCAGACTTTCAGATAGGGCAAATGTCAGTGAGCGCTCTGATTTCAGTTCCAGAGCAATTCGCCCAATGAGTCCTTGATATTTATTCGTTTTCAGCCAATTTTCTGGATTTTTGAAAATTTCACTTTTTTGTGAAAATATCCACTAAATGAGGGAATAATATGTGTGAGGGTACCCCAGAAGAGTTCCAAATGTGTGTGGGTAAAATATATATCCCACGGGGGTAAAATCGAAAAAAGTTGAAAAATTTTTTTTTTGGACTTAGTCATTTTTCCGGCGTTTATCAGACTTTCAGATAGGGCAAATGTCAGTGAGCGTTCCGATTTCAGTTCCAGAGCGATTCGCCCAATGAGTCCTTGATATTTAGTCGTTTTCAGCCAATTTTCTGGATTTTTGAAAAATTCACTTTTTTGTGAAAATATCCACTAAATGAGGGAATAATATGTGTGAGGGTACCCCAGGAGAGTTCCAAATGTGTGTGGGTAAAATATATATCCCACGGGGGTAAAATTGAAAAAAGTTGAAAAAAATTTTTTTTTGGACTTAGCCATTTTTCCGGCGTTTATCAGACTTTCAGATAGGGCAAATGTCAGTGAGCGTTTCGATTTCAGTTCCAGAGCGATTCGCCCAATGAGTCCTTGATATTTAGTCGTTTTCAGCCAATGTTCTGGATTTTTGAAAATTTCACTTTTTTGTGAAAATATCCACTAAATGAGGGAATAATATGTGTGAGGGTACACCAGGAGAGTTCCAAATGTGTTTGGGTAGAATATATATCCCACGCGGGAAAAATTGAAAAAAGTTGAAAAAAAAATTTTTGGACTTAGTCATTTTTCCGGCGTTTATCAGAGTTTCAGATAGGGCAAAGGTCAGTGAGCGTTCCGATTTCAGTTCCAGAGCGGTTCGCCCATTGAGTCCTTGATATTTAGTCGTTTTCAGCCAATATTTTGGATTTTTGAAAAATTCACTTTTTTGTGAAAATATCCACTAAATGAGGGAATAATATGTGTGAGGGTACCCCAGGAGAGTTCCAAATGTGTGTGGGTAGAATATATATCCCACGCGGGTAAAATTGAAAAAAGTTGAAAAATTTTTTTTTTGGACCTAGTCATTTTTCCTGCGTTTATCAGACTTTCAGATAGGGCAAATGTCAGTGAGCGTTCCGATTTCAGTTCCAGAGCGATTCGCCCAATGAGTCCTTGATATTTAGTCGTTTTCAGCCAATGTTCTGGATTTTTGAAAATTTCACTTTTTTGTGAAAATATCCACTAAATGAGGGAATAATATGTGTGAGGGTACCCCAGGAGAGTTCCAAATGTGTGTGGGTAGAATATATATCCCACGGGGGTAAAATTTAAAAAAAAATTTTTTTGGACTTAGTCATTTTTCCGGCGTTTATCAGACTTTCAGATAGGGCAAATGTCAGTGAGCGTTCCGATTTCAGTTCCAGAGCGATTCGCCCAATGAGTCCTTGATATTTAGTCGTTTTCAGCCAATTTTCTGGATTTTTGAAAAATTCACTTTTTTGTGAAAATATCCACTAAATGAGGGAATAATATGTGTGAGGGTACCCCAGGAGAGTTCCAAATGTGTGTGGGTAGAATATATATCCCACGGGGGTAAAATTTAAAAAAAATTTTTTTTGGACTTAGTCATTTTTCCGGCGTTTATCAGACTTTCAGATAGGGCAAATGTCAGTGAGCGTTCCGATTTCAGTTCCAGAGCGATTCGCCCAATGAGTCCTTGATATTTAGTCGTTTTCAGCCAATTTTCTGGATTTTTGAAAAATTCACTTTTTTGTGAAAATATCCACTAAATGAGGGAATAATATGTGTGAGGGTACCCCAGGAGAGTTCCAAATGTGTGTGGGTAGAATATATATCCCACGGGGGTAAAATTGAAAAAAGTTGAAAAATTTTTTTTTTGGACTTAGTCATTTTTCCGGCGTTTATCAGACTTTCAGATAGGGCAAATGTCAGTGAGCGTTCCGATTTCAGTTCCAGAGCGATTCGCCCAATGAGTCCTTGATATTTATTCGTTTTCAGCCAATTTTCTGTATTTTTGAAAAATTCACTTTTTTGTGAAAATATCCACTAAATGAGGGAATAATATGTGTGAGGGTACCCCAGGAGAGTTCCAAATGTGTGTGGGTAGAATATATATCCCACGGGGGTAAAATCGAAAAAAGTTGAAAAATTTTTTTTTTGGACTTAGTCATTTTTCCGGCGTTTATCAGACTTTCAGATAGGGCAAATGTCAGTGAGCGTTCCGATTTCAGTTCCAGAGCGATTCGCCCAATGAGTCCTTGATATTTATTCGTTTTCAGCCAATTTTCTGTATTTTTGAAAAATTCACTTTTTTGTGAAAATATCCACTAAATGAGGGAATAATATGTGTGAGGGTACCCCAGGAGAGTTCCAAATGTGTGTGGGTAGAATATATATCCCACGGGGGTAAAATTGAAAAAAGTTGAAAAATTTTTTTTTTGGACTTAGTCATTTTTCCTGCGTTTATCAGACTTTCAGATAGGGCAAATGTCAGTGAGCGTTCCGATTTCAGTTCCAGAGCGATTCGCCCAATGAGTCCTTGATATTTAGTCGTTTTCAGCCAATGTTCTGGATTTTTGAAAATTTCACTTTTTTGTGAAAATATCCACTAAATGAGGGAATAATATGTGTGAGGGTACCCCAGGAGAGTTCCAAATGTGTGTGGTAGAATATATATCCCACGGGGGTAAAATTTTTAAAAAAATTTTTTTGGACTTAGTCATTTTTCCGGCGTTTATCAGACTTTCAGATAGGGCAAATGTCAGTGAGCGTTCCGATTTCAGTTCCAGAGCGATTCGCCCAATGAGTCCTTGATATTTAGTCGTTTTCAGCCAATTTTCTGGATTTTTGAAAAATTCACTTTTTTGTGAAAATATCCACTAAATGAGGGAATAATATGTGTGAGGGTACCCCAGGAGAGTTCCAAATGTGTGTGGGTAGAATATATATCCCACGGGGGTAAAATTTAAAAAAATTTTTTTTTGGACTTAGTCATTTTTCCGGCGTTTATCAGACTTTCAGATATGGCAAATGTCAGTGAGCGTTCCGATTTCAGTTCCAGAGCGATTCGCCCAATGAGTCTTTGATATTTAGTCGTTTTCAGCCAATTTTCTGGATTTTTGAAAAATTCACTTTTTTGTGAAAATATCCACTAAATGAGGGAATAATATGTGTGAGGGTACCCCAGGAGAGTTCCAAATGTGTGTGGGTAGAATATATATCCCACGGGGGTAAAATTGAAAAAAGTTGAAAAATTTTTTTTTTGGACTTAGTCATTTTTCCGGCGTTTATCAGACTTTCAGATACGGCAAATGTCAGTGAGCGTTCCGATTTCAGTTCCAGAGCGATTCGCCCAATGAGTCCTTGATATTTATTCGTTTTCAGCCAATTTTCTGTATTTTTGAAAAATTCACTTTTTTGTGAAAATATCCACTAAATGAGGGAATAATATGTGTGAGGGTACCCCAGGAGAGTTCCAAATGTGTGTGGGTAGAATATATATCCCACGGGGGTAAAATCGAAAAAAGTTGAAAAAAATTTTTTTTTGGACTTAGTCATTTTTCCGGCATTTATCAGACTTTCAGATAGGGCAAATGTCAGTGAGCGCTCTGATTTCAGTTCCAGAGCAATTCGCCCAATGAGTCCTTGATATTTATTCGTTTTCAGCCAATTTTCTGGATTTTTGAAAATTTCACTTTTTTGTGAAAATATCCACTAAATGAGGGAATAATATGTGTGAGGGTACCCCAGAAGAGTTCCAAATGTGTGTGGGTAAAATATATATCCCACGGGGGTAAAATCGAAAAAAGTTGAAAAATTTTTTTTTTGGACTTAGTCATTTTTCCGGCGTTTATCAGACTTTCAGATAGGGCAAATGTCAGTGAGCGTTCCGATTTCAGTTCCAGAGCGATTCGCCCAATGAGTCCTTGATATTTAGTCGTTTTCAGCCAATTTTCTGGATTTTTGAAAAATTCACTTTTTTGTGAAAATATCCACTAAATGAGGGAATAATATGTGTGAGGGTACCCCAGGAGAGTTCCAAATGTGTGTGGGTAAAATATATATCCCACGGGGGTAAAATTGAAAAAAGTTGAAAAAAATTTTTTTTTGGACTTAGCCATTTTTCCGGCGATTATCAGACTTTCAGATAGGGCAAATGTCAGTGAGCGTTTCGATTTCAGTTCCAGAGCGATTCGCCCAATGAGTCCTTGATATTTAGTCGTTTTCAGCCAATGTTCTGGATTTTTGAAAATTTCACTTTTTTGTGAAAATATCCACTAAATGAGGGAATAATATGTGTGAGGGTACCCCAGGAGAGTTCCAAATGTGTTTGGGTAGAATATATATCCCACGCGGGTAAAATTGAAAAAAGTTGAAAAAAAGATTTTTGGACTTAGTCATTTTTCCGGCATTTATCAGAGTTTCAGATAGGGCAAAGGTCAGTGAGCGTTCCGATTTCAGTTCCAGAGCGGTTCGCCCATTGAGTCCTTGATATTTAGTCGTTTTCAGCCAATATTTTGGATTTTTGAAAAATTCACTTTTTTGTGAAAATATCCACTAAATGAGGGAATAATATGTGTGAGGGTACCCCAGGAGAGTTCCAAATGTGTGTGGGTAGAATATATATCCCACGCGGGTAAAATTGAAAAAAGTTGAAAAATTTTTTTTTTGGACTTAGTCATTTTTCCTGCGTTTATCAGACTTTCAGATAGGGCAAATGTCAGTGAGCGTTCCGATTTCAGTTCCAGAGCGATTCGCCCAATGAGTCCTTGATATTTAGTCGTTTTCAGCCAATGTTCTGGATTTTTGAAAATTTCACTTTTTTGTGAAAATATCCACTAAATGAGGGAATAATATGTGTGAGGGTACCCCAGAAGAGTTCCAAATGTGTGTGGGTAAAATATATATCCCACGGGGGTAAAATCGAAAAAAGTTGAAAAATTTTTTTTTTGGACTTAGTCATTTTTCCGGCGTTTATCAGACTTTCAGATAGGGCAAATGTCAGTGAGCGTTCCGATTTCAGTTCCAGAGCGATTCGCCCAATGAGTCCTTGATATTTAGTCGTTTTCAGCCAATTTTCTGGATTTTTGAAAAATTCACTTTTTTGTGAAAATATCCACTAAATGAGGGAATAATATGTGTGAGGGTACCCCAGGAGAGTTCCAAATGTGTGTGGGTAAAATATATATCCCACGGGGGTAAAATTGAAAAAAGTTGAAAAAAATTTTTTGTTGGACTTAGCCATTTTTCCGCCGTTTATCAGACTTTCAGATAGGTCAAATGTCAGTGAGCGTTTCGATTTCAGTTCCAGAGCGATTCGCCCAATGAGTCCTTGATATTTAGTCGTTTTCAGCCAATGTTCTGGATTTTTGAAAATTTCACTTTTTTGTGAAAATATCCACTAAATGAGGGAATAATATGTGTGAGGGTACACCAGGAGAGTTCCAAATGTGTTTGGGTAGAATATATATCCCACGCGGGTAAAATTGAAAAAAGTTGAAAAAAAAATTTTTGGACTTAGTCATTTTTCCGGCGTTTATCAGAGTTTCAGATAGGGCAAAGGTCAGTGAGCGTTCCGATTTCAGTTCCAGAGCGGTTCGCCCATTGAGTCCTTGATATTTAGTCGTTTTCAGCCAATATTTTGGATTTTTGAAAAATTCACTTTTTTGTGAAAATATCCACTAAATGAGGGAATAATATGTGTGAGGGTACCCCAGGAGATTTCCAAATGTGTGTGGGTAGAATATATATCCCACGCGGGTAAAATTGAAAAAAGTTGAAAAATTTTTTTTTTGGACCTAGTCATTTTTCCTGCGTTTATCAGACTTTCAGATAGGGCAAATGTCAGTGAGCGTTCCGATTTCAGTTCCAGAGCGATTCGCCCAATGAGTCCTTGATATTTAGTCGTTTTCAGCCAATGTTCTGGATTTTTGAAAAATTCACTTTTTTGTGAAAATATCCACTAAATGAGGGAATAATATGTGTGAGGGTACCCCAGGAGAGTTCCAAATGTGTGTGGGTAAAATATATATCCCACGGGGGTAAAATTGAAAAAAGTTGAAAAAAATTTTTTTTTGGACTTAGCCATTTTTCCGGCGATTATCAGACTTTCAGATAGGGCAAATGTCAGTGAGCGTTTCGATTTCAGTTCCAGAGCGATTCGCCCAATGAGTCCTTGATATTTAGTCGTTTTCAGCCAATGTTCTGGATTTTTGAAAATTTCACTTTTTTGTGAAAATATCCACTAAATGAGGGAATAATATGTGTGAGGGTACCCCAGGAGAGTTCCAAATGTGTTTGGGTAGAATATATATCCCACGCGGGTAAAATTGAAAAAAGTTGAAAAAAAGATTTTTGGACTTAGTCATTTTTCCGGCATTTATCAGAGTTTCAGATAGGGCAAAGGTCAGTGAGCGTTCCGATTTCAGTTCCAGAGCGGTTCGCCCATTGAGTCCTTGATATTTAGTCGTTTTCAGCCAATATTTTGGATTTTTGAAAAATTCACTTTTTTGTGAAAATATCCACTAAATGAGGGAATAATATGTGTGAGGGTACCCCAGGAGAGTTCCAAATGTGTGTGGGTAGAATATATATCCCACGCGGGTAAAATTGAAAAAAGTTGAAAAATTTTTTTTTTGGACTTAGTCATTTTTCCTGCGTTTATCAGACTTTCAGATAGGGCAAATGTCAGTGAGCGTTCCGATTTCAGTTCCAGAGCGATTCGCCCAATGAGTCCTTGATATTTAGTCGTTTTCAGCCAATGTTCTGGATTTTTGAAAATTTCACTTTTTTGTGAAAATATCCACTAAATGAGGGAATAATATGTGTGAGGGTACCCCAGAAGAGTTCCAAATGTGTGTGGGTAAAATATATATCCCACGGGGGTAAAATCGAAAAAAGTTGAAAAATTTTTTTTTTGGACTTAGTCATTTTTCCGGCGTTTATCAGACTTTCAGATAGGGCAAATGTCAGTGAGCGTTCCGATTTCAGTTCCAGAGCGATTCGCCCAATGAGTCCTTGATATTTAGTCGTTTTCAGCCAATTTTCTGGATTTTTGAAAAATTCACTTTTTTGTGAAAATATCCACTAAATGAGGGAATAATATGTGTGAGGGTACCCCAGGAGAGTTCCAAATGTGTGTGGGTAAAATATATATCCCACGGGGGTAAAATTGAAAAAAGTTGAAAAAAATTTTTTGTTGGACTTAGCCATTTTTCCGCCGTTTATCAGACTTTCAGATAGGTCAAATGTCAGTGAGCGTTTCGATTTCAGTTCCAGAGCGATTCGCCCAATGAGTCCTTGATATTTAGTCGTTTTCAGCCAATGTTCTGGATTTTTGAAAATTTCACTTTTTTGTGAAAATATCCACTAAATGAGGGAATAATATGTGTGAGGGTACACCAGGAGAGTTCCAAATGTGTTTGGGTAGAATATATATCCCACGCGGGTAAAATTGAAAAAAGTTGAAAAAAAAATTTTTGGACTTAGTCATTTTTCCGGCGTTTATCAGAGTTTCAGATAGGGCAAAGGTCAGTGAGCGTTCCGATTTCAGTTCCAGAGCGGTTCGCCCATTGAGTCCTTGATATTTAGTCGTTTTCAGCCAATATTTTGGATTTTTGAAAAATTCACTTTTTTGTGAAAATATCCACTAAATGAGGGAATAATATGTGTGAGGGTACCCCAGGAGAGTTCCAAATGTGTGTGGGTAGAATATATATCCCACGCGGGTAAAATTGAAAAAAGTTGAAAAATTTTTTTTTTGGACCTAGTCATTTTTCCTGCGTTTATCAGACTTTCAGATAGGGCAAATGTCAGTGAGCGTTCCGATTTCAGTTCCAGAGCGATTCGCCCAATGAGTCCTTGATATTTAGTCGTTTTCAGCCAATGTTCTGGATTTTTGAAAATTTCACTTTTTTGTGAAAATATCCACTAAATGAGGGAATAATATGTGTGAGGGTACCCCAGGAGAGTTCCAAATGTGTGTGGGTAGAATATATATCCCACGGGGGTAAAATTTTAAAAAAATTTTTTTTGGACTTAGTCATTTTTCCGGCGTTTATCAGACTTTCAGATAGGGCAAATGTCAGTGAGCGTTCCGATTTCAGTTCCAGAGCGATTCGCCCAATGAGTCCTTGATATTTAGTCGTTTTCAGCCAATTTTCTGGATTTTTGAAAAATTCACTTTTTTGTGAAAATATCCACTAAATGAGGGAATAATATGTGTGAGGGTACCCCAGGAGAGTTCCAAATGTGTGTGGGTAGAATATATATCCCACGGGGGTAAAATTTAAAAAAAATTTTTTTTGGACTTAGTCATTTTTCCGGCGTTTATCAGACTTTCAGATAGGGCAAATGTCAGTGAGCGTTCCGATTTCAGTTCCAGAGCGATTCGCCCAATGAGTCCTTGATATTTAGTCGTTTTCAGCCAATTTTCTGGTTTTTTGAAAAATTCACTTTTTTGTGAAAATATCCACTAAATGAGGGAATAATATGTGTGAGGGTACCCCAGGAGAGTTCCAAATGTGTGTGGGTAGAATATATATCCCACGGGGGTAAAATTGAAAAAAGTTGAAAAAAAATTTTTGGGACTTAGTCATTTTTCCAGCGTTTATCAGACTTTCAGATAGGGCAAAGGTCAGTGAGCGTTCCGATTTCAGTTCCAGAGCGATTCGCCCAATGAGTCCTTGATATTTAGTAGTTTTCAGCCAATTTTCTGGATTTTTGAAAAATTCACTTTTTTGTGAAAATATCCACTAAATGAGGGAATAATATGTGTGAGGGTACCCCAGGAGAGTTCCAAATGTGTGTGGGTAGAATATATATCCCACGGGGGTAAAATTGAAAAAAGTTGAAAAATTTTTTTTTTGGACTTAGTCATTTTTCCGGCGTTTATCAGACTTTCAGATAGGGCAAATGTCAGTGAGCGTTCCGATTTCAGTTCCAGAGCGATTCGCCCAATGAGTCCTTGATATTTATTCGTTTTCAGCCAATTTTCTGTATTTTTGAAAAATTCACTTTTTTGTGAAAATATCCACTAAATGAGGGACTAATATGTGTGAGGGTACCCCAGGAGAGTTCCAAATGTGTGTGGGTAGAATATATATCCCACGGGGGTAAAATCGAAAAAAGTTGAAAAAAATTTTTTTTTGGACTTAGTCATTTTTCCGGCATTTATCAGACTTTCAGATAGGGCAAATGTCAGTGAGCGTTCCGATTTCAGTTCCATAGCGATTCGCCCAATGAGTCCTTGATATTTAGTCATTTTCAGCCAATTTTCTGGATTTTTGAAAATTTCACTTTTTTGTGAAAATATCCACTAAATGAGGGAATAATATGTGTGAGGGTACCCCAAGAGAGTTCCAAATGTGTGTGGGTAGAATTTATATCCCATGGGGGTAAAATTGAAAAAAGTTGAAAAAAATTTTTTTTTGGACTTAGTCATTTTTCCGGCGTTTATCAGACTTTCAGATAGGGCAAATGTCAGTGAGCGTGCCGATTTCAGTTCCAGAGCGATTAGCCCAATGAGTCCTTGATATTTAGTCGCTTTCAGCCACTATTTTGGATTTTTGAAAATTTCACTTTTTTGTGAAAATATCCACTAAAAGAGGGAATAATATGTGTGAGGGTACCCCAGGAGAGTTCCAAATGTGTGTGGGTAGAATATATATCCCACGCGGGTAAAATTGAAAAAAGTTGAAAAAAAATTTTTGGGACTTAGTCATTTTTCCGGCGTTTATCAGACTTTCAGATAGGGCAAAGGTCAGTGAGCGTTTCGATTTCAGTTCCAGAGCGATTCGCCCAATGAGTCCTTGATATTTAGTCGATTTCAGCCAATTTTCTGGATTTTTTAAAATTCCACTCTTTTGTGAAAATATCCACTAAATGAGGGAATAATATGTGTGAGGGTACCCCAGGAGAGTTCCAAATGTGTGTGGGTAAAATATATATCCCACGGGGGTAAAATTGAAAAAAGTTGAAAAAAAATTTTTTTTGGACTTAGCCATTTTTCCGGCGTTTATCAGACTTTCAGATAGGGCAAATGTCAGTGAGCGTTCCGATTTCAGTTCCAGAGCGATTCGCCCAATGAGTCCTTGATATTTATTCGTTTTCAGCCAATTTTCTGTATTTTTGAAAAATTCACTTTTTTGTGAAAATATCCACTAAATGAGGGAATAATATGTGTGAGGGTACCCCAGAAGAGTTCCAAATGTGTGTGGGTAAAATATATATCCCACGGGGGTAAAATCGAAAAAAGTTGAAAAATTTTTTTTTTGGACTTAGTCATTTTTCCGGCGTTTATCAGACTTTCAGATAGGGCAAATGTCAGTGAGCGTTCCGATTTCAGTTCCAGAGCGATTCGCCCAATGAGTCCTTGATATTTAGTCGTTTTCAGCCAATTTTCTGGATTTTTGAAAAATTCACTTTTTTGTGAAAATATCCACTAAATGAGGGAATAATATGTGTGAGGGTACCCCAGGAGAGTTCCAAATGTGTGTGGGTAAAATATATATCCCACGGGGGTAAAATTGAAAAAAGTTGAAAAAAATTTTTTGTTGGACTTAGCCATTTTTCCGCCGTTTATCAGACTTTCAGATAGGGCAAATGTCAGTGAGCGTTTCGATTTCAGTTCCAGAGCGATTCGCCCAATGAGTCCTTGATATTTAGTCGTTTTCAGCCAATGTTCTGGATTTTTGAAAATTTCACTTTTTTGTGAAAATATCCACTAAATGAGAGAATAATATGTGTGAGGGTACACCAGGAGAGTTCCAAATGTGTTTGGGTAGAATATATATCCCACGCGGGTAAAATTGAAAAAAGTTGAAAAAAAAATTTTTGGACTTAGTCATTTTTCCGGCGTTTATCAGAGTTTCAGATAGGGCAAAGGTCAGTGAGCGTTCCGATTTCAGTTCCAGAGCGGTTCGCCCATTGAGTCCTTGATATTTAGTCGTTTTCAGCCAATATTTTGGATTTTTGAAAAATTCACTTTTTTGTGAAAATATCCACTAAATGAGGGAATAATATGTGTGAGGGTACCCCAGGAGAGTTCCAAATGTGTGTGGGTAGAATATATATCCCACGCGGGTAAAATTGAAAAAAGTTGAAAAATTTTTTTTTTGGACCTAGTCATTTTTCCTGCGTTTATCAGACTTTCAGATAGGGCAAATGTCAGTGAGCGTTCCGATTTCAGTTCCAGAGCGATTCGCCCAATGAGTCCTTGATATTTAGTCGTTTTCAGCCAATGTTCTGGATTTTTGAAAATTTCACTTTTTTGTGAAAATATCCACTAAATGAGGGAATAATATGTGTGAGGGTACCCCAGGAGAGTTCCAAATGTGTGTGGGTAGAATATATATCCCACGGGGGTAAAATTTAAAAAAAATTTTTTTTGGACTTAGTCATTTTTCCGGCGTTTATCAGACTTTCAGATAGGGCAAATGTCAGTGAGCGTTCCGATTTCAGTTCCAGAGCGATTCGCCCAATGAGTCCTTGATATTTAGTCGTTTTCAGCCAATTTTCTGGATTTTTGAAAAATTCACTTTTTTGTGAAAATATCCACTAAATGAGGGAATAATATGTGTGAGGGTACCCCAGGAGAGTTCCAAATGTGTGTGGGTAGAATATATATCCCACGGGGGTAAAATTTAAAAAAAATTTTTTTTGGACTTAGTCATTTTTCCGGCGTTTATCAGACTTTCAGATAGGGCAAATGTCAGTGAGCGTTCCGATTTCAGTTCCAGAGCGATTCGCCCAATGAGTCCTTGATATTTAGTCGTTTTCAGCCAATTTTCTGTTTTTTTGAAAAATTCACTTTTTTGTGAAAATATCCACTAAATGAGGGAATAATATGTGTGAGGGTACCCCAGGAGAGTTCCAAATGTGTGTGGGTAGAATATATATCCCACGGGGGTAAAATTGAAAAAAGTTGAAAAAAATTTTTTGGGACTTAGTCATTTTTCCAGCGTTTATCAGACTTTCAGATAGGGCAAAGGTCAGTGAGCGTTCCGATTTCAGTTCCAGAGCGATTCGCCCAATGAGTCCTTGATATTTAGTAGTTTTCAGCCAATTTTCTGGATTTTTGAAAAATTCACTTTTTTGTGAAAATATCCACTAAATGAGGGAATAATATGTGTGAGGGTACCCCAGGAGAGTTCCAAATGTGTGTGGGTAGAATATATATCCCACGGGGGTAAAATTGAAAAAAGTTGAAAAATTTTTTTTTTGGACTTAGTCATTTTTCCGGCGTTTATCAGACTTTCAGATAGGGCAAATGTCAGTGAGCGTTCCGATTTCAGTTCCAGAGCGATTCGCCCAATGAGTCCTTGATATTTATTCGTTTTCAGCCAATTTTCTGTATTTTTGAAAAATTCACTTTTTTGTGAAAATATCCACTAAATGAGGGACTAATATGTGTGAGGGTACCCCAGGAGAGTTCCAAATGTGTGTGGGTAGAATATATATCCCACGGGGGTAAAATCGAAAAAAGTTGAAAAAAATTTTTTTTTGGACTTAGTCATTTTTCCGGCATTTATCAGACTTTCAGATAGGGCAAATGTCAGTGAGCGTTCCGATTTCAGTTCCATAGCGATTCGCCCAATGAGTCCTTGATATTTAGTCGCTTTCAGCCACTATTTTGGATTTTTGAAAATTTCACTTTTTTGTGAAAATATCCACTAAAAGAGGGAATAATATGTGTGAGGGTACCCCAGGAGAGTTCCAAATGTGTGTGGGTAGAATATATATCCCACGCGGGTAAAATTGAAAAAAGTTGAAAAAAAATTTTTGGGACTTAGTCATTTTTCCGGCGTTTATCAGACTTTCAGATAGGGCAAAGGTCAGTGAGCGTTTCGATTTCAGTTCCAGAGCGATTCGCCCAATGAGTCCTTGATATTTAGTCGATTTCAGCCAATTTTCTGGATTTTTTAAAATTCCACTCTTTTGTGAAAATATCCACTAAATGAGGGAATAATATGTGTGAGGGTACCCCAGGAGAGTTCCAAATGTGTGTGGGTAAAATATATATCCCACGGGGGTAAAATTGAAAAAAGTTGAAAAAAAATTTTTTTTGGACTTAGCCATTTTTCCGGCGTTTATCAGACTTTCAGATAGGGCAAATGTCAGTGAGCGTTCCGATTTCAGTTCCAGAGCGATTCGCCCAATGAGTCCTTGATATTTATTCGTTTTCAGCCAATTTTCTGTATTTTTGAAAAATTCACTTTTTTGTGAAAATATCCACTAAATGAGGGAATAATATGTGTGAGGGTACCCCAGGAGAGTTCCAAATGTGTGTGGGTAAAATATATATCCCACGGGGGTAAAATTGAAAAAAGTTGAAAGAAATTTTTTTTTGGACTTAGCCATTTTTCCGGCGTTTATCAGACTTTCAGATAGGGCAAATGTCATTGAGCGTTTCGATTTCAGTTCCAGAGCGATTCGCCCAATGAGTCCTTGATATTTAGTCGTTTTCAGCCAATTTTCTGGATTTTTGAAAAATTCACTTTTTTGTGAAAATATCCACTAAATGAGGGAATAATATGTGTGAGGGTACCCCAGGAGAGTTCCAAATGTGTGTGGGTAGAATATATATCCCACGGGGGTAAAATCGAAAAAAGTTGAAAAATTTTTTTTTTGGACTTAGTCATTTTTCCGGCGTTTATCAGACTTTCAGATAGGGCAAATGTCAGTGAGCGTTCCGATTTCAGTTCCAGAGCGATTCGCCCAATGAGTCCTTGATATTTATTCGTTTTCAGCCAATTTTCTGTATTTTTGAAAAATTCACTTTTTTGTGAAAATATCCACTAAATGAGGGAATAATATGTGTGAGGGTACCCCAGAAGAGTTCCAAATGTGTGTGGGTAAAATATATATCCCACGGGGGTAAAATTGAAAAAAGTTGAAAAATTTTTTTTTGGACTTAGCCATTTTTCCGGCGTTTATCAGACTTTCAGATAGGGCAAATGTCATTGAGCGTTTCGATTTCAGTTCCAGAGCGATTCGCCCAATGAGTCCTTGATATTTAGTCGTTTTCAGCCAATTTTCTGGATTTTTGAAAAATTCACTTTTTTGTGAAAATATCCACTAAATGAGGGAATAATATGTGTGAGGGTACCCCAGGAGAGTTCCAAATGTGTGTGGGTAAAATATATATCCCACGGGGGTAAAATTGAAAAAAGTTGAAAGAAATTTTTTTTTGGACTTAGCCATTTTTCCGGCGTTTATCAGACTTTCAGATAGGGCAAATGTCATTGAGCGTTTCGATTTCAGTTCCAGAGCGATTCGCCCAATGAGTCCTTGATATTTAGTCGTTTTCAGCCAATTTTCTGGATTTTTGAAAAATTCACTTTTTTGTGAAAATATCCACTAAATGAGGGAATAATATGTGTGAGGGTACCCCAGGAGAGTTCCAAATGTGTGTGGGTAGAATATATATCCCACGGGGGTAAAATCGAAAAAAGTTGAAAAATTTTTTTTTTGGACTTAGTCATTTTTCCGGCGTTTATCAGACTTTCAGATAGGGCAAATGTCAGTGAGCGTTCCGATTTCAGTTCCAGAGCGATTCGCCCAATGAGTCCTTGATATTTAGTCATTTTCAGCCAATTTTCTGGATTTTTGAAAATTTCACTTTTTTGTGAAAATATCCACTAAATGAGGGAATAATATGTGTGAGGGTACCCCAAGAGAGTTCCAAATGTGTGTGGGTAGAATTTATATCCCATGGGGGTAAAATTGAAAAAAGTTGAAAAAAATTTTTTTTTGGACTTAGTCATTTTTCCGGCGTTTATCAGACTTTCAGATAGGGCAAATGTCAGTGAGCGTGCCGATTTCAGTTCCAGAGCGATTCGCCCAATGAGTCCTTGATATTTAGTCGCTTTCAGCCACTATTTTGGATTTTTGAAAATTTCACTTTTTTGTGAAAATATCCACTAAATGAGGGAATAATATGTGTGAGGGTACCCCAGGAGAGTTCCAAATGTGTGTGGGTAGAATATATATCCCACGCGGGTAAAATTGAAAAAAGTTGAAAAAAAATTTTTGGGACTTAGTCATTTTTCCGGCGTTTATCAGACTTTCAGATAGGGCAAAGGTCAGTGACCATTCCGATTTCAGTTCCAGAGCGATTCGCCCATTGAGTCCTTGATATTTAGTCGTTTTCAGCCAATATTTTGGATTTTTGAAAATTTCACTTTTTTGTGAAAATATCCACTAAATGAGGGAATAATATGTGTGAGGGTACCCCAGGAGAGTTCCAAATGTGTGTGGGTAAAATATATATCCCACGGGGGTAAAATTGAAAAAAGTTGAAAGAAATTTTTTTTTGGACTTAGCCATTTTTCCGGCGTTTATCAGACTTTCAGATAGGGCAAATGTCATTGAGCGTTTCGATTTCAGTTCCAGAGCGATTCGCCCAATGAGTCCTTGATATTTAGTCGATTTCAGCCAATTTTCTGGATTTTTTAAAATTCCACTCTTTTGTGAAAATATCCACTAAATGAGGGAATAATATGTGTGAGGGTACCCCAGGAGAGTTCCAAATGTGTGTGGGTAAAATATATATCCCACGGGGGTAAAATTGAAAAAAGTTGAAAAAATTTTTTTTTTGGACTTAGCCATTTTTCCGGCGTTTATCAGACTTTCAGATAGGGCAAATGTCAGTGAGCGTTCCGATTTCAGTTCCAGAGCGATTCGCCCAATGAGTCCTTGATATTTAGTCATTTTCAGCCAATTTTCTGGATTTTTGAAAATTTCACTTTTATGTGAAAATATCCACTAAATGAGGGAATAATATGTGTGAGGGTACCCCAAGAGAGTTCCAAATGTGTGTGGGTAGAATTTATATCCCATGGGGGTAAAATTGAAAAAAGTTGAAAAAATTTTTTTTTTGGACTTAGTCATTTTTCCGGCGTTTATCAGACTTTCAGATAGGGCAAATGTCAGTGAGCGTGCCGATTTCAGTTCCAGAGCGATTCGCCCAATGAGTCCTTGATATTTAGTCGCTTTCAGCCACTATTTTGGATTTTTGAAAATTTCACTTTTTTGTGAAAATATCCACTAAATGAGGGAATAATATGTGTGAGGGTACCCCAGGAGAGTTCCAAATGTGTGTGGGTAGAATATATATCCCACGCGGGTAAAATTGAAAAAAGTTGAAAAAAAATTTTTGGGACTTAGTCATTTTTCCGGCGTTTATCAGACTTTCAGATAGGGCAAAGGTCAGTGAGCATTCCGATTTCAGTTCCAGAGCGATTCGCCCATTGAGTCCTTCATATTTAGTCGTTTTCACCCATTATTTTGGATTTTTGAAAATTTCACTTTTTTGTGAAAATATCCACTAAATGAGGGAATAATATGTGTGAGGGTACCCCAGGAGAGTTCCAAATGTGTGTGGGTAAAATATATATCCCACGGGGGTAAAATTGAAAAAAGTTGAAAAAAAATTTTTTTTGGACTTAGTCATTTTTCCGGCGTTTATCAGACTTTCAGATAGGGCAAATGTCAGTGAGTGTTTCGATTTCAGTTCCAGAGCGATTCGCCCAATGAGTCCTTGATATTTAGTCGTTTTCAGCCAATGTTCTGGATTTTTGAAAATTTCACTTTTTTGTGAAAATATCCACTAAATGAGGGAATAATATGTGTGAGGGTACCCCAGGAGAGTTCCAAATGTGTGTGGGTAGAATATATATCGCACGCGGGTAAAATTGAAAAAAGTTGAAAAAAAATTTTTGGGACTTAGTCATTTTTCCAGCGTTTATCAGACTTTCAGATAGGGCAAAGGTCAGTGAGCGTTCCGATTTCAGTTCCAGAGCGATTCGCCAATTGAGTCCTTGATATTTAGTCGTTTTCAGCCAATATTTTGGATTTTTGAAAATTTCACTTTTTTGTGAAAATATCCACTAAATGAGGGAATAATATGTGTGAGGGTACCCCAGGAGAGTTCCAAATGTGTGTGGGTAGAATATATATCCCACGTTGGTAAAATTGAAAAAAGTTGAAAAAAATTTTTTTTTGGACTTAGTCATTTTTCTGGCGTTTATCAGACTTTCAGATAGGGCAAATGTCAGTGAGCGTTCCGATTTCAGTTCCAGAGCGATTCGCCCAATGAGTCCTTGATATTTATTCGTTTTCAGCCAATTTTCTGTATTTTTGAAAAATTCACTTTTTTGTGAAAATATCCACTAAATGAGGGAATAATATGTGTGAGGGTACCCCAGGAGAGTTCCAAATGTGTGTGGGTAGAATATATATCCCACGGGGGTAAAATCGAAAAAAGTTGAAAAATTTTTTTTTTGGACTTAGTCATTTTTCCGGCGTTTATCAGACTTTCAGATAGGGCAAATGTCAGTGAGCGTTCCGATTTCAGTTCCAGAGCGATTCGCCCAATGAGTCCTTGATATTTATTCGTTTTCAGCCAATTTTCTGTATTTTTGAAAAATTCACTTTTTTGTGAAAATATCCACTAAATGAGGGAATAATATGTGTGAGGGTACCCCAGAAGAGTTCCAAATGTGTGTGGGTAAAATATATATCCCACGGGGGTAAAATTGAAAAAAGTTGAAAAATTTTTTTTTTGGACTTAGTCATTTTTCCGGCGTTTATCAGACTTTCAGATAGGGCAAAGATCAGTGAGCATTCCGATTTCAGTTCCAGAGCGATTCGCCCATTGAGTCCTTCATATTTAGTCGTTTTCAGCCAATATTTTGGATGTTTGAAAATTTCACTTTTTTGTGAAAATATCCACTAAATGAGGGAATAATATGTGTGAGGGTACCCCAGGAGAGTTCCAAATGTGTGTGGGTAAAATATATATCCCACGGGGGTAAAATTGAAAAAAGTTGAAAGAAATTTTTTTTGGACTTAGCCATTTTTCCGGCGTTTATCAGACTTTCAGATAGGGCAAATGTCATTGAGCGTTTCGATTTCAGTTCCAGAGCGATTCGCCCAATGAGTCCTTGATATTTAGTCGTTTTCAGCCAATTTTCTGGATTTTTGAAAAATTCACTTTTTTGTGAAAATATCCACTAAATGAGGGAATAATATGTGTGAGGGTACCCCAGGAGAGTTCCAAATGTGTGTGGGTAGAATATATATCCCACGGGGGTAAAATCGAAAAAAGTTGAAAAATTTTTTTTTTGGACTTAGTCATTTTTCCGGCGTTTATCAGACTTTCAGATAGGGCAAATGTCAGTGAGCGTTCCGATTTCAGTTCCAGAGCGATTCGCCCAATGAGTCCTTGATATTTATTCGTTTTCAGCCAATTTTCTGTATTTTTGAAAAATTCACTTTTTTGTGAAAATATCCACTAAATGAGGGAATAATATGTGTGAGGGTACCCCAGAAGAGTTCCAAATGTGTGTGGGTAAAATATATATCCCACGGGGGTAAAATTGAAAAAAGTTGAAAAATTTTTTTTTTGGACTTAGTCATTTTTCCGGCGTTTATCAGACTTTCAGATAGGGCAAAGGTCAGTGAGCATTCCGATTTCAGTTCCAGAGCGATTCGCCCATTGAGTCCTTCATATTTAGTCGTTTTCACCCATTATTTTGGATTTTTGAAAATTTCACTTTTTTGTGAAAATATCCACTAAATGAGGGAATAATATGTGTGAGGGTACCCCAGGAGAGTTCCAAATGTGTGTGGGTAAAATATATATCCCACGGGGGTAAAATTGAAAAAAGTTGAAAAAAAATTTTTTTTGGACTTAGTCATTTTTCCGGCGTTTATCAGACTTTCAGATAGGGCAAATGTCAGTGAGTGTTTCGATTTCAGTTCCAGAGCGATTCGCCCAATGAGTCCTTGATATTTAGTCGTTTTCAGCCAATGTTCTGGATTTTTGAAAATTTCACTTTTTTGTGAAAATATCCACTAAATGAGGGAATAATATGTGTGAGGGTACCCCAGGAGAGTTCCAAATGTGTGTGGGTAGAATATATATCCCACGGGGGTAAAATTGAAAAAAGTTGAAAAAAATTTTTTGGGACTTAGTCATTTTTCCAGCGTTTATCAGACTTTCAGATAGGGCAAAGGTCAGTGAGCGTTCCGATTTCAGTTCCAGAGCGATTCGCCCAATGAGTCCTTGATATTTAGTAGTTTTCAGCCAATTTTCTGGATTTTTGAAAAATTCACTTTTTTGTGAAAATATCCACTAAATGAGGGAATAATATGTGTGAGGGTACCCCAGGAGAGTTCCAAATGTGTGTGGGTAGAATATATATCCCACGGGGGTAAAATTGAAAAAAGTTGAAAAATTTTTTTTTTGGACTTAGTCATTTTTCCGGCGTTTATCAGACTTTCAGATAGGGCAAATGTCAGTGAGCGTTCCGATTTCAGTTCCAGAGCGATTCGCCCAATGAGTCCTTGATATTTATTCGTTTTCAGCCAATTTTCTGTATTTTTGAAAAATTCACTTTTTTGTGAAAATATCCACTAAATGAGGGACTAATATGTGTGAGGGTACCCCAGGAGAGTTCCAAATGTGTGTGGGTAGAATATATATCCCACGGGGGTAAAATCGAAAAAAGTTGAAAAAAATTTTTTTTTGGACTTAGTCATTTTTCCGGCATTTATCAGACTTTCAGATAGGGCAAATGTCAGTGAGCGTTCCGATTTCAGTTCCATAGCGATTCGCCCAATGAGTCCTTGATATTTAGTCGCTTTCAGCCACTATTTTGGATTTTTGAAAATTTCACTTTTTTGTGAAAATATCCACTAAAAGAGGGAATAATATGTGTGAGGGTACCCCAGGAGAGTTCCAAATGTGTGTGGGTAGAATATATATCCCACGCGGGTAAAATTGAAAAAAGTTGAAAAAAAATTTTTGGGACTTAGTCATTTTTCCGGCGTTTATCAGACTTTCAGATAGGGCAAAGGTCAGTGAGCGTTTCGATTTCAGTTCCAGAGCGATTCGCCCAATGAGTCCTTGATATTTAGTCGATTTCAGCCAATTTTCTGGATTTTTTAAAATTCCACTCTTTTGTGAAAATATCCACTAAATGAGGGAATAATATGTGTGAGGGTACCCCAGGAGAGTTCCAAATGTGTGTGGGTAAAATATATATCCCACGGGGGTAAAATTGAAAAAAGTTGAAAAAAAATTTTTTTTGGACTTAGCCATTTTTCCGGCGTTTATCAGACTTTCAGATAGGGCAAATGTCAGTGAGCGTTCCGATTTCAGTTCCAGAGCGATTCGCCCAATGAGTCCTTGATATTTATTCGTTTTCAGCCAATTTTCTGTATTTTTGAAAAATTCACTTTTTTGTGAAAATATCCACTAAATGAGGGAATAATATGTGTGAGGGTACCCCAGGAGAGTTCCAAATGTGTGTGGGTAAAATATATATCCCACGGGGGTAAAATTGAAAAAAGTTGAAAGAAATTTTTTTTTGGACTTAGCCATTTTTCCGGCGTTTATCAGACTTTCAGATAGGGCAAATGTCATTGAGCGTTTCGATTTCAGTTCCAGAGCGATTCGCCCAATGAGTCCTTGATATTTAGTCGTTTTCAGCCAATTTTCTGGATTTTTGAAAAATTCACTTTTTTGTGAAAATATCCACTAAATGAGGGAATAATATGTGTGAGGGTACCCCAGGAGAGTTCCAAATGTGTGTGGGTAGAATATATATCCCACGGGGGTAAAATCGAAAAAAGTTGAAAAATTTTTTTTTTGGACTTAGTCATTTTTCCGGCGTTTATCAGACTTTCAGATAGGGCAAATGTCAGTGAGCGTTCCGATTTCAGTTCCAGAGCGATTCGCCCAATGAGTCCTTGATATTTATTCGTTTTCAGCCAATTTTCTGTATTTTTGAAAAATTCACTTTTTTGTGAAAATATCCACTAAATGAGGGAATAATATGTGTGAGGGTACCCCAGAAGAGTTCCAAATGTGTGTGGGTAAAATATATATCCCACGGGGGTAAAATTGAAAAAAGTTGAAAAATTTTTTTTTGGACTTAGCCATTTTTCCGGCGTTTATCAGACTTTCAGATAGGGCAAATGTCATTGAGCGTTTCGATTTCAGTTCCAGAGCGATTCGCCCAATGAGTCCTTGATATTTAGTCGTTTTCAGCCAATTTTCTGGATTTTTGAAAAATTCACTTTTTTGTGAAAATATCCACTAAATGAGGGAATAATATGTGTGAGGGTACCCCAGGAGAGTTCCAAATGTGTGTGGGTAAAATATATATCCCACGGGGGTAAAATTGAAAAAAGTTGAAAGAAATTTTTTTTTGGACTTAGCCATTTTTCCGGCGTTTATCAGACTTTCAGATAGGGCAAATGTCATTGAGCGTTTCGATTTCAGTTCCAGAGCGATTCGCCCAATGAGTCCTTGATATTTAGTCGTTTTCAGCCAATTTTCTGGATTTTTGAAAAATTCACTTTTTTGTGAAAATATCCACTAAATGAGGGAATAATATGTGTGAGGGTACCCCAGGAGAGTTCCAAATGTGTGTGGGTAGAATATATATCCCACGGGGGTAAAATCGAAAAAAGTTGAAAAATTTTTTTTTTGGACTTAGTCATTTTTCCGGCGTTTATCAGACTTTCAGATAGGGCAAATGTCAGTGAGCGTTCCGATTTCAGTTCCAGAGCGATTCGCCCAATGAGTCCTTGATATTTAGTCATTTTCAGCCAATTTTCTGGATTTTTGAAAATTTCACTTTTTTGTGAAAATATCCACTAAATGAGGGAATAATATGTGTGAGGGTACCCCAAGAGAGTTCCAAATGTGTGTGGGTAGAATTTATATCCCATGGGGGTAAAATTGAAAAAAGTTGAAAAAAATTTTTTTTTGGACTTAGTCATTTTTCCGGCGTTTATCAGACTTTCAGATAGGGCAAATGTCAGTGAGCGTGCCGATTTCAGTTCCAGAGCGATTCGCCCAATGAGTCCTTGATATTTAGTCGCTTTCAGCCACTATTTTGGATTTTTGAAAATTTCACTTTTTTGTGAAAATATCCACTAAATGAGGGAATAATATGTGTGAGGGTACCCCAGGAGAGTTCCAAATGTGTGTGGGTAGAATATATATCCCACGCGGGTAAAATTGAAAAAAGTTGAAAAAAAATTTTTGGGACTTAGTCATTTTTCCGGCGTTTATCAGACTTTCAGATAGGGCAAAGGTCAGTGACCATTCCGATTTCAGTTCCAGAGCGATTCGCCCATTGAGTCCTTGATATTTAGTCGTTTTCAGCCAATATTTTGGATTTTTGAAAATTTCACTTTTTTGTGAAAATATCCACTAAATGAGGGAATAATATGTGTGAGGGTACCCCAGGAGAGTTCCAAATGTGTGTGGGTAAAATATATATCCCACGGGGGTAAAATTGAAAAAAGTTGAAAGAAATTTTTTTTTGGACTTAGCCATTTTTCCGGCGTTTATCAGACTTTCAGATAGGGCAAATGTCATTGAGCGTTTCGATTTCAGTTCCAGAGCGATTCGCCCAATGAGTCCTTGATATTTAGTCGATTTCAGCCAATTTTCTGGATTTTTTAAAATTCCACTCTTTTGTGAAAATATCCACTAAATGAGGGAATAATATGTGTGAGGGTACCCCAGGAGAGTTCCAAATGTGTGTGGGTAAAATATATATCCCACGGGGGTAAAATTGAAAAAAGTTGAAAAAATTTTTTTTTTGGACTTAGCCATTTTTCCGGCGTTTATCAGACTTTCAGATAGGGCAAATGTCAGTGAGCGTTCCGATTTCAGTTCCAGAGCGATTCGCCCAATGAGTCCTTGATATTTAGTCATTTTCAGCCAATTTTCTGGATTTTTGAAAATTTCACTTTTATGTGAAAATATCCACTAAATGAGGGAATAATATGTGTGAGGGTACCCCAAGAGAGTTCCAAATGTGTGTGGGTAGAATTTATATCCCATGGGGGTAAAATTGAAAAAAGTTGAAAAAATTTTTTTTTTGGACTTAGTCATTTTTCCGGCGTTTATCAGACTTTCAGATAGGGCAAATGTCAGTGAGCGTGCCGATTTCAGTTCCAGAGCGATTCGCCCAATGAGTCCTTGATATTTAGTCGCTTTCAGCCACTATTTTGGATTTTTGAAAATTTCACTTTTTTGTGAAAATATCCACTAAATGAGGGAATAATATGTGTGAGGGTACCCCAGGAGAGTTCCAAATGTGTGTGGGTAGAATATATATCCCACGCGGGTAAAATTGAAAAAAGTTGAAAAAAAATTTTTGGGACTTAGTCATTTTTCCGGCGTTTATCAGACTTTCAGATAGGGCAAAGGTCAGTGAGCATTCCGATTTCAGTTCCAGAGCGATTCGCCCATTGAGTCCTTCATATTTAGTCGTTTTCACCCATTATTTTGGATTTTTGAAAATTTCACTTTTTTGTGAAAATATCCACTAAATGAGGGAATAATATGTGTGAGGGTACCCCAGGAGAGTTCCAAATGTGTGTGGGTAAAATATATATCCCACGGGGGTAAAATTGAAAAAAGTTGAAAAAAAATTTTTTTTGGACTTAGTCATTTTTCCGGCGTTTATCAGACTTTCAGATAGGGCAAATGTCAGTGAGTGTTTCGATTTCAGTTCCAGAGCGATTCGCCCAATGAGTCCTTGATATTTAGTCGTTTTCAGCCAATGTTCTGGATTTTTGAAAATTTCACTTTTTTGTGAAAATATCCACTAAATGAGGGAATAATATGTGTGAGGGTACCCCAGGAGAGTTCCAAATGTGTGTGGGTAGAATATATATCGCACGCGGGTAAAATTGAAAAAAGTTGAAAAAAAATTTTTGGGACTTAGTCATTTTTCCAGCGTTTATCAGACTTTCAGATAGGGCAAAGGTCAGTGAGCGTTCCGATTTCAGTTCCAGAGCGATTCGCCAATTGAGTCCTTGATATTTAGTCGTTTTCAGCCAATATTTTGGATTTTTGAAAATTTCACTTTTTTGTGAAAATATCCACTAAATGAGGGAATAATATGTGTGAGGGTACCCCAGGAGAGTTCCAAATGTGTGTGGGTAGAATATATATCCCACGTTGGTAAAATTGAAAAAAGTTGAAAAAAATTTTTTTTTGGACTTAGTCATTTTTCTGGCGTTTATCAGACTTTCAGATAGGGCAAATGTCAGTGAGCGTTCCGATTTCAGTTCCAGAGCGATTCGCCCAATGAGTCCTTGATATTTATTCGTTTTCAGCCAATTTTCTGTATTTTTGAAAAATTCACTTTTTTGTGAAAATATCCACTAAATGAGGGAATAATATGTGTGAGGGTACCCCAGGAGAGTTCCAAATGTGTGTGGGTAGAATATATATCCCACGGGGGTAAAATCGAAAAAAGTTGAAAAATTTTTTTTTTGGACTTAGTCATTTTTCCGGCGTTTATCAGACTTTCAGATAGGGCAAATGTCAGTGAGCGTTCCGATTTCAGTTCCAGAGCGATTCGCCCAATGAGTCCTTGATATTTATTCGTTTTCAGCCAATTTTCTGTATTTTTGAAAAATTCACTTTTTTGTGAAAATATCCACTAAATGAGGGAATAATATGTGTGAGGGTACCCCAGAAGAGTTCCAAATGTGTGTGGGTAAAATATATATCCCACGGGGGTAAAATTGAAAAAAGTTGAAAAATTTTTTTTTTGGACTTAGTCATTTTTCCGGCGTTTATCAGACTTTCAGATAGGGCAAAGATCAGTGAGCATTCCGATTTCAGTTCCAGAGCGATTCGCCCATTGAGTCCTTCATATTTAGTCGTTTTCAGCCAATATTTTGGATGTTTGAAAATTTCACTTTTTTGTGAAAATATCCACTAAATGAGGGAATAATATGTGTGAGGGTACCCCAGGAGAGTTCCAAATGTGTGTGGGTAAAATATATATCCCACGGGGGTAAAATTGAAAAAAGTTGAAAGAAATTTTTTTTGGACTTAGCCATTTTTCCGGCGTTTATCAGACTTTCAGATAGGGCAAATGTCATTGAGCGTTTCGATTTCAGTTCCAGAGCGATTCGCCCAATGAGTCCTTGATATTTAGTCGTTTTCAGCCAATTTTCTGGATTTTTGAAAAATTCACTTTTTTGTGAAAATATCCACTAAATGAGGGAATAATATGTGTGAGGGTACCCCAGGAGAGTTCCAAATGTGTGTGGGTAGAATATATATCCCACGGGGGTAAAATCGAAAAAAGTTGAAAAATTTTTTTTTTGGACTTAGTCATTTTTCCGGCGTTTATCAGACTTTCAGATAGGGCAAATGTCAGTGAGCGTTCCGATTTCAGTTCCAGAGCGATTCGCCCAATGAGTCCTTGATATTTATTCGTTTTCAGCCAATTTTCTGTATTTTTGAAAAATTCACTTTTTTGTGAAAATATCCACTAAATGAGGGAATAATATGTGTGAGGGTACCCCAGAAGAGTTCCAAATGTGTGTGGGTAAAATATATATCCCACGGGGGTAAAATTGAAAAAAGTTGAAAAATTTTTTTTTTGGACTTAGTCATTTTTCCGGCGTTTATCAGACTTTCAGATAGGGCAAAGGTCAGTGAGCATTCCGATTTCAGTTCCAGAGCGATTCGCCCATTGAGTCCTTCATATTTAGTCGTTTTCACCCATTATTTTGGATTTTTGAAAATTTCACTTTTTTGTGAAAATATCCACTAAATGAGGGAATAATATGTGTGAGGGTACCCCAGGAGAGTTCCAAATGTGTGTGGGTAAAATATATATCCCACGGGGGTAAAATTGAAAAAAGTTGAAAAAAAATTTTTTTTGGACTTAGTCATTTTTCCGGCGTTTATCAGACTTTCAGATAGGGCAAATGTCAGTGAGTGTTTCGATTTCAGTTCCAGAGCGATTCGCCCAATGAGTCCTTGATATTTAGTCGTTTTCAGCCAATGTTCTGGATTTTTGAAAATTTCACTTTTTTGTGAAAATATCCACTAAATGAGGGAATAATATGTGTGAGGGTACCCCAGGAGAGTTCCAAATGTGTGTGGGTAGAATATATATCGCACGCGGGTAAAATTGAAAAAAGTTGAAAAAAAATTTTTGGGACTTAGTCATTTTTCCAGCGTTTATCAGACTTTCAGATAGGGCAAAGGTCAGTGAGCGTTCCGATTTCAGTTCCAGAGCGATTCGCCAATTGAGTCCTTGATATTTAGTCGTTTTCAGCCAATATTTTGGATTTTTGAAAATTTCACTTTTTTGTGAAAATATCCACTAAATGAGGGAATAATATGTGTGAGGGTACCCCAGGAGAGTTCCAAATGTGTGTGGGTAGAATATATATCCCACGTTGGTAAAATTGAAAAAAGTTGAAAAAAATTTTTTTTTGGACTTAGTCATTTTTCTGGCGTTTATCAGACTTTCAGATAGGGCAAATGTCAGTGAGCGTTCCGATTTCAGTTCCAGAGCGATTCGCCCAATGAGTCCTTGATATTTATTCGTTTTCAGCCAATTTTCTGTATTTTTGAAAAATTCACTTTTTTGTGAAAATATCCACTAAATGAGGGAATAATATGTGTGAGGGTACCCCAGGAGAGTTCCAAATGTGTGTGGGTAGAATATATATCCCACGGGGGTAAAATCGAAAAAAGTTGAAAAATTTTTTTTTTGGACTTAGTCATTTTTCCGGCGTTTATCAGACTTTCAGATAGGGCAAATGTCAGTGAGCGTTCCGATTTCAGTTCCAGAGCGATTCGCCCAATGAGTCCTTGATATTTATTCGTTTTCAGCCAATTTTCTGTATTTTTGAAAAATTCACTTTTTTGTGAAAATATCCACTAAATGAGGGAATAATATGTGTGAGGGTACCCCAGAAGAGTTCCAAATGTGTGTGGGTAAAATATATATCCCACGGGGGTAAAATTGAAAAAAGTTGAAAAATTTTTTTTTTGGACTTAGTCATTTTTCCGGCGTTTATCAGACTTTCAGATAGGGCAAAGATCAGTGAGCATTCCGATTTCAGTTCCAGAGCGATTCGCCCATTGAGTCCTTCATATTTAGTCGTTTTCAGCCAATATTTTGGATGTTTGAAAATTTCACTTTTTTGTGAAAATATCCACTAAATGAGGGAATAATATGTGTGAGGGTACCCCAGGAGAGTTCCAAATGTGTGTGGGTAAAATATATATCCCACGGGGGTAAAATTGAAAAAAGTTGAAAGAAATTTTTTTTTGGACTTAGCCATTTTTCCGGCGTTTATCAGACTTTCAGATAGGGCAAATGTCATTGAGCGTTTCGATTTCAGTTCCAGAGCGATTCGCCCAATGAGTCCTTGATATTTAGTCGTTTTCAGCCAATTTTCTGGATTTTTGAAAAATTCACTTTTTTGTGAAAATATCCACTAAATGAGGGAATAATATGTGTGAGGGTACCCCAGGAGAGTTCCAAATGTGTGTGGGTAGAATATATATCCCACGGGGGTAAAATCGAAAAAAGTTGAAAAATTTTTTTTTTGGACTTAGTCATTTTTCCGGCGTTTATCAGACTTTCAGATAGGGCAAATGTCAGTGAGCGTTCCGATTTCAGTTCCAGAGCGATTCGCCCAATGAGTCCTTGATATTTATTCGTTTTCAGCCAATTTTCTGTATTTTTGAAAAATTCACTTTTTTGTGAAAATATCCACTAAATGAGGGAATAATATGTGTGAGGGTACCCCAGAAGAGTTCCAAATGTGTGTGGGTAAAATATATATCCCACGGGGGTAAAATTGAAAAAAGTTGAAAAATTTTTTTTTTGGACTTAGTCATTTTTCCGGCGTTTATCAGACTTTCAGATAGGGCAAAGATCAGTGAGCATTCCGATTTCAGTTCCAGAGCGATTCGCCCATTGAGTCCTTCATATTTAGTCGTTTTCAGCCAATATTTTGGATGTTTGAAAATTTCACTTTTTTGTGAAAATATCCACTAAATGAGGGAATAATATGTGTGAGGGTACCCCAGGAGAGTTCCAAATGTGTGTGGGTAAAATATATATCCCACGGGGGTAAAATTGAAAAAAGTTGAAAGAAATTTTTTTTTGGACTTAGCCATTTTTCCGGCGTTTATCAGACTTTCAGATAGGGCAAATGTCATTGAGCGTTCTGATTTCAGTTCCAGAGCAATTCGCCCAATGAGTCCTTGATATTTATTCGTTTTCAGCCAATTTTCTGGATTTTTGAAAATTTCACTTTTTTGTGAAAATATCCACTAAATGAGGGAATAATATGTGTGAGGGTACCCCAGAAGAGTTCCAAATGTGTGTGGGTAAAATATATATCCCACGGGGGTAAAATCGAAAAAAGTTGAAAAATTTTTTTTTTGGACTTAGTCATTTTTCCGGCGTTTATCAGACTTTCAGATAGGGCAAATGTCAGTGAGCGTTCCGATTTCAGTTCCAGAGCGATTCGCCCAATGAGTCCTTGATATTTAGTCGTTTTCAGCCAATTTTCTGGATTTTTGAAAAATTCACTTTTTTGTGAAAATATCCACTAAATGAGGGAATAATATGTGTGAGGGTACCCCAGGAGAGTTCCAAATGTGTGTGGGTAAAATATATATCCCACGGGGGTAAAATTGAAAAAAGTTGAAAAAAATTTTTTTTTGGACTTAGCCATTTTTCCGGCGATTATCAGACTTTCAGATAGGGCAAATGTCAGTGAGCGTTTCGATTTCAGTTCCAGAGCGATTCGCCCAATGAGTCCTTGATATTTAGTCGTTTTCAGCCAATGTTCTGGATTTTTGAAAATTTCACTTTTTTGTGAAAATATCCACTAAATGAGGGAATAATATGTGTGAGGGTACCCCAGGAGAGTTCCAAATGTGTTTGGGTAGAATATATATCCCACGCGGGTAAAATTGAAAAAAGTTGAAAAAAAAAGTTTTGGACTTAGTCATTTTTCCGGCGTTTATCAGAGTTTCAGATAGGGCAAAGGTCAGTGAGCGTTCCGATTTCAGTTCCAGAGCGGTTCGCCCATTGAGTCCTTGATATTTAGTCGTTTTCAGCCAATATTTTGGATTTTTGAAAAATTCACTTTTTTGTGAAAATATCCACTAAATGAGGGAATAATATGTGTGAGGGTACCCCAGGAGAGTTCCAAATGTGTGTGGGTAGAATATATATCCCACGCGGGTAAAATTGAAAAAAGTTGAAAAATTTTTTTTTTGGACTTAGTCATTTTTCCTGCGTTTATCAGACTTTCAGATAGGGCAAATGTCAGTGAGCGCTCTGATTTCAGTTCCAGAGCAATTCGCCCAATGAGTCCTTGATATTTATTCGTTTTCAGCCAATTTTCTGGATTTTTGAAAATTTCACTTTTTTGTGAAAATATCCACTAAATGAGGGAATAATATGTGTGAGGGTACCCCAGAAGAGTTCCAAATGTGTGTGGGTAAAATATATATCCCACGGGGGTAAAATCGAAAAAAGTTGAAAAATTTTTTTTTTGGACTTAGTCATTTTTCCGGCGTTTATCAGACTTTCAGATAGGGCAAATGTCAGTGAGCGTTTCGATTTCAGTTCCAGAGCGATTCGCCCAATGAGTCCTTGATATTTAGTCGTTTTCAGCCAATGTTCTGGATTTTTGAAAATTTCACTTTTTTGTGAAAATATCCACTAAATGAGGGAATAATATGTGTGAGGGTACACCAGGAGAGTTCCAAATGTGTTTGGGTAGAATATATATCCCACGCGGGTAAAATTGAAAAAAGTTGAAAAAAAAATTTTTGGACTTAGTCATTTTTCCGGCGTTTATCAGAGTTTCAGATAGGGCAAAGGTCAGTGAGCGTTCCGATTTCAGTTCCAGAGCGGTTCGCCCATTGAGTCCTTGATATTTAGTCGTTTTCAGCCAATATTTTGGATTTTTGAAAAATTCACTTTTTTGTGAAAATATCCACTAAATGAGGGAATAATATGTGTGAGGGTACCCCAGGAGAGTTCCAAATGTGTGTGGGTAGAATATATATCCCACGCGGGTAAAATTGAAAAAAGTTGAAAAATTTTTTTTTTGGACCTAGTCATTTTTCCTGCGTTTATCAGACTTTCAGATAGGGCAAATGTCAGTGAGCGTTCCGATTTCAGTTCCAGAGCGATTCGCCCAATGAGTCCTTGATATTTAGTCGTTTTCAGCCAATATTCTGGATTTTTGAAAATTTCACTTTTTTGTGAAAATATCCACTAAATGAGGGAATAATATGTGTGAGGGTACCCCAGGAGAGTTCCAAATGTGTGTGGGTAGAATATATATCCCACGGGGGTAAAATTTAAAAAAAATTTTTTTTGGACTTAGTCATTTTTCCGGCGTTTATCAGACTTTCAGATAGGGCAAATGTCAGTGAGCGTTCCGATTTCAGTTCCAGAGCGATTCGCCCAATGAGTCCTTGATATTTAGTCGTTTTCAGCCAATTTTCTGGTTTTTTGAAAAATTCACTTTTTTGTGAAAATATCCACTAAATGAGGGAATAATATGTGTGAGGGTACCCCAGGAGAGTTCCAAATGTGTGTGGGTAGAATATATATCCCACGGGGGTAAAATTGAAAAAAGTTGAAAAAAAATTTTTGGGACTTAGTCATTTTTCCAGCGTTTATCAGACTTTCAGATAGGGCAAAGGTCAGTGAGCGTTCCGATTTCAGTTCCAGAGCGATTCGTCCAATGAGTCCTTGATATTTAGTAGTTTTCAGCCAATTTTCTGGATTTTTGAAAAATTCACTTTTTTGTGAAAATATCCACTAAATGAGGGAATAATATGTGTGAGGGTACCCCAGGAGAGTTCCAAATGTGTGTGGGTAGAATATATATCCCACGGGGGTAAAATTGAAAAAAGTTGAAAAATTTTTTTTTTGGACTTAGTCATTTTTCCGGCGTTTATCAGACTTTCAGATAGGGCAAATGTCAGTGAGCGTTCCGATTTCAGTTCCAGAGCGATTCGCCCAATGAGTCCTTGATATTTATTCGTTTTCAGCCAATTTTCTGTATTTTTGAAAAATTCACTTTTTTGTGAAAATATCCACTAAATGAGGGACTAATATGTGTGAGGGTACCCCAGGAGAGTTCCAAATGTGTGTGGGTAGAATATATATCCCACGGGGGTAAAATCGAAAAAAGTTGAAAAAAATTTTTTTTTGGACTTAGTCATTTTTCCGGCATTTATCAGACTTTCAGATAGGGCAAATGTCAGTGAGCGTTCCGATTTCAGTTCCATAGCGATTCGCCCAATGAGTCCTTGATATTTAGTCATTTTCAGCCAATTTTCTGGATTTTTGAAAATTTCACTTTTTTGTGAAAATATCCACTAAATGAGGGAATAATATGTGTGAGGGTACCCCAAGAGAGTTCCAAATGTGTGTGGGTAGAATTTATATCCCACGCGGGTAAAATTGAAAAAAGTTGAAAAAAATTTTTTGGGACTTAGTCATTTTTCCGGCGTTTATCAGACTTTCAGATAGGGCAAAGGTCAGTGAGCGTTTCGATTTCAGTTCCAGAGCGATTCGCCCAATGAGTCCTTGATATTTAGTCGATTTCAGCCAATTTTCTGGATTTTTTAAAATTCCACTCTTTTGTGAAAATATCCACTAAATGAGGGAATAATATGTGTGAGGGTACCCCAGGAGAGTTCCAAATGTGTTTGGGTAAAATATATATCCCACGGGGGTAAAATTGAAAAAAGTTGAAAAAAAATTTTTTTTGGACTTAGCCATTTTTCCGGCGTTTATCAGACTTTCAGATAGGGCAAATGTCAGTGAGCGTTCCGATTTCAGTTCCAGAGCGATTCGCCCAATGAGTCCTTGATATTTATTCGTTTTCAGCCAATTTTCTGTATTTTTGAAAAATTCACTTTTTTGTGAAAATATCCACTAAATGAGGGAATAATATGTGTGAGGGTACCCCAGAAGAGTTCCAAATGTGTGTGGGTAAAATATATATCCCACGGGGGTAAAATCGAAAAAAGTTGAAAAATTTTTTTTTTGGACTTAGTCATTTTTCCGGCGTTTATCAGACTTTCAGATAGGGCAAATGTCAGTGAGCGTTCCGATTTCAGTTCCAGAGCGATTCGCCCAATGAGTCCTTGATATTTAGTCATTTTCAGCCAATTTTCTGGATTTTTGAAAATTTCACTTTTTTGTGAAAATATCCACTAAATGAGGGAATAATATGTGTGAGGGTACCCCAAGAGAGTTCCAAATGTGTGTGGGTAGAATTTATATCCCATGGGGGTAAAATTGAAAAAAGTTGAAAAAAATTTTTTTTTGGACTTAGTCATTTTTCCGGCGTTTATCAGACTTTCAGATAGGGCAAATGTCAGTGAGCGTGCCGATTTCAGTTCCAGAGCGATTCGCCCAATGAGTCCTTGATATTTAGTCGCTTTCAGCCACTATTTTGGATTTTTGAAAATTTCACTTTTTTGTGAAAATATCCACTAAATGAGGGAATAATATGTGTGAGGGTACCCCAGGAGAGTTCCAAATGTGTGTGGGTAGAATATATATCCCACGCGGGTAAAATTGAAAAAAGTTGAAAAAAAATTTTTGGGACTTAGTCATTTTTCCGGCGTTTATCAGACTTTCAGATAGGGCAAAGGTCAGTGACCATTCCGATTTCAGTTCCAGAGCGATTCGCCCATTGAGTCCTTGATATTTAGTCGTTTTCAGCCAATATTTTGGATTTTTGAAAATTTCACTTTTTTTGTGAAAATATCCACTAAATGAGGGAATAATATGTGTGAGGGTACCCCAGGAGAGTTCCAAATGTGTGTGGGTAAAATATATATCCCACGGGGGTAAAATTGAAAAAAGTTGAAAGAAATTTTTTTTTGGACTTAGCCATTTTTCCGGCGTTTATCAGACTTTCAGATAGGGCAAATGTCATTGAGCGTTTCGATTTCAGTTCCAGAGCGATTCGCCCAATGAGTCCTTGATATTTAGTCGATTTCAGCCAATTTTCTGGATTTTTTAAAATTCCACTCTTTTGTGAAAATATCCACTAAATGAGGGAATAATATGTGTGAGGGTACCCCAGGAGAGTTCCAAATGTGTGTGGGTAAAATATATATCCCACGGGGGTAAAATTGAAAAAAGTTGAAAAAATTTTTTTTTTGGACTTAGCCATTTTTCCGGCGTTTATCAGACTTTCAGATAGGGCAAATGTCAGTGAGCGTTCCGATTTCAGTTCCAGAGCGATTCGCCCAATGAGTCCTTGATATTTAGTCATTTTCAGCTAATTTTCTGGATTTTTGAAAATTTCACTTTTTTGTGAAAATATCCACTAAATGAGGGAATAATATGTGTGAGGGTACCCCAAGAGAGTTCCAAATGTGTGTGGGTAGAATTTATATCCCATGGGGGTAAAATTGAAAAAAGTTGAAAAAATTTTTTTTTTGGACTTAGTCATTTTTCCGGCGTTTATCAGACTTTCAGATAGGGCAAATGTCAGTGAGCGTGCCGATTTCAGTTCCAGAGCGATTCGCCCAATGAGTCCTTGATATTTAGTCGCTTTCAGCCACTATTTTGGATTTTTGAAAATTTCACTTTTTTGTGAAAATATCCACTAAATGAGGGAATAATATGTGTGAGGGTACCCCAGGAGAGTTCCAAATGTGTGTGGGTAGAATATATATCCCACGCGGGTAAAATTGAAAAAAGTTGAAAAAAAATTTTTGGGACTTAGTCATTTTTCCGGCGTTTATCAGACTTTCAGATAGGGCAAAGGTCAGTGAGCATTCCGATTTCAGTTCCAGAGCGATTCGCCCATTGAGTCCTTCATATTTAGTCGTTTTCACCCATTATTTTGGATTTTTGAAAATTTCACTTTTTTGTGAAAATATCCACTAAATGAGGGAATAATATGTGTGAGGGTACCCCAGGAGAGTTCCAAATGTGTGTGGGTAAAATATATATCCCACGGGGGTAAAATTGAAAAAAGTTGAAAAAAAATTTTTTTTGGACTTAGTCATTTTTCCGGCGTTTATCAGACTTTCAGATAGGGCAAATGTCAGTGAGCGTTCCGATTTCAGTTCCAGAGCGATTCGCCCAATGAGTCCTTGATATTTAGTCGTTTTCAGCCAATTTTCTGATTTTTTGAAAAATTCACTTTTTTGTGAAAATATCCACTAAATGAGGGAATAATATGTGTGAGGGTACCCCAGGAGAGTTCCAAATGTGTGTGGGTAGAATATATATCCCACGGGGGTAAAATTGAAAAAAGTTGAAAAAAAATTTTTGGGACTTAGTCATTTTTCCAGCGTTTATCAGACTTTCAGATAGGGCAAAGGTCAGTGAGCGTTCCGATTTCAGTTCCAGAGCGATTCGCCCAATGAGTCCTTGATATTTAGTAGTTTTCAGCCAATTTTCTGGATTTTTGAAAAATTCACTTTTTTGTGAAAATATCCACTAAATGAGGGAATAATATGTGTGAGGGTACCCCAGGAGAGTTCCAAATGTGTGTGGGTAGAATATATATCCCACGGGGGTAAAATTGAAAAAAGTTGAAAAATTTTTTTTTTGGACTTAGTCATTTTTCCGGCGTTTATCAGACTTTCAGATAGGGCAAATGTCAGTGAGCGTTCCGATTTCAGTTCCAGAGCGATTCGCCCAATGAGTCCTTGATATTTATTCGTTTTCAGCCAATTTTCTGTATTTTTGAAAAATTCACTTTTTTGTGAAAATATCCACTAAATGAGGGACTAATATGTGTGAGGGTACCCCAGGAGAGTTCCAAATGTGTGTGGGTAGAATATATATCCCACGGGGGTAAAATCGAAAAAAGTTGAAAAAAATTTTTTTTTGGACTTAGTCATTTTTCCGGCATTTATCAGACTTTCAGATAGGGCAAATGTCAGTGAGCGTTCCGATTTCAGTTCCATAGCGATTCGCCCAATGAGTCCTTGATATTTAGTCATTTTCAGCCAATTTTCTGGATTTTTGAAAATTTCACTTTTTTGTGAAAATATCCACTAAATGAGGGAATAATATGTGTGAGGGTACCCCAAGAGAGTTCCAAATGTGTGTGGGTAGAATTTATATCCCATGGGGGTAAAATTGAAAAAAGTTGAAAAAAATTTTTTTTTGGACTTAGTCATTTTTCCGGCGTTTATCAGACTTTCAGATAGGGCAAATGTCAGTGAGCGTGCCGATTTCAGTTCCAGAGCGATTAGCCCAATGAGTCCTTGATATTTAGTCGCTTTCAGCCACTATTTTGGATTTTTGAAAATTTCACTTTTTTGTGAAAATATCCACTAAAAGAGGGAATAATATGTGTGAGGGTACCCCAGGAGAGTTCCAAATGTGTGTGGGTAGAATATATATCCCACGCGGGTAAAATTGAAAAAAGTTGAAAAAAAATTTTTGGGACTTAGTCATTTTTCCGGCGTTTATCAGACTTTCAGATAGGGCAAAGGTCAGTGAGCGTTTCGATTTCAGTTCCAGAGCGATTCGCCCAATGAGTCCTTGATATTTAGTCGATTTCAGCCAATTTTCTGGATTTTTTAAAATTCCACTCTTTTGTGAAAATATCCACTAAATGAGGGAATAATATGTGTGAGGGTACCCCAGGAGAGTTCCAAATGTGTGTGGGTAAAATATATATCCCACGGGGGTAAAATTGAAAAAAGTTGAAAAAAAATTTTTTTTGGACTTAGCCATTTTTCCGGCGTTTATCAGACTTTCAGATAGGGCAAATGTCAGTGAGCGTTCCGATTTCAGTTCCAGAGCGATTCGCCCAATGAGTCCTTGATATTTAGTCGATTTCAGCCAATTTTCTGGATTTTTTAAAATTCCACTCTTTTGTGAAAATATCCACTAAATGAGGGAATAATATGTGTGAGGGTACCCCAAGAGAGTTCCAAATGTGTGTGGGTAGAATTTATATCCCATGGGGGTAAAATTGAAAAAAGTTGAAAAAATTTTTTTTTTGGACTTAGTCATTTTTCCGGCGTTTATCAGACTTTCAGATAGGGCAAATGTCAGTGAGCGTGCCGATTTCAGTTCCAGAGCGATTCGCCCAATGAGTCCTTGATATTTAGTCGCTTTCAGCCACTATTTTGGATTTTTGAAAATTTCACTTTTTTGTGAAAATATCCACTAAATGAGGGAATAATATGTGTGAGGGTACCCCAGGAGAGTTCCAAATGTGTGTGGGTAGAATATATATCCCACGCGGGTAAAATTGAAAAAAGTTGAAAAAAAATTTTTGGGACTTAGTCATTTTTCCGGCGTTTATCAGACTTTCAGATAGGGCAAAGGTCAGTGAGCATTCCGATTTCAGTTCCAGAGCGATTCGCCCATTGAGTCCTTCATATTTAGTCGTTTTCACCCATTATTTTGGATTTTTGAAAATTTCACTTTTTTGTGAAAATATCCACTAAATGAGGGAATAATATGTGTGAGGGTACCCCAGGAGAGTTCCAAATGTGTGTGGGTAAAATATATATCCCACGGGGGTAAAATTGAAAAAAGTTGAAAAAAAATTTTTTTTGGACTTAGTCATTTTTCCGGCGTTTATCAGACTTTCAGATAGGGCAAATGTCAGTGAGCGTTCCGATTTCAGTTCCAGAGCGATTCGCCCAATGAGTCCTTGATATTTAGTCGTTTTCAGCCAATTTTCTGATTTTTTGAAAAATTCACTTTTTTGTGAAAATATCCACTAAATGAGGGAATAATATGTGTGAGGGTACCCCAGGAGAGTTCCAAATGTGTGTGGGTAGAATATATATCCCACGGGGGTAAAATTGAAAAAAGTTGAAAAAAAATTTTTGGGACTTAGTCATTTTTCCAGCGTTTATCAGACTTTCAGATAGGGCAAAGGTCAGTGAGCGTTCCGATTTCAGTTCCAGAGCGATTCGCCCAATGAGTCCTTGATATTTAGTAGTTTTCAGCCAATTTTCTGGATTTTTGAAAAATTCACTTTTTTGTGAAAATATCCACTAAATGAGGGAATAATATGTGTGAGGGTACCCCAGGAGAGTTCCAAATGTGTGTGGGTAGAATATATATCCCACGGGGGTAAAATTGAAAAAAGTTGAAAAATTTTTTTTTTGGACTTAGTCATTTTTCCGGCGTTTATCAGACTTTCAGATAGGGCAAATGTCAGTGAGCGTTCCGATTTCAGTTCCAGAGCGATTCGCCCAATGAGTCCTTGATATTTATTCGTTTTCAGCCAATTTTCTGTATTTTTGAAAAATTCACTTTTTTGTGAAAATATCCACTAAATGAGGGACTAATATGTGTGAGGGTACCCCAGGAGAGTTCCAAATGTGTGTGGGTAGAATATATATCCCACGGGGGTAAAATCGAAAAAAGTTGAAAAAAATTTTTTTTTGGACTTAGTCATTTTTCCGGCATTTATCAGACTTTCAGATAGGGCAAATGTCAGTGAGCGTTCCGATTTCAGTTCCATAGCGATTCGCCCAATGAGTCCTTGATATTTAGTCATTTTCAGCCAATTTTCTGGATTTTTGAAAATTTCACTTTTTTGTGAAAATATCCACTAAATGAGGGAATAATATGTGTGAGGGTACCCCAAGAGAGTTCCAAATGTGTGTGGGTAGAATTTATATCCCATGGGGGTAAAATTGAAAAAAGTTGAAAAAAATTTTTTTTTGGACTTAGTCATTTTTCCGGCGTTTATCAGACTTTCAGATAGGGCAAATGTCAGTGAGCGTGCCGATTTCAGTTCCAGAGCGATTAGCCCAATGAGTCCTTGATATTTAGTCGCTTTCAGCCACTATTTTGGATTTTTGAAAATTTCACTTTTTTGTGAAAATATCCACTAAAAGAGGGAATAATATGTGTGAGGGTACCCCAGGAGAGTTCCAAATGTGTGTGGGTAGAATATATATCCCACGCGGGTAAAATTGAAAAAAGTTGAAAAAAAATTTTTGGGACTTAGTCATTTTTCCGGCGTTTATCAGACTTTCAGATAGGGCAAAGGTCAGTGAGCGTTTCGATTTCAGTTCCAGAGCGATTCGCCCAATGAGTCCTTGATATTTAGTCGATTTCAGCCAATTTTCTGGATTTTTTAAAATTCCACTCTTTTGTGAAAATATCCACTAAATGAGGGAATAATATGTGTGAGGGTACCCCAGGAGAGTTCCAAATGTGTGTGGGTAAAATATATATCCCACGGGGGTAAAATTGAAAAAAGTTGAAAAAAAATTTTTTTTGGACTTAGCCATTTTTCCGGCGTTTATCAGACTTTCAGATAGGGCAAATGTCAGTGAGCGTTCCGATTTCAGTTCCAGAGCGATTCGCCCAATGAGTCCTTGATATTTAGTCGATTTCAGCCAATTTTCTGGATTTTTTAAAATTCCACTCTTTTGTGAAAATATCCACTAAATGAGGGAATAATATGTGTGAGGGTACCCCAGGAGAGTTCCAAATGTGTGTGGGTAAAATATATATCCCACGGGGGTAAAATTGAAAAAAGTTGAAAAAATTTTTTTTTTGGACTTAGCCATTTTTCCGGCGTTTATCAGACTTTCAGATAGGGCAAATGTCAGTGAGCGTTCCGATTTCAGTTCCAGAGCGATTCGCCCAATGAGTCCTTGATATTTAGTCATTTTCAGCCAATTTTCTGGATTTTTGAAAATTTCACTTTTTTGTGAAAATATCCACTAAATGAGGGAATAATATGTGTGAGGGTACCCCAAGAGAGTTCCAAATGTGTGTGGGTAGAATTTATATCCCATGGGGGTAAAATTGAAAAAAGTTGAAAAAATTTTTTTTTTGGACTTAGTCATTTTTCCGGCGTTTATCAGACTTTCAGATAGGGCAAATGTCAGTGAGCGTGCCGATTTCAGTTCCAGAGCGATTCGCCCAATGAGTCCTTGATATTCAGTCGCTTTCAGCCACTATTTTGGATTTTTGAAAATTTCACTTTTTTGTGAAAATATCCACTAAATGAGGGAATAATATGTGTGAGGGTACCCCAGGAGAGTTCCAAATGTGTGTGGGTAGAATATATATCCCACGCGGGTAAAATTGAAAAAAGTTGAAAAAAAATTTTTGGGACTTAGTCATTTTTCCGGCGTTTATCAGACTTTCAGATAGGGCAAAGGTCAGTGAGCATTCCGATTTCAGTTCCAGAGCGATTCGCCCATTGAGTCCTTCATATTTAGTCGTTTTCACCCATTATTTTGGATTTTTGAAAATTTCACTTTTTTGTGAAAATATCCACTAAATGAGGGAATAATATGTGTGAGGGTACCCCAGGAGAGTTCCAAATGTGTGTGGGTAAAATATATATCCCACGGGGGTAAAATTGAAAAAAGTTGAAAAAAAATTTTTTTTGGACTTAGTCATTTTTCCGGCGTTTATCAGACTTTCAGATAGGGCAAATGTCAGTGAGTGTTTCGATTTCAGTTCCAGAGCGATTCGCCCAATGAGTCCTTGATATTTAGTCGTTTTCAGCCAATGTTCTGGATTTTTGAAAATTTCACTTTTTTGTGAAAATATCCACTAAATGAGGGAATAATATGTGTGAGGGTACCCCAGGAGAGTTCCAAATGTGTGTGGGTAGAATATATATCGCACGCGGATAAAATTGAAAAAAGTTGAAAAAAAATTTTTGGGACTTAGTCATTTTTCCAGCGTTTATCAGACTTTCAGATAGGGCAAAGGTCAGTGAGCGTTCCGATTTCAGTTCCAGAGCGATTCGCCAATTGAGTCCTTGATATTTATTCGTTTTCAGCCAATTTTCTGTATTTTTGAAAAATTCACTTTTTTGTGAAAATATCCACTAAATGAGGGAATAATATGTGTGAGGGTACCCCAGAAGAGTTCCAAATGTGTGTGGGTAAAATATATATCCCACGGGGGTAAAATTGAAAAAAGTTGAAAAATTTTTTTTTTGGACTTAGTCATTTTTCCGGCGTTTATCAGACTTTCAGATAGGGCAAATGTCAGTGAGCGTTCCGATTTCAGTTCCAGAGCGATTCGCCCAATGAGTCCTTGATATTTAGTCGCTTTCAGCCACTATTTTGGATTTTTGAAAATTTCACTTTTTTGTGAAAATATCCACTAAATGAGGGAATAATATGTGTGAGGGTACCCCAGGAGAGTTCCAAATGTGTGTGGGTAGAATATATATCCCACGCGAGTAAAATTGAAAAAAGTTGAAAAAAAATTTTTGGGACTTAGTCATTTTTCCGGCGTTTATCAGACTTTCAGATAGGGCAAAGATCAGTGAGCATTCCGATTTCAGTTCCAGAGCGATTCGCCCATTGAGTCCTTCATATTTAGTCGTTTTCAGCCAATATTTTGGATGTTTGAAAATTTCACTTTTTTGTGAAAATATCCACTAAATGAGGGAATAATATGTGTGAGGGTACCCCAGGAGAGTTCCAAATGTGTGTGGGTAAAATATATATCCCACGGGGGTAAAATTGAAAAAAGTTGAAAGAAATTTTTTTTTGGACTTAGCCATTTTTCCGGCGTTTATCAGACTTTCAGATAGGGCAAATGTCATTGAGCGTTTCGATTTCAGTTCCAGAGCGATTCGCCCAATGAGTCCTTGATATTTAGTCGTTTTCAGCCAATTTTCTGGATTTTTGAAAAATTCACTTTTTTGTGAAAATATCCACTAAATGAGGGAATAATATGTGTGAGGGTACCCCAGGAGAGTTCCAAATGTGTGTGGGTAGAATATATATCCCACGGGGGTAAAATCGAAAAAAGTTGAAAAAAATTTTTTTTTGGACTTAGTCATTTTTCCGGCATTTATCAGACTTTCAGATAGGGCAAATGTCAGTGAGCGCTCTGATTTCAGTTCCAGAGCAATTCGCCCTATGAGTCCTTGATATTTATTCGTTTTCAGCCAATTTTCTGGATTTTTGAAAATTTCACTTTTTTGTGAAAATATCCACTAAATGAGGGAATAATATGTGTGAGGGTACCCCAGAAGAGTTCCAAATGTGTGTGGGTAAAATATATATCCCACGGGGGTAAAATCGAAAAAAGTTGAAAAATTTTTTTTTTGGACTTAGTCATTTTTCCGGCGTTTATCAGACTTTCAGATAGGGCAAATGTCAGTGAGCGTTCCGATTTCAGTTCCAGAGCGATTCGCCCAATGAGTCCTTGATATTTAGTCGTTTTCAGCCAATTTTCTGGATTTTTGAAAAATTCACTTTTTTGTGAAAATATCCACTAAATGAGGGAATAATATGTGTGAGGGTACCCCAGGAGAGTTCCAAATGTGTGTGGGTAAAATATATATCCCACGGGGGTAAAATTGAAAAAAGTTGAAAAAAATTTTTTTTTGGACTTAGCCATTTTTCCGGCGATTATCAGACTTTCAGATAGGGCAAATGTCAGTGAGCGTTTCGATTTCAGTTCCAGAGCGATTCGCCCAATGAGTCCTTGATATTTAGTCGTTTTCAGCCAATGTTCTGGATTTTTGAAAATTTCACTTTTTTGTGAAAATATCCACTAAATGAGGGAATAATATGTGTGAGGGTACCCCAGGAGAGTTCCAAATGTGTTTGGGTAGAATATATATCCCACGCGGGTAAAATTGAAAAAGGTTGAAAAAAAAATTTTTGTACTTAGTCATTTTTCCGGCGTTTATCAGAGTTTCAGATAGGGCAAAGGTCAGTGAGCGTTCCGATTTCAGTTCCAGAGCGGTTCGCCCATTGAGTCCTTGATATTTAGTCGTTTTCAGCCAATATTTTGGATTTTTGAAAAATTCACTTTTTTGTGAAAATATCCACTAAATGAGGGAATAATATGTGTGAGGGTACCCCAGGAGAGTTCCAAATGTGTGTGGGTAGAATATATATCCCACGCGGGTAAAATTGAAAAAAGTTGAAAAATTTTTTTTTTGGACTTAGTCATTTTTCCTGCGTTTATCAGACTTTCAGATAGGGCAAATGTCAGTGAGCGTTCCGATTTCAGTTCCAGAGCGATTCGCCCAATGAGTCCTTGATATTTAGTCGTTTTCAGCCAATGTTCTGGATTTTTGAAAATTTCACTTTTTTGTGAAAATATCCACTAAATGAGGGAATAATATGTGTGAGGGTACCCCAGAAGAGTTCCAAATGTGTGTGGGTAAAATATATATCCCACGGGGGTAAAATCGAAAAAAGTTGAAAAATTTTTTTTTTGGACTTAGTCATTTTTCCGGCGTTTATCAGACTTTCAGATAGGGCAAATGTCAGTGAGCGTTCCGATTTCAGTTCCAGAGTGATTCGCCCAATGAGTCCTTGATATTTAGTCGTTTTCAGCCAATTTTCTGGATTTTTGAAAAATTCACTTTTTTGTGAAAATATCCACTAAATGAGGGAATAATATGTGTGAGGGTACCCCAGGAGAGTTCCAAATGTGTGTGGGTAAAATATATATCCCACGGGGGTAAAATTGAAAAAAGTTGAAAAAAATTTTTTTTTGGACTTAGCCATTTTTCCGGCGTTTATCAGACTTTCAGATAGGGCAAATGTCAGTGAGCGTTTCGATTTCAGTTCCAGAGCGATTCGCCCAATGAGTCCTTGATATTTAGTCGTTTTCAGCCAATGTTCTGGATTTTTGAAAATTTCACTTTTTTGTGAAAATATCCACTAAATGAGGGAATAATATGTGTGAGGGTACACCAGGAGAGTTCCAAATGTGTTTGGGTAGAATATATATCCCACGCGGGAAAAATTGAAAAAAGTTGAAAAAAAAATTTTTGGACTTAGTCATTTTTCCGGCGTTTATCAGAGTTTCAGATAGGGCAAAGGTCAGTGAGCGTTCCGATTTCAGTTCCAGAGCGGTTCGCCCATTGAGTCCTTGATATTTAGTCGTTTTCAGCCAATATTTTGGATTTTTGAAAAATTCACTTTTTTGTGAAAATATCCACTAAATGAGGGAATAATATGTGTGAGGGTACCCCAGGAGAGTTCCAAATGTGTGTGGGTAGAATATATATCCCACGCGGGTAAAATTGAAAAAAGTTGAAAAATTTTTTTTTTGGACCTAGTCATTTTTCCTGCGTTTATCAGACTTTCAGATAGGGCAAATGTCAGTGAGCGTTCCGATTTCAGTTCCAGAGCGATTCGCCCAATGAGTCCTTGATATTTAGTCGTTTTCAGCCAATGTTCTGGATTTTTGAAAATTTCACTTTTTTGTGAAAATATCCACTAAATGAGGGAATAATATGTGTGAGGGTACCCCAGGAGAGTTCCAAATGTGTGTGGGTAGAATATATATCCCACGGGGGTAAAATTTTAAAAAAAATTTTTTTGGACTTAGTCATTTTTCCGGCGTTTATCAGACTTTCAGATAGGGCAAATGTCAGTGAGCGTTCCGATTTCAGTTCCAGAGCGATTCGCCCAATGAGTCCTTGATATTTAGTCGTTTTCAGCCAATTTTCTGGATTTTTGAAAAATTCACTTTTTTGTGAAAATATCCACTAAATGAGGGAATAATATGTGTGAGGGTACCCCAGGAGAGTTCCAAATGTGTGTGGGTAGAATATATATCCCACGGGGGTAAAATTTTAAAAAAATTTTTTTTGGACTTAGTCATTTTTCCGGCGTTTATCAGACTTTCAGATAGGGCAAATGTCAGTGAGCGTTCCGATTTCAGTTCCAGAGCGATTCGCCCAATGAGTCCTTGATATTTAGTCGTTTTCAGCCAATTTTCTGGATTTTTGAAAAATTCACTTTTTTGTGAAAATATCCACTAAATGAGGGAATAATATGTGTGAGGGTACCCCAGGAGAGTTCCAAATGTGTGTGGGTAGAATATATATCCCACAGGGGTAAAATTGAAAAAAGTTGAAAAATTTTTTTTTTGGACTTAGTCATTTTTCCGGCGTTTATCAGACTTTCAGATAGGGCAAATGTCAGTGAGCGTTCCGATTTCAGTTCCAGAGCGATTCGCCCAATGAGTCCTTGATATTTATTCGTTTTCAGCCAATTTTCTGTATTTTTGAAAAATTCACTTTTTTGTGAAAATATCCACTAAATGAGGGAATAATATGTGTGAGGGTACCCCAGGAGAGTTCCAAATGTGTGTGGGTAGAATATATATCCCACGGGGGTAAAATCGAAAAAAGTTGAAAAATTTTTTTTTTGGACTTAGTCATTTTTCCGGCGTTTATCAGACTTTCAGATAGGGCAAATGTCAGTGAGCGTTCCGATTTCAGTTCCAGAGCGATTCGCCCAATGAGTCCTTGATATTTATTCGTTTTCAGCCAATTTTCTGTATTTTTGAAAAATTCACTTTTTTGTGAAAATATCCACTAAATGAGGGAATAATATGTGTGAGGGTACCCCAGGAGAGTTCCAAATGTGTGTGGGTAGAATATATATCCCACGGGGGTAAAATTGAAAAAAGTTGAAAAATTTTTTTTTTGGACTTAGTCATTTTTCCTGCGTTTATCAGACTTTCAGATAGGGCAAATGTCAGTGAGCGTTCCGATTTCAGTTCCAGAGCGATTCGCCCAATGAGTCCTTGATATTTAGTCGTTTTCAGCCAATGTTCTGGATTTTTGAAAATTTCACTTTTTTGTGAAAATATCCACTAAATGAGGGAATAATATGTGTGAGGGTACCCCAGGAGAGTTCCAAATGTGTGTGGGTAGAATATATATCCCACGGGGGTAAAATTTAAAAAAAATTTTTTTTGGACTTAGTCATTTTTCCGGCGTTTATCAGACTTTCAGATAGGGCAAATGTCAGTGAGCGTTCCGATTTCAGTTCCAGAGCGATTCGCCCAATGAGTCCTTGATATTTAGTCGTTTTCAGCCAATTTTCTGGATTTTTGAAAAATTCACTTTTTTGTGAAAATATCCACTAAATGAGGGAATAATATGTGTGAGGGTACCCCAGGAGAGTTCCAAATGTGTGTGGGTAAAATATATATCCCACGGGGGTAAAATTGAAAAAAGTTGAAAAAAATTTTTTTTTGGACTTAGCCATTTTTCAGGCGATTATCAGACTTTCAGATAGGGCAAATGTCAGTGAGCGTTTCGATTTCAGTTCCAGAGCGATTCGCCCAATGAGTCCTTGATATTTAGTCGTTTTCAGCCAATGTTCTGGATTTTTGAAAATTTCACTTTTTTGTGAAAATATCCACTAAATGAGGGAATAATATGTGTGAGGGTACCCCAGGAGAGTTCCAAATGTGTTTGGGTAGAATATATATCCCACGCGGGTAAAATTGAAAAAAGTTTAAAAAAAAATTTTTGGACTTAGTCATTTTTCCGGCATTTATCAGAGTTTCAGATAGGGCAAAGGTCAGTGAGCGTTCCGATTTCAGTTCCAGAGCGGTTCGCCCATTGAGTCCTTGATATTTAGTCGTTTTCAGCCAATATTTTGGATTTTTGAAAAATTCACTTTTTTGTGAAAATATCCACTAAATGAGGGAATAATATGTGTGAGGGTACCCCAGGAGAGTTCCAAATGTGTGTGGGTAGAATATATATCCCACGCGGGTAAAATTGAAAAAAGTTGAAAAATTTTTTTTTTGGACTTAGTCATTTTTCCTGCGTTTATCAGACTTTCAGATAGGGCAAATGTCAGTGAGCGTTCCGATTTCAGTTCCAGAGCGATTCGCCCAATGAGTCCTTGATATTTAGTCGTTTTCAGCCAATGTTCTGGATTTTTGAAAATTTCACTTTTTTGTGAAAATATCCACTAAATGAGGGAATAATATGTGTGAGGGTACCCCAGAAGAGTTCCAAATGTGTGTGGGTAAAATATATATCCCACGGGGGTAAAATCGAAAAAAGTTGAAAAATTTTTTTTTTGGACTTAGTCATTTTTCCGGCGTTTATCAGACTTTCAGATAGGGCAAATGTCAGTGAGCGTTCCGATTTCAGTTCCAGAGCGATTCGCCCAATGAGTCCTTGATATTTAGTCGTTTTCAGCCAATTTTCTGGATTTTTGAAAAATTCACTTTTTTGTGAAAATATCCACTAAATGAGGGAATAATATGTGTGAGGGTACCCCAGGAGAGTTCCAAATGTGTGTGGGTAAAATATATATCCCACGGGGGTAAAATTGAAAAAAGTTGAAAAAAATTTTTTTTTGGACTTAGCCATTTTTCCGGCGTTTATCAGACTTTCAGATAGGGCAAATGTCAGTGAGCGTTTCGATTTCAGTTCCAGAGCGATTCGCCCAATGAGTCCTTGATATTTAGTCGTTTTCAGCCAATGTTCTGGATTTTTGAAAATTTCACTTTTTTGTGAAAATATCCACTAAATGAGGGAATAATATGTGTGAGGGTACACCAGGAGAGTTCCAAATGTGTTTGGGTAGAATATATATCCCACGCGGGTAAAATTGAAAAAAGTTGAAAAAAAAATTTTTGGACTTAGTCATTTTTCCGGCGTTTATCAGAGTTTCAGATAGGGCAAAGGTCAGTGAGCGTTCCGATTTCAGTTCCAGAGCGGTTCGCCCATTGAGTCCTTGATATTTAGTCGTTTTCAGCCAATATTTTGGATTTTTGAAAAATTCACTTTTTTGTGAAAATATCCACTAAATGAGGGAATAATATGTGTGAGGGTACCCCAGGAGAGTTCCAAATGTGTGTGGGTAGAATATATATCCCACGCGGGTAAAATTGAAAAAAGTTGAAAAATTTTTTTTTTGGACCTAGTCATTTTTCCTGCGTTTATCAGACTTTCAGATAGGGCAAATGTCAGTGAGCGTTCCGATTTCAGTTCCAGAGCGATTCGCCCAATGAGTCCTTGATATTTAGTCGTTTTCAGCCAATGTTCTGGATTTTTGAAAATTTCACTTTTTTGTGAAAATATCCACTAAATGAGGGAATAATATGTGTGAGGGTACCCCAGGAGAGTTCCAAATGTGTGTGGGTAGAATATATATCCCACGGGGGTAAAATTTAAAAAAAATTTTTTTTGGACTTAGTCATTTTTCCGGCGTTTATCAGACTTTCAGATAGGGCAAATGTCAGTGAGCGTTCCGATTTCAGTTCCAGAGCGATTCGCCCAATGAGTCCTTGATATTTAGTCGTTTTCAGCCAATTTTCTGGATTTTTGAAAAATTCACTTTTTTGTGAAAATATCCACTAAATGAGGGAATAATATGTGTGAGGGTACCCCAGGAGAGTTCCAAATGTGTGTGGGTAGAATATATATCCCACGGGGGTAAAATTTAAAAAAAATTTTTTTTGGACTTAGTCATTTTTCCGGCGTTTATCAGACTTTCAGATAGGGCAAATGTCAGTGAGCGTTCCGATTTCAGTTCCAGAGCGATTCGCCCAATGAGTCCTTGATATTTAGTCGTTTTCAGCCAATTTTCTGGTTTTTTGAAAAATTCACTTTTTTGTGAAAATATCCACTAAATGAGGGAATAATATGTGTGAGGGTACCCCAGGAGAGTTCCAAATGTGTGTGGGTAGAATATATATCCCACGGGGGTAAAATTGAAAAAAGTTGAAAAAAAATTTTTGGGACTTAGTCATTTTTCCAGCGTTTATCAGACTTTCAGATAGGGCAAAGGTCAGTGAGCGTTCCGATTTCAGTTCCATAGCGATTCGCCCAATGAGTCCTTGATATTTAGTCATTTTCAGCCAATTTTCTGGATTTTTGAAAATTTCACTTTTTTGTGAAAATATCCACTAAATGAGGGAATAATATGTGTGAGGGTACCCCAAGAGAGTTCCAAATGTGTGTGGGTAGAATTTATATCCCATGGGGGTAAAATTGAAAAAAGTTGAAAAAAATTTTTTTTTGGACTTAGTCATTTTTCCGGCGTTTATCAGACTTTCAGATAGGGCAAATGTCAGTGAGCGTGCCGATTTCAGTTCCAGAGCGATTAGCCCAATGAGTCCTTGATATTTAGTCGCTTTCAGCCACTATTTTGGATTTTTGAAAATTTCACTTTTTTGTGAAAATATCCACTAAAAGAGGGAATAATATGTGTGAGGGTACCCCAGGAGAGTTCCAAATGTGTGTGGGTAGAATATATATCCCACGGGGGTAAAATTGAAAAAAGTTGAAAGAAATTTTTTTTTGGACTTAGCCATTTTTCCGGCGTTTATCAGACTTTCAGATAGGGCAAATGTCATTGAGCGTTTCGATTTCAGTTCCAGAGCGATTCGCCCAATGAGTCCTTGATATTTAGTCGATTTCAGCCAATTTTCTGGATTTTTTAAAATTCCACTCTTTTGTGAAAATATCCACTAAATGAGGGAATAATATGTGTGAGGGTACCCCAGGAGAGTTCCAAATGTGTGTGGGTAAAATATATATCCCACGGGGGTAAAATTGAAAAAAGTTGAAAAAATTTTTTTTTTGGACTTAGCCATTTTTCCGGCGTTTATCAGACTTTCAGATAGGGCAAATGTCAGTGAGCGTTCCGATTTCAGTTCCAGAGCGATTCGCCCAATGAGTCCTTGATATTTAGTCATTTTCAGCCAATTTTCTGGATTTTTGAAAATTTCACTTTTTTGTGAAAATATCCACTAAATGAGGGAATAATATGTGTGAGGGTACCCCAAGAGAGTTCCAAATGTGTGTGGGTAGAATTTATATCCCATGGGGGTAAAATTGAAAAAAGTTGAAAAAATTTTTTTTTTGGACTTAGTCATTTTTCCGGCGTTTATCAGACTTTCAGATAGGGCAAATGTCAGTGAGCGTGCCGATTTCAGTTCCAGAGCGATTCGCCCAATGAGTCCTTGATATTTAGTCGCTTTCAGCCACTATTTTGGATTTTTGAAAATTTCACTTTTTTGTGAAAATATCCACTAAATGAGGGAATAATATGTGTGAGGGTACCCCAGGAGAGTTCCAAATGTGTGTGGGTAGAATATATATCCCACGCGGGTAAAATTGAAAAAAGTTGAAAAAAAATTTTTGGGACTTAGTCATTTTTCCGGCGTTTATCAGACTTTCAGATAGGGCAAAGGTCAGTGAGCATTCCGATTTCAGTTCCAGAGCGATTCGCCCATTGAGTCCTTCATATTTAGTCGTTTTCACCCATTATTTTGGATTTTTGAAAATTTCACTTTTTTGTGAAAATATCCACTAAATGAGGGAATAATATGTGTGAGGGTACCCCAGGAGAGTTCCAAATGTGTGTGGGTAAAATATATATCCCACGGGGGTAAAATTGAAAAAAGTTGAAAAAAAATTTTTTTTGGACTTAGTCATTTTTCCGGCGTTTATCAGACTTTCAGATAGGGCAAATGTCAGTGAGTGTTTCGATTTCAGTTCCAGAGCGATTCGCCCAATGAGTCCTTGATATTTAGTCGTTTTCAGCCAATGTTCTGGATTTTTGAAAATTTCACTTTTTTGTGAAAATATCCACTAAATGAGGGAATAATATGTGTGAGGGTACCCCAGGAGAGTTCCAAATGTGTGTGGGTAGAATATATATCGCACGCGGGTAAAATTGAAAAAAGTTGAAAAAAAATTTTTGGGACTTAGTCATTTTTCCAGCGTTTATCAGACTTTCAGATAGGGCAAAGGTCAGTGAGCGTTCCGATTTCAGTTCCAGAGCGATTCGCCAATTGAGTCCTTGATATTTAGTCGTTTTCAGCCAATATTTTGGATTTTTGAAAATTTCACTTTTTTGTGAAAATATCCACTAAATGAGGGAATAATATGTGTGAGGGTACCCCAGGAGAGTTCCAAATGTGTGTGGGTAGAATATATATCCCACGTTGGTAAAATTGAAAAAAGTTGAAAAAAATTTTTTTTTGGACTTAGTCATTTTTCTGGCGTTTATCAGACTTTCAGATAGGGCAAATGTCAGTGAGCGTTCCGATTTCAGTTCCAGAGCGATTCGCCCAATGAGTCCTTGATATTTATTCGTTTTCAGCCAATTTTCTGTATTTTTGAAAAATTCACTTTTTTGTGAAAATATCCACTAAATGAGGGAATAATATGTGTGAGGGTACCCCAGGAGAGTTCCAAATGTGTGTGGGTAGAATATATATCCCACGGGGGTAAAATCGAAAAAAGTTGAAAAATTTTTTTTTTGGACTTAGTCATTTTTCCGGCGTTTATCAGACTTTCAGATAGGGCAAATGTCAGTGAGCGTTCCGATTTCAGTTCCAGAGCGATTCGCCCAATGAGTCCTTGATATTTATTCGTTTTCAGCCAATTTTCTGTATTTTTGAAAAATTCACTTTTTTGTGAAAATATCCACTAAATGAGGGAATAATATGTGTGAGGGTACCCCAGAAGAGTTCCAAATGTGTGTGGGTAAAATATATATCCCACGGGGGTAAAATTGAAAAAAGTTGAAAAATTTTTTTTTTGGACTTAGTCATTTTTCCGGCGTTTATCAGACTTTCAGATAGGGCAAATGTCAGTGAGCGTTCCGATTTCAGTTCCAGAGCGATTCGCCCAATGAGTCCTTGATATTTAGTCGCTTTCAGCCACTATTTTGGATTTTTGAAAATTTCACTTTTTTGTGAAAATATCCACTAAATGAGGGAATAATATGTGTGAGGGTACCCCAGGAGAGTTCCAAATGTGTGTGGGTAGAATATATATCCCACGCGGGTAAAATTGAAAAAAGTTGAAAAAAAATTTTTGGGACTTAGTCATTTTTCCGGCGTTTATCAGACTTTCAGATAGGGCAAAGATCAGTGAGCATTCCGATTTCAGTTCCAGAGCGATTCGCCCATTGAGTCCTTCATATTTAGTCGTTTTCAGCCAATATTTTGGATGTTTGAAAATTTCACTTTTTTGTGAAAATATCCACTAAATGAGGGAATAATATGTGTGAGGGTACCCCAGGAGAGTTCCAAATGTGTGTGGGTAAAATATATATCCCACGGGGGTAAAATTGAAAAAAGTTGAAAGAAATTTTTTTTTGGACTTAGCCATTTTTCCGGCGTTTATCAGACTTTCAGATAGGGCAAATGTCATTGAGCGTTTCGATTTCAGTTCCAGAGCGATTCGCCCAATGAGTCCTTGATATTTAGTCGATTTCAGCCAATTTTCTGGATTTTTTAAAATTCCACTCTTTTGTGAAAATATCCACTAAATGAGGGAATAATATGTGTGAGGGTACCCCAGGAGAGTTCCAAATGTGTGTGGGTAAAATATATATCCCACGGGGGTAAAATTGAAAAAAGTTGAAAAAAAATTTTTTTTGGACTTAGCCATTTTTCCGGCGTTTATCAGACTTTCAGATAGGGCAAATGTCAGTGAGTGTTTCGATTTCAGTTCCAGAGCGATTCGCCCAATGAGTCCTTGATATTTAGTCGTTTTCAGCCAATGTTCTGGATTTTTGAAAATTTCACTTTTTTGTGAAAATATCCACTAAATGAGGGAATAATATGTGTGAGGGTACCCCAGGAGAGTTCCAAATGTGTGTGGGTAGAATATATATCGCACGCGGGTAAAATTGAAAAAAGTTGAAAAAAATTTTTTGGGACTTAGTCATTTTTCCAGCGTTTATCAGACTTTCAGATAGGGCAAATGTCAGTGAGCGTTCCGATTTCAGTTCCAGAGCGATTTGCCCAATGAGTCCTTGATATTTATTCGTTTTCAGCCAATTTTCTGTATTTTTGAAAAATTCACTTTTTTGTGAAAATATCCACTAAATGAGGGAATAATATGTGTGAGGGTACCCCAGGAGAGTTCCAAATGTGTGTGGGTAGAATATATATCCCACGGGGGTAAAATCGAAAAAAGTTGAAAAATTTTTTTTTTGGACTTAGTCATTTTTCCGGCGTTTATCAGACTTTCAGATAGGGCAAATGTCAGTGAGCGTTCCGATTTCAGTTCCAGAGCGATTCGCCCAATGAGTCCTTGATATTTATTCGTTTTCAGCCAATTTTCTGTATTTTTGAAAAATTCACTTTTTTGTGAAAATATCCACTAAATGAGGGAATAATATGTGTGAGGGTACCCCAGAAGAGTTCCAAATGTGTGTGGGTAGAATATATATCCCACGGGGGTAAAATCGAAAAAAGTTGAAAAATTTTTTTTTTGGACTTAGTCATTTTTCCGGCGTTTATCAGACTTTCAGATAGGGCAAATGTCAGTGAGCGTTCCGATTTCAGTTCCAGAGCGATTCGCCCAATGAGTCCTTGATATTTAGTCGCTTTCAGCCACTATTTTGGATTTTTGAAAATTTCACTTTTTTGTGAAAATATCCACTAAATGAGGGAATAATATGTGTGAGGGTACCCCAGGAGAGTTCCAAATGTGTGTGGGTAGAATATATATCCCACGCGGGTAAAATTGAAAAAAGTTGAAAAAAATTTTTTGGGACTTAGTCATTTTTCCGGCGTTTATCAGACTTTCAGATAGGGCAAAGATCAGTGAGCATTCCGATTTCAGTTCCAGAGCGATTCGCCCATTGAGTCCTTCATATTTAGTCGTTTTCAGCCAATATTTTGGATGTTTGAAAATTTCACTTTTTTGTGAAAATATCCACTAAATGAGGGAATAATATGTGTGAGGGTACCCCAGGAGAGTTCCAAATGTGTGTGGGTAAAATCTATATCCCACGGGGGTAAAATTGAAAAAAGTTGAAAGAAATTTTTTTTTGGACTTAGCCATTTTTCCGGCGTTTATCAGACTTTCAGATAGGGCAAATGTCATTGAGCGTTTCGATTTCAGTTCCAGAGCGATTCGCCCAATGAGTCCTTGATATTTAGTCGATTTCAGCCAATTTTCTGGATTTTTTAAAATTCCACTCTTTTGTGAAAATATCCACTAAATGAGGGAATAATATGTGTGAGGGTACCCCAGGAGAGTTCCAAATGTGTGTGGGTAAAATATATATCCCACGGGGGTAAAATTGAAAAAAGTTGAAAAAAAATTTTTTTTGGACTTAGCCATTTTTCCGGCGTTTATCAGACTTTCAGATAGGGCAAATGTCAGTGAGTGTTTCGATTTCAGTTCCAGAGCGATTCGCCCAATGAGTCCTTGATATTTAGTCGTTTTCAGCCAATGTTCTGGATTTTTGAAAATTTCACTTTTTTGTGAAAATATCCACTAAATGAGGGAATAATATGTGTGAGGGTACCCCAGGAGAGTTCCAAATGTGTGTGGGTAGAATATATATCGCACGCGGGTAAAATTGAAAAAAGTTGAAAAAAATTTTTTGGGACTTAGTCATTTTTCCAGCGTTTATCAGACTTTCAGATAGGGCAAAGGTCAGTGAGCGTTCCGATTTCAGTTCCAGAGCGATTCGCCCAATGAGTCCTTGATATTTAGTCGTTTTCAGCCAATTTTCTGTATTTTTGAAAAATTCACTTTTTTGTGAAAATATCCACTAAATGAGGGAATAATATGTGTGAGGGTACCCCAGGAGAGTTCCAAATGTGTGTGGGTAGAATATATATCCCACGGGGGTAAAATCGAAAAAAGTTGAAAAATTTTTTTTTTGGACTTAGTCATTTTTCCGGCGTTTATCAGACTTTCAGATAGGGCAAATGTCAGTGAGCGTTCCGATTTCAGTTCCAGAGCGATTCGCCCAATGAGTCCTTGATATTTATTCGTTTTCAGCCAATTTTCTGTATTTTTGAAAAATTCACTTTTTTGTGAAAATATCCACTAAATGAGGGAATAATATGTGTGAGGGTACCCCAGAAGAGTTCCAAATGTGTGTGGGTAAAATATATATCCCACGGGGGTAAAATCGAAAAAAGTTGAAAAATTTTTTTTTTGGACTTAGTCATTTTTCCGGCGTTTATCAGACTTTCAGATAGGGCAAAGGTCAGTGACCATTCCGATTTCAGTTCCAGAGCGATTCGCCCATTGAGTCCTTGATATTTAGTCGTTTTCAGCCAATATTTTGGATTTTTGAAAATTTCACTTTTTTGTGAAAATATCCACTAAATGAGGGAATAATATGTGTGAGGGTACCCCAGGAGAGTTCCAAATGTGTGTGGGTAAAATATATATCCCACGGGGGTAAAATTGAAAAAAGTTGAAAGAAATTTTTTTTTGGACTTAGCCATTTTTCCGGCGTTTATCAGACTTTCAGATAGGGCAAATGTCATTGAGCGTTTCGATTTCAGTTCCAGAGCGATTCGCCCAATGAGTCCTTGATATTTAGTCGATTTCAGCCAATTTTCTGGATTTTTTAAAATTCCACTCTTTTGTGAAAATATCCACTAAATGAGGGAATAATATGTGTGAGGGTACCCCAGGAGAGTTCCAAATGTGTGTGGGTAAAATATATATCCCACGGGGGTAAAATTGAAAAAAGTTGAAAAAAATTTTTTTTTGGACTTAGCCATTTTTCCGGCGTTTATCAGACTTTCAGATAGGGCAAATGTCAGTGAGCGTTCCTATTTCAGTTCCAGAGCGATTCGCCCAATGAGTCCTTGATATTTAGTCATTTTCAGCCAATTTTCTGGATTTTTGAAAATTTCACTTTTTTGTGAAAATATCCACTAAATGAGGGAATAATATGTGTGAGGGTACCCCAAGAGAGTTCCAAATGTGTGTGGGTAGAATTTATATCCCATGGGGGTAAAATTGAAAAAAGTTGAAAAAATTTTTTTTTTGGACTTAGTCATTTTTCCGGCGTTTATCAGACTTTCAGATAGGGCAAATGTCAGTGAGCGTGCCGATTTCAGTTCCAGAGCGATTCGCCCAATGAGTCCTTAATATTTAGTCGCTTTCAGCCACTATTTTGGATTTTTGAAAATTTCACTTTTTTGTGAAAATATCCACTAAATGAGGGAATAATATGTGTGAGGGTACCCCAGGAGAGTTCCAAATGTGTGTGGGTAGAATATATATCCCACGCGGGTAAAATTGAAAAAAGTTGAAAAAAAATTTTTGGGACTTAGTCATTTTTCCGGCGTTTATCAGACTTTCAGATAGGGCAAAGGTCAGTGAGCATTCCGATTTCAGTTCCAGAGTGATTCGCCCATTGAGTCCTTCATATTTAGTCGTTTTCACCCATTATTTTGGATTTTTGAAAATTTCACTTTTTTGTGAAAATATCCACTAAATGAGGGAATAATATGTGTGAGGGTACCCCAGGAGAGTTCCAAATGTGTGTGGGTAAAATATATATCCCACGGGGGTAAAATTGAAAAAAGTTGAAAGAAATTTTTTTTGGACTTAGCCATTTTTCCGGCGTTTATAAGACTTTCAGATAGGGCAAATGTCATTGAGCGTTTCGATTTCAGTTCCAGAGCGATTCGCCGAATGAGTCCTTGATATTTAGTCGATTTCAGCCAATTTTCTGGATTTTTTAAAATTCCACTCTTTTGTGAAAATATCCACTAAATGAGGGAATAATATGTGTGAGGGTACCCCAGGAGAGTTCCAAATGTGTGTGGGTAAAATATATATCGCACGCGGGTAAAATTGAAAAAAGTTGAAAAAAAATTTTTGGGACTTAGTCATTTTTCCAGCGTTTATCAGACTTTCAGATAGGGCAAAGGTCAGTGAGCGTTCCGATTTCAGTTCCAGAGCGATTCGCCAATTGAGTCCTTGATATTTAGTCGTTTTCAGCCAATATTTTGGATTTTTGAAAATTTCACTTTTTTGTGAAAATATCCACTAAATGAGGGAATAATATGTGTGAGGGTACCCCAGGAGAGTTCCAAATGTGTGTGGGTAAAATATATATCCCACGGTGGTAAAATTGAAAAAAGTTGATAAATTTTTTTTTGGACTTAGTAATTTTTCCGGCATTTATCAGACTTTCAGATAGGGCAAATGTTAGTGAGCGCTCCGATTTCAGTTCCAGAGCGATTCGCCCAATGAGTCTTTGATATTTATTCGTTTTCAGCCATTTTTCTGGATTTTTGAAAATTTCACTTTTTTGTGAAAATATCCACTAAATGAGGGAATAATATGTGTGAGGGTACCTCAGCAGAGTTCCAAATGTGTGTGGGTAGAATATATATCCCACGCGGGTAAAATTGAAAAAAGTTGAAAAAAAATTTTTGGGACTTAGTCATTTTTCCGGCGTTTATCAGACTTTCAGATAGGGCAAAGATCAGTGAGCATTCCGATTTCAGTTCCAGAGCGATTCGCCCATTGAGTCCTTCATATTTAGTCGTTTTCAGCCAATATTTTGGATGTTTGAAAATTTCACTTTTTTGTGAAAATATCCACTAAATGAGGGAATAATATGTGTGAGGGTACCCCAGGAGAGTTCCAAATGTGTGTGGGTAAAATATATATCCCACGGGGGTAAAATTGAAAAAAGTTGAAAGAAATTTTTTTTTGGACTTAGCCATTTTTCCGGCGTTTATCAGACTTTCAGATAGGGCAAATGTCATTGAGCGTTTCGATTTCAGTTCCAGAGCGATTCGCCCAATGAGTCCTTGATATTTAGTCGATTTCAGCCAATTTTCTGGATTTTTTAAAATTCCACTCTTTTGTGAAAATATCCACTAAATGAGGGAATAATATGTGTGAGGGTACCCCAGGAGAGTTCCAAATGTGTGTGGGTAAAATATATATCCCACGGGGGTAAAATTGAAAAAAGTTGAAAAAAAATTTTTTTTGGACTTAGCCATTTTTCCGGCGTTTATCAGACTTTCAGATAGGGCAAATGTCAGTGAGTGTTTCGATTTCAGTTCCAGAGCGATTCGCCCAATGAGTCCTTGATATTTAGTCGTTTTCAGCCAATGTTCTGGATTTTTGAAAATTTCACTTTTTTGTGAAAATATCCACTAAATGAGGGAATAATATGTGTGAGGGTACCCCAGGAGAGTTCCAAATGTGTGTGGGTAGAATATATATCGCACGCGGGTAAAATTGAAAAAAGTTGAAAAAAATTTTTTGGGACTTAGTCATTTTTCCAGCGTTTATCAGACTTTCAGATAGGGCAAAGGTCAGTGAGCGTTCCGATTTCAGTTCCAGAGCGATTCGCCCAATGAGTCCTTGATATTTAGTCGTTTTCAGCCAATTTTCTGGATTTTTGAAAAATTCACTTTTTTGTGAAAATATCCACTAAATGAGGGAATAATATGTGTGAGGGTACCACAGGAGAGTTCCAAATGTGTGTGGGTAGAATATATATCCCACGGGGGTAAAATTGAAAAAAGTTGAAAAATTTTTTTTTTGGACTTAGTCATTTTTCCGGCGTTTATCAGACTTTCAGATAGGGCAAATGTCAGTGAGCGTTCCGATTTCAGTTCCAGAGCGATTCGCCCAATGAGTCCTTGATATTTATTCGTTTTCAGCCAATTTTCTGTATTTTTGAAAAATTCACTTTTTTGTGAAAATATCCACTAAATGAGGGAATAATATGTGTGAGGGTACCCCAGGAGAGTTCCAAATGTGTGTGGGTAGAATATATATCCCACGGGGGTAAAATCGAAAAAAGTTGAAAAATTTTTTTTTTGGACTTAGTCATTTTTCCGGCGTTTATCAGACTTTCAGATAGGGCAAATGTCAGTGAGCGTTCCGATTTCAGTTCCAGAGCGATTCGCCCAATGAGTCCTTGATATTTATTCGTTTTCAGCCAATTTTCTGTATTTTTGAAAAATTCACTTTTTTGTGAAAATATCCACTAAATGAGGGAATAATATGTGTGAGGGTACCCCAGAAGAGTTCCAAATGTGTGTGGGTAAAATATATATCCCACGGGGGTAAAATCGAAAAAAGTTGAAAAATTTTTTTTTTGGACTTAGTCATTTTTCCGGCGTTTATCAGACTTTCAGATAGGGCAAAGGTCAGTGACCATTCCGATTTCAGTTCCAGAGCGATTCGCCCATTGAGTCCTTGATATTTAGTCATTTTCAGCCAATATTTTGGATTTTTGAAAATTTCACTTTTTTGTGAAAATATCCACTAAATGAGGGAATAATATGTGTGAGGGTACCCCAGGAGAGTTCCAAATGTGTGTGGGTAAAATATATATCCCACGGGGGTAAAATTGAAAAAAGTTGAAAGAAATTTTTTTTTGGACTTAGCCATTTTTCCGGCGTTTATCAGACTTTCAGATAGGGCAAATGTCATTGAGCGTTTCGATTTCAGTTCCAGAGCGATTCGCCCAATGAGTCCTTGATATTTAGTCGATTTCAGCCAATTTTCTGGATTTTTTAAAATTCCACTCTTTTGTGAAAATATCCACTAAATGAGGGAATAATATGTGTGAGGGTACCCCAGGAGAGTTCCAAATGTGTGTGGGTAAAATATATATCCCACGGGGGTAAAATTGAAAAAAGTTGAAAAAAATTTTTTTTTGGACTTAGCCATTTTTCCGGCGTTTATCAGACTTTCAGATAGGGCAAATGTCAGTGAGCGTTCCTATTTCAGTTCCAGAGCGATTCGCCCAATGAGTCCTTGATATTTAGTCATTTTCAGCCAATTTTCTGGATTTTTGAAAATTTCACTTTTTTGTGAAAATATCCACTAAATGAGGGAATAATATGTGTGAGGGTACCCCAAGAGAGTTCCAAATGTGTGTGGGTAGAATTTATATCCCATGGGGGTAAAATTGAAAAAAGTTGAAAAAATTTTTTTTTTGGACTTAGTCATTTTTCCGGCGTTTATCAGACTTTCAGATAGGGCAAATGTCAGTGAGCGTGCCGATTTCAGTTCCAGAGCGATTCGCCCAATGAGTCCTTGATATTTAGTCGCTTTCAGCCACTATTTTGGATTTTTGAAAATTTCACTTTTTTGTGAAAATATCCACTAAATGAGGGAATAATATGTGTGAGGGTACCCCAGGAGAGTTCCAAATGTGTGTGGGTAGAATATATATCCCACGCGGGTAAAATTGAAAAAAGTTGAAAAAAAATTTTTGGGACTTAGTCATTTTTCCGGCGTTTATCAGACTTTCAGATAGGGCAAAGGTCAGTGAGCATTCCGATTTCAGTTCCAGAGTGATTCGCCCATTGAGTCCTTCATATTTAGTCGTTTTCACCCATTATTTTGGATTTTTGAAAATTTCACTTTTTTGTGAAAATATCCACTAAATGAGGGAATAATATGTGTGAGGGTACCCCAGGAGAGTTCCAAATGTGTGTGGGTAAAATATATATCCCACGGGGGTAAAATTGAAAAAAGTTGAAAGAAATTTTTTTTGGACTTAGCCATTTTTCCGGCGTTTATAAGACTTTCAGATAGGGCAAATGTCATTGAGCGTTTCGATTTCAGTTCCAGAGCGATTCGCCGAATGAGTCCTTGATATTTAGTCGATTTCAGCCAATTTTCTGGATTTTTTAAAATTCCACTCTTTTGTGAAAATATCCACTAAATGAGGGAATAATATGTGTGAGGGTACCCCAGGAGAGTTCCAAATGTGTGTGGGTAAAATATATATCGCACGCGGGTAAAATTGAAAAAAGTTGAAAAAAAATTTTTGGGACTTAGTCATTTTTCCAGCGTTTATCAGACTTTCAGATAGGGCAAAGGTCAGTGAGCGTTCCGATTTCAGTTCCAGAGCGATTCGCCAATTGAGTCCTTGATATTTAGTCGTTTTCAGCCAATATTTTGGATTTTTGAAAATTTCACTTTTTTGTGAAAATATCCACTAAATGAGGGAATAATATGTGTGAGGGTACCCCAGGAGAGTTCCAAATGTGTGTGGGTAAAATATATATCCCACGGTGGTAAAATTGAAAAAAGTTGATAAATTTTTTTTTGGACTTAGTAATTTTTCCGGCATTTATCAGACTTTCAGATAGGGCAAATGTTAGTGAGCGCTCCGATTTCAGTTCCAGAGCGATTCGCCCAATGAGTCTTTGATATTTATTCGTTTTCAGCCATTTTTCTGGATTTTTGAAAATTTCACTTTTTTGTGAAAATATCCACTAAATGAGGGAATAATATGTGTGAGGGTACCTCAGCAGAGTTCCAAATGTGTGTGGGTAGAATATATATCCCACGCGGGTAAAATTGAAAAAAGTTGAAAAAAAATTTTTGGGACTTAGTCATTTTTCCGACGTTTATCAGACTTTCAGATAGGGCAAAGATCAGTGAGCATTCCGATTTCAGTTCCAGAGCGATTCGCCCATTGAGTCCTTCATATTTAGTCGTTTTCAGCCAATATTTTGGATGTTTGAAAAATTCACTTTTTTGTGAAAATATCCACTAAATGAGGGAATAATATGTGTGAGGGTACCCCAGGAGAGTTCCAAATGTGTGTGGGTAGAATATATATCCCACGGGGGTAAAATTGAAAAAAGTTGAAAAATTTTTTTTTTGGACTTAGTCATTTTTCCGGCGTTTATCAGACTTTCAGATAGGGCAAATGTCAGTGAGCGTTCCGATTTCAGTTCCAGAGCGATTCGCCCAATGAGTCCTTGATATTTATTCGTTTTCAGCCAATTTTCTGTATTTTTGAAAAATTCACCTTTTTGTGAAAATATCCACTAAATGAGGGAATAATATGTGTGAGGGTACCCCAGGAGAGTTCCAAATGTGTGTGGGTAGAATATATATCCCACGGGGGTAAAATTGAAAAAAGTTGAAAAATTTTTTTTTTGGACTTAGTCATTTTTCCGGCGTTTATCAGACTTTCAGATAGGGCAAATGTCAGTGAGCGTTCCGATTTCAGTTCCAGAGCGATTCGCCCAATGAGTCCTTGATATTTATTCGTTTTCAGCCAATTTTCTGTATTTTTGAAAAATTCACTTTTTTGTGAAAATATCCACTAAATGAGGGAATAATATGTGTGAGGGTACCCCAGAAGAGTTCCAAATGTGTGTGGGTAAAATATATATCCCACGGGGGTAAAATCGAAAAAAGTTGAAAAATTTTTTTTTTGGACTTAGTCATTTTTCCGGCGTTTATCAGACTTTCAGATAGGGCAAAGGTCAGTGACCATTCCGATTTCAGTTCCAGAGCGATTCGCCCATTGAGTCCTTGATATTTAGTCGTTTTCAGCCAATATTTTGGATTTTTGAAAATTTCACTTTTTTGTGAAAATATCCACTAAATGAGGGAATAATATGTGTGAGGGTACCCCAGGAGAGTTCCAAATGTGTGTGGGTAAAATATATATCCCACGGGGGTAAAATTGAAAAAAGTTGAAAGAAATTTTTTTTTGGACTTAGCCATTTTTCCGGCGTTTATCAGACTTTCAGATAGGGCAAATGTCATTGAGCGTTTCGATTTCAGTTCCAGAGCGATTCGCCCAATGAGTCCTTGATATTTAGTCGATTTCAGCCAATTTTCTGGATTTTTTAAAATTCCACTCTTTTGTGAAAATATCCACTAAATGAGGGAATAATATGTGTGAGGGTACCCCAGGAGAGTTCCAAATGTGTGTGGGTAAAATATATATCCCACGGGGGTAAAATTGAAAAAAGTTGAAAAAAATTTTTTTTTGGACTTAGCCATTTTTCCGGCGTTTATCAGACTTTCAGATAGGGCAAATGTCAGTGAGCGTTCCTATTTCAGTTCCAGAGCGATTCGCCCAATGAGTCCTTGATATTTAGTCATTTTCAGCCAATTTTCTGGATTTTTGAAAATTTCACTTTTTTGTGAAAATATCCACTAAATGAGGGAATAATATGTGTGAGGGTACCCCAAGAGAGTTCCAAATGTGTGTGGGTAGAATTTATATCCCATGGGGGTAAAATTGAAAAAAGTTGAAAAAATTTTTTTTTTGGACTTAGTCATTTTTCCGGCGTTTATCAGACTTTCAGATAGGGCAAATGTCAGTGAGCGTGCCGATTTCAGTTCCAGAGCGATTCGCCCAATGAGTCCTTGATATTTAGTCGCTTTCAGCCACTATTTTGGATTTTTGAAAATTTCACTTTTTTGTGAAAATATCCACTAAATGAGGGAATAATATGTGTGAGGGTACCCCAGGAGAGTTCCAAATGTGTGTGGGTAGAATATATATCCCACGCGGGTAAAATTGAAAAAAGTTGAAAAAAAATTTTTGGGACTTAGTCATTTTTCCGGCGTTTATCAGACTTTCAGATAGGGCAAAGGTCAGTGAGCATTCCGATTTCAGTTCCAGAGTGATTCGCCCATTGAGTCCTTCATATTTAGTCGTTTTCACCCATTATTTTGGATTTTTGAAAATTTCACTTTTTTGTGAAAATATCCACTAAATGAGGGAATAATATGTGTGAGGGTACCCCAGGAGAGTTCCAAATGTGTGTGGGTAAAATATATATCCCACGGGGGTAAAATTGAAAAAAGTTGAAAGAAATTTTTTTTGGACTTAGCCATTTTTCCGGCGTTTATAAGACTTTCAGATAGGGCAAATGTCATTGAGCGTTTCGATTTCAGTTCCAGAGCGATTCGCCGAATGAGTCCTTGATATTTAGTCGATTTCAGCCAATTTTCTGGATTTTTTAAAATTCCACTCTTTTGTGAAAATATCCACTAAATGAGGGAATAATATGTGTGAGGGTACCCCAGGAGAGTTCCAAATGTGTGTGGGTAAAATATATATCGCACGCGGGTAAAATTGAAAAAAGTTGAAAAAAAATTTTTGGGACTTAGTCATTTTTCCAGCGTTTATCAGACTTTCAGATAGGGCAAAGGTCAGTGAGCGTTCCGATTTCAGTTCCAGAGCGATTCGCCAATTGAGTCCTTGATATTTAGTCGTTTTCAGCCAATATTTTGGATTTTTGAAAATTTCACTTTTTTGTGAAAATATCCACTAAATGAGGGAATAATATGTGTGAGGGTACCCCAGGAGAGTTCCAAATGTGTGTGGGTAAAATATATATCCCACGGTGGTAAAATTGAAAAAAGTTGATAAATTTTTTTTTGGACTTAGTAATTTTTCCGGCATTTATCAGACTTTCAGATAGGGCAAATGTTAGTGAGCGCTCCGATTTCAGTTCCAGAGCGATTCGCCCAATGAGTCTTTGATATTTATTCGTTTTCAGCCATTTTTCTGGATTTTTGAAAATTTCACTTTTTTGTGAAAATATCCACTAAATGAGGGAATAATATGTGTGAGGGTACCTCAGCAGAGTTCCAAATGTGTGTGGGTAGAATATATATCCCACGCGGGTAAAATTGAAAAAAGTTGAAAAAAAATTTTTGGGACTTAGTCATTTTTCCGACGTTTATCAGACTTTCAGATAGGGCAAAGATCAGTGAGCATTCCGATTTCAGTTCCAGAGCGATTCGCCCATTGAGTCCTTCATATTTAGTCGTTTTCAGCCAATATTTTGGATGTTTGAAAATTTCACTTTTTTGTGAAAATATCCACTAAATGAGGGAATAATATGTGTGAGGGTACCCCAGGAGAGTTCCAAATGTGTGTGGGTAAAATATATATCCCACGGGGGTAAAATTGAAAAAAGTTGAAAGAAATTTTTTTTTGGACTTAGCCATTTTTCCGGCGTTTATCAGACTTTCAGATAGGGCAAATGTCATTGAGCGTTTCGATTTCAGTTCCAGAGCGATTCGCCCAATGAGTCCTTGATATTTAGTCGATTTCAGCCAATTTTCTGGATTTTTTAAAATTCCACTCTTTTGTGAAAATATCCACTAAATGAGGGAATAATATGTGTGAGGGTACCCCAGGAGAGTTCCAAATGTGTGTGGGTAAAATATATATCCCACGGGGGTAAAATTGAAAAAAGTTGAAAAAAAATTTTTTTTGGACTTAGCCATTTTTCCGGCGTTTATCAGACTTTCAGATAGGGCAAATGTCAGTGAGTGTTTCGATTTCAGTTCCAGAGCGATTCGCCCAATGAGTCCTTGATATTTAGTCGTTTTCAGCCAATGTTCTGGATTTTTGAAAATTTCACTTTTTTGTGAAAATATCCACTAAATGAGGGAATAATATGTGTGAGGGTACCCCAGGAGAGTTCCAAATGTGTGTGGGTAGAATATATATCGCACGCGGGTAAAATTGAAAAAAGTTGAAAAAAATTTTTTGGGACTTAGTCATTTTTCCAGCGTTTATCAGACTTTCAGATAGGGCAAAGGTCAGTGAGCGTTCCGATTTCAGTTACAGAGCGATTCGCCCAATGAGTCCTTGATATTTAGTCGTTTTCAGCCAATTTTCTGGATTTTTGAAAAATTCACTTTTTTGTGAAAATATCCACTAAATGAGGGAATAATATGTGTGAGGGTACCCCAGGAGAGTTCCAAATGTGTGTGGGTAGAATATATATCCCACGGGGGTAAAATTGAAAAAAGTTGAAAAATTTTTTTTTTGGACTTAGTCATTTTTCCGGCGTTTATCAGACTTTCAGATAGGGCAAATGTCAGTGAGCGTTCCGATTTCAGTTCCAGACCGATTCGCCCAATGAGTCCTTGATATTTATTCGTTTTCAGCCAATTTTCTGTATTTTTGAAAAATTCACCTTTTTGTGAAAATATCCACTAAATGAGGGAATAATATGTGTGAGGGTACCCCAGGAGAGTTCCAAATGTGTGTGGGTAGAATATATATCCCACGGGGGTAAAATTGAAAAAAGTTGAAAAATTTTTTTTTTGGACTTAGTCATTTTTCCGGCGTTTATCAGACTTTCAGATAGGGCAAATGTCAGTGAGCGTTCCGATTTCAGTTCCAGAGCGATTCGCCCAATGAGTCCTTGATATTTATTCGTTTTCAGCCAATTTTCTGTATTTTTGAAAAATTCACTTTTTTGTGAAAATATCCACTAAATGAGGGAATAATATGTGTGAGGGTACCCCAGAAGAGTTCCAAATGTGTGTGGGTAAAATATATATCCCACGGGGGTAAAATCGAAAAAAGTTGAAAAATTTTTTTTTTGGACTTAGTCATTTTTCCGGCGTTTATCAGACTTTCAGATAGGGCAAAGGTCAGTGACCATTCCGATTTCAGTTCCAGAGCGATTCGCCCATTGAGTCCTTGATATTTAGTCGTTTTCAGCCAATATTTTGGATTTTTGAAAATTTCACTTTTTTGTGAAAATATCCACTAAATGAGGGAATAATATGTGTGAGGGTACCCCAGGAGAGTTCCAAATGTGTGTGGGTAAAATATATATCCCACGGGGGTAAAATTGAAAAAAGTTGAAAGAAATTTTTTTTTGGACTTAGCCATTTTTCCGGCGTTTATCAGACTTTCAGATAGGGCAAATGTCATTGAGCGTTTCGATTTCAGTTCCAGAGCGATTCGCCCAATGAGTCCTTGATATTTAGTCGATTTCAGCCAATTTTCTGGATTTTTTAAAATTCCACTCTTTTGTGAAAATATCCACTAAATGAGGGAATAATATGTGTGAGGGTACCCCAGGAGAGTTCCAAATGTGTGTGGGTAAAATATATATCCCACGGGGGTAAAATTGAAAAAAGTTGAAAAAAATTTTTTTTTGGACTTAGCCATTTTTCCGGCGTTTATCAGACTTTCAGATAGGGCAAATGTCAGTGAGCGTTCCTATTTCAGTTCCAGAGCGATTCGCCCAATGAGTCCTTGATATTTAGTCATTTTCAGCCAATTTTCTGGATTTTTGAAAATTTCACTTTTTTGTGAAAATATCCACTAAATGAGGGAATAATATGTGTGAGGGTACCCCAAGAGAGTTCCAAATGTGTGTGGGTAGAATTTATATCCCATGGGGGTAAAATTGAAAAAAGTTGAAAAAATTTTTTTTTTGGACTTAGTCATTTTTCCGGCGTTTATCAGACTTTCAGATAGGGCAAATGTCAGTGAGCGTGCCGATTTCAGTTCCAGAGCGATTCGCCCAATGAGTCCTTGATATTTAGTCGCTTTCAGCCACTATTTTGGATTTTTGAAAATTTCACTTTTTTGTGAAAATATCCACTAAATGAGGGAATAATATGTGTGAGGGTACCCCAGGAGAGTTCCAAATGTGTGTGGGTAAAATATATATCCCACGGGGGTAAAATTGAAAAAAGTTGAAAGAAATTTTTTTTGGACTTAGCCATTTTTCCGGCGTTTATAAGACTTTCAGATAGGGCAAATGTCATTGAGCGTTTCGATTTCAGTTCCAGAGCGATTCGCCGAATGAGTCCTTGATATTTAGTCGATTTCAGCCAATTTTCTGGATTTTTTAAAATTCCACTCTTTTGTGAAAATATCCACTAAATGAGGGAATAATATGTGTGAGGGTACCCCAGGAGAGTTCCAAATGTGTGTGGGTAAAATATATATCCCACGGGGGTAAAATTGAAAAAAGTTGAAAAAAATTTTTTTTTGGACTTAGTCATTTTTCCGGCGTTTATCAGACTTTCAGATAGGGCAAATGTCAGTGAGTGTTTCGATTTCAGTTCCAGAGCGATTCGCCCAATGAGTCCTTGATATTTAGTCGTTTTCAGCCAATGTTCTGGATTTTTGAAAATTTCACTTTTTTGTGAAAATATCCACTAAATGAGGGAATAATATGTGTGAGGGTACCCCAGGAGAGTTCCAAATGTGTGTGGGTAGAATATATATCGCACGCGGGTAAAATTGAAAAAAGTTGAAAAAAAATTTTTGGGACTTAGTCATTTTTCCAGCGTTTATCAGACTTTCAGATAGGGCAAAGGTCAGTGAGCGTTCCGATTTCAGTTCCAGAGCGATTCGCCCAATGAGTCCTTGATATTTAGTCGTTTTCAGCCAATTTTCTGGATTTTTGAAAAATTCACTTTTTTGTGAAAATATCCACTAAATGAGGGAATAATATGTGTGAGGGTACCCCAGGAGAGTTCCAAATGTGTGTGGGTAGAATATATATCCCACGGGGGTAAAATTGAAAAAAGTTGAAAAATTTTTTTTTTGGACTTAGTCATTTTTCCGGCGTTTATCAGACTTTCAGATAGGGCAAATGTCAGTGAGCGTTCCGATTTCAGTTCCAGAGCGATTCGCCCAATGAGTCCTTGATATTTATTCGTTTTCAGCCAATTTTCTGTATTTTTGAAAAATTCACCTTTTTGTGAAAATATCCACTAAATGAGGGAATAATATGTGTGAGGGTACCCCAGGAGAGTTCCAAATGTGTGTGGGTAGAATATATATCCCACGGGGGTAAAATTGAAAAAAGTTGAAAAATTTTTTTTTTGGACTTAGTCATTTTTCCGGCGTTTATCAGACTTTCAGATAGGGCAAATGTCAGTGAGCGTTCCGATTTCAGTTCCAGAGCGATTCGCCCAATGAGTCCTTGATATTTATTCGTTTTCAGCCAATTTTCTGTATTTTTGAAAAATTCACTTTTTTGTGAAAATATCCACTAAATGAGGGAATAATATGTGTGAGGGTACCCCAGAAGAGTTCCAAATGTGTGTGGGTAAAATATATATCCCACGGGGGTAAAATCGAAAAAAGTTGAAAAATTTTTTTTTTGGACTTAGTCATTTTTCCGGCGTTTATCAGACTTTCAGATAGGGCAAAGGTCAGTGACCATTCCGATTTCAGTTCCAGAGCGATTCGCCCATTGAGTCCTTGATATTTAGTCGTTTTCAGCCAATATTTTGGATTTTTGAAAATTTCACTTTTTTGTGAAAATATCCACTAAATGAGGGAATAATATGTGTGAGGGTACCCCAGGAGAGTTCCAAATGTGTGTGGGTAAAATATATATCCCACGGGGGTAAAATTGAAAAAAGTTGAAAGAAATTTTTTTTTGGACTTAGCCATTTTTCCGGCGTTTATCAGACTTTCAGATAGGGCAAATGTCATTGAGCGTTTCGATTTCAGTTCCAGAGCGATTCGCCCAATGAGTCCTTGATATTTAGTCGATTTCAGCCAATTTTCTGGATTTTTTAAAATTCCACTCTTTTGTGAAAATATCCACTAAATGAGGGAATAATATGTGTGAGGGTACCCCAGGAGAGTTCCAAATGTGTGTGGGTAAAATATATATCCCACGGGGGTAAAATTGAAAAAAGTTGAAAAAAATTTTTTTTTGGACTTAGCCATTTTTCCGGCGTTTATCAGACTTTCAGATAGGGCAAATGTCAGTGAGCGTTCCTATTTCAGTTCCAGAGCGATTCGCCCAATGAGTCCTTGATATTTAGTCATTTTCAGCCAATTTTCTGGATTTTTGAAAATTTCACTTTTTTGTGAAAATATCCACTAAATGAGGGAATAATATGTGTGAGGGTACCCCAAGAGAGTTCCAAATGTGTGTGGGTAGAATTTATATCCCATGGGGGTAAAATTGAAAAAAGTTGAAAAAATTTTTTTTTTGGACTTAGTCATTTTTCCGGCGTTTATCAGACTTTCAGATAGGGCAAATGTCAGTGAGTGTTTCGATTTCAGTTCCAGAGCGATTCGCCCAATGAGTCCTTGATATTTAGTCGTTTTCAGCCAATGTTCTGGATTTTTGAAAATTTCACTTTTTTGTGAAAATATCCACTAAATGAGGGAATAATATGTGTGAGGGTACCCCAGGAGAGTTCCAAATGTGTGTGGGTAGAATATATATCGCACGCGGGTAAAATTGAAAAAAGTTGAAAAAAAATTTTTGGGACTTAGTCATTTTTCCAGCGTTTATCAGACTTTCAGATAGGGCAAAGGTCAGTGAGCGTTCCGATTTCAGTTCCAGAGCGATTCGCCAATTGAGTCCTTGATATTTAGTCGTTTTCAGCCAATATTTTGGATTTTTGAAAATTTCACTTTTTTGTGAAAATATCCACTAAATGAGGGAATAATATGTGTGAGGGTACCCCAGGAGAGTTCCAAATGTGTGTGGGTAGAATATATATCCCACGTTGGTAAAATTGAAAAAAGTTGAAAAAAATTTTTTTTGGGACTTAGTCATTTTTCTGGCGTTTATCAGACTTTCAGATAGGGCAAATGTCAGTGAGCGTTCCGATTTCAGTTCCAGAGCGATTCGCCCAATGAGTCCTTGATATTTATTCGTTTTCAGCCAATTTTCTGTATTTTTGAAAAATTCACTTTTTTGTGAAAATATCCACTAAATGAGGGAATAATATGTGTGAGGGTACCCCAGGAGAGTTCCAAATGTGTGTGGGTAGAATATATATCCCACGGGGGTAAAATCGAAAAAAGTTGAAAAATTTTTTTTTTGGACTTAGTCATTTTTCCGGCGTTTATCAGACTTTCAGATAGGGCAAATGTCAGTGAGCGTTCCGATTTCAGTTCCAGAGCGATTCGCCCAATGAGTCCTTGATATTTATTCGTTTTCAGCCAATTTTCTGTATTTTTGAAAAATTCACTTTTTTGTGAAAATATCCACTAAATGAGGGAATAATATGTGTGAGGGTACCCCAGGAGAGTTCCAAATGTGTGTGGGTAGAATATATATCCCACGCGGGTAAAATTGAAAAAAGTTGAAAAAAAATTTTTGGGACTTAGTCATTTTTCCGGCGTTTATCAGACTTTCAGATAGGGCAAAGGTCAGTGACCATTCCGATTTCAGTTCCAGAGCGATTCGCCCATTGAGTCCTTGATATTTAGTCGTTTTCAGCCAATATTTTGGATTTTTGAAAATTTCACTTTTTTGTGAAAATATCCACTAAATGAGGGAATAATATGTGTGAGGGTACCCCAGGAGAGTTCCAAATGTGTGTGGGTAAAATATATATCCCACGGGGGTAAAATTGAAAAAAGTTGAAAGAAATTTTTTTTTGGACTTAGCCATTTTTCCGGCGTTTATCAGACTTTCAGATAGGGCAAATGTCATTGAGCGTTTCGATTTCAGTTCCAGAGCGATTCGCCCAATGAGTCCTTGATATTTAGTCGATTTCAACCAATTTTCTGGATTTTTTAAAATTCCACTCTTTTGTGAAAATATCCACTAAATGAGGGAATAATATGTGTGAGGGTACCCCAGAAGAGTTCCAAATGTGTGTGGGTAAAATATATATCCCACGGGGGTAAAATTGAAAAAAGTTGAAAAAAATTTTTTTTTGGACTTAGCCATTTTTCCGGCGTTTATCAGACTTTCAGATAGGGCAAATGTCAGTGAGCGTTCCGATTTCAGTTCCAGAGCGATTCGCCCAATGAGTCCTTGATATTTAGTTATTTTCAGCCAATTTTCTGGATTTTTGAAAATTTCACTTTTTTGTGAAAATATCCACTAAATGAGGGAATAATATGTGTGAGGGTACCCCAAGAGAGTTCCAAATGTGTGTGGGTAGAATTTATATCCCATGGGGGTAAAATTGAAAAAAGTTGAAAAAATTTTTTTTTTGGACTTAGTCATTTTTCCGGCGTTTATCAGACTTTCAGATAGGGCAAATGTCAGTGAGCGTGCCGATTTCAGTTCCAGAGCGATTCGCCCAATGAGTCCTTGATATTTAGTCGTTTTCAGCCAATGTTCTGGATTTTTGAAAATTTCACTTTTTTGTGAAAATATCCACTAAATGAGGGAATAATATGTGTGAGGGTACCCCAGGAGAGTTCCAAATGTGTGTGGGTAGAATATATATCGCACGCGGGTAAAATTGAAAAAAGTTGAAAAAAAATTTTTGGGACTTAGTCATTTTTCCAGCGTTTATCAGACTTTCAGATAGGGCAAAGGTCAGTGAGCGTTCCGATTTCAGTTCCAGAGCGATTCGCCAATTGAGTCCTTGATATTTAGTCGTTTTCAGCCAATATTTTGGATTTTTGAAAATTTCACTTTTTTGTGAAAATATCCACTAAATGAGGGAATAATATGTGTGAGGGTACCCCAGGAGAGTTCCAAATGTGTGTGGGTAAAATATATATCCCACGGTGGTAAAATTGAAAAAAGTTGATAAATTTTTTTTTGGACTTAGTAATTTTTCCGGCATTTATCAGACTTTCAGATAGGGCAAATGTTAGTGAGCGCTCCGATTTCAGTTCCAGAGCGATTCGCCCAATGAGTCTTTGATATTTATTCGTTTTCAGCCATTTTTCTGGATTTTTGAAAATTTCACTTTTTTGTGAAAATATCCACTAAATGAGGGAATAATATGTGTGAGGGTACCTCAGCAGAGTTCCAAATGTGTGTGGGTAGAATATATATCCCACGGGGGTAAAATTGAAAAAAGTTGAAAAAAATTTTTTTTTGGACTTAGCCATTTTTCTGGCGTTTATCAGACTTTCAGATAGGGCAAATGTCAGTGAGCGTTTCGATTTCAGTTCCAGAGCGATTCGCCCAATGAGTCCTTGATATTTAGTCGTTTTCAGCCAATTTTCTGGATTTTTGAAAATTTCACTTTTTTGTGAAAATATCCACTAAATGAGGGAATAATATGTGTGAGGGTACCCCAGGAGAGTTCCAAATGTGTGTGGGTAGAATATATATCGCACGCGGGTAAAATTGAAAAAAGTTGAAAAAAATTTTTTGGGACTTAGTCATTTTTCCGGCGTTTATCAGACTTTCAGATAGGGCAAAGGTCAGTGAGCATTCCGATTTCAGTTCCAGAGTGATTCGCCCAGTGAGTCCTTGATATTTAGTCGTTTTCAGCCAATATTTTGGATTTTTGAAAATTTCACTTTTTTGTGAAAATATCCACTAAATGAGGGAATAATATGTGTGAGGGTACCCCAGGAGAGTTTCAAATGTGTGTGGATAGAATATATATCCCACGGTGGTAAAATTGAAAAAAGTTGAAAAAAAATTTTTTTTTTACTTAGTCATTTTTCCGGCATTTATCAGACTTTCAGATAGGGCAAATGTCAGTGAGCGCTCCGATTTCAGTTCCAGAGCGATTCGCCCAATGAGTCCTTGATATTTATTCGTTTTCAACCAATTTTCAGAATTTTTGAAAATTTCACTATTTTGTGAAAATATCCACTAAATGAGGGAATAATATGTGTGAGGGTACCCCAGAAGAGTTCCAAATGTGTGTGGGTAAAATATATATCCCACGGGGGTAAAATCGAAAAAAGTTGAAAAAATTTTTTTTTTGGACTTAGTCATTTTTCCGGCGTTTATCAGACTTTCAGATAGGGCAAATGTCAGTGAGCGTGACGATTTCAGTTCCAGAGCGATTCGCCCAATGAGTCCTTGATATTTAGTCGCTTTCAGCCACTATTTTGGATTTTTTAAAATTTCACTTTTTTGTGAAAATATCCACTAAATGAGGGAATAATATGTGTGAGGGTACCCCAGGAGAGTTCCAAATGTGTGTGGGTAGAATATATATCCCACGCGTGTAAAATTGAAAAAAGTTGAAAAAAAATTTTTGGGACTTAGTCATTTTTCCGGCGTTTATCAGACTTTCAGATAGGGCAAAGGTCAGTGAGCATTCCGATTTCAGTTCCAGAGCGATTCGCCCATTGAGTCCTTCATATTTAGTCGTTTTCAGCCAATATTTTGGATTTTTGAAAATTTCACTTTTTTGTGAAAATATCCACTAAATGAGGGAATAATATGTGTGAGGGTACCCCAGGAGAGTTCCAAATGTGTGTGGGTAGAATATATATCGCACGCGGGTAAAATTGAAAAAAGTTGAAAAAAAATTTTTGGGACTTAGTCATTTTTCCAGCGTTTATCAGACTTTCAGATAGGGCAAAGGTCAGTGAGCGTTCCGATTTCAGTTCCAGAGCGATTCGCCAATTGAGTCCTTGAAATTTAGTCGTTTTCAGCTAATTTTCTTTATTTTTGAAAATTTCACTTGTTTGTGAAAATATCCACTAAATGAGGAAATAATTTGTGTGAGGGTACCCCAGGAGAGTTCCAAATGTGTGTGGGTAGAATACATATCCCACGGGGGTAAAATTGAAAAAAGTTGAAAAAAATTTTTTTTTGGACTTAGTCATTTTTCCGGCGTTTATCAGACTTTCAGATAGGGCAAATGTCAGTGAGCATTCCGATTTCAGTTCCAGAGCGATTCACCCAATGAGTCCTTGATATTTAGTCGTTTTCAGCCAATATTTTGGATTTTTGAAAATTTCACTTTTTTGTGAAAATATCCACTAAATGATGGAATAATATGTGTGAGGGTACCCCAGGAGAGTTCCAAATGTGTGTGGGTAGAATATATATCCCACGGTGGTAAAATTGAAAAAAGTTGAAAAAAATTTTTTTTTGGACTTACTCATTTTTCCGGCGTTTATCAGACTTTCAGATAGGGCAAATGTCAGTGAGCATTCCGATTTCAGTTCCAGAGCGATTCGCCCAATGAGTCCTTGATATTTAGTCGTTTTCAGCCAATATTTTGGATTTTTGAAAATTTCACTTTTTTGTGAAAATATCCACTAAATGATGGAATAATATATGTGAGGGTACCCCAGGAGAGTTCCAAATGTGTGTGGGTAGAATATATATCCCACGGGGGTAAAATTGAAAAAAGTTGAAAAAAATTTTTTTTTGGACTTACGTCATTTTTCCGGCGTTTATCAGACTTTCAGATAGGGCAAATGTCAGTGAGCGTTCCGATTTCAGTTCCAGAGCAATTCGCCCAATGAGTCCTTGATATTTAGTTGTTTAGAGCCAATATTTTGGATTTTTGAAAATTTCACTTTTTTGTGAAAATATCCACTAAATGAGGGAATAATATGTGTGAGGGTACCCCAGGAGAGTTCCAAATGTGTTTGGGTAGAATATATATCGCACGCGGGTAAAATTGAAAAAAGTTTAAAAAAAATTTTTGGGACTTAGTCATTTTTCCGGCGTTTATCAGACTTTCAGATAGGGCAAAGGTCAGTGAGCGTTCCGATTTCAGTTCCAGAGCGATTCGCCCATTGAGTCGTCGATATTTAGTCGTTTTCAGCAAATATTTTGGATTTTTGAAAATTTCACTTTTTTGTGAAAATATCCACTAAATGAGGGAATAATATGTGTGAGGGTACCCCAGGAGAGTTCCAAATGTGTGTGGGTAGAATATATATCCCACGGTGGTAAAATTGAAAAAAGTTGATAAATTTTTTTTTGGACTGTCATTTTTCCGGCATTTATCAGACTTTCAGATAGGGCAAATGTTAGTGAGCGCTCCGATTTCAGTTCCAGAGCGATTCGCCCAATGAGTCTTTGATATTTATTCGTTTTCAGCCATTTTTCTGGATTTTTGAAAATTTCACTTTTTTGTGAAAGTATCCACTAAATGAGGAAATAATTTGTGTGAGGGTACCCCAGGAGAGTTCCAAATGTGTGTGGGTAGAATATATATCCCACGGGGGTAAAATTGAAAAAAGTTGAAAAAAAAATTTTTTGGACTTAGTCATTCTTCCGGCGTTTATCAGACTTTCAGATAGGGGAAATATCAGTGAGCGTTCCGATTTCAGCTCCAGAGCGATTCGCCCAATGAGTCTTTGATATTTATTCGTTTTCAGACATTTTTCTGGATTTTTGAAAATTTCACTTTTTTGTGAAAATATCCACTAAATGAGGGAATAATATGTGTGAGGGTACCTCAGGAGAGTTCCAAATGTGTGTGGGTAGAATATATCTCCCACGGGGGTAAAATTGAAAAAAGTTGAAAAAAATTTTTTTCGGGACCTAGTCATTTTTCCGGCGTTTATCAGACTTTCAGATAGGGGAAATGTCAGTGAGCGTTTCGATTTCAGTTCCAGAGCGATTCGCCCATTGAGTCCTTGATATTTAGTCGTTTTCAGCCAATTTTCTGAATTTTTGAAAATTTCACTTTTTTGTGAAAATATCCACTAAATGAGGGAATAATATGTGTGAGGGTACCCCAGTAGAGTTCCAAATGTATGTGGGAAGAATATATATCCCACGGAGATAAAATTGAAAAAAGTTGAAAAAAATTTTTTTCGGGACCTAGTCATTTTTCCGGCGTTTATCAGACTTTCAGATAGGGGAAATGTCAGTGAGCGTTTCGATTTCAGTTCCAGAGCGATTCGCCAAATGAGTCCTTGATATTTATTCGTTTTCAGCCAATTTTCTATATTTTTCAAAATTTCACTTTTTTGTGAAAATATCCACTAAATGAGGGAATAATATGTGTGAGGGTACCCCAGGAGAGTTCCAAATGTGTGTGGGTAGAATATATATCCCACGTGGGTAAAATCGAAAAAAGTTGAAAAAATTTTTTTTGGGATTTAGTCATTTTTCCGGCGTTTATCAGACTTTCAGATAGGGCAAATGTCAGTGAGCGTTCCGATTTCAGTTCCAGAGCGATTCGCCCAATGAGTCCTTGATATTTATTCGTTTTCAGCCAATATTTTGGATTTTTGAAAATTTCACTTTTTTGTGAAAATATCCACTAAATGAGGGAATAATATGTGTGAGGGTACCCCAGGAGAGTTCCAAATGTGTGTGGGTAGAATATATATCCCACGCGGGTAAAATTGAAAAAAGTTTAAAAAAAATTTTTGGGACTTAGTCATTTTTCCGGCGTTTATCAGACTTTCAGATAGGGCAAAGGTCAGTGAGCGTTTCGATTTCAGTTCCAGAGCGATTCGCCCATTGAGTCCTTGATATTTAGTCGTTTTCAGCCAATTTTCTGAATTTTTGAAAATTTCACTTTTTTGTGAAAATATCCACTAAATGAGGGAATAATATGTGTGAGGGTACCCCAGTAGAGTTCCAAATGTATGTGGGAAGAATATATATCCCACGGAGATAAAATTGAAAAAAGTTGAAAAAATTTTTTTTCGGGACCTAGTCATTTTTCCGGCGTTTATCAGACTTTCAGATAGGGGAAATGTCAGTGAGCGTTTCGATTTCAGTTCCAGAGCGATTCGCCAAATGAGTCCTTGATATTTATTCGTTTTCAGCCAATTTTCTATATTTTTCAAAATTTCACTTTTTTGTGAAAATATCCACTAAATGAGGGAATAATATGTGTGAGGGTACCCCAGGAGAGTTCCAAATGTGTGTGGGTAGAATATATATCCCACGTGGGTAAAATCGAAAAAAGTTGAAAAAATTTTTTTTGGGATTTAGTCATTTTTCCGGCGTTTATCAGACTTTCAGATAGGGCAAATGTCAGTGAGCGTTCCGATTTCAGTTCCAGAGCGATTCGCCCAATGAGTCCTTGATATTTATTCGTTTTCAGCCAATATTTTGGATTTTTGAAAATTTCACTTTTTTGTGAAAATATCCACTAAATGAGGGAATAATATGTGTGAGGGTACCCCAGGAGAGTTCCAAATGTGTGTGGGTAGAATATATGTCCCACGGGGGTAAAATTGAAAAAAGTTGAAAAAAATTTTTTTTTGGACTTAGTCATTTTTCCGGCGTTTATCAGACTTTCAGATAGGGCAAATGTCAGTGAGCATTCCAATTTCAGTTCCAGAGCGATTCGCCCAATGAGTCCTTGATATTTAGTCATTTTCAGCCAATTTTCTGGGTTTTTGAAAAATTCACTTTTTTGTGAAAATATCCACTAAATGAGGGAATAATATGTGTGAGGGTACCCCAGGAGAGTTCCAAATGTATGTGGGAAGAATATATATCCCACGGAGATAAAATTAAAAAAAGTTTAAAAAAATTTTTTTGGGGACTTAGTCATTCTTCCGGCGTTTATCAGACTTTCAGATAGGGCAAATGTCAGTGAGCGTTCCGATTTCAGTTCCAGAGCGATTCGCCCAATGAGTCCTTGATATTTAGTCATTTTCAGCCAATTTTCTGGATTTTTGAAAAATTCACTTTTTTGTGAAAATATCCACTAAATGAGAGAATAATATGTGTGAGGGTACCCCAGGAGAGTTGCAAATGTGTGTGGGAAGAATATATATCCCACGGAGATAAAATTAAAAAAAGTTTAAAAAAATTTTTTTGGGGACTTAGTCATTCTTCCGGCGTTTATCAGACTTTCAGATAGGGCAAATGTCAGTGAGCGTTCCGATTTCAGTTCCAGAGCGATTCGCCCAATGAGTCCTTGATATTTAGTCATTTTCAGCCAATTTTCTGGATTTTTGAAAAATTCACTTTTTTGTGAAAATATCCACTAAATGAGAGAATAATATGTGTGAGGGTACCCCAGGAGAGTTCCAAATGTGTGTGGGTAGAATATATATCCCACGGGGGTAAAATTGAAAAAAGTTGAAAAATTTTTTTTTTGGACTTAGTCATTTTTCCGGCGTTTATCAGACTTTCAGATAGGGCAAATGTCAGTGAGCGTTCCGATTTCAGTTCCAGAGCGATTCACCCAATGAGTCCTTGATATTTAGTCATTTTCAGCCAATTTTCTGGATTTTTGAAAAATTCACTTTTTTGTGAAAATATCCACTAAATGAGGGAATAATAGGTGTGAGGGTACCCCAAGTAGAGTTCCAAATGTGTGTGGGTAGAATATATATCCCACGGGGGTAAAATTGAAAAAAGTTGAAAAAATTTTTTTTTTGGACTTAGTCATTTTTCCCGCGTTTATCAGACTTTCAGATAGGGCAAAGGTCAGTGAGCGTTCCGATTTCAGTTCCAGAGCGATTCGCCCATTGAGTCCTTGATATTTAGTCGTTTTCAGCCAATTTTCTGGATTTTTGAAAATTTCACTTGTTTGTGAAAATATCCACTAAATGAGGAAATAACTTGTGTGAAGGTACCCCAGGAGAGTTCCAAATGTGTGTGGGTAGAATATATATCCCACGGGGGTAAAATTGAAAAAAGTTGAAAAAAATTTTTTTTTTGGACTCAGTCATTTTTCCGCCGTTTATCAGACTTTCAGATAGGGCAAATGTCAGTGAGCGTTCCGGTTTCAGGTCCAGAGCGATTCGCCCAATGAGTCCTTAATATTTAGTAATTTTCAGCCAATTTTCTGGATTTTTGAAAAATTCAATTTTTGTGAAAATATCCACTAAATGAGGGAATAATATGTGTGAGGGTACCCCAGGAGAGTTCCAAATGTATGTGGGAAGAATATATATCCCACAAAGATAAAATTAAAAAAAGTTTAAAAAAATTTTTTTGGGGACTTAGTCATTTTTCCTGCGTTTATCAGACTTTCAGATAGGGCAAATGTCAGTGAGCGTTCCGATTTCAGTTCCAGAGCGATTCGCCCAATGAGTCCTTGATATTTAGTCATTTTCAGCCAATTTTCTGGATTTTTGAAAAATTCACTTTTTTGTGAAAATATCCACTAAATGAGGGAATAATATGTGTGAGGGTACCCCAGGAGAGTTCCAAATGTGTGTGGGTAGCATATATATCCCACGCGGGTAAAATTGAAAAAAGTTGAAAAAATTTTTTTTTTGGACTTAGTCATTTTTCCCGCGTTTATCAGACTTTCAGATAGGGCAAATGTCAGTGAGCGTTCCGATTTCAGTTCCAGAGCGATTCGCCCAATGAGTCCTTGATATTTATTCGTTTTCAGCCAATTTTCTGTATTTTTGAAAATTTCACTTTTTTGTGAAAATATCCACTAAATGAGGGAATAATATGTGTGAGGGTACCCCAGGAGAGTTCCAAATGTGTGTGGGTAGAATATATATCCCACGCGGGTAAAATTGAAAAAAGTTTAAAAAAAATTTTTGGGACTTAGTCATTTTTCCGGCGTTTATCAGACTTTCAGATAGGGCAAAGGTCAGTGAGCGTTCCAATTTCAGTTCCAGAGCGATTCGCCCATTGAGTCCTTGATATTTAGTCGTTTTCAGCCAATATTTTGGATTTTTGAAAATTTCACTTTTTTGTGAAAATATCCACTAAATGAGGGAATAATATGTGTGAGGGTACCCCAGGAGAGTTCCAAATGTATGTGGGAAGAATATATATCCCACGGAGATAAAATTAAAAAAAGTTTAAAAAAATTTTTTGGGGGACTTAGTCATTTTTCCGGCGTTTATCAGACTTTCAGATTGGGCAAATGTCAGTGAGCGTTCCATTTTCAGTTCCAGAGCGATTCGCACAATGAGTCCTTGATATTTAGTCATTTTCAGCCAATTTTCTGGATTTTTGAAAAATTCACTTTTTTGTGAAAATATCCACTAAATGAGAGAATAATATGTGTGAGGGTACCCCAGGAGAGTTCCAAATGTGTGTGGGTAGAATATATATCCCACGGGGGTAAAATTGAAAAAAGTTGAAAAATTTTTTTTTTATACTTAGTCATTTTTCCGGCGTTTATCAGACTTTCAGATAGGGCAAATGTCAGTGAGCGTTCCGATTTCAGTTCCAGAGCGATTCGCCCAATGAGTCCTTGATATTTATTCGTTTTCAGCCAATTTTCTGTATTTTTGAAAATTTCACTTTTTTGTGAAAATATCCACTAAATGAGGGAATAATATGTGTGAGGGTACCCCAGGAGAGTTCCAAATGTATGTGGGAAGAATATATATCCCACGGAGATAAAATTTAAAAAAGTTTAAAAAAATTTTTTTGGGGACTTAGTCATTTTTCCGGCGTTTATCAAACTTTCAGATAGGGCAAATGTCAGGGAGCGTTCCGATTTCAGTTCCAGAGCGATTCGCCCAATGAGTCCTTGATATTTAGTCGTTTTCAGCCAATATTTTGGATTTTTGAAAATTTCACTTTTTTGTGAAAATATCCACTAAATGATGGAATAATATGTGTGAGGGTACCCCAGGAGAGTTCCAAATGTGTGTGGGTGGAATATATATCCCACGGTGGTATAATTGAAAAAAGTTGAAAAAAAATTTTTTTTTGACTTAGTCATTTTTCCGGCAATTATCAGACTTTCAGATAGGGCAAATGTCAGTGAGCATTCCGATTTCAGTTCCAGAGTGATTCGCATAATGAGTCCTTGATATTTAGTGGTTTTCAGCCAATTTTCTGGATTTTTGAAAATTTCACTTGTTTGTGAAAATATCCACTAAATGAGGAAATAATTTGTGTGAAGGTACCGCAGGAGAGTTCCAAATGTGTGTGGGTAGAATATATATCCCACGGGGGTAAAATTGAAAAAAGTTGAAAAAAATTTTTTTTTGGACTTAGTCATTTTTCCGGCGTTTATCAGACTTTCAGATAGGGCAAATGTCAGTGAGCATTCCAATTTCAGTTCCAGAGCGATTCGCCCAATGAGTCCTTGATATTTAGTCATTTTCAGCCAATTTTCTGGGTTTTTGAAAAATTCACTTTTTTGTGAAAATATCCACTAAATGAGGGAATAATATGTGTGAGGGTACCCCAGGAGAGTTCCAAATGTATGTGGGAAGAATATATATCCCACGGAGATAAAATTAAAAAAAGTTTAAAAAAATTTTTTTGGGGACTTAGTCATTCTTCCGGCGTTTATCAGACTTTCAGATAGGGCAAATGTCAGTGAGCGTTCCGATTTCAGTTCCAGAGCGATTCGCCCAATGAGTCCTTGATATTTAGTCATTTTCAGCCAATTTTCTGGATTTTTGAAAAATTCACTTTTTTGTGAAAATATCCACTAAATGAGAGAATAATATGTGTGAGGGTACCCCAGGAGAGTTCCAAATGTGTGTGGGTAGAATATATATCCCACGGGGGTAAAATTGAAAAAAGTTGAAAAATTTTTATTTTGGACTTAGTCATTTTTCCGGCGTTTATCAGACTTTCAGATAGGGCAAATGTCAGTGAGCGTTCCGATTTCAGTTCCAGAGCGATTCACCCAATGAGTCCTTGATATTTAGTCATTTTCAGCCAATTTTCTGGATTTTTGAAAAATTCACTTTTTTGTGAAAATATCCACTAAATGAGGGAATAATAGGTGTGAGGGTACCCCAAGTAGAGTTCCAAATGTGTGTGGGTAGAATATATATCCCACGGGGGTAAAATTGAAAAAAGTTGAAAAAATTTTTTTTTTGGACTTAGTCATTTTTCCCGCGTTTATCAGACTTTCAGATAGGGCAAAGGTCAGTGAGCGTTCCGATTTCAGTTCCAGAGCGATTCGCCCATTGAGTCCTTGATATTTAGTCGTTTTCAGCCAATTTTCTGGATTTTTGAAAATTTCACTTGTTTGTGAAAATATCCACTAAATGAGGAAATAACTTGTGTGAAGGTACCCCAGGAGAGTTCCAAATGTGTGTGGGTAGAATATATATCCCACGGGGGTAAAATTGAAAAAAGTTGAAAAAAATTTTTTTTTTGGACTCAGTCATTTTTCCGCCGTTTATCAGACTTTCAGATAGGGCAAATGTCAGTGAGCGTTCCGGTTTCAGGTCCAGAGCGATTCGCCCAATGAGTCCTTAATATTTAGTAATTTTCAGCCAATTTTCTGGATTTTTGAAAAATTCAATTTTTGTGAAAATATCCACTAAATGAGGGAATAATATGTGTGAGGGTACCCCAGGAGAGTTCCAAATGTATGTGGGAAGAATATATATCCCACAAAGATAAAATTAAAAAAAGTTTAAAAAAATTTTTTTGGGGACTTAGTCATTTTTCCGGCGTTTATCAGACTTTCAGATAGGGCAAATGTCAGTGAGCGTTCCGATTTCAGTTCCAGAGCGATTCGCCCAATGAGTCCTTGATATTTAGTCATTTTCAGCCAATTTTCTGGATTTTTGAAAAATTCACTTTTTTGTGAAAATATCCACTAAATGAGGGAATAATATGTGTGAGGGTACCCCAGGAGAGTTCCAAATGTGTGTGGGTAGAATATATATCCCACGCGGGTAAAATTGAAAAAAGTTGAAAAAATTTTTTTTTTGGACTTAGTCATTTTTCCCGCGTTTATCAGACTTTCAGATAGGGCAAATGTCAGTGAGCGTTCCGATTTCAGTTCCAGAGCGATTCGCCCAATGAGTCCTTGATATTTATTCGTTTTCAGCCAATTTTCTGTATTTTTGAAAATTTCACTTTTTTGTGAAAATATCCACTAAATGAGGGAATAATATGTGTGAGGGTACCCCAGGAGAGTTCCAAATGTATGTGGGAAGAATATATATCCCACGGAGATAAAATTTAAAAAAGTTTAAAAAAATTTTTTTGGGGACTTAGTCATTTTTCCGGCGTTTATCAAACTTTCAGATAGGGCAAATGTCAGGGAGCGTTCCGATTTCAGTTCCAGAGCGATTCGCCCAATGAGTCCTTGATATTTAGTCGTTTTCAGCCAATATTTTGGATTTTTGAAAATTTCACTTTTTTGTGAAAATATCCACTAAATGATGGAATAATATGTGTGAGGGTACCCCAGGAGAGTTCCAAATGTGTGTGGGTGGAATATATATCCCACGGTGGTATAATTGAAAAAAGTTGAAAAAAAATTTTTTTTTGACTTAGTCATTTTTCCGGCAATTATCAGACTTTCAGATAGGGCAAATGTCAGTGAGCATTCCGATTTCAGTTCCAGAGTGATTCGCATAATGAGTCCTTGATATTTAGTGGTTTTCAGCCAATTTTCTGGATTTTTGAAAATTTCACTTGTTTGTGAAAATATCCACTAAATGAGGAAATAATTTGTGTGAAGGTACCGCAGGAGAGTTCCAAATGTGTGTGGGTAGAATATATATCCCACGGGGGTAAAATTGAAAAAAGTTGAAAAAAATTTTTTTTTGGACTTAGTCATTTTTCCGGCGTTTATCAGACTTTCAGATAGGGCAAATGTCAGTGAGCATTCCAATTTCAGTTCCAGAGCGATTCGCCCAATGAGTCCTTGATATTTAGTCATTTTCAGCCAATTTTCTGGGTTTTTGAAAAATTCACTTTTTTGTGAAAATATCCACTAAATGAGGGAATAATATGTGTGAGGGTACCCCAGGAGAGTTCCAAATGTATGTGGGAAGAATATATATCCCACGGAGATAAAATTAAAAAAAGTTTAAAAAAATTTTTTTGGGGACTTAGTCATTCTTCCGGCGTTTATCAGACTTTCAGATAGGGCAAATGTCAGTGAGCGTTCCGATTTCAGTTCCAGAGCGATTCGCCCAATGAGTCCTTGATATTTAGTCATTTTCAGCCAATTTTCTGGATTTTTGAAAAATTCACTTTTTTGTGAAAATATCCACTAAATGAGAGAATAATATGTGTGAGGGTACCCCAGGAGAGTTCCAAATGTGTGTGGGTAGAATATATATCCCACGGGGGTAAAATTGAAAAAAGTTGAAAAATTTTTATTTTGGACTTAGTCATTTTTCCGGCGTTTATCAGACTTTCAGATAGGGCAAATGTCAGTGAGCGTTCCGATTTCAGTTCCAGAGCGATTCACCCAATGAGTCCTTGATATTTAGTCATTTTCAGCCAATTTTCTGGATTTTTGAAAAATTCACTTTTTTGTGAAAATATCCACTAAATGAGGGAATAATAGGTGTGAGGGTACCCCAAGTAGAGTTCCAAATGTGTGTGGGTAGAATATATATCCCACGGGGGTAAAATTGAAAAAAGTTGAAAAAATTTTTTTTTTGGACTTAGTCATTTTTCCCGCGTTTATCAGACTTTCAGATAGGGCAAAGGTCAGTGAGCGTTCCGATTTCAGTTCCAGAGCGATTCGCCCATTGAGTCCTTGATATTTAGTCGTTTTCAGCCAATTTTCTGGATTTTTGAAAATTTCACTTGTTTGTGAAAATATCCACTAAATGAGGAAATAACTTGTGTGAAGGTACCCCAGGAGAGTTCCAAATGTGTGTGGGTAGAATATATATCCCACGGGGGTAAAATTGAAAAAAGTTGAAAAAAATTTTTTTTTTGGACTCAGTCATTTTTCCGCCGTTTATCAGACTTTCAGATAGGGCAAATGTCAGTGAGCGTTCCGGTTTCAGGTCCAGAGCGATTCGCCCAATGAGTCCTTAATATTTAGTAATTTTCAGCCAATTTTCTGGATTTTTGAAAAATTCAATTTTTGTGAAAATATCCACTAAATGAGGGAATAATATGTGTGAGGGTACCCCAGGAGAGTTCCAAATGTATGTGGGAAGAATATATATCCCACAAAGATAAAATTAAAAAAAGTTTAAAAAAATTTTTTTGGGGACTTAGTCATTTTTCCGGCGTTTATCAGACTTTCAGATAGGGCAAATGTCAGTGAGCGTTCCGATTTCAGTTCCAGAGCGATTCGCCCAATGAGTCCTTGATATTTAGTCATTTTCAGCCAATTTTCTGGATTTTTGAAAAATTCACTTTTTTGTGAAAATATCCACTAAATGAGGGAATAATATGTGTGAGGGTACCCCAGGAGAGTTCCAAATGTGTGTGGGTAGAATATATATCCCACGCGGGTAAAATTGAAAAAAGTTGAAAAAATTTTTTTTTTGGACTTAGTCATTTTTCCCGCGTTTATCAGACTTTCAGATAGGGCAAATGTCAGTGAGCGTTCCGATTTCAGTTCCAGAGCGATTCGCCCAATGAGTCCTTGATATTTATTCGTTTTCAGCCAATTTTCTGTATTTTTGAAAATTTCACTTTTTTGTGAAAATATCCACTAAATGAGGGAATAATATGTGTGAGGGTACCCCAGGAGAGTTCCAAATGTGTGTGGGTAGAATATATATCCCACGCGGGTAAAATTGAAAAAAGTTTAAAAAAAATTTTTGGGACTTAGTCATTTTTCCGGCGTTTATCAGACTTTCAGATAGGGCAAAGGTCAGTGAGCGTTCCAATTTCAGTTCCAGAGCGATTCGCCCATTGAGTCCTTGATATTTAGTCGTTTTCAGCCAATATTTTGGATTTTTGAAAATTTCACTTTTTTGTGAAAATATCCACTAAATGAGGGAATAATATGTGTGAGGGTACCCCAGGAGAGTTCCAAATGTATGTGGGAAGAATATATATCCCACTGAGATAAAATTAAAAAAAGTTTAAAAAAATTTTTTGGGGGACTTAGTCATTTTTCCGGCGTTTATCAGACTTTCAGATTGGGCAAATGTCAGTGAGCGTTCCAATTTCAGTTCCAGAGCGATTCGCACAATGAGTCCTTGATATTTAGTCGTTTTCAGCCAATATTTTGGATTTTTGAAAATTTCACTTTTTTGTGAAAATATCCACTAAATGATGGAATAATATGTGTGAGGGTACCCCAGGAGAGTTCCAAATGTGTGTGGGTGGAATATATATCCCACGGTGGTATAATTGAAAAAAGTTGAAAAAAAATTTTTTTTTGACTTAGTCATTTTTCCGGCAATTATCAGACTTTCAGATAGGGCAAATGTCAGTGAGCATTCCGATTTCAGTTCCAGAGTGATTCGCATAATGAGTCCTTGATATTTAGTGGTTTTCAGCCAATTTTCTGGATTTTTGAAAATTTCACTTGTTTGTGAAAATATCCACTAAATGAGGAAATAATTTGTGTGAAGGTACCGCAGGAGAGTTCCAAATGTGTGTGGGTAGAATATATATCCCACGGGGGTAAAATTGAAAAAAGTTGAAAAAAATTTTTTTTTGGACTCAATCATTTTTCCGGCGTTTATCAGACTTTCAGATAGGGCAAATGTCAGTGAGCGTTCCGATTTCAGTTCCAGAGCGATTCGCCCAATGAGTCCTTGATATTTAGTCATTTTCAGCCAATTTTCTGGGTTTTTGAAAAATTCACTTTTTTTAAAAAATATCCACTAAATGAGGGAATAATATGTGTGAGGGTACACCAAGAGAGTTCCAAATGTGTGTGGGTAGAATACATATCCCACGGGGGTAAAATTGAAAAAAGTTGAAAAAAATTTTTTTTTGGACTTAGTAATTTTTCCGGCGTTTATCAGACTTTCAGATAGGGCAAATGTCAATGAGCGTGCCGATTTCAGTTCCAGAGCGAATCGCCCGATGAGTCCTTGATATTTAGTCGTTTTCAGCCAATATTTTGGATTTTTGAAAATTTCACTTTTTTGTGAAAATATCCACTAAATGAGGGAATAATATGTGTGAGGGTACCCCAGGAGAGTTCCAAATGTGTGTGGGTAGAATATATATCCCACGGGGGTAAAATCGAAAAAAGTTGAAAAAATTTTTTTTTTGCACTTAGTCATTTTTCCGGCGTTTATCAGACTTTCAGATAGGGCAAATGTCAGTGAGCGTTCCGATTTCAGTTCCAGAGCGATTCGCCCAATGAGTCCTTGATATTTAGTCGTTTTCAGCCAATTTTCTGGATTTTTGAAAAATTCACTTTTTTGTGAAAATATCCACTAAATGAGGGAATAATATGTGTGAGGGTACCCCAGGAGAGTTCCAAATGTGTGTGGGTAAAATATATATCCCACGGGGGTAAAATTGAAAAGAGTTGAAAAAAATTTTTTTTTGGACTTAGTCATTTTTCCGGCGTTTATCAGACTTTCAGATAGGGCAAATGTCAGTGAGCGTGCCGATTTCCGTTCCAGAGCGATTCGCCCAATGAGTCCTTGATATTTAGTCGTTTTCAGCCAATATTTTGGATTTTTGAAAATTTCACTTTTTTGTGAAAATATCCACTAAATGAGGGAATAATATGTGTGAGGGTACCCCAGGAGAGTTCCAAATGTGTGTGGGTAGAATATATATCCCACGGGGGTAAAATTGAAAAAAGTTGAAAAATTTTTTTTTTAGACTTAGTCATTTTTCCGGCGTTTATCAGACTTTCAGATAGGGCAAATGTCAGTGAGCGTTCCGATTTCAGTTCCAGAGCGATTCGCCCAATGAGTCCTTGATATTTAGTCGTTTTCAGCCAATTTTCTGGATTTTTGAAAATTTCACTTTTTTTGTGAAAATATCCACTAAATGAGGGAATAATATGTGTGAGGGTACCCCAGGAGAGTTCCAAATGTGTGTGGGTAGAATATATATATCCCACAGGGGAAAAATCGAAAAAAGTTGAAAAAAATTTTTTTTTGCACTTAGTCATTTTTCCGGCGTTTATCAGACTTTCAGATAGGGCAAATGTCAGTGAGCGTTCCGATTTCAGTTCCAGAGCGATTCGCCCAATGAGTCCTTGATATTTAGTCATTTTCAGCCAATTTTCTGGGTTTTTGAAAAATTCACTTTTTTTTTAAAATATCCACTAAATGAGGGAATAATATGTGTGAGGGTACCCCAAGAGAGTTCCAAATGTGTGTGGGTAGAATATATATCCCACGGGGGTAAAATTGAAAAAAGTTGAAAAAAATTTTTTTTTGGACTTAGTAATTTTTCCGGCGTTTATCAGACTTTCAGATAGGGCAAATGTCAATGAGCGTGCCGATTTCAGTTCCAGAGCGAATCGCCCAATGAGTCCTTGATATTTAGTCGTTTTCAGCCAATATTTTGGATTTTTGAAAATTTCACTTTTTTGTGAAAATATCCACTAAATGAGGGAATAATATGTGTGAGGGTACCCCAGGAGAGTTCCAAATGTGTGTGGGTAGAATATATATCCCACGGGGGTAAAATCGAAAAAAGTTGAAAAAATTTTTTTTTTGGACTTAGTCATTTTTCCGGCGTTTATCAGACTTTCAGATAGGGCAAATGTCAGTGAGCGTTCCGATTTCAGTTCCAGAGCGATTCGCCCAATGAGTCCTTGATATTTAGTCGTTTTCAGCCAATTTTCTGGATTTTTGAAAATTTCACTTTTTTGTGAAAATATCCACTAAATGAGGGAATAATATGTGTGAGGGTACCCCAAGAGAGTTCCAAATGTGTGTGGGTAGAATATATATCCCACGGGGGTAAAATTGAAAAAAGTTGAAAAATTTTTTTTTTAGACTTAGTCATTTTTCCGGCCTTTATCAGACTTTCAGATAGGGCAAATGTCAGTGAGCATTCCGATTTCAGTTCCAGAGCGATTCGCCCAATGAGTCCTTGATATTTAGTCGTTTTCAGCCAATTTTCTGGATTTTTGAAAATTTCACTTTTTTTGTGAAAATATCCACTAAATGAGGGAATAATATGTGTGAGGGTACCCCAGGAGAGTTCCAAATGTGTGTGGGTAGAATATATATATCCCACAGGGGAAAAATCGAAAAAAGTTGAAAAAAATTTTTTTTTGCACTTAGTCATTTTTCCGGCGTTTATCAGACTTTCAGATAGGGCAAATGTCAGTGAGCGTTCCGATTTCAGTTCCAGAGCGATTCGCCCAATGACTCCTTGATATTTAGTCGTTTTCAGCCAATTTTCTGGATTTTTGAAAATTTCACTTTTTTGTGAAAATATCCACTAAATGAGGGAATAATATGTGTGAGGGTACCCCAGGAGAGTTCCAAATGTGTGTGGGTAGAATATGTATCCCACGGGGGTAAAATTGAAAAAAGTTGAAAAATTTTTTTTTTAGACTTAGTCATTTTTCCGGCGTTTATCAGACTTTCAGATAGGGCAAATGTCAGTGAGCGTTCCGATTTCAGTTCCAGAGCGATTCGCCCAATGAGTCCTTGATATTTAGTCATTTTCAGCCAATTTTCTGGGTTTTTGAAAAATTCACTTTTTTTTTAAAATATCCACTAAATGAGGGAATAATATGTGTGAGGGTACCCCAAGAGAGTTCCAAATGTGTGTAGGTAGAATATATATCCCACGGGGGTAAAATTGAAAAAAGTTGAAAAATTTTTTTTTTAGACTTAGTCATTTTTCCGGCGTTTATCAGACTTTCAGATAGGGCAAATGTCAGTGAGCGTTCCGATTTCAGTTCCAGAGCGATTCGCCCAATGAGTCCTTGATATTTAGTCGTTTTCAGCCAATTTTCTGGATTTTTGAAAATTTCACTTTTTTTGTGAAAATATCCACTAAATGAGGGAATAATATGTGTGAGGGTACCCCAGGAGAGTTCCAAATGTGTGTGGGTAGAATATATATATCCCACAGGGGAAAAATCGAAAAAAGTTGAAAAAAATTTTTTTTTGCACTTAGTCATTTTTCCGGCGTTTATCAGACTTTCAGATAGGGCAAATGTCAGTGAGCGTTCCGATTTCAGTTCCAGAGCGATTCGCCCAATGAGTCCTTGATATTTAGTCATTTTCAGCCAATTTTCTGGGTTTTTGAAAAATTCACTTTTTTTTTAAAATATCCACTAAATGAGGGAATAATATGTGTGAGGGTACCCCAAGAGAGTTCCAAATGTGTGTGGGTAGAATATATATCCCACGGGGGTAAAATTGAAAAAAGTTGAAAAAAATTTTTTTTTGGACTTAGTAATTTTTCCGGCGTTTATCAGACTTTCAGATAGGGCAAATGTCAATGAGCGTGCCGATTTCAGTTCCAGAGTGAATCGCCCAATGAGTCCTTGATATTTAGTCGTTTTCAGCCAATATTTTGGATTTTTGAAAATTTCACTTTTTTGTGAAAATATCCACTAAATGAGGGAATAATATGTGTGAGGGTACCCCAGGAGAGTTCCAAATGTGTGTGGGTAGAATATATATCCCACGGGGGTAAAATCGAAAAAAGTTGAAAAAATTTTTTTTTTGGACTTAGTCATTTTTCCGGCGTTTATCAGACTTTCAGATAGGGCAAATGTCAGTGAGCGTTCCGATTTCAGTTCCAGAGCGATTCGCCCAATGAGTCCTTGATATTTAGTCGTTTTCAGCCAATTTTCTGGATTTTTGAAAATTTCACTTTTTTGTGAAAATATCCACTAAATGAGGGAATAATATGTGTGAGGGTACCCCAGGAGAGTTCCAAATGTGTGTGGGTAGAATATATATCCCACGGGGGTAAAATTGAAAAAAGTTGAAAAAAATTTTTTTTTTAGACTTAGTCATTTTTCCGGCGTTTATCAGACTTTCAGATAGGGCAAATGTCAGTGAGCGTTCCGATTTCAGTTCCAGAGCGATTCGCCCAATGAGTCCTTGATATTTAGTCATTTTCAGCCAATATTTTGGATTTTTGAAAATTTCACTTTTTTGTGAAAATATCCACTAAATGAGGGAATAATATGTGTGAGGGTACCCCAGGAGAGTTCCAAATGTGTGTGGGTAGAATATATATCCCACGGGGGTAAAATTGAAAAAAGTTGAAAAATTTTTTTTTTAGACTTAGTCATTTTTCCGGCGTTTATCAGACTTTCAGATAGGGCAAATGTCAATGAGCGTGCCGATTTCAGTTCCAGAGCGAATCGCCCAATGAGTCCTTGATATTTAGTCGTTTTCAGCCAATATTTTGGATTTTTGAAAATTTCACTTTTTTGTGAAAATATCCACTAAATGAGGGAATAATATGTGTGAGGGTACCCCAGGAGAGTTCCAAATGTGTGTGGGTAGAATATATATCCCACGGGGGTAAAATCGAAAAAAGTTGAAAAAATTTTTTTTTTGCACTTAGTCATTTTTCCGGCGTTTATCAGACTTTCAGATAGGGCAAATGTCAGTGAGCGTTCCGATTTCAGTTTCAGAGCGATTCGCCCAATGAGTCCTTGATATTTATTCGTTTTCAGCCAATTTTCTGTAATTTTGAAAATTTCACTTTTTTGTGAAAATATCCAATAAATGAGGGAATAATATGTGTGAGGGTACCCCAGGAGAGATCCAAATGTATGTGGGAAGAACATATATCCCACGGAGATAAAATTAAAAAAAGTTTAAAAAAATTTTTTTGGGGACTTAGTCATTTTTCCGGCGTTTATCAAACTTTCAGATAGGGCAAATGTCAGTGAGCGTTCCGTTTTCAGTTCCAGAGCGATTCGCCCAATGATTCCTTGATATTTAGTCATTTTCAGCCAATTTTCTGGATTTTTGAAAAATTCACTTTTTTGTGAAAATATCCACTAAATGAGGGAATAATATGTGTGAGGGTACCCCAAGAGAGTTCCAAATGTGTGTGGGTAGAATATATATCCCACGGGGGTAAAATTGAAAAAAGTTGAAAAAAATTTTTTTTTTGACTTAGTCATTTTTCCCGCGTTTATCAGACTTTCAGATAGGGCAAATGTCAGTGAGCATTCCGATTTCAGTTCCAGAGCGATTCGCCCAATGAGTCCTTGATATTTAGTCGTTTTCAGTCAATATTTTGGATTTTTGAAAATTTCACTTTTTTGTGAAAATATCCACTAAATGAGGGAATAATATGTGTGAGGGTACCCCAGGAGAGTTCCAAATGTGTGTGGGTAGAATATATATCCCACGGGGGTAAAATCGAAAAAAGTTAAAAAAAATTTTTTTTTGGACTTAGTCATTTTTCCGGCGTTTATCAGACTTTCAGATAGGGCAAATGTCAGTGAGCGTTCCGATTTCAGTTCCAGAGCGATTCGCCCAATGAGTCCTTGATATTTAGTCGTTTTCAGCCAATTTTCTGGATTTTTGAAAAATTCACTTTTTTGTGAAAATATCCACTAAATGAGGGAATAATATGTGTGAGGGTACCCCAGGAGAGTTCCAAATGTGTGTGGGTAGAATATATATCCCACGGGGGTAAAATTGAAAAAAGTTGAAAAATTTTTTTTTTAGACTTAGTCATTTTTCCGGCATTTATCAGACTTTCAGATAGGGCAAATGTCAGTGAGCGTTCCGATTTCAGTTCCAGAGCGATTCGCCCAATGAGTCCTTGATATTTATTCGTTTTCAGCCAATTTTCTGTATTTTTGAAAATTTCACTTTTTTGTGAAAATATCCACTAAATGAGGGAATAATATGTGTGAGGGTACCCCAGGAGAGATCCAAATGTATGTGGGAAGAACATATATCCCACGGAGATAAAATTAAAAAAAGTTTAAAAAAATTTTTTTGGGGACTTAGTCATTTTTCCGGCGTTTATCAAACTTTCAGATAGGGCAAATGTCAGTGAGCGTTCCGTTTTCAGTTCCAGAGCGATTCGCCCAATGATTCCTTGATATTTAGTCATTTTCAGCCAATTTTCTGGATTTTTGAAAAATTCACTTTTTTGTGAAAATATCCACTAAATGAGGGAATAATATGTGTGAGGGTACCCCAGGAGAGTTCCAAATGTGTGTGGGTAGAATATATATATCCCACAGGGGAAAAATCGAAAAAAGTTGAAAAAAATTTTTTTTTGCACTTAGTCATTTTTCCGGCGTTTATCAGACTTTCAGATAGGGCAAATGTCAGTGAGCGTTCCGATTTCAGTTCCAGAGCGATTCGCCCAATGAGTCCTTGATATTTAGTCATTTTCAGCCAATTTTCTGGGTTTTTGAAAAATTCACTTTTTTTTTAAAATATCCACTAAATGAGGGAATAATATGTGTGAGGGTACCCCAAGAGAGTTTCAAATGTGTGTGGGTAGAATATATATCCCACGGGGGTAAAATTGAAAAAAGTTGAAAAAAATTTTTTTTTGGACTTAGTCATTTTTCCGGCGTTTATCAGACTTTCAGATAGGGCAAATGTCAGTGAGCGTGCCGATTTCCGTTCCAGAGCGATTCGCCCAATGAGTCCTTGATATTTATTCGTTTTCAGCCAATTTTCTGTATTTTTGAAAATTTCACTTTTTTGTGAAAATATCCACTAAATGAGGGAATAATATGTGTGAGGGTACCCCAGGAGAGATCCAAATGTATGTGGGAAGAACATATATCCCACGGAGATAAAATTAAAAAAAGTTTAAAAAAATTTTTTTGGGGACTTAGTCATTTTTCCGGCGTTTATCAAACTTTCAGATAGGGCAAATGTCAGTGAGCGTTCCGTTTTCAGTTCCAGAGCGATTCGCCCAATGATTCCATGATATTTAGTCATTTTCAGCCAATTTTCTGGATTTTTGAAAAATTCACTTTTTTGTGAAAATATCCACTAAATGAGGGAATAATATGTGTGAGGGTACCCCAAGAGAGTTCCAAATGTGTGTGGGTAGAATATATATCCCACGGGGGTAAAATTGAAAAAAGTTGAAAAAATTTTTTTTTTGGACTTAGTCATTTTTCCCGCGTTTATCAGACTTCCAGATAGGGCAAATGTCAGTGAGCATTCCGATTTCAGTTCCAGAGCGATTCGCCCAATGAGTCCTTGATATTTAGTCGTTTTCAGCCAATTTTCTGGATTTTTGAAAAATTCACTTTTTTGTGAAAATATCCACTAAATGAGGGAATAATATGTGTGAGGGTACCCCAGGAGAGTTCCAAATGTGTGTGGGTAAAATATATATCCCACGGGGGTAAAATTGAAAAGAGTTGAAAAAAATTTTTTTTTGGACTTAGTCATTTTTCCGGCGTTTATCAGACTTTCAGATAGGGCAAATGTCAGTGAGCGTGCCGATTTCCGTTCCAGAGCGATTCGCCCAATGAGTCCTTGATATTTAGTCGTTTTCAGCCAATATTTTGGATTTTTGAAAATTTCACTTTTTTGTGAAAATATCCACTAAATGAGGGAATAATATGTGTGAGGGTACCCCAGGAGAGTTCCAAATGTGTGTGGGTAGAACATATATCCCACAGGGGTAACATTGAAAAAAAATTTTTTTGGACTTAGTCATTTTTCCAGCGTTTATCAGACTTTCAGATAGGACAAAGGTCAGTGAACGTTGCAATTTCAGTTCCAGAGCGATTCGTCCAATGAGTCCTTGATATTTAGTTGTTTTCAGCCAATTTTCTGGATTTTTTAAAATTTCACTCTTTTGTGAAAATATCCACTAAATGAGGGAATAATATGTGTGAGGGTACCCCAGGAGAGTTCCAAATGTGTGTGGGTAGAATATATATCCCACGGGGGTAAAATTGAAAAAAGTTGAAAAAAATTTTTTTTTGGACTTAGTAATTTTTCCGGCGTTTATCAGACTTTCAGATAGGGCAAATGTCAATGAGCGTGCCGATTTCAGTTCCAGAGCGAATCGCCCAATGAGTCCTTGATATTTAGTCGTTTTCAGCCAATATTTTGGATTTTTGAAAATTTCACTTTTTTGTGAAAATATCCACTAAATGAGGGAATAATATGTGTGAGGGTACCCCAGGAGAGTTCCAAATGTGTGTGGGTAGAATATATATCCCACGGGGGTAAAATCGAAAAAAGTTGAAAAAATTTTTTTTTTGGACTTAGTCATTTTTCCGGCGTTTATCAGACTTTCAGATAGGGCAAATGTCAGTGAGCGTTCCGATTTCAGTTCCAGAGCGATTCGCCCAATGAGTCCTTGATATTTAGTCGTTTTCAGCCAATTTTCTGGATTTTTGAAAATTTCACTTTTTTGTGAAAATATCCACTAAATGAGGGAATAATATGTGTGAGGGTACCCCAAGAGAGTTCCAAATGTGTGTGGGTAGAATATATATCCCACGGGGGTAAAATTGAAAAAAGTTGAAAAATTTTTTTTTTAGACTTAGTCATTTTTCCGGCCTTTATCAGACTTTCAGATAGGGCAAATGTCAGTGAGCATTCCGATTTCAGTTCCAGAGCGATTCGCCCAATGAGTCCTTGATATTTAGTCGTTTTCAGCCAATTTTCTGGATTTTTGAAAATTTCACTTTTTTTGTGAAAATATCCACTAAATGAGGGAATAATATGTGTGAGGGTACCCCAGGAGAGTTCCAAATGTGTGTGGGTAGAATATATATATCCCACAGGGGAAAAATCGAAAAAAGTTGAAAAAAATTTTTTTTTGCACTTAGTCATTTTTCCGGCGTTTATCAGACTTTCAGATAGGGCAAATGTCAGTGAGCGTTCCGATTTCAGTTCCAGAGCGATTCGCCCAATGACTCCTTGATATTTAGTCGTTTTCAGCCAATTTTCTGGATTTTTGAAAATTTCACTTTTTTGTGAAAATATCCACTAAATGAGGGAATAATATGTGTGAGGGTACCCCAGGAGAGTTCCAAATGTGTGTGGGTAGAATATATATCCCACGGGGGTAAAATTGAAAAAAGTTGAAAAATTTTTTTTTTAGACTTAGTCATTTTTCCGGCGTTTATCAGACTTTCAGATAGGGCAAATGTCAGTGAGCGTTCCGATTTCAGTTCCAGAGCGATTCGCCCAATGAGTCCTTGATATTTAGTCATTTTCAGCCAATTTTCTGGGTTTTTGAAAAATTCACTTTTTTTTTAAAATATCCACTAAATGAGGGAATAATATGTGTGAGGGTACCCCAAGAGAGTTCCAAATGTGTGTGGGTAGAATATATATCCCACGGGGGTAAAATTGAAAAAAGTTGAAAAATTTTTTTTTTAGACTTAGTCATTTTTCCGGCGTTTATCAGACTTTCAGATAGGGCAAATGTCAGTGAGCGTTCCGATTTCAGTTCCAGAGCGATTCGCCCAATGAGTCCTTGATATTTAGTCGTTTTCAGCCAATTTTCTGGATTTTTGAAAATTTCACTTTTTTTGTGAAAATATCCACTAAATGAGGGAATAATATGTGTGAGGGTACCCCAGGAGAGTTCCAAATGTGTGTGGGTAGAATATATATCCCACGGGGGTAAAATTGAAAAAAGTTGAAAAAAATTTTTTTTTGGACTTAGTAATTTTTCCGGCGTTTATCAGACTTTCAGATAGGGCAAATGTCAATGAGCTTGCCGATTTCAGTTCCAGAGTGAATCGCCCAATGAGTCCTTGATATTTAGTCGTTTTCAGCCAATATTTTGGATTTTTGAAAATTTCACTTTTTTGTGAAAATATCCACTAAATGAGGGAATAATATGTGTGAGGGTACCCCAGGAGAGTTCCAAATGTGTGTGGGTAGAATATATATCCCACGGGGGTAAAATCGAAAAAAGTTGAAAAAATTTTTTTTTTGGACTTAGTCATTTTTCCGGCGTTTATCAGACTTTCAGATAGGGCAAATGTCAGTGAGCGTTCCGATTTCAGTTCCAGAGCGATTCGCCCAATGAGTCCTTGATATTTAGTCGTTTTCAGCCAATTTTCTGGATTTTTGAAAATTTCACTTTTTTGTGAAAATATCCACTAAATGAGGGAATAATATGTGTGAGGGTACCCCAGGAGAGTTCCAAATGTGTGTGGGTAGAATATATATCCCACGGGGGTAAAATTGAAAAAAGTTGAAAAATTTTTTTTTTAGACTTAGTCATTTTTCCGGCGTTTATCAGACTTTCACATAGGGCAAATGTCAATGAGCGTGCCGATTTCAGTTCCAGAGCGAATCGCCCAATGAGTCCTTGATATTTAGTCGTTTTCAGCCAATATTTTGGATTTTTGAAAATTTCACTTTTTTGTGAAAATATCCACTAAATGAGGGAATAATATGTGTGAGGGTACCCCAGGAGAGTTCCAAATGTGTGTGGGTAGAATATATATCCCACGGGGGTAAAATCGAAAAAAGTTGAAAAAATTTTTTTTTTGCACTTAGTCATTTTTCCGGCGTTTATCAGACTTTCAGATAGGGCAAATGTCAGTGAGCGTTCCGATTTCAGTTTCAGAGCGATTCGCCCAATGAGTCCTTGATATTTATTCGTTTTCAGCCAATTTTCTGTAATTTTGAAAATTTCACTTTTTTGTGAAAATATCCAATAAATGAGGGAATAATATGTGTGAGGGTACCCCAGGAGAGATCCAAATGTATGTGGGAAGAACATATATCCCACGGAGATAAAATTAAAAAAAGTTTAAAAAAATTTTTTTGGGGACTTAGTCATTTTTCCGGCGTTTATCAAACTTTCAGATAGGGCAAATGTCAGTGAGCGTTCCGTTTTCAGTTCCAGAGCGATTCGCCCAATGATTCCTTGATATTTAGTCATTTTCAGCCAATTTTCTGGATTTTTGAAAAATTCACTTTTTTGTGAAAATATCCACTAAATGAGGGAATAATATGTGTGAGGGTACCCCAAGAGAGTTCCAAATGTGTGTGGGTAGAATATATATCCCACGGGGGTAAAATTGAAAAAAGTTGAAAAAAATTTTTTTTTTGACTTAGTCATTTTTCCCGCGTTTATCAGACTTTCAGATAGGGCAAATGTCAGTGAGCATTCCGATTTCAGTTCCAGAGCGATTCGCCCAATGAGTCCTTGATATTTAGTCGTTTTCAGTCAATATTTTGGATTTTTGAAAATTTCACTTTTTTGTGAAAATATCCACTAAATGAGGGAATAATATGTGTGAGGGTACCCCAGGAGAGTTCCAAATGTGTGTGGGTAGAATATATATCCCACGGGGGTAAAATCGAAAAAAGTTAAAAAAAATTTTTTTTTGGACTTAGTCATTTTTCCGGCGTTTATCAGACTTTCAGATAGGGCAAATGTCAGTGAGCGTTCCGATTTCAGTTCCAGAGCGATTCGCCCAATGAGTCCTTGATATTTAGTCGTTTTCAGCCAATTTTCTGGATTTTTGAAAAATTCACTTTTTTGTGAAAATATCCACTAAATGAGGGAATAATATGTGTGAGGGTACCCCAGGAGAGTTCCAAATGTGTGTGGGTAGAATATATATCCCACGGGGGTAAAATTGAAAAAAGTTGAAAAATTTTTTTTTTAGACTTAGTCATTTTTCCGGCATTTATCAGACTTTCAGATAGGGCAAATGTCAGTGAGCGTTCCGATTTCAGTTCCAGAGCGATTCGCCCAATGAGTCCTTGATATTTATTCGTTTTCAGCCAATTTTCTGTATTTTTGAAAATTTCACTTTTTTGTGAAAATATCCACTAAATGAGGGAATAATATGTGTGAGGGTACCCCAGGAGAGATCCAAATGTATGTGGGAAGAACATATATCCCACGGAGATAAAATTAAAAAAAGTTTTAAAAAATTTTTTTGGGGACTTAGTCATTTTTCCGGCGTTTATCAAACTTTCAGATAGGGCAAATGTCAGTGAGCGTTCCGTTTTCAGTTCCAGAGCGATTCGCCCAATGATTCCTTGATATTTAGTCATTTTCAGCCAATTTTCTGGATTTTTGAAAAATTCACTTTTTTGTGAAAATATCCACTAAATGAGGGAATAATATGTGTGAGGGTACCCCAGGAGAGTTCCAAATGTGTGTGGGTAGAATATATATATCCCACAGGGGAAAAATCGAAAAAAGTTGAAAAAAATTTTTTTTTGCACTTAGTCATTTTTCCGGCGTTTATCAGACTTTCAGATAGGGCAAATGTCAGTGAGCGTTCCGATTTCAGTTCCAGAGCGATTCGCCCAATGAGTCCTTGATATTTAGTCATTTTCAGCCAATTTTCTGGGTTTTTGAAAAATTCACTTTTTTTTTAAAATATCCACTAAATGAGGGAATAATATGTGTGAGGGTACCCCAAGAGAGTTTCAAATGTGTGTGGGTAGAATATATATCCCACGGGGGTAAAATTGAAAAAAGTTGAAAAAAATTTTTTTTTGGACTTAGTCATTTTTCCGGCGTTTATCAGACTTTCAGATAGGGCAAATGTCAGTGAGCGTGCCGATTTCCGTTCCAGAGCGATTCGCCCAATGAGTCCTTGATATTTATTCGTTTTCAGCCAATTTTCTGTATTTTTGAAAATTTCACTTTTTTGTGAAAATATCCACTAAATGAGGGAATAATATGTGTGAGGGTACCCCAGGAGAGATCCAAATGTATGTGGGAAGAACATATATCCCACGGAGATAAAATTAAAAAAAGTTTAAAAAAATTTTTTTGGGGACTTAGTCATTTTTCCGGCGTTTATCAAACTTTCAGATAGGGCAAATGTCAGTGAGCGTTCCGTTTTCAGTTCCAGAGCGATTCGCCCAATGATTCCATGATATTTAGTCATTTTCAGCCAATTTTCTGGATTTTTGAAAAATTCACTTTTTTGTGAAAATATCCACTAAATGAGGGAATAATATGTGTGAGGGTACCCCAAGAGAGTTCCAAATGTGTGTGGGTAGAATATATATCCCACGGGGGTAAAATTGAAAAAAGTTGAAAAAATTTTTTTTTTGGACTTAGTCATTTTTCCCGCGTTTATCAGACTTCCAGATAGGGCAAATGTCAGTGAGCATTCCGATTTCAGTTCCAGAGCGATTCGCCCAATGAGTCCTTGATATTTAGTCGTTTTCAGCCAATTTTCTGGATTTTTGAAAAATTCACTTTTTTGTGAAAATATCCACTAAATGAGGGAATAATATGTGTGAGGGTACCCCAGGAGAGTTCCAAATGTGTGTGGGTAAAATATATATCCCACGGGGGTAAAATTGAAAAGAGTTGAAAAAAATTTTTTTTTGGACTTAGTCATTTTTCCGGCGTTTATCAGACTTTCAGATAGGGCAAATGTCAGTGAGCGTGCCGATTTCCGTTCCAGAGCGATTCGCCCAATGAGTCCTTGATATTTAGTCGTTTTCAGCCAATATTTTGGATTTTTGAAAATTTCACTTTTTTGTGAAAATATCCACTAAATGAGGGAATAATATGTGTGAGGGTACCCCAGGAGAGTTCCAAATGTGTGTGGGTAGAACATATATCCCACAGGGGTAACATTGAAAAAAAATTTTTTTGGACTTAGTCATTTTTCCAGCGTTTATCAGACTTTCAGATAGGACAAAGGTCAGTGAACGTTGCAATTTCAGTTCCAGAGCGATTCGTCCAATGAGTCCTTGATATTTAGTTGTTTTCAGCCAATTTTCTGGATTTTTTAAAATTTCACTCTTTTGTGAAAATATCCACTAAATGAGGGAATAATATGTGTGAGGGTACCCCAGGAGAGTTCCAAATGTGTGTGGGTAGAATATATATCCCACGGGGGTAAAATTGAAAAAAGTTGAAAAATTTTTTTTTTGGACTTACTCATTTTTCCGGCGTTTATCAGACCTTCAGATAGGGCAAATGTCAGTGAGCGTTCCGATTTCAGTTCCAGAGCGATTCGCCCAATGAGTCCTTGATATTTAGTCGTTTTCAGCCAATTTTCTGGATTTTTGAAAATTTCACTTTTTTGTGAAAATATCCACTAAATGAGGGAATAATATGTGTGAGGGTACCCCAGGAGAGTTCCAAATGTATGTGGGAAGAATATATATCCCACGGAGATAAAATTAAAAAAAGTTTAAAAAAATTTTTTTGGGGACTTAGTCATTTTTCCGGCGTTTATCAGACTTTCAGATAGGGCAAATGTCAGTGAGCATTCCGATTTCAGTTCCAGAGCGATTCGCCCAATGAGTCCTTGATATTTAGTCGTTTTCAGCCAATTTTCAGGATTTTTGAAAATTTCACTTGTTTGTGAAAATATCCACTAAATGAGGAAATAATTTGTGTGAGGGTACCCCAGGAGAGTTCCAAATGTGTGTGGGTAGAATATATATCCCACGGGGGTAAAATCGAAAAAAGTTGAAAAAAATTTTTTTTTGCACTTAGTCATTTTTCCGGCGTTTATCAGACTATCAGATAGGGCAAATGTCAGTGAGCGTTCTGATTTCAGTTCCAGAGCGATTCGCCCAATGAGTCCTTGATATTTAGTCGTTTTCAGCCAATTTTCTGGATTTTTGAAAAATTCACTTTTTTGTGAAAATATCCACTAAATGAGAGAATAATATGTGTGAGGGTACCCCAGGAGAGTTCCAAATGTGTGTGGGTAAAATATATATCCCACGGGGGTAAAATTGAAAAAAGTTGAAAAAAATTTTTTTTTGGACTTAGCCATTTTTCCGGCGTTTATCAGACTTTCAGATAGGGCAAATGTCAGTGAGTGTTTCGATTTCAGTTCCAGAGCGATTCGCCCAATGAGTCCTTGATATTTAGTCGTTTTCAGCCAATATTTTGGATTTTTGAAAAATTTCACTATTTTGTGAAAATATCCACTAAATGAGGGAATAATATGTGTGAGGGTACCCCAGGAGAGTTCCAAATGTGTGTGGGTAGAATATATATCCCACGCGGGTAAAATTGAAAAAAAAATTTTGGGACTTAGTCATTTTTCCAGCGTTTATCAGACTTTCAGATAGGGCAAAGGTCAGTGAGCGTTCCGATTTCAGTTCCAGAGCGATTCGCCCATTGAGTCCTTCATATTTAGTCGTTTTCAGCCAATATTTTGGATTTTTGAAAATTTCACTTTTTTGTGAAAATATCCACTAAATGAGGGAATAATATGTGTAAGGGTACCCCAGGAGAGTTCCAAATGTGTGTGGGTAGAATATATATCCCACGGTGGTAAAATTGAAAAAAGTTGAAAAAATTTTTTTTTTTAACTTAGTCATTTTTCCGGCATTTATCAGACTTTCAGATAGGGCAAATGTCAGTGAGCGCTACAATTTCAGTTCCAGAGCGATTCGCCCATTGAGTCCTTCATATTTAGTCGTTTTCAGCCAATATTTTGGATTTTTGAAAATTTCACTTTTTTGTGAAAATATCCACTAAATGAGGGAATAATATGTGTGAGGGTACCCCAGGAGAGTTCCAAATGTGTGTGGGTAGAATATATATCCCACGCGGGTAAAATTGAAAAAAAATTTTTGGGACTTAGTCATTTTTCCGGCGTTTATCAGACTTTCAGATAGGGCAAAGGTCAGTGAGCGTTCCGATTTCAGTTCCAGAGCGATTCGCCCATTGAGTCCTTGATATTTAGTCGTTTTCAGCCAATATTTTGGATTTTTGAAAATTTCACTTTTTTGTGAAAATATCCACTAAATGAGGGAATAATATGTGTGAGGGTACCCCAGGAGAGTTCCAAATGTGTGTGGGTAGAATATATATCCCACGGTGGTAAAATTGAAAAAAGTTGAAAAATTTTTTTTTTTTAACTTAGTCATTTTTCCGGCATTTATCAGACTTTCAGATAGGGCAAATGTCAGTGAGCGCTCCAATTTCAGTTCCAGAGCGATTCGCCCAATGAGTCCTTGATATTTATTCGTTTTCAGCCAATTTTCTGGATTTTTGAAAATTTCACTTTTTTGTGAAAATATCCACTAAATGAGGGAATAATATGTGTGAGGGTACCCCAGGAGAGTTCCAAATGTATGTGGGAAGAATATATATCCCACGGAGATAAAATTAAAAAAAGTTTAAAAAAATTTTTTTGGGGACTTAGTCATTTTTCCGGCGTTTATCAGACTTTCAGATAGGGCAAATGTCAGTGAGCATTCCGATTTCAGTTCCAGAGCGATTCGCCCAATGAGTCCTTGATATTTAGCCGTTTTCAGTCAATATTTTGGATTTTTGAAAATTTCACTTTTTTGTGAAAATATCCACTAAATGAGGGAATAATATGTGTGAGGGTACCCCAGGAGAGTTCCAAATGTGTGTGGGTAGAATATATATCCCACAGGGGTAACATTGAAAAAAAATTTTTTGGGACTTAGTCATTTTTCCAGCGTTTATCAGACTTTCAGATAGGACAAAGGTCAGTGAACGTTGCAATTTCAGTTCCAGAGCGATTCGTCCAATGAGTCCTTGATATTTAGTTGTTTTCAGCCAATTTTCTGGATTTTTTAAAATTTCACTCTTTTGTGAAAATATCCACTAAATGAGGGAATAATATGTGTGAGGGTACCCCAGGAGAGTTCCAAATGTGTGTGGGTAGAATATATATCCCACGGGGGTAAAATTGAAAAAAGTTGAAAAAATTTTTTTTTGGACTTCATCATTTTTCCGGCGTTTATCAGACTTTCAGATAGGGGAAATATCAGTGAGCGTTCTGATTTCAGTTCCAGAGCGATTTGCCCAATGATTCCTTGATATTTATTCGTTTTCAGCTAATTTTCTGGATTTTTAAAAATTTCACTCTTTTGTGAAAATATCCACTAAATGAGGGAATAATATGTGTGAGGGTACCCCAGGAGAGTTCCAAATGTGTGTGGGTAGAATATATATCCCACGGGGGTAAAATTGAAAAAAGTTGAAAAATTTTTTTTTTGGACTTACTCATTTTTCCGGCGTTTATCAGACCTTCAGATAGGGCAAATGTCAGTGAGCGTTCCGATTTCAGTTCCAGAGCGATTCGCCCAATGAGTCCTTGATATTTAGTCGTTTTCAGCCAATTTTCAGGATTTTTGAAAATTTCACTTGTTTGTGAAAATATCCACTAAATGAGGAAATAATTTGTGTGAGGGTACCCCAGGAGAGTTCCAAATGTGTGTGGGTAGAATATATATCCCACGGGGGTAAAATCGAAAAAAGTTGAAAAAAATTTTTTTTTGCACTTAGTCATTTTTCCGGCGTTTATCAGACTATCAGATAGGGCAAATGTCAGTGAGCGTTCTGATTTCAGTTCCAGAGCGATTCGCCCAATGAGTCCTTGATATTTAGTCGTTTTCAGCCAATTTTCTGGATTTTTGAAAAATTCACTTTTTTGTGAAAATATCCACTAAATGAGAGAATAATATGTGTGAGGGTACCCCAGGAGAGTTCCAAATGTGTGTGGGTAAAATATATATCCCACGTGGGTAAAATTGAAAAAAGTTGAAAAAAATTTTTTTTTGGACTTAGCCATTTTTCCGGCGTTTATCAGACTTTCAGATAGGGCAAATGTCAGTGAGTGTTTCGATTTCAGTTCCAGAGCGATTCGCCCAATGAGTCCTTGATATTTAGTCGTTTTCAGCCAATATTTTGGACTTTTGAAAATTTCACTATTTTGTGAAAATATCCACTAAATGAGGGAATAATATGTGTGAGGGTACCCCAGGAGAGTTCCAAATGTGTGTGGGTAGAATATATATCCCACGCGGGTAAAATTGAAAAAAAAATTTTGGGACTTAGTCATTTTTCCGGCGTTTATCAGACTTTCAGATAGGGCAAAGGTCAGTGAGCGTTCCGATTTCAGTTCCAGAGCGATTCGCCCAATGAGTCCTTGATATTTAGTCGTTTTCAGCCAATTTTCAGGATTTTTGAAAATTTCACTTGTTTGTGAAAATATCCACTAAATGAGGAAATAATTTGTGTGAGGGTACCCCAGGAGAGTTCCAAATGTGTGTGGGTAGAATATATATCCCACGGGGGTAAAATCGAAAAAAGTTGAAAAAAATTTTTTTTTGCACTTAGTCATTTTTCCGGCGTTTATCAGACTATCAGATAGGGCAAATGTCAGTGAGCGTTCCGATTTCAGTTCCAGAGCGATTCGCCCAATGAGTCCTTGATATTTAGTCGTTTTCAGCCAATTTTCTGGATTTTTGAAAAATTCACTTTTTTGTGAAAATATCCACTAAATGAGGGAATAATATGTGTGAGGGTACCCCAGGAGAGTTCCAAATGTGTGTGGGTAGAATATATATCCCACGGTGGTAAAATTGAAAAAAGTTGAAAACATTTTTTTTTTTACCTTAGTCATTTTTCCGGCATTTATCAGACTTTCAGATAGGGCAAATGTCAGTGAGCGCTCCAATTTCAGTTCCAGAGCGATTCGCCCAATGAGTCCTTGATATTTATTCGTTTTCAGCCAATTTTCAGGATTTTTGAAAATTTCACTTGTTTGTGAAAATATCCACTAAATGAGGAAATAATTTGTGTGAGGGTACCCCAGGAGAGTTCCAAATGTGTGTGGGTAGAATATATATCCCACGGGGGTAAAATCGAAAAAAGTTGAAAAAATTTTTTTTTTGCACTTAGTCATTTTTCCGGCGTTTATCAGACTATCAGATAGGGCAAATGTCAGTGAGCGTTCCGATTTCAGTTCCAGAGCGATTCGCCCAATGAGTCCTTGATATTTAGTCGTTTTCAGCCAATTTTCTGGATTTTTGAAAAATTCACTTTTTTGTGAAAATATCCACTAAATGAGAGAATAATATGTTGTGAGGGTACCCCAGGAGAGTTCCAAATGTGTGTGGGTAAAATATATATCCCACGGGGGTAAAATTGAAAAAAGTTGAAAAAAATTTTTTTTTGGACTTAGCCATTTTTCCGGCGTTTATCAGACTTTCAGATAGGGCAAATGTCAGTGAGTGTTTCGATTTCAGTTCCAGAGCGATTCGCCCAATGAGTCCTTGATATTTAGTCGTTTTCAGCCAATATTTTGGATTTTTGAAAATTTCACTTTTTTGTGAAAATATCCACTAAATGAGGGAATAATATGTGTGAGGGTACCCCAGGAGAGTTCCAAATGTGTGTGGGTAGAATATATATCCCACGCGGGTAAAATTGAAAAAAAATTTTTGGGACTTAGTCATTTTTCCGGCGTTTATCAGACTTTCAGATAGGGCAAAGGTCAGTGAGCGTTCCGATTTCAGTTCCAGAGCGATTCGCCCATTGAGTCCTTCATATTTAGTCGTTTTCAGCCAATATTTTGGATTTTTGAAAATTTCACTTTTTTGTGAAAATATCCACTAAATGAGGGAATAATATGTGTGAGGGTACCCCAGGAGAGTTCCAAATGTGTGTGGGTAGAATATATATCCCACGGTGGTAAAATTGAAAAAAGTTGAAAAATTTTTTTTTTTTAACTTAGTCATTTTTCCGGCATTTATCAGACTTTCAGATAGGGCAAATGTCAGTGAGCGCTCCAATTTCAGTTCCAGAGCGATTCGCCCAATGAGTCCTTGATATTTATTCGTTTTCAGCCAATTTTCTGGATTTTTGAAAATTTCACTTTTTTGTGAAAATATCCACTAAATGAGGGAATAATATGTGTGAGGGTACCCCAGGAGAGTTCCAAATGTATGTGGGAAGAATATATATCCCACGGAGATAAAATTAAAAAAAGTTTAAAAAAATTTTTTTGGGGACTTAGTCATTTTTCCGGCGTTTATCAGACTTTCAGATAGGGCAAATGTCAGTGAGCATTCCGATTTCAGTTCCAGAGCGATTCGCCCAATGAGTCCTTGATATTTAGTCGTTTTCAGCCAATTTTCAGGATTTTTGAAAATTTCACTTGTTTGTGAAAATATCCACTAAATGAGGAAATAATTTGTGTGAGGGTACCCCAGGAGAGTTCCAAATGTGTGTGGGTAGAATATATATCCCACGGGGGTAAAATTGAAAAAAGTTGAAAAAAATTTTTTTTTGGACTTAGTCATTTTTCCGGCGTTTATCAGACTTTCAGATAGGGCAAATGTCAGTGAGCGTTCCGATTTCAGTTCCAGAGCGATTCGCCCAATGAGTCCTTGATATTTAGTCATTTTCAGCCAATTTTTTGGATTTTTGAAAAATTCACTTTTTTGTGAAAATATCCACTAAATGAGGGAATAATATGTGTGAGGGTACCCCAGGAGAGTTCCAAATGTGTGTGGGTAGAATATATATCCCACAGGGGTAACATTGAAAAAAAAATTTTTTTGGACTTAGTCATTTTTCCAGCGTTTATCAGACTTTCAGATAGGACAAAGGTCAGTGAACGTTGCAATTTCAGTTCCAGAGCGATTCGTCCAATGAGTCCTTGATATTTAGTTGTTTTCAGCCAATTTTCTGGATTTTTGAAAATTTCACTTTTTTGTGAAAATATCCACTAAATGAGGGAATAATATGTGTGAGGGTACCCCAGGAGAGTTCCAAATGTATGTGGGAAGAATATATATCCCACGGAGATAAAATTAAAAAAAGTTTAAAAAAATTTTTTTGGGGACTTAGTCATTTTTCCGGCGTTTATCAGACTTTCAGATAGGGCAAATGTCAGTGAGCATTCCGATTTCAGTTCCAGAGCGATTCGCCCAATGAGTCCTTGATATTTAGTCGTTTTCAGCCAATTTTCTGGATTTTTGAAAAATTCACTTTTTTGTGAAAATATCCACTAAATGAGAGAATAATATGTGTGAGGGTACCCCAGGAGAGTTCCAAATGTGTGTGGGTAAAATATATATCCCACGGGGGTAAAATTGAAAAAAGTTGAAAAAAATTTTTTTTTGGACTTAGCCATTTTTCCGGCGTTTATCAGACTTTCAGATAGGGCAAATGTCAGTGAGTGTTTCGATTTCAGTTCCAGAGCGATTCGCCCAATGAGTCCTTGATATTTAGTCGTTTTCAGCCAATATTTTGGATTTTTGAAAATTTCACTTTCTTGTGAAAATATCCACTAAATGAGGGAATAATATGTGTGAGGGTACCCCAGGAGAGTTCCAAATGTGTGTGGGTAGAATATATATCCCACGCGGGTAAAATTGAAAAAAAAATTTTGGGACTTAGTCATTTTTCCGGCGTTTATCAGACTTTCAGATAGGGCAAAGGTCAGTGAGCGTTCCGATTTCAGTTCCAGAGCGATTCGCCCATTGAGTCCTTCATATTTAGTCGTTTTCAGCCAATATTTTGGATTTTTGAAAATTTCACTTTTTTGTGAAAATATCCACTAAATGAGGGAATAATATGTGTGAGGGTACCCCAGGAGAGTTCCAAATGTGTGTGGGTAGAATATATATCCCACGGTGGTAAAATTGAAGAAAGTTGAAAAAATTTTTTTTTTTAACTTAGTCATTTTTCCAGCATTTATCAGACTTTCAGATAGGGCAAATGTCAGTGAGCGCTCCAATTTCAGTTCCAGAGCGATTCGCCCATTGAGTCCTTCATATTTAGTCGTTTTCAGCCAATATTTTGGATTTTTGAAAATTTCACTTTTTTGTGAAAATATCCACTAAATGAGGGAATAATATGTGTGAGGGTACCCCAGGAGAGTTCCAAATGTGTGTGGGTAGAATATATATCCCACGGGGGTAAAATCGAAAAAAGTTGAAAAAATTTTTTTTTTTGGACTTAGTCATTTTTACGGCGTTTATCAGACTTTCAGATAGGGCAAATGTCAGTGAGCGTTTTGATTTCACTTCCAGAGCGATTCGCCCAATGAGTCCTTGATATTTAGTCGTTTTCAGCCAATGTTCTGGATTTTTGAAAATTTCACTTTTTTGTGAAAATATCCACTAAATGAGGGAATAATATGTGTGAGGGTACCCCAGGAGAGTTCCAAATGTGTGTGGGTAGAATATATATCCCACGGGGGTAAAATCGAAAAAAGTTGAGAAAATTTTTTTTTTTGGACTTAGTCATTTTTACGGCGTTTATCAGACTTTCAGATAGGGCAAATGTCAGTGAGCGTTTTGATTTCACTTCCAGAGCGATTCGCCCAATGAGTCCTTGATATTTAGTCGTTTTCAGCCAATGTTCTGGATTTTTGAAAATTTCACTTTTTTGTGAAAATATCCACTAAATGAGGGAATAATATGTGTGAGGGTACCCCAGGAGAGTTCCAAATGTATGTGGGAAGAATATATATCCCACGGAGATAAAATTAAAAAAAGTTTAAAAAAATTTTTTGAGGGACTTAGTCATTTTTCCGGCGTTTATCAGACTTTCAGATAGGGCAAATGTCAGTGAGCATTCCGATTTCAGTTCCCGAGCGATTCGCCCAATGACTCCTTGATATTTAGTCGTTTTCAGCCAATGTTCTGGATTTTTGAAAATTTCACTTTTTTGTGAAAATATCCACTAAATGAGGGAATAATGTGTGTGAGGGTACCCCAGGAGAGTTCCAAATGTGTGTGGGTAGAATATATATCCCACGGGGGTAAAATAGAAAAAAATTTTTTTTTGGACTTAGTCATTTTTCCGGCGTTTATCAGACTTTCAGATAGGACAAAGGTCAGTGAACGTTGCAATTTCAGTTCCAGAGCGATTCGTCCAATGAGTCCTTGATATTTAGTCGTTTTCAGCCAATTTTCTGGATTTTTTAAAATTTCACTCTTTTGTGAAAATATCCACTAAATGAGGGAATAATATGTGTGAGGGTACCCCAGGAGACTTCCAAATGTGTGTGGGTAAAATATATATCCCACGGGGGTAAAATTGAAAAAAGTTGAAAAAAATTTTTTTTTGGCCTTACCATTTTTCCGGCGTTTATCAGACTTTCAGATAGGGCAAATGTCAGTGAGCGTTTCGATTTCAGTTCCAGAGCGATTCGCCCAATGAGTCCTTGATATTTAGTCGTTTTCAGCCAATGTTCTGGATTTTTGAAAATTTCACTTTTTTGTGAAAATATCCACTAAATGAGGGAATAATATGTGTGAGGGTACCCCAGGAGAGTTCCAAATGTGTGTGGGTAGAATATATATCCCACGGGGGTAAAATTGTAAAAAGTTGAAAAATTATTTTTTTTGGACTTAGTCATTTTTCCGGCATTTATCAGACTTTCAGATAGGGCAAATGTCAGTGAGCATTCCGATTTCAGTTCCAGAGCGATTCGCCCAATGAGTCCTTGATATTTAGTCGTTTTCAGCCAATTTTCAGGATTTTTGAAAATTTCACTTGTTTGTGAAAATATCCACTAAATGAGGAAATAATTTGTGTGAGGGTACCCCAGGAGAGTTCCAAATGTGTGTGGGTAGAATATATATCCCACGGGGGTAAAATCGAAAAAAGTTGAAAAAAATTTTTTTTTGCACTTAGTCATTTTTCCGGCGTTTATCAGACTATCAGAAAGGGCAAATGTCAGTGAGCGTTCTGATTTCAGTTCCAGAGCGATTCGCCCAATGAGTCCTTGATATTTAGTCGTTTTCAGCCAATTTTCTGGATTTTTGAAAAATTCACTTTTTTTGTGAAAATATCCACTAAATGAGAGAATAATATGTGTGAGGGTACCCCAGGAGAGTTCCAAATGTGTGTGGGTAAAATATATATCCCACGGGGGTAAAATTGAAAAAAGTTGAAAAAAATTTTTTTTTGGACTTAGCCATTTTTCCGGCGTTTATCAGACTTTCAGATAGGGCAAATGTCAGTGAGCATTCCGATTTCAGTTCCAGAGCGATTCGCCCAATGAGTCCTTGATATTTAGTCGTTTTCAGCCAATTTTCAGGATTTTTGAAAATTTCACTTGTTTGTGAAAATATCCACTAAATGAGGAAATAATTTGTGTGAGGGTACCCCAGGAGAGTTCCAAATGTGTGTGGGTAGAATATATATCCCACAGGGGTAACATTGAAAAAAAAAATTTTTTGGACTTAGTCATTTTTCCAGCGTTTATCAGACTTTCAGATAGGACAAAGGTCAGTGAACGTTGCAATTTCAGTTCCAGAGCGATTCGTCCAATGAGTCCTTGATATTTAGTTGTTTTCAGCCAATTTTCTGGATTTTTTAAAATTTCACTCTTTTGTGAAAATATCCACTAAATGAGGGAATAATATGTGTGAGGGTACCCCAGGAGAGTTCCAAATGTGTGTGGGTAGAATATATATCCCACGGGGGTAAAATTGAAAAAAGTTGAAAAAATTTTTTTTTGGACTTAGTCATTTTTCCGGCGTTTATCAGACTTTCAGATAGGGGAAATATCAGTGAGCGTTCTGATTTCAGTTCCAGAGCGATTTGCCCAATGATTCCTTGATATTTATTCGTTTTCAGACAATTTTCTGGATTTTTTAAAATTTCACTCTTTTGTGAAAATATCCACTAAATGAGGGAATAATATGTGTGAGGGTACCCCAGGAGAGTTCCAAATGTGTGTGGGTAGAATATATATCCCACGGGGGTAAAATTGAAAAAAGTTGAAAAATTTTTTTTTTGGACTTACTCATTTTTCCGGCGTTTATCAGACCTTCAGATAGGGCAAATGTCAGTGAGCGTTCCGATTTCAGTTCCAGAGCGATTCGCCCAATGAGTCCTTGATATTTAGTCGTTTTCAGCCAATTTTCTGGATTTTTGAAAATTTCACTTTTTTGTGAAAATATCCACTAAATGAGGGAATAATATGTGTGAGGGTACCCCAGGAGAGTTCCAAATGTATGTGGGAAGAATATATATCCCACGGAGATAAAATTAAAAAAAGTTTAAAAAAATTTTTTTGGGGACTTAGTCATTTTTCCGGCGTTTATCAGACTTTCAGATAGGGCAAATGTCAGTGAGCATTCCGATTTCAGTTCCAGAGCGATTCGCCCAATGAGTCCTTGATATTTAGTCGTTTTCAGCCAATTTTCTGGATTTTTGAAAAATTCACTTTTTTGTGAAAATATCCACTAAATGAGAGAATAATATGTGTGAGGGTACCCCAGGAGAGTTCCAAATGTGTGTGGGTAAAATATATATCCCACGGGGGTAAAATTGAAAAAAGTTGAAAAAAATTTTTTTTTGGACTTAGCCATTTTTCCGGCGTTTATCAGACTTTCAGATAGGGCAAATGTCAGTGAGTGTTTCGATTTCAGTTCCAGAGCGATTCGCCCAATGAGTCCTTGATATTTAGTCGTTTTCAGCCAATATTTTGGATTTTTGAAAATTTCACTTTCTTGTGAAAATATCCACTAAATGAGGGAATAATATGTGTGAGGGTACCCCAGGAGAGTTCCAAATGTGTGTGGGTAGAATATATATCCCACGCGGGTAAAATTGAAAAAAAATTTTTGGGACTTAGTCATTTTTCCGGCGTTTATCAGACTTTCAGATAGGGCAAAGGTCAGTGAGCGTTCCGATTTCAGTTCCAGAGCGATTCGCCCATTGAGTCCTTCATATTTAGTCGTTTTCAGCCAATATTTTGGATTTTTGAAAATTTCACTTTTTTGTGAAAATATCCACTAAATGAGGGAATAATATGTGTGAGGGTACCCCAGGAGAGTTCCAAATGTGTGTGGGTAGAATATATATCCCACGGTGGTAAAATTGAAAAAAGTTGAAAAAATTTTTTTTTTTAACTTAGTCATTTTTCCAGCATTTATCAGACTTTCAGATAGGGCAAATGTCAGTGAGCGCTCCAATTTCAGTTCCAGAGCGATTCGCCCATTGAGTCCTTCATATTTAGTCGTTTTCAGCCAATATTTTGGATTTTTGAAAATTTCACTTTTTTGTGAAAATATCCACTAAATGAGGGAATAATATGTGTGAGGGTACCCCAGGAGAGTTCCAAATGTGTGTGGGTAGAATATATATCCCACGGGGGTAAAATCGAAAAAAGTTGAAAAAATTTTTTTTTTTGGACTTAGTCATTTTTACGGCGTTTATCAGACTTTCAGATAGGGCAAATGTCAGTGAGCGTTTTGATTTCACTTCCAGAGCGATTCGCCCAATGAGTCCTTGATATTTAGTCGTTTTCAGCCAATGTTCTGGATTTTTGAAAATTTCACTTTTTTGTGAAAATATCCACTAAATGAGGGAATAATATGTGTGAGGGTACCCCAGGAGAGTTCCAAATGTGTGTGGGTAGAATATATATCCCACGGGGGTAAAATCGAAAAAAGTTGAGAAAATTTTTTTTTTTGGACTTAGTCATTTTTACGGCGTTTATCAGACTTTCAGATAGGGCAAATGTCAGTGAGCGTTTTGATTTCACTTCCAGAGCGATTCGCCCAATGAGTCCTTGATATTTAGTCGTTTTCAGCCAATGTTCTGGATTTTTGAAAATTTCACTTTTTTGTGAAAATATCCACTAAATGAGGGAATAATATGTGTGAGGGTACCCCAGGAGAGTTCCAAATGTATGTGGGAAGAATATATATCCCACGGAGATAAAATTAAAAAAAGTTTAAAAAAATTTTTTGGGGGACTTAGTCATTTTTCCGGCGTTTATCAGACTTTCAGATAGGGCAAATGTCAGTGAGCATTCCGATTTCAGTTCCCGAGCGATTCGCCCAATGACTCCTTGATATTTAGTCGTTTTCAGCCAATGTTCTGGATTTTTGAAAATTTCACTTTTTTGTGAAAATATCCACTAAATGAGGGAATAATATGTGTGAGGGTACCCCAGGAGAGTTCCAAATGTGTGTGGGTAGAATATATATCCCACGGGGGTAAAATTGAAAAAAATTTTTTTTTGGACTTAGTCATTTTTCCGGCGTTTATCAGACTTTCAGATAGGACAAAGGTCAGTGAACGTTGCAATTTCAGTTCCAGAGCGATTCGTCCAATGAGTCCTTGATATTTAGTCGTTTTCAGCCAATTTTCTGGATTTTTTAAAATTTCACTCTTTTGTGAAAATATCCACTAAATGAGGGAATAATATGTGTGAGGGTACCCCAGGAGAGTTCCAAATGTGTGTGGGTAAAATATATATCCCACGGGGGTAAAATTGAAAAAAGTTGAAAAAAATTTTTTTTTGGCCTTACCATTTTTCCGGCGTTTATCAGACTTTCAGATAGGGCAAATGTCAGTGAGCGTTTCGATTTCAGTTCCAGAGCGATTCGCCCAATGAGTCCTTGATATTTAGTCGTTTTCAGCCAATGTTCTGGATTTTTGAAAATTTCACTTTTTTGTGAAAATATCCACTAAATGAGGGAATAATATGTGTGAGGGTACCCCAGGAGAGTTCCAAATGTGTGTGGGTAGAATATATATCCCACGGGGGTAAAATTGTAAAAAGTTGAAAAATTATTTTTTTTGCACTTAGTCATTTTTCCGGCGTTTATCAGACTATCAGATAGGGCAAATGTCAGTGAGCGTTCTGATTTCAGTTCCAGAGCGATTCGCCCAATGAGTCCTTGATATTTAGTCGTTTTCAGCCAATTTTCTGGATTTTTGAAAAATTCACTTTTTTTGTGAAAATATCCACTAAATGAGAGAATAATATGTGTGAGGGTACCCCAGGAGAGTTCCAAATGTGTGTGGGTAAAATATATATCCCACGGGGGTAAAATTGAAAAAAGTTGAAAAAAATTTTTTTTTGGACTTAGCCATTTTTCCGGCGTTTATCAGACTTTCAGATAGGGCAAATGTCAGTGAGTGTTTCGATTTCAGTTCCAGAGCGATTCGCCCAATGAGTCCTTGATATTTAGTCGTTTTCAGCCAATATTTTGGATTTTTGAAAATTTCACTTTCTTGTGAAAATATCCACTAAATGAGGGAATAATATGTGTGAGGGTACCCCAGGAGAGTTCCAAATGTGTGTGGGTAGAATATATATCCCACGCGGGTAAAATTGAAAAAAAATTTTTGGGACTTAGTCATTTTTCCGGCGTTTATCAGACTTTCAGATAGGGCAAAGGTCAGTGAGCGTTCCGATTTCAGTTCCAGAGCGATTCGCCCATTGAGTCCTTCATATTTAGTCGTTTTCAGCCAATATTTTGGATTTTTGAAAATTTCACTTTTTTGTGAAAATATCCACTAAATGAGGGAATAATATGTGTGAGGGTACCCCAGGAGAGTTCCAAATGTGTGTGGGTAGAATATATATCCCACGGTGGTAAAATTGAAAAAAGTTGAAAAAATTTTTTTTTTTAACTTAGTCATTTTTCCGGCATTTATCAGACTTTCAGATAGGGCAAATGTCAGTGAGCGCTCCAATTTCAGTTCCAGAGCGATTCGCCCATTGAGTCCTTCATATTTAGTTGTTTTCAGCCAATATTTTGGATTTTTGAAAATTTCACTTTTTTGTGAAAATATCCACTAAATGAGGGAATAATATGTGTGAGGGTACCCCAGGAGAGTTCCAAATGTGTGTGGGTAGAATATATATCCCACGGGGGTAAAATCGAAAAAAGTTGAAAAAATTTTTTTTTTTGGACTTAGTCATTTTTCTGGCGTTTATCAGACTTTCAGATAGGACAAAGGTCAGTGAACGTTGCAATTTCAGTTCCAGAGCGATTCGTCCAATGAGTCCTTGATATTTAGTCTTTTTCAGCCAATTTTCTGGATTTTTTAAAATTTCACTCTTTTGTGAATATATCCACTAAATGAGGGAATAATATGTGTGAGGGTACCCCAGGAGAGTTCCAAATGTGTGTGGGTAGAATATATATCCCACGGGGGTAAAATTGTAAAAAGTTGAAAATTTTTTTTTTTTGGACTTAGTCATTTTTCCGGCATTTATCAGACTTTCAGATAGGGCAAATGTCAGTGAGCATTCCGATTTCAGTTCCAGAGCGATTCGCCCAATGAGTCCTTGATATTTAGTCGTTTTCAGCCAATGTTCTGGATTTTTGAAAATTTCACTTTTTTGTGAAAATATCCACTAAATGAGGGAATAATATGTGTGAGGGTACCCCAGGAGAGTTCCAAATGTGTGTGGGTAGAATATATATCCCACGGGGGTAAAATCGAAAAAAGTTGAGAAAATTTTTTTTTTTGGACTTAGTCATTTTTACGGCGTTTATCAGACTTTCAGATAGGGCAAATGTCAGTGAGCGTTTTGATTTCACTTCCAGAGCGATTCGCCCAATGAGTCCTTGATATTTAGTCGTTTTCAGCCAATGTTCTGGATTTTTGAAAATTTCACTTTTTTGTGAAAATATCCACTAAATGAGGGAATAATATGTGTGAGGGTACCCCAGGAGAGTTCCAAATGTATGTGGGAAGAATATATATCCCACGGAGATAAAATTAAAAAAAGTTTAAAAAAATTTTTTGGGGGACTTAGTCATTTTTCCGGCGTTTATCAGACTTTCAGATAGGGCAAATGTCAGTGAGCATTCCGATTTCAGTTCCCGAGCGATTCGCCCAATGACTCCTTGATATTTAGTCGTTTTCAGCCAATGTTCTGGATTTTTGAAAATTTCACTTTTTTGTGAAAATATCCACTAAATGAGGGAATAATATGTGTGAGGGTACCCCAGGAGAGTTCCAAATGTGTGTGGGTAGAATATATATCCCACGGGGGTAAAATTGAAAAAAATTTTTTTTTGGACTTAGTCATTTTTCCGGCGTTTATCAGACTTTCAGATAGGACAAAGGTCAGTGAACGTTGCAATTTCAGTTCCAGAGCGATTCGTCCAATGAGTCCTTGATATTTAGTCGTTTTCAGCCAATTTTCTGGATTTTTTAAAATTTCACTCTTTTGTGAAAATATCCACTAAATGAGGGAATAATATGTGTGAGGGTACCCCAGGAGAGTTCCAAATGTGTGTGGGTAAAATATATATCCCACGGGGGTAAAATTGAAAAAAGTTGAAAAAAATTTTTTTTTGGCCTTACCATTTTTCCGGCGTTTATCAGACTTTCAGATAGGGCAAATGTCAGTGAGCGTTTCGATTTCAGTTCCAGAGCGATTCGCCCAATGAGTCCTTGATATTTAGTCGTTTTCAGCCAATGTTCTGGATTTTTGAAAATTTCACTTTTTTGTGAAAATATCCACTAAATGAGGGAATAATATGTGTGAGGGTACCCCAGGAGAGTTCCAAATGTGTGTGGGTAGAATATATATCCCACGGGGGTAAAATTGTAAAAAGTTGAAAAATTATTTTTTTTGCACTTAGTCATTTTTCCGGCGTTTATCAGACTATCAGATAGGGCAAATGTCAGTGAGCGTTCTGATTTCAGTTCCAGAGCGATTCGCCCAATGAGTCCTTGATATTTAGTCGTTTTCAGCCAATTTTCTGGATTTTTGAAAAATTCACTTTTTTTGTGAAAATATCCACTAAATGAGAGAATAATATGTGTGAGGGTACCCCAGGAGAGTTCCAAATGTGTGTGGGTAAAATATATATCCCACGGGGGTAAAATTGAAAAAAGTTGAAAAAAATTTTTTTTTGGACTTAGCCATTTTTCCGGCGTTTATCAGACTTTCAGATAGGGCAAATGTCAGTGAGTGTTTCGATTTCAGTTCCAGAGCGATTCGCCCAATGAGTCCTTGATATTTAGTCGTTTTCAGCCAATATTTTGGATTTTTGAAAATTTCACTTTCTTGTGAAAATATCCACTAAATGAGGGAATAATATGTGTGAGGGTACCCCAGGAGAGTTCCAAATGTGTGTGGGTAGAATATATATCCCACGCGGGTAAAATTGAAAAAAAATTTTTGGGACTTAGTCATTTTTCCGGCGTTTATCAGACTTTCAGATAGGGCAAAGGTCAGTGAGCGTTCCGATTTCAGTTCCAGAGCGATTCGCCCATTGAGTCCTTCATATTTAGTCGTTTTCAGCCAATATTTTGGATTTTTGAAAATTTCACTTTTTTGTGAAAATATCCACTAAATGAGGGAATAATATGTGTGAGGGTACCCCAGGAGAGTTCCAAATGTGTGTGGGTAGAATATATATCCCACGGTGGTAAAATTGAAAAAAGTTGAAAAAATTTTTTTTTTTAACTTAGTCATTTTTCCGGCATTTATCAGACTTTCAGATAGGGCAAATGTCAGTGAGCGCTCCAATTTCAGTTCCAGAGCGATTCGCCCATTGAGTCCTTCATATTTAGTTGTTTTCAGCCAATATTTTGGATTTTTGAAAATTTCACTTTTTTGTGAAAATATCCACTAAATGAGGGAATAATATGTGTGAGGGTACCCCAGGAGAGTTCCAAATGTGTGTGGGTAGAATATATATCCCACGGGGGTAAAATCGAAAAAAGTTGAAAAAATTTTTTTTTTTGGACTTAGTCATTTTTCTGGCGTTTATCAGACTTTCAGATAGGACAAAGGTCAGTGAACGTTGCAATTTCAGTTCCAGAGCGATTCGTCCAATGAGTCCTTGATATTTAGTCTTTTTCAGCCAATTTTCTGGATTTTTTAAAATTTCACTCTTTTGTGAATATATCCACTAAATGAGGGAATAATATGTGTGAGGGTACCCCAGGAGAGTTCCAAATGTGTGTGGGTAGAATATATATCCCACGGGGGTAAAATTGTAAAAAGTTGAAAATTTTTTTTTTTTGGACTTAGTCATTTTTCCGGCATTTATCAGACTTTCAGATAGGGCAAATGTCAGTGAGCATTCCGATTTCAGTTCCAGAGCGATTCGCCCAATGAGTCCTTGATATTTATTCGTTTTCAGCCAATTTTCTGCATTTTTGAAAATTTCACTTTTTTGTAAAAATATCCACTAAATGAGGGAATAATATGTGTGAGGGTACCCCAGGAGAGTTCCAAATGTGTGTGGGTAGAATATTTATCCCACGGGGGTAAAATTGAAAAAAAAAATTTTTTGGACTTAGTCATTTTTCCGGCGTTTATCAGACTTTCAGATAGGACAAAGGTCAGTGAACGTTGCAATTTCAGTTCCAGAGCGATTCGTCCAATGAGTCCTTGATATTTAGTCGATTTCAGCCAATTTTCTGGATTTTTTAAAATTTCACTCTTTTGTGAAAATATCCACTAAATGAGGGAATAATATGTGTGAGGGTACCCCAGGAGAGTTCCAAATGTGTGTGGGTAAAATATATATCCCACGGGGGTAAAATTGAAAAAAGTTGAAAAAAATTTTTTTTTGGACTTAGCCATTTTCCGGCGTTTATCAGTTTTTCAGATAGGGGAAATGTCAGTGAGCGTTCCGATTTCAGTTCCAGAGCGATTCGCCCAATGAGTCCTTAATATTTAGTTGTTTTCAGCCAATTTTCTGAATTTTTGAAAATTTCACTTTTTTGTGAAAATATCCAATAAATGAGGGAATAATATGTGTGAGGGTACCCCAGGAGAGTTCCAAATGTGTGTGGGTAGAATATATATCCCACGGGGGTAAAATTGAAAAAAAAATTTTTTTGGACTTAGCCATTTTTCCGGCGTTTATCAGGCTTTCAGATAGGGCAAATGTCAGTGAGCATTCCGATTTCAGTTCCAGAGCGATTTGCCCAATGAGTCCTTGATATTTAGTCGTTTTCAGCCAATTTTCTGGATTTTTTAAAATTTCACTCTTTTGTGAAAATATCCACTAAATGAGGGAATAATATGTGTGAGGGTACCCCAGGAGAGTTCCAAATGTGTGTGGGTAGAATATATATCCCACGGGGGTAAAATTGTAAAAAGTTGAAAAATTATTTTTTTTGGACTTAGTCATTTTTCCGGCATTTATCAGACTTTCAGATAGGGCAAATGTCAGTGAGCATTCCGATTTCAGTTCCAGAGCGATTCGCCCAATGAGTCCTTGATATTTATTCGTTTTCAGCCAATTTTCAGCATTTTTGAAAATTTCACTTTTTTGTAAAAATATCCACTAAATGAGGGAATAATATGTGTGAGGGTACCCCAGGAGAGTTCCAAATGTGTGTAGGTAGAATATTTATCCCACGGGGGTAAAATTGAAAAAAAAAATTTTTTGGACTTAGTCATTTTTCCGACATTTATCAGACTTTCAGATAGGGGAAATATCAGTGAGCGTTCCGATTTCAGTTCCAGAGCGATTCGCCCAATGAGTCCTTGATATTTATTCGTTTTCAGCCAATTTTCTGGATTTTTGAAAATTTCACTTTTTTGTGAAAATATCCACTAAATGAGGGAATAATATGTGTGAGGGTACCCCAGGAGAGTTCCAAATGTGTGTGGGTAGAATATATATCCCACGGGGGTAAAATTGAAAAAAGTTGAAAAAAGTTTTTTTTTGGACTTAGTCATTTTTACGGCGTTTATCAGTCTTTCAGATAGGGCAAATGTCACCGAGCGTTCCGATTTCAGTTCCAGAGCGATTCGCCCAATGAGTCCTTGATATTTAGTCGTTTTCAGCCAATATTTTGGATTTTTGAAAATTTCACTTTTTTGTGAAAATATCCACTAAATGAGGGAATAATATGTGTGAGGGTACCCCAGGAGAGTTCCAAATGTGTGTGGGTAGAATATATATCCCACGGTGGTAAAATTGAAAAAAGTTGAAAAAAATTTTTTTCTTGACTTAGTCATTTTTCCGGCATTTATCAGACTTTCAAATAGGGCAAATGTCAGTGAGCGCTCCGATTTCAGTTCCAGAGCGATTCGGCTAATGAGTCCTTGATATTTATTCGTTTTCAGCCAATTTTCTGTATTTTTGAAAATTTCACTTTTTTGTAAAAATATCCACTAAATGAGGGAATAATATGTGTGAGGGTACCCCAGGAGAGTTCCAAATGTGTGTGGGTAGAATATATATCCCACGGGGGTAAAATTGAAAAAAAATTTTTTTGGACTTAGTCATTTTTCTGGCGTTTATCAGACTTTCAGATAGGACAAAGGTCAGTGAACGTTGCAATTTCAGTTCCAGAGCGATTCGTCCAATGAGTCCTTGATATTTAGTCGTTTTCAGCCAATTTTCTGGATTTTTTAAAATTTCACTCTTTTGTGAATATATCCACTAAATGAGGGAATAATATGTGTGAGGGTACCCCAGGAGAGTTCCAAATGTGTGTGGGTAGAATATATATCCCACGGGGGTAAAATTGTAAAAAGTTGAAAAATTTTTTTTTTTGGACTTAGTCATTTTTCCGGCATTTATCAGACTTTCAGATAGGGCAAATGTCAGTGAGCATTCCGATTTCAGTTCCAGAGCGATTCGCCCAATGAGTCCTTGATATTTATTCGTTTTCAGCCAATTTTCTGCATTTTTGAAAATTTCACTTTTTTGTAAAAATATCAACTAAATGAGGGAATAATATGTGTGAGGGTACCCCAGGAGAGTTCCAAATGTGTGTGGGTAGAATATTTATCCCACGGGGGTAAAATTGAAAAAAAAAATTTTTTGGACTTAGTCATTTTTCCGGCGTTTATCAGACTTTCAGATAGGACAAAGGTCAGTGAACGTTGCAATTTCAGTTCCAGAGCGATTCTTCCAATGAGTCCTTGATATTTAGTCGATTTCAGCCAATTTTCTGGATTTTTTAAAATTTCACTCTTTTGTGAAAATATCCACTAAATGAGGGAATAATATGTGTGAGGGTACCCCAGAAGAGTTCCAAATGTGTGTGGGTAAAATGTATATCCCACGGGGGTAAAATTGAAAAAAGTTGAAAAAAATTTTTTTTTGCACTTAGCCATTTTTCCGGCGTTTATCAGACTTTCAGATAGGGCAAATGTCAGTGAGCATTCCGATTTCAGTTCCCGAGCGATTCGCCCAATGACTCCTTGATATTTAGTCGTTTTCAGCCAATGTTCTGGATTTTTGAAAATTTCACTTTTTTGTGAAAATATCCTCTAAATGAGGGAATAATATGTGTGAGGGTACCCCAGGAGAGTTCCAAATGTGTGTGGGTAGAATATATATCCCACGGGGGTAAAATTGTAAAAAGTTGAAAAATTATTTTTTTTGGACTTAGTCATTTTTCCGGCATTTATCAGACTTTCAGATAGGGCAAATGTCAGTGAGCATTCCGATTTCAGTTCCAGAGCGATTCGCCCAATGAGTCCTTGATATTTATTCGTTTTCAGCCAATTTTCTGCATTTTTGAAAATTTCACTTTTTTGTAAAAATATCCACTAAATGAGGGAATAATATGTGTGAGGGTACCCCAGGAGAGTTCCAAATGTGTGTGGGTAGAATATTTATCCCACGGGGGTAAAATTGAAAAAAGTTGAAAAAAATTTTTTTTTGGCCTTACCATTTTTCTGGCGTTTATCAGACTTTCAGATAGGGCAAATGTCAGTGAGCGTTTCGATTTCAGTTCCAGAGCGATTCGCCCAATGAGTCCTTGATATTTAGTCGTTTTCAGCCAATGTTCTGGATTTTTGAAAATTTCACTTTTTTGTGAAAATATCCACTAAATGAGGGAATAATATGTGTGAGGGTACCCCAGGAGAGATCCAAATGTGTGTGGGTAGAATATATATCCCACGGGGGTAAAATTGTAAAAAGTTGAAAAATTATTTTTTTTGGACTTAGTCATTTTTCCGGCATTTATCAGACTTTCAGATAGGGCAAATGTCAGTGAGCATTCCGATTTCAGTTCCAGAGCGATTCGCCCAATGAGTCCTTGATATTTATTCGTTTTCAGCCAATTTTCTGCATTTTTGAAAATTTCACTTTTTTGTAAAAATATCCACTAAATGAGGGAATAATATGTGTGAGGGTACCCCAGGAGAGTTCCAAATGTGTGTGGGTAGAATATTTATCCCACGGGGGTAAAATTGAAAAAAAAAATTTTTTGGACTTAGTCATTTTTCCGGCGTTTATCAGACTTTCAGATAGGACAAAGGTCAGTGAACGTTGCAATTTCAGTTCCAGAGCGATTCGTCCAATGAGTCCTTGATATTTAGTCGATTTCAGCCAATTTTCTGGATTTTTTAAAATTTCACTCTTTTGTGAAAATATCCACTAAATGAGGGAATAATATGTGTGAGGGTACCCCAGGAGAGTTCCAAATGTGTGTGGGTAAAATATATATCCCACGGGGGTAAAATTGAAAAAAGTTGAAAAAAATTTTTTTTTGGACTTAGTCATTTTTCCGGCGTTTATCAGTCTTTCAGATAGGACAAAGGTCAGTGAACGTTGCAATTTCAGTTCCAGAGCGATTCTTCCAATGAGTCCTTGATATTTAGTCGATTTCAGCCAATTTTCTGGATTTTTTAAAATTTCACTCTTTTGTGAAAATATCCACTAAATGAGGGAATAATATGTGTGAGGGTACCCCAGGAGAGTTCCAAATGTGTGTGGGTAAAATATATATCCCACGGGGGTAAAATTGAAAAAAAATTTTTTTTCGACTTAGCCATTTTTCCGGCGTTTATCAGGCTTTCAGATAGGGCAAATGTCAGTGAGCATTCCGATTTCAGTTCCAGAGCGATTCGCCCAATGAGTCCTTGATATTTAGTCGTTTTCAGCCAATTTTCTGGATTTTTTAAAATTTCACTCTTTTGTGAAAATATCCACTAAATGAGGGAATAATATGTGTGAGGGTACCCCAGGAGAGTTCCAAATGTGTGTGGGTAGAATATTTATCCCACGGGGGTAAAATTGAAAAAAAAAATTTTTTGGACTTAGTCATTTTTCCGGCGTTTATCAGACTTTCAGATAGGACAAAGGTCAGTGAACGTTGCAATTTCAGTTCCAGAGCGATTCTTCCAATGAGTCCTTGATATTTAGTCGATTTCAGCCAATTTTCTGGATTTTTTAAAATTTCACTCTTTTGTGAAAATATCCACTAAATGAGGGAATAATATCTGTGAGGGTACCCCAGGAGAGTTCCAAATGTGTGTGGGTAAAATGTATATCCCACGGGGGTAAAATTGAAAAAAGTTGAAAAAAATTTTTTTTTGGACTTAGCCATTTTTCCGGCGTTTATCAGACTTTCAGATAGGGCAAATGTCAGTGAGCATTCCGATTTCAGTTCCCGAGCGATTCGCCCAATGACTCCTTGATATTTAGTCGTTTTCAGCCAATGTTCTGGATTTTTGAAAATTTCACTTTTTTGTGAAAATATCCACTAAATGAGGGAATAATATGTGTGAGGGTACCCCAGGAGAGTTCCAAATGTGTGTGGGTAGAATATATATCCCACGGGGGTAAAATTGAAAAAAATTTTTTTTTGGACTTAGTCATTTTTCCGGCGTTTATCAGACTTTCAGATAGGACAAAGGTCAGTGAACGTTGCAATTTCAGTTCCAGAGCGATTCTTCCAATGAGTCCTTGATATTTAGTCGATTTCAGCCAATTTTCTGGATTTTTTAAAATTTCACTCTTTTGTGAAAATATCCACTAAATGAGGGAATAATATGTGTGAGGGTACCCCAGGAGAGTTCCAAATGTGTGTGGGTAAAATATATATCCCACGGGGGTAAAATTGAAAAAAAAATTTTTTTCGACTTAGCCATTTTTCCGCCGTTTATCAGTCTTTCAGATAGGGGAAATGTCAGTGAGCGTTCCGATTTCAGTTCCAGAGCGATTCGCCCAATGAGTCCTTAATATTTAGTTGTTTTCAGCCAATTTTCTGAATTTTTGAAAATTTCACTTTTTTGTGAAAATATCCAATAAATGAGGGAATAATATGTGTGAGGGTACCCCAGGAGAGTTCCAAATGTGTGTGGGTAGAATATATATCCCACGGGGGTAAAATTGAAAAAAAATTTTTTTTCGACTTAGCCATTTTTCCGGCGTTTATCAGGCTTTCAGATAGGGCAAATGTCAGTGAGCATTCCGATTTCAGTTCCAGAGCGATTCGCCCAATGAGTCCTTGATATTTAGTCATTTTCAGCCAATTTTCTGGATTTTTTAAAATTTCACTCTTTTGTGAAAATATCCACTAAATGAGGGAATAATATGTGTGAGGGTACCCCAGGAGAGTTCCAAATGTGTGTGGGTAGAATATATATCCCACGGGGGTAAAATTGTAAAAAGTTGAAAAATTATTTTTTTTGGACTTAGTCATTTTTCCGGCATTTATCAGACTTTCAGATAGGGCAAATGTCAGTGAGCATTCCGATTTCAGTTCCAGAGCGATTCGCCCAATGAGTCCTTGATATTTATTCGTTTTCAGCCAATTTTCTGCATTTTTGAAAATTTCACTTTTTTGTAAAAATATCCACTAAATGAGGGAATAATATGTGTGAGGGTACCCCAGGAGAGTTCCAAATGTGTGTGGGTAGAATATTTATCCCATGGGGGTAAAATTGAAAAAAAAAATTTTTTGGACTTAGTCATTTTTCCGACATTTATCAGACTTTCAGATAGGGGAAATATCAGTGAGCGTTCCGATTTCAGTTCCAGAGCGATTCGCCCAATGAGTCCTTGATATTTATTCGTTTTCAGCCAATTTTCTGGATTTTTGAAAATTTCACTTTTTTGTGAAAATATCCACTAAATGAGGGAATAATATGTGTGAGGGTACCCCAGGAGAGTTCCAAATGTGTGTGGGTAGAATATATATCCCACGGGGGTAAAATTGAAAAAAGTTGAAAAAAGTTTTTTTTTGGACTTAGTCATTTTTACGGCGTTTATCAGTCTTTCAGATAGGGCAAATGTCACCGAGCGTTCCGATTTCAGTTCCAGAGCGATTCGCCCAATGAGTCCTTGATATTTAGTCGTTTTCAGCCAATATTTTGGATTTTTGAAAATTTCAGTTTTTTGTGAAAATATCCACTAAATGAGGGAATAATATGTGTGAGGGTACCCCAGGAGAGTTCCAAATGTGTGTGGGTAGAATATTTATCCCACGGGGGTAAAATTGAAAAAAAAAATTTTTTGGACTTAGTCATTTTTCCGGCGTTTATCAGACTTTCAGATAGGACAAAGGTCAGTGAACGTTGCAATTTCAGTTCCAGAGCGATTCTTCCAATGAGTCCTTGATATTTAGTCGATTTCAGCCAATTTTCTGGATTTTTTAAAATTTCACTCTTTTGTGAAAATATCCACTAAATGAGGGAATAATATCTGTGAGGGTACCCCAGGAGAGTTCCAAATGTGTGTGGGTAGAATATATATCCCACGGGGGTAAAATTGTAAAAAGTTGAAAAATTATTTTTTTTGGACTTAGTCATTTTTCCGGCATTTATCAGACTTTCAGATAGGGCAAATGTCAGTGAGCATTCCGATTTCAGTTCCAGAGCGATTCGCACAATGAGTCCTTCATATTTATTCGTTTTCAGCCAATTTTCTGCATTTTTGAAAATTTCACTTTTTTGTAAAAATATCCACTAAATGAGGGAATAATATGTGTGAGGGTACCCCAGGAGAGTTCCAAATGTGTGTGGGTAGAATATTTATCCCACGGGGGTAAAATTGAAAAAAAAAATTTTTTGGACTTAGTCATTTTTCCGACATTTATCAGACTTTCAGATAGGGGAAATATCAGTGAGCGTTCCGATTTCAGTTCCAGAGCGATTCGCCCAATGAGTCCTTGATATTTATTCGTTTTCAGCCAATTTTCTGGATTTTTGAAAATTTCACTTTTTTGTGAAAATATCCACTAAATGAGGGAATAATATGTGTGAGGGTACCCCAGGAGAGTTCCAAATGTGTGTGGGTAGAATATATATCCCACGGGGGTAAAATTGAAAAAAGTTGAAAAAAGTTTTTTTTTGGACTTAGTCATTTTTACGGCGTTTATCAGTCTTTCAGATAGGGCAAATGTCACCGAGCGTTCCGATTTCAGTTCCAGAGCGATTCGCCCAATGAGTCCTTGATATTTAGTCGTTTTCAGCCAATATTTTGGATTTTTGAAAATTTCACTTTTTTGTGAAAATATCCACTAAATGAGGGAATAATATGTGTGAGGGTACCCCAGGAGAGTTCCAAATGTGTGTGGGTAGAATATATATCCCACGGTGGTAAAATTGAAAAAAGTTGAAAAAAATTTTTTTCTTGACTTAGTCATTTTTCCGGCATTTATCAGACTTTCAAATAGGGCAAATGTCAGTGAGCGCTCCGATTTCAGTTCCAGAGCGATTCGCCCAATGAGTCCTTGATATTTATTCGTTTTCAGCCAATTTTCTGTATTTTTGAAAATTTCACTTTTTTGTGAAAATATCCACTTAATGAGGGAATAATATGTGTGAGGGTACCCCAGGAGAGTTCCAAATGTGTGTGGGTAGAATATTTATCCCACGGGGGTAAAATTGAAAAAAAAAATTTTTTGAACTTAGTCATTTTTCCGGCGTTTATCAGACTTTCAGATAGGACAAAGGTCAGTGAACGTTGCAATTTCAGTTCCAGAGCGATTCTTCCAATGAGTCCTTGATATTTAGTCGATTTCAGCCAATTTTCTGGATTTTTTAAAATTTCACTCTTTTGTGAAAATATCGACTAAATGAGGGAATAATATCTGTGAGGGTACCCCAGGAGAGTTCCAAATGTGTGTGGGTAAAATGTATATCCCACGGGCGTAAAATTGAAAAAAGTTGAAAAAAATTTTTTTTTGGACTTAGCCATTTTTCCGGCGTTTATCAGACTTTCAGATAGGGCAAATGTCAGTGAGCATTCCGATTTCAGTTCCCGAGCGATTCGCCCAATGACTCCTTGATATTTAGTCGTTTTCAGCCAATGTTCTGGATTTTTGAAAATTTCACTTTTTTGTGAAAATATCCACTAAATGAGGGAATAATATGTGTGAGGGTACCCCAGGAGAGTTCCAAATGTGTGTGGGTAGAATATATATCCCACGGGGGTAAAATTGAAAAAAATTTTTTTTTGGACTTAGTCATTTTTCCGGCGTTTATCAGACTTTCAGATAGGACAAAGGTCAGTGAACGTTGCAATTTCAGTTCCAGAGCGATTCTTCCAATGAGTCCTTGATATTTAGTCGATTTCAGCCAATTTTCTGGATTTTTTAAAATTTCACTCTTTTGTGAAAATATCCACTAAATGAGGGAATAATATGTGTGAGGGTACCCCAGGAGAGTTCCAAATGTGTGTGGGTAAAATATATATCCCACGGGGGTAAAATTGAAAAAAGTTGAAAAAAATTTTTTTTTGGACTTAGCCATTTTTCCGGCGTTTATCAGTCTTACAGATAGGGGAAATGTCGGTGAGCGTTCCGATTTCAGTTCCAGAGCGATTCGCCCAATGAGTCCTTAATATTTAGTTGTTTTCAGCCAATTTTCTGAATTTTTGAAAATTTCACTTTTTTGTGAAAATATCCAATAAATGAGGGAATAATATGTGTGAGGGTACCCCAGGAGAGTTCCAAATGTGTGTGGGTAGAATATATATCCCACGGGGGTAAAATTGAAAAAAAAATTTTTTTCGACTTAGCCATTTTTCCGGCGTTTATCAGGCTTTCAGATAGGGCAAATGTCAGTGAGCATTCCGATTTCAGTTCCAGAGCGATTCGCCCAATGAGTCCTTGATATTTATTCGTTTTCAGCCAATTTTCTGGATTTTTGAAAATTTCACTTTTTTGTGAAAAAATCCACTAAATGAGGGAATAATATGTGTGAGGGTACCCCAGGAGAGTTCCAAATGTGTGTGGGTAGAATATATATCCCACGGGGGTAAAATTGAAAAAAGTTGAAAAAAGTTTTTTTTTGGACTTAGTCATTTTTACGGCGTTTATCAGTCTTTCAGATAGGGCAAATGTCACCGAGCGTTCCGATTTCAGTTCCAGAGCGATTCGCCCAATGAGTCCTTGATATTTAGTCGTTTTCAGCCAATATTTTGGATTTTTGAAAATTTCACTTTTTTGTGAAAATATCCACTAAATGAGGGAATAATATGTGTGAGGGTACCCCAGGAGAGTTCCAAATGTGTGTGGGTAGAATATATATCCCACGGGGGTAAAATTGAAAAAAAATTTTTTTTGGACTTAGTCATTTTTCCGGCGTTTATCAGACTTTCAGATAGGACAAAGGTCAGTGAACGTTGCAATTTCAGTTCCAGAGCGATTCGTCCAATGAGTCCTTGATATTTAGTCGTTTTCAGCCAATTTTCTGGATTTTTTAAAATTTCACTCTTTTGTGAAAATATCCACTAAATGAGGGAATAATATGTGTGAGGGTACCCCAGGAGAGTTCCAAATGTGTGTGGGTAGAATATATATCCCACGGGGGTAAAATTGTAAAAAGTTGAAAAATTATTTTTTTTGGACTTAGTCATTTTTCCGGCATTTATCAGACTTTCAGATAGGGCAAATGTCAGTGAGCATTCCGATTTCAGTTCCAGAGCGATTCGCCCAATGAGTCCTTGATATTTATTCGTTTTCAGCCAATTTTCTGCATTTTTGAAAATTTCACTTTTTTGTAAAAATATCCACTAAATGAGGGAATAATATGTGTGAGGGTACCCCAGGAGAGTTCCAAATGTGTGTGGGTAGAATATATATCCCACGGGGGTAAAATTGAAAAAAGTTGAAAAAAGTTTTTTTTTGGACTTAGTCATTTTTACGGCGTTTATCAGTCTTTCAGATAGGGCAAATGTCACCGAGCGTTCCGATTTCAGTTCCAGAGCGATTCGCCCAATGAGTCCTTGATATTTAGTCGTTTTCAGCCAATATTTTGGATTTTTGAAAATTTCACTTTTTTGTGAAAATATCCACTAAATGAGGGAATAATATGTGTGAGGGTACCCCAGGAGAGTTCCAAATGTGTGTCGGTAGAATATATATCCCACGGGGGTAAAATTGAAAAAAAATTTTTTTTGGACTTAGTCATTTTTCCGGCGTTTATCAGACTTTCAGATAGGACAAAGGTCAGTGAACGTTGCAATTTCAGTTCCAGAGCGATTCTTCCAATGAGTCCTTGATATTTAGTCGATTTCAGCCAATTTTCTGGATTTTTTAAAATTTCACTCTTTTGTGAAAATATCCACTAAATGAGGGAATAATATGTGTGAGGGTACCCCAGGAGAGTTCCAAATGTGTGTGGGTAAAATATATATCCCACGGGGGTAAAATTGAAAAAAGTTGAAAAAAATTTTTTTTGGGACTTAGCCATTTTTCCGGCGTTTATCAGTCTTTCAGATAGGGGAAATGTCAGTGAGCATTCCGATTTCAGTTCCAGAGCGATTCGCCCAATGAGTCCTTAATATTTAGTTGTTTTCAGCCAATTTTCTGAATTTTTGAAAATTTCACTTTTTTGTGAAAATATCCAATAAATGAGGGAATAATATGTGTGAGGGTACCCCAGGAGAGTTCCAAATGTGTGTGGGTAGAATATATATCCCACGGGGGTAAAATTGAAAAAAAAATTTTTTTCGACTTAGCCATTTTTCCGGCGTTTATCAGGCTTTCAGATAGGGCAAATGTCAGTGAGCATTCCGATTTCAGTTCCAGAGCGATTCGCCCAATGAGTCCTTGATATTTAGTCGTTTTCAGCCAATTTTCTGGATTTTTTAAAATTTCACTCTTTTGTGAAAATATCCACTAAATGAGGGAATAATATGTGTGAGGGTACCCCAGGAGAGTTCCAAATGTGTGTGGGTAGAATATATATCCCACGGGGGTAAAATTGTAAAAAGTTGAAAAATTATTTTTTTTGGACTTAGTCATTTTTCCGGCATTTATCAGACTTTCAGATAGGGCAAATGTCAGTGAGCATTCCGATTTCAGTTCCAGAGCGATTCGCCCAATGAGTCCTTGATATTTATTCGTTTTCAGCCAATTTTCTGCATTTTTGAAAATTTCACTTTTTTGTAAAAATATCCACTAAATGAGGGAATAATATGTGTGAGGGTACCCCAGGAGAGTTCCAAATGTGTGTGGGTAGAATATTTATCCCACGGGGGTAAAATTGAAAAAAAAAATTTTTTGGACTTAGTCATTTTTCCGGCGTTTATCAGACTTTCAGATAGGACAAAGGTCAGTGAACGTTGCAATTTCAGTTCCAGAGCGATTCGTCCAATGAGTCCTTGATATTTAGTCGATTTCATCCAATTTTCTGGATTTTTTAAAATATCACTCTTTTGTGAAAATATCCACTAAATGAGGGAATAATATGTGTGAGGGTACCCCAGGAGAGTTCCAAATGTGTGTGGGTAAAATATATATCCCACGGGGGTAAAATTGAAAAAAGTTGAAAAAAATTTTTTTTTGGACTTATCCATTTTTCCGGCGTTTATCAGACTTTCAGATAGGGGAAATGTCAGTGAGCGTTCCGATTTCAGTTCCAGAGCGATTCGCCCAATGTGTCCTTAATATTTATTTGTTTTCAGCCAATTTTCTGAATTTTTGAAAATTTCACTTTTTTGTGAAAATATCCAATAAATGAGGGAATAATATGTGTGAGGGTACCCCAGGAGAGTTCCAAATGTGTGTGGGTAGAATATTTATCCCACGGGGGTAAAATTGAAAAAAAAAATTTTTTGGACTTAGTCATTTTTCCGACATTTATCAGACTTTCAGATAGGGGAAATATCAGTGAGCGTTCCGATTTCAGTTCCAGAGCGATTCGTCCAATGAGTCCTTGATATTTAGTCGTTTTCAGCCAATGTTCTGGATTTTTTAAAATTTCACTCTTTTGTGAAAATATCCACTAAATGAGGGAATAATATGTGTGAGGGTACCCCAGGAGAGTTCCAAATGTGTGTGGGTAAAATGTATATCCCACGGGGGTAAAATTGAAAAAAGTTGAAAAAAATTTTTTTTTGGACTTAGCCATTTTTCCGGCGTTTATCAGACTTTCAGATAGGGCAAATGTCAGTGAGCATTCCGATTTCAGTTCCCGAGCGATTCGCCCAATGACTCCTTGATATTTAGTCGTTTTCAGCCAATGTTCTGGATTTTTGAAAATTTCACTTTTTTGTGAAAATATCCACTAAATGAGGGAATAATATGTGTGAGGGTACCCCAGGAGAGTTCCAAATGTGTGTGGGTAGAATATATATCCCACGGGGGTAAAATTGAAAAAAATTTTTTTTTGGACTTAGTCATTTTTCCGGCGTTTATCAGACTTTCAGATAGGACAAAGGTCAGTGAACGTTGCAATTTCAGTTCCAGAGCGATTCGTCCAATGAGTCCTTGATATTTAGTCGATTTCAGCCAATTTTCTGGATTTTTTAAAATTTCACTCTTTTGTGAAAATATCCACTAAATGAGGGAATAATATGTGTGAGGGTACCCCAGGAGAGTTCCAAATGTGTGTGGGTAAAATATATATCCCACGGGGGTAAAATTGAAAAAAGTTGAAAAAAATTTTTTTTTGGACTTATCCATTTTTCCGGCGTTTATCAGACTTTCAGATAGGGGAAATGTCAGTGAGCGTTCCGATTTCAGTTCCAGAGCGATTCGCCCAATGAGTCCTTAATATTTAGTTGTTTTCAGCCAATTTTCTGAATTTTTGAAAATTTCACTTTTTTGTGAAAATATCCACTAAATGAGGGAATAATATGTGTGAGGGTACCCCAGGAGAGTTCCAAATGTGTGTGGGTAGAATATATATCCCACGGGGGTAAAATTGAAAAAAAAATTTTTTTCGACTTAGCCATTTTTCCGGCGTTTATCAGGCTTTCAGATAGGGCAAATGTCAGTGAGCATTCCGATTTCAGTTCCAGAGCGATTCGCCCAATGAGTCCTTGATATTTAGTCGTTTTCAGCCAATTTTCTGGATTTTTTAAAATTTCACTCTTTTGTGAAAATATCCACTAAATGAGGGAATAATATGTGTGAGGGTACCCCAGGAGAGTTCCAAATGTGTGTGGGTAGAATATATATCCCACGGGGGTAAAATTGTAAAAAGTTGAAAAATTATTTTTTTTGGACTTAGTCATTTTTCCGGCATTTATCAGACTTTCAGATAGGGCAAATGTCAGTGAGCATTCCGATTTCAGTTCCAGAGCGATTCGCCCAATGAGTCCTTGATATTTATTCGTTTTCAGCCAATTTTCTGCATTTTTGAAAATTTCACTTTTTTGTAAAAATATCCACTAAATGAGGGAATAATATGTGTGAGGGTACCCCAGGAGAGTTCCAAATGTGTGTGGGTAGAATATTTATCCCACGGGGGTAAAATTGAAAAAAAAAATTTTTTGGACTTAGTCATTTTTCCGACATTTATCAGACTTTCAGATAGGGGAAATATCAGTGAGCGTTCCGATTTCAGTTCCAGAGCGATTCGCCCAATGAGTCCTTGATATTTATTCGTTTTCAGCCAATTTTCTGGATTTTTGAAAATTTCACTTTTTTGTGAAAATATCCACTAAATGAGGGAATAATATGTGTGAGGGTACCCCAGGAGAGTTCCAAATGTGTGTGGGTAGAATATATATCCCACGGGGGTAAAATTGAAAAAAGTTGAAAAAAGTTTTTTTTTTGGACTTAGTCATTTTTACGGCGTTTATCAGTCTTTCAGATAGGGCAAATGTCACCGAGCGTTCCGATTTCAGTTCCAGAGCGATTCGCCCAATGAGTCCTTGATATTTAGTCGTTTTCAGCCAATATTTTGGATTTTTGAAAATTTCACTTTTTTGTGAAAATATCCACTAAATGAGGGAATAATATGTGTGAGGGTACCCCAGGAGAGTTCCAAATGTGTGTGGGTAGAATATATATCCCACGGTGGTAAAATTGAAAAAAGTTGAAAAAAAATTTTTTCTCGACTTAGTCATTTTTCCGGCATTTATCAGACTTTCAAATAGGGCAAATGTCAGTGAGCGCTCCGATTTCAGTTCCAGAGCGATTCGCCCAATGAGTCCTTGATATTTATTCGTTTTCAGCCAATTTTCTGTATTTTTGAAAATTTCACTTTTTTGTAAAAATATCCACTAAATGAGGGAATAATATGTGTGAGGGTACCCCAGGAGAGTTCCAAATGTGTGTGGGTAGAATATATATCCCACGGGGGTAAAATTGAAAAAAAATTTTTTTGGACTTAGTCATTTTTCTGGCGTTTATCAGACTTTCAGATAGGACAAAGGTCAGTGAACGTTGCAATTTCAGTTCCAGAGCGATTCGTCCAATGAGTCCTTGATATTTAGTCGTTTTCAGCCAATTTTCTGGATTTTTTAAAATTTCACTCTTTTGTGAAAATATCCACTAAATGAGGGAATAATATGTGTGAGGGTACCCCAGGAGAGTTCCAAATGTGTGTGGGTAAAATGTATATCCCACGGGGGTAAAATTGAAAAAAGTTGAAAAAAATTTTTTTTTGGACTTAGCCATTTTTCCGGCGTTTATCAGACTTTCAGATAGGGCAAATGTCAGTGAGCATTCCGATTTCAGTTCCCGAGCGATTCGCCCAATGACTCCTTGATATTTAGTCGTTTTCAGCCAATGTTCTGGATTTTTGAAAATTTCACTTTTTTGTGAAAATATCCACTAAATGAGGGAATAATATGTGTGAGGGTACCCCAGGAGAGTTCCAAATGTGTGTGGGTAGAATATATATCCCACGGGGGTAAAATTGAAAAAAATTTTTTTTTGGACTTAGTCATTTTTCCGGCGTTTATCAGACTTTCAGATAGGACAAAGGTCAGTGAACGTTGCAATTTCAGTTCCAGAGCGATTCGTCCAATGAGTCCTTGATATTTAGTCGATTTCAGCCAATTTTCTGGATTTTTTAAAATTTCACTCTTTTGTGAAAATATCCACTAAATGAGGGAATAATATGTGTGAGGGTACCCCAGGAGAGTTCCAAATGTGTGTGGGTAAAATATATATCCCACGGGGGTAAAATTGAAAAAAGTTGAAAAAAATTTTTTTTTGGACTTATCCATTTTTCCGGCGTTTATCAGACTTTCAGATAGGGGAAATGTCAGTGAGCGTTCCGATTTCAGTTCCAGAGCGATTCGCCCAATGAGTCCTTAATATTTAGTTGTTTTCAGCCAATTTTCTGAATTTTTGAAAATTTCACTTTTTTGTGAAAATATCCACTAAATGAGGGAATAATATGTGTGAGGGTACCCCAGGAGAGTTCCAAATGTGTGTGGGTAGAATATATATCCCACGGGGGTAAAATTGAAAAAAAAATTTTTTTCGACTTAGCCATTTTTCCGGCGTTTATCAGGCTTTCAGATAGGGCAAATGTCAGTGAGCATTCCGATTTCAGTTCCAGAGCGATTCGCCCAATGAGTCCTTGATATTTAGTCGTTTTCAGCCAATTTTCTGGATTTTTTAAAATTTCACTCTTTTGTGAAAATATCCACTAAATGAGGGAATAATATGTGTGAGGGTACCCCAGGAGAGTTCCAAATGTGTGTGGGTAAAATATATATCCCACGGGGGTAAAATTGAAAAAAGTTGAAAAATTATTTTTTTTGGACTTAGTCATTTTTCCGGCATTTATCAGACTTTCAGATAGGGCAAATGTCAGTGAGCATTCCGATTTCAGTTCCAGAGCGATTCGCCCAATGAGTCCTTGATATTTATTCGTTTTCAGCCAATTTTCTGCATTTTTGAAAATTTCACTTTTTTGTAAAAATATCCACTAAATGAGGGAATAATATGTGTGAGGGTACCCCAGGAGAGTTCCAAATGTGTGTGGGTAGAATATTTATCCCACGGGGGTAAAATTGAAAAAAAAAATTTTTTGGACTTAGTCATTTTTCCGACATTTATCAGACTTTCAGATAGGGGAAATATCAGTGAGCGTTCCGATTTCAGTTCCAGAGCGATTCGCCCAATGAGTCCTTGATATTTATTCGTTTTCAGCCAATTTTCTGGATTTTTGAAAATTTCACTTTTTTGTGAAAATATCCACTAAATGAGGGAATAATATGTGTGAGGGTACCCCAGGAGAGTTCCAAATGTGTATGGGTAGAATATATATCCCACGGGGGTAAAATTGAAAAAAGTTGAAAAAAGTTTTTTTTTTGGACTTAGTCATTTTTACGGCGTTTATCAGTCTTTCAGATAGGGCAAATGTCACCGAGCGTTCCGATTTCAGTTCCAGAGCGATTCGCCCAATGAGTCCTTGATATTTAGTCGTTTTCAGCCAATATTTTGGATTTTTGAAAATTTCACTTTTTTGTGAAAATATCCACTAAATGAGGGAATAATATGTGTGAGGGTACCCCAGGAGAGTTCCAAATGTGTGTGGGTAGAATATATATCCCACGGTGGTAAAATTGAAAAAAGTTGAAAAAAATTTTTTTCTCGACTTAGTCATTTTTCCGGCATTTATCAGACTTTCAAATAGGGCAAATGTCAGTGAGCGCTCCGATTTCAGTTCCAGAGCGATTCGCCCAATGAGTCCTTGATATTTATTCGTTTTCAGCCAATTTTCTGTATTTTTGAAAATTTCACTTTTTTGTAAAAATATCCACTAAATGAGGGAATAATATGTGTGAGGGTACCCCAGGAGAGTTCCAAATGTGTGTGGGTAGAATATATATCCCACGGGGGTAAAATTGAAAAAAAATTTTTTTGGACTTAGTCATTTTTCTGGCGTTTATCAGACTTTCAGATAGGACAAAGGTCAGTGAACGTTGCAATTTCAGTTCCAGAGCGATTCGTCCAATGAGTCCTTGATATTTAGTCGTTTTCAGCCAATTTTCTGGATTTTTTAAAATTTCACTCTTTTGTGAAAATATCCACTAAATGAGGGAATAATATGTGTGAGGGTACCCCAGGAGAGTTCCAAATGTGTGTGGGTAAAATGTATATCCCACGAGGGTAAAATTGAAAAAAGTTGAAAAAAATTTTTTTTTGGACTTAGCCATTTTTCCGGCGTTTATCAGACTTTCAGATAGGGCAAATGTCAGTGAGCATTCCGATTTCAGTTCCCGAGCGATTCGCCCAATGACTCCTTGATATTTAGTCGTTTTCAGCCAATGTTCTGGATTTTTGAAAATTTCACTTTTTTGTGAAAATATCCACTAAATGAGGGAATAATATGTGTGAGGGTACCCCAGGAGAGTTCCAAATGTGTGTGGGTAGAATATATATCCCACGGGGGTAAAATTGAAAAAAATTTTTTTTTGGACTTAGTCATTTTTCCGGCGTTTATCAGACTTTCAGATAGGACAAAGGTCAGTGAACGTTGCAATTTCAGTTCCAGAGCGATTCGTCCAATGAGTCCTTGATATTTAGTCGTTTTCAGCCAATGTTCTGGATTTTTGAAAATTTCACTTTTTTGTGAAAATATCCACTAAATGAGGGAATAATATGTGTGAGGGTACCCCAGGAGAGTTCCAAATGTGTGTGGGTAGAATATATATCCCACGGGGGTAAAATTGTAAAAAGTTGAAAAATTATTTTTTTTCGACTTAGTCATTTTTCCGGCATTTATCAGACTTTCAGATAGGGCAAATGTCAGTGAGCATTCCGATTTCAGTTCCAGAGCGATTCGCCCAATGAGTCCTTGATATTTATTCGTTTTCAGCCAATTTTCTGCATTTTTGAAAATTTCACTTTTTTGTAAAAATATCCACTAAATGAGGGAATAATATGTGTGAGGGTACCCCAGGAGAGTTCCAAATGTGTGTGGGTAGAATATATATCCCACGGGGGTAAAATTGAAAAAAAATTTTTTTGGACTTAGTCATTTTTCTGGCGTTTATCAGACTTTCAGATAGGACAAAGGTCAGTGAACGTTGCAATTTCAGTTCCAGAGCGATTCTTCCAATGAGTCCTTGATATTTAGTCGATTTCAGCCAATTTTCTGGATTTTTTAAAATTTCACTCTTTTGTGAAAATATCCACTAAATGAGGGAATAATATGTGTGAGGGTACCCCAGGAGAGTTCCAAATGTGTGTGGGTAAAATATATATCCCACGGGGGTAAAATTGAAAAAAGTTGAAAAAAATTTTTTTTGGGACTTAGCCATTTTTCCGGTGTTTATCAGACTTTCAGATAGGGCAAATGTCAGTGAGCGTTTCGTTTTCAGTTCCAGAGCGATTCGCCCAATGAGTCCTTGATATTTAGTCAATTTCAGCCAATTTTCTGAATTTTTTAAAATTTCACTCTTTTGTGAAAATATCCACTAAATGAGGGAATAATATGTGTGAGGGTACCCCAGGAGAGTTCCAAATGTGTGTGGGTAGAATATATATCCCACGGGGGTAAAATTGTAAAAAGTTGAAAAATTTTTTTTTTTGGACTTAATCATTTTTCCGGCATTTATCAGACTTTCAGATAGGGCAAATGTCAGTGAGCATTCCGATTTCAGTTCCAGAGCGATTCGCTCAATGAGTCCTTGATATTTATTCATTTTCAGCCAATTTTCTGCATTTTTGAAAATTTCACTTTTTTGTAAAAATATCAACTAAATGAGGGAATAATATGTGTGAGGGTACCCCAGGAGAGTTCCAAATGTGTGTGGGTAGAATATTTATCCCACGGGGGTAAAATTGAAAAAAAAAATTTTTTGGACTTAGTCATTTTTCCGGCGTTTATCAGACTTTCAGATAGGACAAAGGTCAGTGAACGTTGCAATTTCAGTTCCAGAGCGATTCTTCCAATGAGTCCTTGATATTTAGTCGATTTCAGCCAATTTTCTGGATTTTTTAAAATTTCACTCTTTTGTGAAAATATCCACTAAATGAGGGAATAATATGTGTGAGGGTACCCCAGGAGAGTTCCAAATGTGTGTGGGTAAAATATATATCCCACGGGGGTAAAATTGAAAAAAGTTGAAAAAAATTTTTTTTTGGACTTAGCCATTTTTCCGGTGTTTATCAGACTTTCAGATAGGGCAAATGTCAGTGAGCGTTTCGTTTTCAGTTCCAGAGCGATTCGCCCAATGAGTCCTTGATATTTAGTCAATTTCAGCCAATTTTCTGAATTTTTTAAAATTTCACTCTTTTGTGAAAATATCCACTAAATGAGGGAATAATATGTGTGAGGGTACCCCAGGAGAGTTCCAAATGTGTGTGGGTAGAATATATATCCCACGGGGGTAAAATTGAAAAAAAATTTTTTTTGGACTTAGCCATTTTTCCGGCGTTTATCAAGCTTTCAGATAGGGCAAATGTCAGTGAGCATTCCGATTTCAGTTCCAGAGCGATTCGCCCAATGAGTCCTTGATATTTAGTCGTTTTCAGCCAATTTTCTGGATTTTTTAAAATTTCACTCTTTTGTGAAAATATCCACTAAATGAGGGAATAATATGTGTGAGGGTACCCCAGGAGAGTTCCAAATGTGTGTGGGTAGAATATATATCCCACGGGGGTAAAATTGTAAAAAGTTGAAAAATTATTTTTTTTGGACTTAGTCATTTTTCCGGCATTTATCAGACTTTCAGATAGGGCAAATGTCAGTGAGCATTCCGATTTCAGTTCCAGAGCGATTCGCCCAATGAGTCCTTGATATTCATTCGTTTTCAGCCAATTTTCTGCATTTTTGAAAATTTCACTTTTTTGTAAAAATATCCACTAAATGAGGGAATAATATGTGTGAGGGTACCCCAGGAGAGTTCCAAATGTGTGTGGGTAGAATATATATCCCACGGTGGTAAAATTGAAAAAAGTTGAAAAAATTTTTTTTCTTGACTTAGTCATTTTTCCGGCATTTATCAGACTTTCAAATAGGGCAAATGTCAGTGAGCATTCCGATTTCAGTTCCAGAGCAATTCGCCCAATGAGTCCTTGATATTTATTCGTTTTCAGCCAATTTTCTGCATTTTTGAAAATTTCACTTTTTTGTAAAAATATCAACTAAATGAGGGAATAATATGTGTGAGGGTACCCCAGGAGAGTTCCAAATGTGTGTGGGTAGAATATTTATCCCACGGGGGTAAAATTGAAAAAAAAATTTTTTTGGACTTAGTCATTTTTCCGGCGTTTATCAGACTTTCAGATAGGACAAAGGTCAGTGAACGTTGCAATTTCAGTTCCAGAGCGATTCGTCCAATGAGTCCTTAATATTTAGTTGTTTTCAGCCAATTTTCTGAATTTTTGAAAATTTCACTTTTTTGTGAAAATATCCAATAAATGAGGGAATAATATGTGTGAGGGAACCCCAGGAGAGTTCCAAATGTGTGTGGGTAGAATATATATCCCACGGGGGTAAAATTGAAAAAAGTTTAAAAAAAATTTTTTTAGACTTAGTCATTTTTCCGGCGTTTATCAGTCTTTCAGATAGGGGAAATGTCAGTGAGCGTTCCGATTTCAGTTCCAGAGCGATTCGCCCAATGAGTCCTTAATATTTAGTTGTTTCAAGCCAATTTTCTGAATTTTTGAAAATTTCACTTTTTTGTAAAAATATCCACTAAATGAGGGAATAATATGTGTGAGGGTACCCCAGGAGAGTTCCAAATGTGTGTGGGTAGAATATATATCCCACGGGGGTAAAATTGAAAAAAGTTGAAAAAAGTTTTTTTTTGGACTTAGTCATTTTTACGGCGTTTATCAGTCTTTCAGATAGGGCAAATGTCACCGAGCGTTCCGATTTCAGTTCCAGAGCGATTCGCCCAATGAGTCCTTGATATTTAGTCGTTTTCAGCCAATATTTTGGATTTTTGAAAATTTCACTTTTTTGTGAAAATATCCACTAAATGAGGGAATAATATGTGTGAGGCTACCCCAGGAGAGTTCCAAATGTGTGTGGGTAGAATATATATCCCACGGTGGTAAAATTGAAAAAAGTTGAAAAAAAATTTTTTCTTGACTTAGTCATTTTTCCGGCATTTATCAGACTTTCAAATAGGGCAAATGTCAGTGAGCATTCCGATTTCAGTTCCAGAGCGATTCGCCCAATGAGTCCTTGATATTTATTCGTTTTCAGCCAATTTTCTGAATTTTTGAAAATTTCACTTTTTTGTGAAAATATCCAATAAATGAGGGAATAATATGTGTGAGGGTACCCCAGGAGAGTTCCAAATGTGTGTGGGTAGAATATATATCCCACGGGGGTAAAATTGAAAAAAAAATTTTTTTGGACTTAGCCATTTTTCCGGCGTTTATCAGGCTTTCAGATAGGGCAAATGTCAGTGAGCATTCCGATTTCAGTTCCAGAGCGATTCGCCCAATGAGTCCTTGATATTTAGTCGTTTTCAGCCAATTTTCTGGATTTTTTAAAATTTCACTCTTTTGTGAAAATATCCACTAAATGAGGGAATAATATGTGTGAGGGTACCCCAGGAGAGTTCCAAATGTGTGTGGGTAGAATATATATCCCACGGGGGTAAAATTGTAAAAAGTTGAAAAATTATTTTTTTTGGACTTAGTCATTTTTCCGGCATTTATCAGACTTTCAGATAGGGCAAATGTCAGTGAGCATTCCGATTTCAGTTCCAGAGCGATTCGCCCAATGAGTCCTTGATATTTATTCGTTTTCAGCCAATTTTCTGCATTTTTGAAAATTTCACTTTTTTGTAAAAATATCCACTAAATGAGGGAATAATATGTGTGAGGGTACCCCAGGAGAGTTCCAAATGTGTGTGGGTAGAATATTTATCCCACGGGGGTAAAATTGAAAAAAAAAATTTTTTGGACTTAGTCATTTTTCCGACATTTATCAGACTTTCAGATAGGGGAAATATCAGTGAGCGTTCCGATTTCAGTTCCAGAGCGATTCGCCCAATGAGTCCTTGATATTTAGTTGTTTTCAGCCAATATTTTGGATTTTTGAAAATTTCACTTTTTTGTGAAAATATCCACTAAATGAGGGAATAATATGTGTGAGGGTACCCCAGGAGAGTTCCAAATGTGTGTGGGTAGAATATTTATCCCGCGGGGGTAAAATTGAAAAAAAAAATTTTTTGGACTTAGTCATTTTTCCGGCGTTTATCAGACTTTCAGATAGGACAAAGGTCAGTGAACGTTGCAATTTCAGTTCCAGAGCGATTCTTCCAATGAGTCCTTGATATTTAGTCGATTTCAGCCAATTTTCTGGATTTTTTAAAATTTCACTCTTTTGTGAAAATATCCACTAAATGAGGGAATAATATGTGTGAGGGTACCCCAGGAGAGTTCCAAATGTGTGTGGGTAAAATATATATCCCACGGGGGTAAAATTGAAAAAAGTTGAAAAAAATTTTTTTTTGGACTTATCCATTTTTCCGGTGTTTATCAGACTTTCAGATAGGGCAAATGTCAGTGAGCGTTTCGTTTTCAGTTCCAGAGCGATTCACCCAATGAGTCCTTGATATTTAGTCGTTTTCAGCCAATGTTCTGGATTTTTGAAAATTTCACTTTTTTGTGAAAATATCCACTAAATGAGGGAATAATATGTGTGAGGGAACCCTAGGAGAGTTCCAAATGTGTGTGGGTAGAATATATATCCCACGGGGGTAAAATTGAAAAAAGTTGAAAAAAAATTTTTTTAGACTTAGTCATTTTTCCGGCGTTTATCAGTCTTTCAGATAGGGGAAATGTCAGTGAGCGTTCTGATTTCAGTTCCAGAGCGATTCGCCCAATGAGTCCTTAATATTTAGTTGTTTTCAGCCAATTTTCTGAATTTTTGAAAATTTCACTTTTTTGTGAAAATATCCAATAAATGAGGGAATAATATGTGTGAGGGTACCCCAGGAGAGTTCAAATGTGTGTGGGTAGAATATATATCCCACGGGGGTAAAATTGAAAAAAAATTTTTTTTGGACTTAGCCATTTTTCCGGCGTTTATCAGGCTTTCAGATAGGGCAAATGTCAGTGAGCATTCCGATTTCAGTTCCAGAGCGATTCGCCCAATGAGTCCTTGATATTTAGTCGTTTTCAGCCAATTTTCTGGATTTTTTAAAATTTCACTCTTTTGTGAAAATATCCACTAAATGAGGGAATAATATGTGTGAGGGTACCCCAGGAGAGTTCCAAATGTGTGTGGGTAGAATATATATCCCACGGGGGTAAAATTGTAAAAAGTTGAAAAATTATTTTTTTTGGACTTAGTCATTTTTCCGGCATTTATCAGACTTTCAGATAGGGCAAATGTCAGTGAGCATTCCGATTTCAGTTCCAGAGCGATTCGCCCAATGAGTCCTTGATATTTATTCGTTTTCAGCCAATTTTCTGCATTTTTGAAAATTTCACTTTTTTGTAAAAATATCCACTAAATGAGGGAATAATATGTGTGAGGGTACCCCAGGAGAGTTCCAAATGTGTGTGGGTAGAATATTTATCCCACGGGGGTAAAATTGAAAAAAAAAATTTTTTGGACTTAGTCATTTTTCCGACATTTATCAGACTTTCAGATAGGGGAAATATCAGTGAGCGTTCCGATTTCAGTTCCAGAGCGATTCGCCCAATGAGTCCTTGATATTTAGTCGTTTTCAGCCAATATTTTGGATTTTTGAAAATTTCACTTTTTTGTGAAAATATCCACTAAATGAGGGAATAATATGTGTGAGGGTACCCCAGGAGAGTTCCAAATGTGTGTGGGTAGAATATATATCCCACGGTGGTAAAATTGAAAAAAGTTGAAAAAAAATTTTTTCTTGACTTAGTCATTTTTCCGGCATTTATCAGACTTTCAAATAGGGCAAATGTCAGTGAGCATTCCGATTTCAGTTCCAGAGCGATTCGCCCAATGAGTCCTTGATATTTATTTGTTTTCAGCCAATTTTCTGCATTTTTGAAAATTTCACTTTTTTGTAAAAATATCAACTAAATGAGGGAATAATATGTGTGAGGGTACCCCAGGAGAGTTCCAAATGTGTGTGGGTAGAATATTTATCCCACGGGGGTAAAATTGAAAAAAAAAATTTTTTGGACTTAGTCATTTTTCCGGCGTTTATCAGACTTTCAGATAGGACAAAGGTCAGTGAACGTTGCAATTTCAGTTCCAGAGCGATTCTTCCAATGAGTCCTTGATATTTAGTCGATTTCAGCCAATTTTCTGGATTTTTTAAAATTTCACTCTTTTGTGAAAATATCCACTAAATGAGGGAATAATATGTGTGAGGGTACCCCAGGAGAGTTCCAAATGTGTGTGGGTAAAATATATATCCCACGGGGGTAAAATTGAAAAAAGTTGAAAAAAATTTTTTTTTGGACTTATCCATTTTTCCGGTGTTTATCAGACTTTCAGATAGGGCAAATGTCAGTGAGCGTTTCGTTTTCAGTTCCAGAGCGATTCACCCAATGAGTCCTTGATATTTAGTCGTTTTCAGCCAATGTTCTGGATTTTTGAAAATTTCACTTTTTTGTGAAAATATCCACTAAATGAGGGAATAATATGTGTGAGGGAACCCTAGGAGAGTTCCAAATGTGTGTGGGTAGAATATATATCCCACGGGGGTAAAATTGAAAAAAGTTGAAAAAAAATTTTTTTAGACTTAGTTATTTTTCCGGCGTTTATCAGTCTTTCAGATAGGGGAAATGTCAGTGAGCGTTCTGATTTCAGTTCCAGAGCGATTCGCCCAATGAGTCCTTAATATTTAGTTGTTTTCAGCCAATTTTCTGAATTTTTGAAAATTTCACTTTTTTGTGAAAATATCCAATAAATGAGGGAATAATATGTGTGAGGGTACCCCAGGAGAGTTCCAAATGTGTGTGGGTAGAATATATACCCCACGGGGGTAAAATTGAAAAAAAATTTTTTTTGGACTTAGCCATTTTTCCGGCGTTTATCAGGCTTTCAGATAGGGCAAATGTCAGTGAGCATTCCGATTTCAGTTCCAGAGCGATTCGCCCAATGAGTCCTTGATATTTAGTCGTTTTCAGCCAATTTTCTGGATTTTTTAAAATTTCACTCTTTTGTGAAAATATCCACTAAATGAGGGAATAATATGTGTGAGGGTACCCCAGGAGAGTTCCAAATGTGTGTGGGTAGAATATATATCCCACGGGGGTAAAATTGTAAAAAGTTGAAAAATTATTTTTTTTGCACTTAGTCATTTTTCCGACATTTATCAGACTTTCAGATAGGGGAAATATCAGTGAGCGTTCCGATTTCAGTTCCAGAGCGATTCGCCCAATGAGTCCTTGATATTTATTCGTTTTCAGCCAATTTTCTGGATTTTTGAAAATTTCACTTTTTTGTGAAAATATCCACTAAATGAGGGAATAATATGTGTGAGGGTACCCCAGGAGAGTTCCAAATGTGTGTGGGTAGAATATATATCCCACGGGGGTAAAATTGAAAAAAGTTGAAAAAAGTTTTTTTTTGGACTTAGTCATTTTTACGGCGTTTATCAGTCTTTCAGATAGGGCAAATGTCACCGAGCGTTCCGATTTCAGTTCCAGAGCGATTCGCCCAATGAGTCCTTGATATTTAGTCGTTTTCAGCCAATGTTCTGGATTTTTGAAAATTTCACTTTTTTGTGAAAATATCCACTAAATGAGGGAATAATATGTGTGAGGGAACCCCAGGAGAGTTCCAAATGTGTGTGGGTAGAATATATATCCCACGGGGGTAAAATTGAAAAAAGTTGAAAAAAAATTTTTTTAGACTTAGTCATTTTTCCGGCGTTTATCAGTCTTTCAGATAGGGGAAATGTCAGTGAGCGTTCCGATTTCAGTTCCAGAGCGATTCGCCCAATGAGTCCTTGATATTTAGTCGTTTTCAGCCAATATTTTGGATTTTTGAAAATCTCACTTTTTTGTGAAAATATCCACTAAATGAGGGAATAATATGTGTGAGGGTACCCCAGGAGAGTTCCAAATGTGTGTGGGTAGAATATATATCCCACAGTGGTAAAATTGTAAAAAGTTTAAAAAAATTTTTTTCTTGACTTAGTCATTTTTCCGGCATTTATCAGACTTTCAAATAGGGCAAATGTCAGTGAGCGCTCCGATTTCAGTTCCAGAGCGATTCGCCCAATGAGTCTTTGATATTTATTCATTTTCAGCCAATTTTCTGTATTTTTGAAAATTTCACTTTTTTGTAAAAATATCCACTATATGAGGGAATAATATGTGTGAGGGTACCCCAGGAGAGTTCCAAATGTGTGTGGGTAGAATATATATCCCACGGGGGTAAAATTGAAAAAAAAATTTTTTGGACTTAGTCATTTTTCTGGCGTTTATCAGACTTTCAGATAGGACAAAGGTCAGTGAACGTTGCAATTTCAGTTCCAGAGCGATTCGTCCAATGAGTCCTTGATATTTAGTCGTTTTCAGCCAATTTTCTGGATTTTTTAAAATGTCACTCTTTTGTGAAAATATCCACTAAATGAGGGAATAATATGTGTGAGGGTACCCCAGGAGAGTTCCAAATGTGTGTGGGTAAAATATATATCCCACGGGGGTAAAATTTAAAAAAGTTGAAAAAAAATTTTTTTTGGACTTAGTCATTTTTCCGGCGTTTATCAGACTTTCGGATAGGGCAAATGTCAGTGAGCGCTCCGATTTCAGTTCCAGAGCGATTCGCCCAATGAGTCCTTGATATTTATTCGTTTTCAGCCAATTTTCTGGATTTTTGAAAATTTCACATTTTTGTGAAAATATCCACTAAATGAGGGAATAATATGTGTGAGGGTACCCCAGGAGAGTTCCAAATGTGTGTGGGTAGAATATATATCCCACGGGGGTAAATTTGAAAAAAGTTGAAAAAAATTTTTTTGGGACTTAGTCATTTTTCCGGCGTTTATCAGTCTTTCAGATAGGGCAAATGTCAGTGAGCGTTCCGATTTCAGTTCCAGAGCGATTCGCCCAATGAGTCCTTAATATTTAGTTGTTTTCAGCCAATTTTCTGAATTTTTGAAAATTTCACTTTTTTGTGAAAATATCCAATAAGTGAGGGAATAATATGTGTGAGGGTACCCCAGGAGAGTTCCAAATGTGTGTGGGTAGAATATATATCCCACAGGGGTAAAATTGAAAAAAAATTTTTTTTGGACTTAGCCATTTTTCCGGCGTTTATCAAGCTTTCAGATAGGGCAAATGTCAGTGAGCATTCCGATTTCAGTTCCAGAGCGATTCGCCCAATGAGTCCTTGATATTTAGTCGTTTTCAGCCAATTTTCTGGATTTTTTAAAATTTCACTCTTTTGTGAAAATATCCACTAAATGAGGGAATAATATGTGTGAGGGTACCCCAGGAGAGTTCCAAATGTGTGTGGGTAGAATATATATCCCACGGGGGTAAAATTGTAAAAAGTTGAAAAATTATTTTTTTTGGACTTAGTCATTTTTCCGGCATTTATCAGACTTTCAGATAGGGCAAATGTCAGTGAGCATTCCGATTTCAGTTCCAGAGCGATTCGCCCAATGAGTCCTTGATATTTATTCGTTTTCAGCCAATTTTCTGCATTTTTGAAAATTTCACTTTTTTGTAAAAATATCCACTAAATGAGGGAATAATATGTGTGAGGGTACCCCAGGAGAGTTCCAAATGTGTGTGGGTAGAATATTTATCCCACGGGGGTAAAATTGAAAAAAAAAATTTTTTGGACTTAGTCATTTTTCCGACATTTATCAGACTTTCAGATAGGGGAAATATCAGTGAGCGTTCCTATTTCAGTTCCAGAGCGATTCGCCCAATGAGTCCTTGATATTTATTCGTTTTCAGCCAATTTTCTGGATTTTTGAAAATTTCACTTTTTTGTGAAAATATCCACTAAATGAGGGAATAATATGTGTGAGGGTACCCCAGGAGAGTTCCAAATGTGTGTGGGTAGAATATATATCCCACGGTGGTAAAATTGAAAAAAGTTGAAAAAAAATTTTTTCTTGACTTAGTCATTTTTCCGGCATTTATTAGACTTTCAAATAGGGCAAATGTCAGTGAGCATTCCGATTTCAGTTCCAGAGCGATTCGCCCAATGAGTCCTTGATATTTATTCGTTTTCAGCCAATTTTCTGCATTTTTGAAAATTTCACTTTTTTGTAAAAATATCAACTAAATGAGGGAATAATATGTGTGAGGGTACCCCAGGAGAGTTCCAAATGTGTGTGGGTAGAATATTTATCCCACGGGGGTAAAATTGAAAAAAAAAATTTTTTGGACTTAGTCATTTTTCCGGCGTTTATCAGACTTTCAGATAGGACAAAGGTCAGTGAACGTTCCGATTTCAGTTCCAGAGCGATTCTTCCAATGAGTCCTTGATATTTAGTCGATTTCAGCCAATTTTCTGGATTTTTTAAAATTTCACTCTTTTGTGAAAATATCCAATAAATGAGGGAATAATATGTGTGAGGGTACCCCAGGAGAGTTCCAAATGTGTGTGGGTAGAATATATATCCCACGGGGGTAAAATTGAAAAAAAAATTGTTTGGACTTAGTCATTTTTCTGGCGTTTATCAGACTTTCAGATAGGACAAAGGTCAGTGAACGTTGCAATTTCAGTTCCAGAGCGATTCGTCCAATGAGTCCTTGATATTTAGTCGTTTTCAGCCAATTTTCTGGATTTTTTAAAATTTCACTCTTTTGTGAAAATATCCACTAAATGAGGGAATAATATGTGTGAGGGTACCCCAGGAGAGTTCCAAATGTGTGTGGGTAGAATATATATCCCACGGGGGTAAAATTGAAAAAAGTTGAAAAAAATTTTTTTGGACTTAGTCATTTTTCCGGCGTTTATCAGACTTTCGGATAGGGCAAATGTCAGTGAGCGCTCCGATTTCAGTTCCAGAGCGATTCGCCCAATGAGTCCTTGATATTTATTCGTTTTCAGCCAATTTTCTGGATTTTTGAAAATTTCACTTTTTTGTAAAAATATCCACTAAATGAGGGAATAATATGTGTGAGGGTACCCCAGGAGGGTTACAAATGTGTGTGGGTAGAATATATATCCCACGGGGGTAAAATTGAAAAAAAATTTTTTTGGACTTAGTCATTTTTCCGGCGTTTATCAGACTTTCAGATAGGACAAAGGTCAGTGAACGTTGCAATTTCAGTTCCAGAGCGATTCGTCCAATGAGTCCTTGATATTTAGTCGTTTTCAGCCAATTTTCTGGATTTTTTAAAATGTCACTCTTTTGTGAAAATATCCACTAAATGAGGGAATAATATGTGTGAGGGTACCCCAGGAGAGTTCCAAATGTGTGTGGGTAAAATATATATCCCACGGGGGTAAAATTTAAAAAAGTTGAAAAAAAATTTTTTTGGGACTTAGTCATTTTTCCGACATTTATCAGACTTTCAGATAGGGGAAATATCAGTGAGCGTTCCGATTTCAGTTCCAGAGCGATTCGCCCAATGAGTCCTTGATATTTATTCGTTTTCAGCCAATTTTCTGGATTTTTGAAAATTTCACTTTTTTGTGAAAATATCCACTAAATGAGGGAATAATATGTGTGAGGGTACCCCAGGAGAGTTCCAAATGTGTGTGGGTAGAATATATATCCCACGGGGGTAAAATTGAAAAAAGTTCAAAAAAAATTTTTTTAGACTTAGTCATTTTTCCGGCGTTTATCAGTCTTTCAGATAGGGGAAATGTCAGTGAGCGTTCCGATTTCAGTTCCAGAGCGATTCGCCCAATGAGTCCTTGATATTTAGTCGTTTTCAGCCAATATTTTGGATTTTTGAAAATCTCACTTTTTTGTGAAAATATCCACTAAATGAGGGAATAATATGTGTGAGGGTACCCCAGGAGAGTTCCAAATGTGTGTGGGTAGAATATATATCCCACGGTGGTAAAATTGTAAAAAGTTTAAAAAAAATTTTTTCTTGACTTAGTCATTTTTCCGGCATTTATCAGACTTTCAAATAGGGCAAATGTCAGTGAGCGCTCCGATTTCAGTTCCAGAGCGATTCGCCCAATGAGTCTTTGATATTTATTCGTTTTCAGCCAATTTTCTGTATTTTTGAAAATTTCACTTTTTTGTAAAAATATCCACTATATGAGGGAATAATATGTGTGAGGGTACCCCAGGAGAGTTCCAAATGTGTGTGGGTAGAATATATATCCCACGGGGGTAAAATTGAAAAAAAAATTTTTTGGACTTAGTCATTTTTCTGGCGTTTATCAGACTTTCAGATAGGACAAAGGTCAGTGAACGTTGCAATTTCAGTTCCAGAGCGATTCGTCCAATGAGTCCTTGATATTTAGTCGTTTTCAGCCAATTTTCTGGATTTTTTAAAATTTCACTCTTTTGTGAAAATATCCACTAAATGAGGGAATAATATGTGTGAGGGTACCCCAGGAGAGTTCCAAACGTGTGTGGGTAAAATATATATCCCACGGGGGTAAAATTGAAAAAAGTTGAAAAAAATTTTTTTTTGGACTTAGCCATTTTTCCGGCGTTTATCCGACTTTCAGATAGGGCAAATGTCAGTGAGCATTCCGATTTCAGTTCCAGAGCGATTCGCCCAATGAGTCCTTGATATTTATTCGTTTTCAGCCAATTTTCTGGATTTTTTAAAATTTCACTCTTTTGTGAAAATATCCACTAAATGAGGGAATAATATGTGTGAGGGTACCCCAGGAGAGTTCCAAATGTGTGTGGGTAGAATATATATCCCACGGGGGTAAAATTGAAAAAAGTTGAAAAAAATTTTTTTGGGACTTAGTCATTTTTCCGGCGTTTATCAGACTTTCGGATAGGGCAAATGTCAGTGAGCGCTCCGATTTCAGTTCCAGAGCGATTCGCCCAATGAGTCCTTGATATTTATTCGTTTTCAGCCAATTTTCTGGATTTTTGAAAATTTCACTTTTTTGTAAAAATATCCACTAAATGAGGGAATAATATGTGTGAGGGTACCCCAGGAGGGTTACAAATGTGTGTGGGTAGAATATATATCCCACGGGGGTAAAATTGAAAAAAAATTTTTTTGGACTTAGTCATTTTTCCGGCGTTTATCAGACTTTCAGATAGGACAAAGGTCAGTGAACGTTGCAATTTCAGTTCCAGAGCGATTCGTCCAATGAGTCCTTGATATTTAGTCGATTTCAGCCAATTTTCTGGATTTTTTAAAATTTCACTTTTTTGTGAAAATATCCAATAAATGAGGGAATAATATGTGTGAGGGAACCCCAGGAGAGTTCCAAATGTGTGTGGGTAGAATATATATCCCACGGGGGTAAAATTGAAAAAAGTTGAAAAAAAATTTTTTTAGACTTAGTCATTTTTCCGGCGTTTATCAGTCTTTCAGATAGGGGAAATGTCAGTGAGCGTTCCGATTTCAGTTCCAGAGCGATTCGCCCAATGAGTCCTTAATATTTAGTTGTTTCAAGCCAATTTTCTGAATTTTTGAAAATTTCACTTTTTTGTAAAAATATCCACTAAATGAGGGAATAATATGTGTGAGGGTACCCCAGGAGAGTTCCAAATGTGTGTGGGTAGAATATTTATCCCACGGGGGTAAAATTGAAAAAAAAAAATTTTTGGACTTAGTCATTTTTCCGACATTTATCAGACTTTCAGATAGGGGAAATATCAGTGAGCGTTCCGATTTCAGTTCCAGAGTGATTCGCCCAATGAGTCCTTGATATTTATTCGTTTTCAGCCAATTTTCTGGATTTTTGAAAATTTCACTTTTTTGTGAAAATATCCACTAAATGAGGGAATAATATGTGTGAGGGTACCCCAGGAGAGTTCCAAATGTGTGTGGGTAGAATATATATCCCACGGGGGTAAAATTGAAAAAAGTTGAAAAAAGTTTTTTTTTGGACTTAGTCATTTTTACGGCGTTTATCAGTCTTTCAGATAGGGCAAATGTCACCGAGCGTTCCGATTTCAGTTCCAGAGCGATTCGCCCAATGAGTCCTTGATATTTAGTCGTTTTCAGCCAATATTTTGGATTTTTGAAAATTTCACTTTTTTGTGAAAATATCCACTAAATGAGGGAATAATATGTGTGAGGCTACCCCAGGAGAGTTCCAAATGTGTGTGGGTAGAATATATATCCCACGGTGGTAAAATTGAAAAAAGTTGAAAAAAAATTTTTTCTTGACTTAGTCATTTTTCCGGCATTTATCAGACTTTCAAATAGGGCAAATGTCAGTGAGCATTCCGATTTCAGTTCCAGAGCGATTCGCCCAATGAGTCCTTGATATTTATTCGTTTTCAGCCAATTTTCTGCATTTTTGAAAATTTCACTTTTTTGTAAAAATATCAACTAAATGAGGGAATAATATGTGTGAGGGTACCCCAGGAGAGTTCCAAATGTGTGTGGGTAGAATATTTATCCCACGGGGGTAAAATTGAAAAAAAAAATTTTTTGGACTTAGTCATTTTTCCGGCGTTTATCAGACTTTCAGATAGGACAAAGGTCAGTGAACGTTGCAATTTCAGTTCCAGAGCGATTCTTCCAATGAGTCCTTGATATTTAGTCGATTTCAGCCAATTTTCTGGATTTTTTAAAATTTCACTCTTTTGTGAAAATATCCACTAAATGAGGGAATAATATGTGTGAGGGTACCCCAGGAGAGTTCCAAATGTGTGTGGGTAAAATATATATCCCACGGGGGTAAAATTGAAAAAAGTTGAAAAAAATTTTTTTTTGGACTTAGCCATTTTTCCGGTGTTTATCAGACTTTCAGATAGGGCAAATGTCAGTGAGCGTTTCGTTTTCAGTTCCAGAGCGATTCACCCAATGAGTCCTTAATATTTAGTTGTTTTCAGCCAATGTTCTGGATTTTTGAAAATTTCACTTTTTTGTGAAAATATCCAATAAATGAGGGAATAATATGTGTGAGGGTACCCCAGGAGAGTTCCAAATGTGTGTGGGTAGAATATATATCCCACGGGGGTAAAATTGAAAAAAAATTTTTTTTGGACTTAGCCATTTTTCCGGCGTTCATCAAGCTTTCAGATAGGGCAAATGTCAGTGAGCATTCCGATTTCAGTTTCAGAGCGATTCGCCCAATGAGTCCTTGATATTTAGTCGTTTTCAGCCAATTTTCTGGATTTTTTAAAATTTCACTCTTTTGTGAAAATATCCACTAAATGAGGGAATAATATGTGTGAGGGTACCCCAGGAGAGTTCCAAATGTGTGTGGGTAGAATATATATCCCACGGGGGTAAAATTGTAAAAAGTTGAAAAATTATTTTTTTTGGACTTAGTCATTTTTCCGGCATTTATCAGACTTTCAGATAGGGCAAATGTCAGTGAGCATTCCGATTTCAGTTCCAGAGCGATTCGCCCAATGAGTCCTTGATATTTATTCGTTTTCAGCCAATTTTCTGCATTTTTGAAAATTTCACTTTTTTGTAAAAATATCCACTAAATGAGGGAATAATATGTGTGAGGGTACCCCAGGAGAGTTCCAAATGTGTGTGGGTAGAATATTTATCCCACGGGGGTAAAATTGAAAAAAAAATTTTTTTGGACTTAGTCATTTTTCCGACATTTATCAGACTTTCAGATAGGGGAAATATCAGTGAGCGTTCCGATTTCAGTTCCAGAGCGATTCGCCCAATGAGTCCTTGATATTTAGTCGTTTTCAGCCAATATTTTGGATTTTTGAAAATTTCACTTTTTTGTGAAAATATCCACTAAATGAGGGAATAATATGTGTGAGGGTACCCCAGGAGAGTTCCAAATGTGTGTGGGTAGAATATATATCCCACGGTGGTAAAATTGAAAAAAGTTGAAAAAAAAATTTTTCTTGACTTAGTCATTTTTCCGGCATTTATCAGACTTTCAAATAGGGCAAATGTCAGTGAGCATTCCGATTTCAGTTCCAGAGCGATTCGCCCAATGAGTCCTTGATATTTATTCGTTTTCAGCCAATTTTCTGCATTTTTGAAAATTTCACTTTTTTGTAAAAATATCAACTAAATGAGGGAATAATATGTGTGAGGGTACCCCAGGAGAGTTCCAAATGTGTGTGGGTAGAATATTTATCCCGCGGGGGTAAAATTGAAAAAAAAAATTTTTTGGACTTAGTCATTTTTCCGGCGTTTATCAGACTTTCAGATAGGACAAAGGTCAGTGAACGTTGCAATTTCAGTTCCAGAGCGATTCTTCCAATGAGTCCTTGATATTTAGTCGATTTCAGCCAATTTTCTGGTTTTTTTAAAATTTCACTCTTTTGTGAAAATATCCACTAAATGAGGGAATAATATGTGTGAGGGTACCCCAGGAGAGTTCCAAATGTGTGTGGGTAAAATATATATCCCACGGGGGTAAAATTGAAAAAAGTTGAAAAAAATTTTTTTTTGGACTTATCCATTTTTCCGGTGTTTATCAGACTTTCAGATAGGGCAAATGTCAGTGAGCGTTTCGTTTTCAGTTCCAGAGCGATTCACCCAATGAGTCCTTGATATTTAGTCGTTTTCAGCCAATGTTCTGGATTTTTGAAAATTTCACTTTTTTGTGAAAATATCCACTAAATGAGGGAATAATATGTGTGAGGGAACCCTAGGAGAGTTCCAAATGTGTGTGGGTAGAATATATATCCCACGGGGGTAAAATTGAAAAAAGTTGAAAAAAAATTTTTTTAGACTTAGTCATTTTTCCGGCGTTTATCAGTCTTTCAGATAGGGGAAATGTCAGTGAGCGTTCTGATTTCAGTTCCAGAGCGATTCGCCCAATGAGTCCTTAATATTTAGTTGTTTTCAGCCAATTTTCTGAATTTTTGAAAATTTCACTTTTTTGTGAAAATATCCAATAAATGAGGGAATAATATGTGTGAGGGTACCCCAGGAGAGTTCCAAATGTGTGTGGGTAGAATATATATCCCACGGGGGTAAAATTGAAAAAAAATTTTTTTTGGACTTAGCCATTTTTCCGGCGTTTATCAGGCTTTCAGATAGGGCAAATGTCAGTGAGCATTCCGATTTCAGTTCCAGAGCGATTCGCCCAATGAGTCCTTGATATTTAGTCGTTTTCAGCCAATTTTCTGGATTTTTTAAAATTTCACTCTTTTGTGAAAATATCCACTAAATGAGGGAATAATATGTGTGAGGGTACCCCAGGAGAGTTCCAAATGTGTGTGGGTAGAATATATATCCCACGGGGGTAAAATTGTAAAAAGTTGAAAAATTATTTTTTTTGGACTTAGTCATTTTTCCGGCATTTATCAGACTTTCAGATAGGGCAAATGTCAGTGAGCATTCCGATTTCAGTTCCAGAGCGATTCGCCCAATGAGTCCTTGATATTTATTCGTTTTCAGCCAATTTTCTGCATTTTTGAAAATTTCACTTTTTTGTAAAAATATCCACTAAATGAGGGAATAATATGTGTGAGGGTACCCCAGGAGAGTTCCAAATGTGTGTGGGTAGAATATTTATCCCACGGGGGTAAAATTGAAAAAAAAAATTTTTTGGACTTAGTCATTTTTCCGACATTTATCAGACTTTCAGATAGGGGAAATATCAGTGAGCGTTCCGATTTCAGTTCCAGAGCGATTCGCCCAATGAGTCCTTGATATTTAGTCGTTTTCAGCCAATATTTTGGATTTTTGAAAATTTCACTTTTTTGTGAAAATATCCACTAAATGAGGGAATAATATGTGTGAGGGTACCCCAGGAGAGTTCCAAATGTGTGTGGGTAGAATATATATCCCACGGTGGTAAAATTGAAAAAAGTTGAAAAAAATTTTTTTCTTGACTTAGTCATTTTTCCGGCATTTATCAGACTTTCAAATAGGGCAAATGTCAGTGAGCATTCCGATTTCAGTTCCAGAGCGATTCGCCCAATGAGTCCTTGATATTTATTCGTTTCCAGCCAATTTTCTGCATTTTTGAAAATTTCACTTTTTTGTAAAAATATCAACTAAATGAGGGAATAATATGTGTGAGGGTACCCCAGGAGAGTTCCAAATGTGTGTGGGTAGAATATTTATCCCACGGGGGTAAAATTGAAAAAAAAAATTTTTTGGACTTAGTCATTTTTCCGGCGTTTATCAGACTTTCAGATAGGACAAAGGTCAGTGAACGTTGCAATTTCAGTTCCAGAGCGATTCTTCCAATGAGTCCTTGATATTTAGTCGATTTCAGCCAATTTTCTGGATTTTTTAAAATTTCACTCTTTTGTGAAAATATCCACTAAATGAGGGAATAATATGTGTGAGGGTACCCCAGGAGAGTTCCAAATGTGTGTGGGTAAAATATATATCCCACGGGGGTAAAATTGAAAAAAGTTGAAAAAAATTTTTTTTTGGACTTATCCATTTTTCCGGTGTTTATCAGACTTTCAGATAGGGCAAATGTCAGTGAGCGTTTCGTTTTCAGTTCCAGAGCGATTCACCCAATGAGTCCTTGATATTTAGTCGTTTTCAGCCAATGTTCTGGATTTTTGAAAATTTCACTTTTTTGTGAAAATATCCACTAAATGAGGGAATAATATGTGTGAGGGAACCCTAGGAGAGTTCCAAATGTGTGTGGGTAGAATATATATCCCACGGGGGTAAAATTGAAAAAAGTTGAAAAAAATTTTTTTTAGACTTAGTCATTTTTCCGGCGTTTATCAGTCTTTCAGATAGGGGAAATGTCAGTGAGCGTTCTGATTTCAGTTCCAGAGCGATTCGCCCAATGAGTCCTTAATATTTAGTTGTTTTCAGCCAATTTTCTGAATTTTTGAAAATTTCACTTTTTTGTGAAAATATCCAATAAATGAGGGAATAATATGTGTGAGGGTACCCCAGGAGAGTTCCAAATGTGTGTGGGTAGAATATATACCCCACGGGGGTAAAATTGAAAAAAAATTTTTTTTGGACTTAGCCATTTTTCCGGCGTTTATCAGGCTTTCAGATAGGGCAAATGTCAGTGAGCATTCCGATTTCAGTTCCAGAGCGATTCGCCCAATGAGTCCTTGATATTTAGTCGTTTTCAGCCAATTTTCTGGATTTTTTAAAATTTCACTCTTTTGTGAAAATATCCACTAAATGAGGGAATAATATGTGTGAGGGTACCCCAGGAGAGTTCCAAATGTGTGTGGGTAGAATATATATCCCACGGGGGTAAAATTGTAAAAAGTTGAAAAATTATTTTTTTTGCACTTAGTCATTTTTCCGACATTTATCAGACTTTCAGATAGGGGAAATATCAGTGAGCGTTCCGATTTCAGTTCCAGAGCGATTCGCCCAATGAGTCCTTGATATTTATTCGTTTTCAGCCAATTTTCTGGATTTTTGAAAATTTCACTTTTTTGTGAAAATATCCACTAAATGAGGGAATAATATGTGTGAGGGTACCCCAGGAGAGTTCCAAATGTGTGTGGGTAGAATATATATCCCACGGGGGTAAAATTGAAAAAAGTTGAAAAAAGTTTTTTTTTGGACTTAGTCATTTTTACGGCGTTTATCAGTCTTTCAGATAGGGCAAATGTCACCGAGCGTTCCGATTTCAGTTCCAGAGCGATTCGCCCAATGAGTCCTTGATATTTAGTCGTTTTCAGCCAATGTTCTGGATTTTTGAAAATTTCACTTTTTTGTGAAAATATCCACTAAATGAGGGAATAATATGTGTGAGGGAACCCCAGGAGAGTTCCAAATGTGTGTGGGTAGAATATATATCCCACGGGGGTAAAATTGAAAAAAGTTGAAAAAAAATTTTTTTAGACTTAGTCATTTTTCCGGCGTTTATCAGTCTTTCAGATAGGGGAAATGTCAGTGAGCGTTCCGATTTCAGTTCCAGAGCGATTCGCCCAATGAGTCCTTGATATTTAGTCGTTTTCAGCCAATATTTTGGATTTTTGAAAATCTCACTTTTTTGTGAAAATATCCACTAAATGAGGGAATAATATGTGTGAGGGTACCCCAGGAGAGTTCCAAATGTGTGTGGGTAGAATATATATCCCACGGTGGTAAAATTGTAAAAAGTTTAAAAAAATTTTTTTCTTGACTTAGTCATTTTTCCGGCATTTATCAGACTTTCAAATAGGGCAAATGTCAGTGAGCGCTCCGATTTCAGTTCCAGAGCGATTCGCCCAATGAGTCTTTGATATTTATTCGTTTTCAGCCAATTTTCTGTATTTTTGAAAATTTCACTTTTTTGTAAAAATATCCACTATATGAGGGAATAATATGTGTGAGGGTACCCCAGGAGAGTTCCAAATGTGTGTGGGTAGAATATATATCCCACGGGGGTAAAATTGAAAAAAAAATTTTTTGGACTTAGTCATTTTTCTGGCGTTTATCAGACTTTCAGATAGGACAAAGGTCAGTGAACGTTGCAATTTCAGTTCCAGAGCGATTCGTCCAATGAGTCCTTGATATTTAGTCGTTTTCAGCCAATTTTCTGGATTTTTTAAAATTTCACTCTTTTGTGAAAATATCCACTAAATGAGGGAATAATATGTGTGAGGGTACCCCAGGAGAGTTCCAAATGTGTGTGGGTAAAATATATATCCCACGGGGGTAAAATTGAAAAAAGTTGAAAAAAATTTTTTTTTGGACTTAGCCATTTTTCCGGCGTTTATCAGACTTTCAGATAGGGCAAATGTCAGTGAGCATTCCGATTTCAGTTCCAGAGCGATTCGCCCAATGAGTCCTTGATATTTATTTGTTTTCAGCCAATTTTCTGGATTTTTTAAAATTTCACTCTTTTGTGAAAATATCCACTAAATGAGGGAATAATATGTGTGCGGGTACCCCAGGAGAGTTCCAAATGTGTGTGGGTAGAATATATATCCCACGGGGGTAAAATTGAAAAAAGTTGAAAAAAATTTTTTTGGGACTTAGTCATTTTTCCGGCGTTTATCAGACTTTCAGATAGGGGAAATGTCAGTGAGCATTCCGATTTCAGTTCCAGAGCGATTCGCCCAATGAGTCCTTGATATTTATTCGTTTTCAGCCAATTTTCTGCATTTTTGAAAATTTCACTTTTTTGTAAAAATATCCACTAAATGAGGGAATAATATGTGTGAGGGTACCCCAGGAGAGTTCCAAATGTGTGTGGGTAGAATATTTATCCCACGGGGGTAAAATTGAAAAAAAAAATTTTTTGGACTTAGTCATTTTTCCGACATTTATCAGACTTTCAGATAGGGGAAATATCAGTGAGCGTTCCGATTTCAGTTCCAGAGCGATTCGCCCAATGAGTCCTTGATATTTAGTCGTTTTCAGCCAATATTTTGGATTTTTGAAAATTTCACTTTTTTGTGAAAATATCCACTAAATGAGGGAATAATATGTGTGAGGGTACCCCAGGAGAGTTCCAAATGTGTGTGGGTAGAATATATATCCCACGGTGGTAAAATTGAAAAAAGTTGAAAAAAATTTTTTTCTTGACTTAGTCATTTTTCCGGCATTTATCAGACTTTCAAATAGGGCAAATGTCAGTGAGCATTCCGATTTCAGTTCCAGAGCGATTCGCCCAATGAGTCCTTGATATTTATTCGTTTTCAGCCAATTTTCTGCATTTTTGAAAATTTCACTTTTTTGTAAAAATATCAACTAAATGAGGGAATAATATGTGTGAGGGTACCCCAGGAGAGTTCCAAATGTGTGTGGGTAGAATATTTATCCCACGGGGGTAAAATTGAAAAAAAAAATTTTTTGGACTTAGTCATTTTTCCGGCGTTTATCAGACTTTCAGATAGGACAAAGGTCAGTGAACATTGCAATTTCAGTTCCAGAGCGATTCTTCCAATGAGTCCTTGATATTTAGTCGATTTCAGCCAATTTTCTGGATTTTTTAAAATTTCACTCTTTTGTGAAAATATCCACTAAATGAGGGAATAATATGTGTGAGGGTACCCCAGGAGAGTTCCAAATGTGTGTGGGTAAAATATATATCCCACGGGGGTAAAAGTGAAAATAGTTGAAAAAAATTTTTTTTTGGACTTATCCATTTTTCCGGTGTTTATCAGACTTTCAGATAGGGCAAATGTCAGTGAGCGTTTCGTTTTCAGTTCCAGAGCGATTCACCCAATGAGTCCTTGATATTTAGTCGTTTTCAGCCAATGTTCTGGATTTTTGAAAATTTCACTTTTTTGTGAAAATATCCACTAAATGAGGGAATAATATGTGTGAGGGAACCCTAGGAGAGTTCCAAATGTGTGTGGGTAGAATATATATCCCACGGGGGTAAAATTGAAAAAAGTTGAAAAAAAATTTTTTTAGACTTAGTCATTTTTCCGGCGTTTATCAGTCTTTCAGATAGGGGAAATGTCAGTGAGCGTTCTGATTTCAGTTCCAGAGCGATTCGCCCAATGAGTCCTTAATATTTAGTTGTTTTCAGCCAATTTTCTGAATTTTTGAAAATTTCACTTTTTTGTGAAAATATCCAATAAATGAGGGAATAATATGTGTGAGGGTACCCCAGGAGAGTTCCAAATGTGTGTGGGTAGAATATATATCCCACGGGGGTAAAATTGAAAAAAAATTTTTTTTGGACTTAGCCATTTTTCCGGCGTTTATCAGGCTTTCAGATAGGGCAAATGTCAGTGAGCATTCCGATTTCAGTTCCAGAGCGATTCGCCCAATGAGTCCTTGATATTTAGTCGTTTTCAGCCAATTTTCTGGATTTTTTAAAATTTCACTCTTTTGTGAAAATATCCACTAAATGAGGGAATAATATGTGTGCGGGTACCCCAGGAGAGTTCCAAATGTGTGTGGGTAGAATATATATCCCACGGGGGTAAAATTGTAAAAAGTTGAAAAATTATTTTTTTTGGACTTAGTCATTTTTCCGGCATTTATCAGACTTTCAGATAGGGCAAATGTCAGTGAGCATTCCGATTTCAGTTCCAGAGCGATTCGCCCAATGAGTCCTTGATATTTATTCGTTTTCAGCCAATTTTCTGCATTTTTGAAAATTTCACTTTTTTGTAAAAATATCCACTAAATGAGGGAATAATATGTGTGAGGGTACCCCAGGAGAGTTCCAAATGTGTGTGGGTAGAATATTTATCCCACGGGGGTAAAATTGAAAAAAAAAATTTTTTGGACTTAGTCATTTTTCCGACATTTATCAGACTTTCAGATAGGGGAAATATCAGTGAGCGTTCCGATTTCAGTTCCAGAGCGATTCGCCCAATGAGTCCTTGATATTTAGTCGTTTTCAGCCAATATTTTGGATTTTTGAAAATTTCACTTTTTTGTGAAAATATCCACTAAATGAGGGAATAATATGTGTGAGGGTACCCCAGGAGAGTTCCAAATGTGTGTGGGTAGAATATATATCCCACGGTGGTAAAATTGAAAAAAGTTGAAAAAAAATTTTTTCTTGACTTAGTCATTTTTCCGGCATTTATCAGACTTTCAAATAGGGCAAATGTCAGTGAGCATTCCGATTTCAGTTCCAGAGCGATTCGCCCAATGAGTCCTTGATATTTATTCGTTTTCAGCCAATTTTCTGCATTTTTGAAAATTTCACTTTTTTGTAAAAATATCAACTAAATGAGGGAATAATATGTGTGAGGGTACCCCAGGAGAGTTCCAAATGTGTGTGGGTAGAATATTTATCCCACGGGGGTAAAATTGAAAAAAAAAATTTTTTGGACTTAGTCATTTTTCCGGCGTTTATCAGACTTTCAGATAGGACAAAGGTCAGTGAACGTTGCAATTTCAGTTCCAGAGCGATTCTTCCAATGAGTCCTTGATATTTAGTCGATTTCAGCCAATTTTCTGGATTTTTTAAAATTTCACTCTTTTGTGAAAATATCCACTAAATGAGGGAATAATATGTGTGAGGGTACCCCAGGAGAGTTCCAAATGTGTGTGGGTAAAATATATATCCCACGGGGGTAAAATTGAAAAAAGTTGAAAAAAATTTTTTTTTGGACTTATCCATTTTTCCGGTGTTTATCAGACTTTCAGATAGGGCAAATGTCAGTGAGCGTTTCGTTTTCAGTTCCAGAGCGATTCACCCAATGAGTCCTTGATATTTAGTCGTTTTCAGCCAATGTTCTGGATTTTTGAAAATTTCACTTTTTTGTGAAAATATCCACTAAATGAGGGAATAATATGTGTGAGGGAACCCTAGGAGAGTTCCAAATGTGTGTGGGTAGAATATATATCCCACGGGGGTAAAATTGAAAAAAGTTGAAAAAAAATTTTTTTAGACTTAGTCATTTTTCCGGCGTTTATCAGTCTTTCAGATAGGGGAAATGTCAGTGAGCGTTCTGATTTCAGTTCCAGAGCGATTCGCCCAATGAGTCCTTAATATTTAGTTGTTTTCAGCCAATTTTCTGAATTTTTGAAAATTTCACTTTTTTGTGAAAATATCCAATAAATGAGGGAATAATATGTGTGAGGGTACCCCAGGAGAGTTCCAAATGTGTGTGGGTAGAATATATACCCCACGGGGGTAAAATTGAAAAAAAATTTTTTTTGGACTTAGCCATTTTTCCGGCGTTTATCAGGCTTTCAGATAGGGCAAATGTCAGTGAGCATTCCGATTTCAGTTCCAGAGCGATTCGCCCAATGAGTCCTTGATATTTAGTCGTTTTCAGCCAATTTTCTGGATTTTTTAAAATTTCACTCTTTTGTGAAAATATCCACTAAATGAGGGAATAATATGTGTGAGGGTACCCCAGGAGAGTTCCAAATGTGTGTGGGTAGAATATATATCCCACGGGGGTAAAATTGTAAAAAGTTGAAAAATTATTTTTTTTGCACTTAGTCATTTTTCCGACATTTATCAGACTTTCAGATAGGGGAAATATCAGTGAGCGTTCCGATTTCAGTTCCAGAGCGATTCGCCCAATGAGTCCTTGATATTTATTCGTTTTCAGCCAATTTTCTGGATTTTTGAAAATTTCACTTTTTTGTGAAAATATCCACTAAATGAGGGAATAATATGTGTGAGGGTACCCCAGGAGAGTTCCAAATGTGTGTGGGTAGAATATATATCCCACGGGGGTAAAATTGAAAAAAGTTGAAAAAAGTTTTTTTTTGGACTTAGTCATTTTTCCGGCGTTTATCAGTCTTTCAGATAGGGGAAATGTCAGTGAGCGTTCCGATTTCAGTTCCAGAGCGATTCGCCCAATGAGTCCTTGATATTTAGTCGTTTTCAGCCAATATTTTGGATTTTTGAAAATCTCACTTTTTTGTGAAAATATCCACTAAATGAGGGAATAATATGTGTGAGGGTACCCCAGGAGAGTTCCAAATGTGTGTGGGTAGAATATATATCCCACGGTGGTAAAATTGTAAAAAGTTTAAAAAAAATTTTTTCTTGACTTAGTCATTTTTCCGGCATTTATCAGACTTTCAAATAGGGCAAATGTCAGTGAGCGCTCCGATTTCAGTTCCAGAGCGATTCGCCCAATGAGTCTTTGATATTTATTCGTTTTCAGCCAATTTTCTGTATTTTTGAAAATTTCACTTTTTTGTAAAAATATCCACTAAATGAGGGAATAATATGTGTGAGGGTACCCCAGGAGAGTTCCAAATGTGTGTGGGTAGAATATATATCCCACGGGGGTAAAATTGAAAAAAAAATTTTTTGGACTTAGTCATTTTTCTGGCGTTTATCAGACTTTCAGATAGGACAAAGGTCAGTGAACGTTGCAATTTCAGTTCCAGAGCGATTCGTCCAATGAGTCCTTGATATTTAGTCATTTTCAGCCAATTTTCTGGATTTTTTAAAATTTCACTCTTTTGTGAAAATATCCACTAAATGAGGGAATAATATGTGTGAGGGTACCCCAGGAGAGTTCCAAATGTGTGTGGGTAAAATATATATCCCACGGGGGTAAAATTGAAAAAAGTTGAAAAAAATTTTTTTTTGGACTTAGCCATTTTTCCGGCGTTTATCAGACTTTCAGATAGGGCAAATGTCAGTGAGCATTCCGATTTCAGTTCCAGAGCGATTCGCCCAATGAGTCCTTGATATTTATTTGTTTTCAGCCAATTTTCTGGATTTTTAAAAATTTCACTCTTTTGTGAAAATATCCACTAAATGAGGGAATAATATGTGTGAGGGTACCCCAGGAGAGTTCCAAATGTGTGTGGGTAGAATATATATCCCACGGGGGTAAAATTGAAAAAAGTTGAAAAAAATTTTTTTGGGACTTAGTCATTTTTCCGGCGTTTATCAGACTTTCGGATAGGGCAAATGTCAGTGAGCGCTCCGATTTCAGTTCCAGAGCGATTCGCCCAATGAGTCCTTGATATTTATTCGTTTTCAGCCAATTTTCTGGATTTTTGAAAATTTCAGTTTTTTGTAAAAATATCCACTAAATGAGGGAATAATATGTGTGAGGGTACCCCAGGAGGGTTACAAATGTGTGTGGGTAGAATATATATCCCACGGGGGTAAAATTGAAAAAAAATTTTTTTGGACTTAGTCATTTTTCCGGCGTTTATCAGACTTTCAGATAGGACAAAGGTCAGTGAACGTTGCAATTTCAGTTCCAGAGCGATTCGTCCAATGAGTCCTTGATATTTAGTCGTTTTCAGCCAATTTTCTGGATTTTTTAAAATGTCACTCTTTTGTGAAAATATCCACTAAATGAGGGAATAATATGTGTGAGGGTACCCCAGGAGAGTTCCAAATGTGTGTGGGTAAAATATATATCCCACGGGGGTAAAATTTAAAAAAGTTGAAAAAAAATTTTTTTTGGACTTAGTCATTTTTCCGGCGTTTATCAGACTTTCGGATAGGGCAAATGTCAGTGAGCGCTCCGATTTCAGTTCCAGAGCGATTCGCCCAATGAGTCCTTGATATTTATTCGTTTTCAGCCAATTTTCTGGATTTTTGAAAATTTCACATTTTTGTGAAAATATCCACTAAATGAGGGAATAATATGTGTGAGGGTACCCCAGGAGAGTTCCAAATGTGTGTGGGTAGAATATATATCCCACGGGGGTAAATTTGAAAAAAGTTGAAAAAAATTTTTTTGGGACTTAGTCATTTTTCCGGCGTTTATCAGTCTTTCAGATAGGGCAAATGTCAGTGAGCGTTCCGATTTCAGTTCCAGAGCGATTCGCCCAATGAGTCCTTAATATTTAGTTGTTTTCAGCCAATTTTCTGAATTTTTGAAAATTTCACTTTTTTGTGAAAATATCCAATAAGTGAGGGAATAATATGTGTGAGGGTACCCCAGGAGAGTTCCAAATGTGTGTGGGTAGAATATATATCCCACAGGGGTAAAATTGAAAAAAAATTTTTTTTGGACTTAGCCATTTTTCCGGCGTTTATCAAGCTTTCAGATAGGGCAAATGTCAGTGAGCATTCCGATTTCAGTTCCAGAGCGATTCGCCCAATGAGTCCTTGATATTTAGTCGTTTTCAGCCAATTTTCTGGATTTTTTAAAATTTCACTCTTTTGTGAAAATATCCACTAAATGAGGGAATAATATGTGTGAGGGTACCCCAGGAGAGTTCCAAATGTGTGTGGGTAGAATATATATCCCACGGGGGTAAAATTGTAAAAAGTTGAAAAATTATTTTTTTTGGACTTAGTCATTTTTCCGGCATTTATCAGACTTTCAGATAGGGCAAATGTCAGTGAGCATTCCGATTTCAGTTCCAGAGCGATTCGCCCAATGAGTCCTTGATATTTATTCGTTTTCAGCCAATTTTCTGCATTTTTGAAAATTTCACTTTTTTGTAAAAATATCCACTAAATGAGGGAATAATATGTGTGAGGGTACCCCAGGAGAGTTCCAAATGTGTGTGGGTAGAATATTTATCCCACGGGGGTAAAATTGAAAAAAAAAATTTTTTGGACTTAGTAATTTTTCCGACATTTATCAGACTTTCAGATAGGGGAAATATCAGTGAGCGTTCCTATTTCAGTTCCAGAGCGATTCGCCCAATGAGTCCTTGATATTTATTCGTTTTCAGCCAATTTTCTGGATTTTTGAAAATTTCACTTTTTTGTGAAAATATCCACTAAATGAGGGAATAATATGTGTGAGGGTACCCCAGGAGAGTTCCAAATGTGTGTGGGTAGAATATATATCCCACGGTGGTAAAATTGAAAAAAGTTGAAAAAAAATTTTTTCTTGACTTAGTCATTTTTCCGGCATTTATTAGACTTTCAAATAGGGCAAATGTCAGTGAGCATTCCGATTTCAGTTCCAGAGCGATTCGCCCAATGAGTCCTTGATATTTATTCGTTTTCAGCCAATTTTCTGCATTTTTGAAAATTTCACTTTTTTGTAAAAATATCAACTAAATGAGGGAATAATATGTGTGAGGGTACCCCAGGAGAGTTCCAAATGTGTGTGGGTAGAATATTTATCCCACGGGGGTAAAATTGAAAAAAAAAATTTTTTGGACTTAGTCATTTTTCCGGCGTTTATCAGACTTTCAGATAGGACAAAGGTCAGTGAACGTTCCGATTTCAGTTCCAGAGCGATTCTTCCAATGAGTCCTTGATATTTAGTCGATTTCAGCCAATTTTCTGGATTTTTTAAAATTTCACTCTTTTGTGAAAATATCCACTAAATGAGGGAATAATATGTGTGAGGGTACCCCAGGAGAGTTCCAAATGTGTGTGGGTAAAATATATATCCCACGGGGGTAAAATTGAAAAAAGTTGAAAAAAATTTTTTTTTGGACTTAGCCATTTTTCCGGCGTTTATCAGTCTTTCAGATAGGGGAAATGTCAGTGAGCGTTCTGATTTCAGTTCCAGAGCGATTCGCCCAATGAGTCCTTAATATTTAGTTGTTTTCAGCCAATTTTCTGAATTTTTGAAAATTTCACTTTTTTGTGAAAATATCCAATAAATGAGGGAATAATATGTGTGAGGGTACCCCAGGAGAGTTCCAAATGTGTGTGGGTAGAATATATATCCCACGGGGGTAAAATTGAAAAAAGTTGAAAAAAGTTTTTTTTTGGACTTAGTCATTTTTACGGCGTTTATCAGTCTTTCAGATAGGGCAAATGTCACCGAGCGTTCCGATTTCAATTCCAGAGCGATTCGCCCAATGAGTCCTTGATATTTAGTCGTTTTCAGCCAATGTTCTGGATTTTTGAAAATTTCACTTTTTTGTGAAAATATCCACTAAATGAGGGAATAATATGTGTGAGGGAACCCCAGGAGAGTTCCAAATGTGTGTGGGTAGAATATATATCCCACGGGGGTAAAATTGAAAAAAGTTGAAAAAAAATTTTTTTAGACTTAGTCATTTTTCCGGCGTTTATCAGTCTTTCAGATAGGGGAAATGTCAGTGAGCGTTCCGATTTCAGTTCCAGAGCGATTCGCCCAATGAGTCCTTGATATTTAGTCGTTTTCAGCCAATATTTTGGATTTTTGAAAATCTCACTTTTTTGTGAAAATATCCACTAAATGAGGGAATAATATGTGTGAGGGTACCCCAGGAGGGTTACAAATGTGTGTGGGTAGAATATATATCCCACGGGGGTAAAATTGAAAAAAAAATTTTTTTGGACTTAGTCATTTTTCCGGCGTTTATCAGACTTTCAGATAGGACAAAGGTCAGTGAACGTTGCAATTTCAGTTCCAGAGCGATTCGTCCAATGAGTCCTTGATATTTAGTCGTTTTCAGCCAATTTTCTGGATTTTTTAAAATGTCACTCTTTTGTGAAAATATCCACTAAATGAGGGAATAATATGTGTGAGGGTACCCCAGGAGAGTTCCAAATGTGTGTGGGTAAAATATATATCCCACGGGGGTAAAATTTAAAAAAGTTGAAAAAAAATTTTTTTGGGACTTAGTCATTTTTCCGACATTTATCAGACTTTCAGATAGGGGAAATATCAGTGAGCGTTCCGATTTCAGTTCCAGAGCGATTCGCCCAATGAGTCCTTGATATTTATTCGTTTTCAGCCAATTTTCTGGATTTTTGAAAATTTCACTTTTTTGTGAAAATATCCACTAAATGAGGGAATAATATGTGTGAGGGTACCCCAGGAGAGTTCCAAATGTGTGTGGGTAGAATATATATCCCACGGGGGTAAAATTGAAAAAAGTTCAAAAAAAATTTTTTTAGACTTAGTCATTTTTCCGGCGTTTATCAGTCTTTCAGATAGGGGAAATGTCAGTGAGCGTTCCGATTTCAGTTCCAGAGCGATTCGCCCAATGAGTCCTTGATATTTAGTCGTTTTCAGCCAATATTTTGGATTTTTGAAAATCTCACTTTTTTGTGAAAATATCCACTAAATGAGGGAATAATATGTGTGAGGGTACCCCAGGAGAGTTCCAAATGTGTGTGGGTAGAATATATATCCCACGGTGGTAAAATTGTAAAAAGTTTAAAAAAAATTTTTTCTTGACTTAGTCATTTTTCCGGCATTTATCAGACTTTCAAATAGGGCAAATGTCAGTGAGCGCTCCGATTTCAGTTCCAGAGCGATTCGCCCAATGAGTCTTTGATATTTATTCGTTTTCAGCCAATTTTCTGTATTTTTGAAAATTTCACTTTTTTGTAAAAATATCCACTATATGAGGGAATAATATGTGTGAGGGTACCCCAGGAGAGTTCCAAATGTGTGTGGGTAGAATATATATCCCACGGGGGTAAAATTGAAAAAAAAATTTTTTGGACTTAGTCATTTTTCTGGCGTTTATCAGACTTTCAGATAGGACAAAGGTCAGTGAACGTTGCAATTTCAGTTCCAGAGCGATTCGTCCAATGAGTCCTTGATATTTAGTCGTTTTCAGCCAATTTTCTGGATTTTTTAAAATTTCACTCTTTTGTGAAAATATCCACTAAATGAGGGAATAATATGTGTGAGGGTACCCCAGGAGAGTTCCAAACGTGTGTGGGTAAAATATATATCCCACGGGGGTAAAATTGAAAAAAGTTGAAAAAAATTTTTTTTTGGACTTAGCCATTTTTCCGGCGTTTATCAGACTTTCGGATAGGGCAAATGTCAGTGAGCGCTCCGATTTCAGTTCCAGAGCGATTCGCCCAATGAGTCCTTGATATTTATTCGTTTTCAGCCAATTTTCTGGATTTTTGAAAATTTCACTTTTTTGTAAAAATATCCACTAAATGAGGGAATAATATGTGTGAGGGTACCCCAGGAGGGTTACAAATGTGTGTGGGTAGAATATATATCCCACGGGGGTAAAATTGAAAAAAAATTTTTTTGGACTTAGTCATTTTTCCGGCGTTTATCAGACTTTCAGATAGGACAAAGGTCAGTGAACGTTGCAATTTCAGTTCCAGAGCGATTCGTCCAATGAGTCCTTGATATTTAGTCGTTTTCAGCCAATTTTCTGGATTTTTTAAAATTTCACTCTTTTGTGAAAATATCCACTAAATGAGGGAATAATATGTGTGAGGGTACCCCAGGAGAGTTCCAAATGTGTGTGGGTAAAATATATATCCCACGGGGGTAAAATTTAAAAAAGTTGAAAAAAAATTTTTTTGGGACTTAGTCATTTTTCCGACATTTATCAGACTTTCAGATAGGGGAAATATCAGTGAGCGTTCCGATTTCAGTTCCAGAGCGATTCGCCCAATGAGTCCTTGATATTTATTCGTTTTCAGCCAATTTTCTGTATTTTTGAAAATTTCACTTTTTTGTGAAAATATCCACTAAATGAGGGAATAATATGTGTGAGGGTACCCCAGGAGAGTTCCAAATGTGTGTGGGTAGAATATATATCCCACGGGGGTAAAATTGAAAAAAGTTGAAAAAAAAATTTTTTTGGACTTAGTCATTTTTCCGGCGTTTATCAGACTTTCGGATAGGGCAAATGTCAGTGAGCGCTCCGATTTCAGTTCCAGAGCGATTCGCCCAATGAGTCCTTGATATTTATTCGTTTTCAGCCAATTTTCTGGATTTTTGAAAATTTCACATTTTTGTGAAAATATCCACTAAATGAGGGAATAATATGTGTGAGGGTACCCCAGGAGAGTTCCAAATGTGTGTGGGTAGAATATATATCCCACGGGGGTAAATTTGAAAAAAGTTGAAAGAAATTTTTTTGGGACTTAGTCATTTTTCCGGCGTTTATCAGTCTTTCAGATAGGGCAAATGTCACTGAGCGTTCCGATTTCAGTTCCAGAGCGATTCGCCCAATGAGTCCTTGATATTTAGTCGCTTTCAGCCAATATTTTGGATTTTTGAAAATTTCACTTTTTTGTGAAAATATCCACTAAATGAGGGAATAATATGTGTGAGGGTACCCCAGGAGAGTTCCAAATGTGTGTGGGTAGAATATATATCCCACGGTGGTAAAATTGGAAAAAGTTGAAAAATTATTTTTTTTTTACTTAGTCATTTTTCCGGCATTTATCAGACTTTCAGATAGGGCAAATGTCAGTGAGCGCTCCGATTTCAGTTCTAGAGCGATTCGCCCAATGAGTCCTTGTTATTTATTCGTTTTCAGCCAATATTTTGGATTTTTGAAAATTTCACTTTTTTGTGAAAATATCCACTAAATGAGGGAATAATATGTGTGAGGGTACCCCAGGAGAGTTCCAAATGTGTGTGGGTAGAATATATATCCCACAGGGGTAAAATTGAAAAAAAAATTTTTTTGGACTTAGTCATTTTTCCAGCGTTTATCAGACTTTCAGATAGGACAAAGGTCTGTGAACGTTGCAATTTCAGTTCCAGAGCGATTCGTCCAATGAGTCCTTGATATTTAGTCGTTTTCAGCCAATTTTCTGGATTTTTTAAAATTTCACTCTTTTGTGAAAATATCCACTAAATGAGGGAATAATATGTGTGAGGGTACCCCAGGAGAGTTCCAAATGTGTGTGGGTAGAATATATATCCCACGGGGGTAAAATTGAAAAAAGTTGAAAAAATTTTTTTTTGGACTTAGTCATTTTTCCGGCGTTTATCAGACTTTCAGATAAGGGAAATATCAGTGAGCGTTCTGATTTCAGTTCCAGAGCGATTTGCCCAATGATTCCTTGATATTTATTCGTTTTCAGCCAATTTTCTGGATTTTTTTAAATTTCACTCTTTTGTGAAAATATCCACTAAATGAGGGAATAATATGTGTGAGGGTACCCCAGGAGAGTTCCAAATGTGTGTGGGTAGAATATATATCCCACAGGGGTAAAATTGACAAAAGTTGAAAAATTTTTTTTTTGGACTTACTCATTTTTCCGGCGTTTATCAGACCTTCAGATAGGGCAAATGTCAGTGAGCGTTCCGATTTCAGTTCCAGAGCGATTCGCCCAATGAGTCCTTGATATTTAGTCGTTTTCAGCCAATTTTCTGGATTTTTGAAAATTTCACTTTTTCGTGAAAATATCCACTAAATGAGGGAATAATATGTGTGAGGGTACCCCAGGAGAGTTCCAAATGTGTGTGGGTAGAATATATATCCCACGCGGGTAAAATTGAAAAAAAATTTTGGGACTTAGTCATTTTTCCGGCGTTTATCAGACTTTCAGATAGGGCAAAAGTCAGTGAGCGTTCCGATTTCAGTTCCAGAGCGATTCGCCCAATGAGTCCTTGATATTTATTCGTTTTCAGCCAATTTTCTGGATTTTGAAAATTTCACTTTTTTGTGAAAATATCCACTAAATGAGGGAATAATATGTGTGAGGGTACCCCAGGAGAGTTCCAAATGTATGTGGGAAGAATATATATCCCACGGAGATAAAATTAAAAAAAGTTTAAAAAAAATTTTTTGGGGACTTAGTCATTTTTCCGGCATTTATCAGACTTTCAGATAGGGCAAATGTCAGTGAGCATTCCGATTTCAGTTCCCGAGCGATTCGCCCAATGACTCCTTGATATTTAGTCGTTTTCAGCCAATTTTCTGGATTTTTGAAAATTTCACTCTTTTGTGAAAATATCCACTAAATGAGAGAATAATATGTGTGAGGGTACCCCAGGAGAGTTCCAAATGTGTGTGGGTAAAATATATATCCCACGTGGGTAAAATTGAAAAAAGTTGAAAAAAATTTTTTTTTGGACTTAGCCATTTTTCCGGCGTTTATCAGACTTTCAGATAGGGCAAATGTCAGTGAGCGTTTCGATTTCAGTTCCAGAGCGATTCGCCCAATGAGTCCTTGATATTTAGTCGTTTTCAGCCAATGTTCTGGATTTTTGAAAATTTCACTTTTTTGTGAAAATATCCACTAAATGAGGGAATAATATGTGTGAGGGTACCCCAGGAGAATTCCAAATGTGTGTGGGTAGAATATATATCCCACGGGGGTAAAATTGGAAAAACTTGAAAAATTATTTTTTTTGGACTTAGTCATTTTTCCGGCATTTATCAGACTTTCAGATAGGGCAAATGTCAGTGAGCATTCCGATTTCAGTTCCAGAGCGATTCGCCGAATGAGTCCTTGATATTTATTCGTTTTCAGCCAATTTTCTGCATTTTTGAAAATTTCACTTTTTTGTAAAAATATCCACTAAATGAGGGAATAATATGTGTGAGGGTACCCCAGGAGAGTTCCAAATGTGTGTGGGTAGAATATTTATCCCACGGGGGTAAAATTGAAAAAAAAAATTTTTGGGACTTAGTCATTTTTCCGGCGTTTATCAGACTTTCAGATAGGACAAAGGTCAGTGAACGTTGCAATTTCAGTTCCAGAGCGATTCGTCCAGTGAGTCCTTGATATTTAGTCGATTTCAGCCAATTTTCTGGATTTTTTAAAATTTCACTCTTTTGTGAAAATATCCACTAAATGAGGGAATAATATGTGTGAGGGTACCCCAGGAGAGTTCCAAATGTGTGTGGGTAGAATATATATCCCACGGGGGTAAAATTGAAAAAAGTTGAAAAAAATTTTTTTGGGACTTAGTCATTTTTCCGGCGTTTATCAGACTTTCGGATAGGGCAAATGTCAGTGAGCGCTCCGATTTCAGTTCCAGAGCGATTCGCCCAATGAGTCCTTGATATTTATTCGTTTTCAGCCAATTTTCTGGATTTTTGAAAATTTCACTTTTTTGTAAAAATATCCACTAAATGAGGGAATAATATGTGTGAGGGTACCCCAGGAGGGTTACAAATGTGTGTGGGTAGAATATATATCCCACGGGGGTAAAATTGAAAAAAAATTTTTTTGGACTTAGTCATTTTTCCGGCGTTTATCAGACTTTCAGATAGGACAAAGTTCAGTGAACGTTGCAATTTCAGTTCCAGAGCGATTCGTCCAATGAGTCCTTGATATTTAGTCGTTTTCAGCCAATTTTCTGGATTTTTTAAAATGTCACTCTTTTGTGAAAATATCCACTAAATGAGGGAATAATATGTGTGAGGGTACCCCAGGAGAGTTCCAAATGTGTGTGGGTAAAATATATATCCCACGGGGGTAAAATTGAAAAAAGTTGAAAAAAAAATTTTTTTGGACTTAGTCATTTTTCCGGCGTTTATCAGACTTTCGGATAGGGCAAATGTCAGTGAGCGCTCCGACTTCAGTTCCAGAGCGATTCGCCCAATGAGTCCTTGATATTTATTCGTTTTCAGCCAATTTTCTGGATTTTTGAAAATTTCACATTTTTGTGAAAATATCCACTAAATGAGGGAATAATATGTGTGAGGGTACCCCAGGAGAGTTCCAAATGTGTGTGGGTAGAATATATATCCCACGGGGGTAAATTTGAAAAAAGTTGAAAGAAATTTTTTTGGGACTTAGTCATTTTTCCGGCGTTTATCAGTCTTTCAGATAGGGCAAATGTCACTGAGCGTTCCGATTTCAGTTCCAGAGCGATTCGCCCAATGAGTCCTTGATATTTAGTCGCTTTCAGCCAATATTTTGGATTTTTGAAAATTTCACTTTTTTGTGAAAATATCCACTAAATGAGGGAATAATATGTGTGAGGGTACCCCAGGAGAGTTCCAAATGTGTGTGGGTAGAATATATATCCCACGGTGGTAAAATTGAAAAAAGTTGAAAAATTATTTTTTTTTTACTTAGTCATTTTTCCGGCATTTATCAGACTTTCAGATAGGGCAAATGTCAGTGAGCGCTCCGATTTCAGTTCTAGAGCGATTCGCCCAATGAGTCCTTGTTATTTATTCGTTTTCAGCCAATATTTTGGATTTTTGAAAATTTCACTTTTTTGTGAAAATATCCACTAAATGAGGGAATAATATGTGTGAGGGTACCCCAGGAGAGTTCCAAATGTGTGTGGGTAGAATATATATCCCACGGAGATAAAATTAAAAAAAGTTTAAAAAAATTTTTTTGGGGACTTAGTCATTTTTCCGGCGTTTATCAGACTTTCAGATAGGGCAAATGTCAGTGAGCATTCCGATTTCAGTTCCAGAGCGATTCGCCCAATGAGTCCTTGATATTTAGTCGTTTTCAGCCAATTTTCTGGATTTTTGAAAATTTCACTTGTTTGTGAAAATATCCACTAAATGAGGAAATAATTTGTGTGAGGGTACCCCAGGAGAGTTCCAAATCTGTGTGGGTAGAATATATATCCCACGGGGGTAAAATTGAAAAAAGTTGAAAAAAATTTTTTTTTGGACTTAGTCATTTTTCCGGCGTTTATCAGACTTTCAGATAGGGCAAATGTCAGTGAGCGTTCCGATTTCAGTTCCAGAGCGATTCGCCCAATGAGTCCTTGATATTTAGTCATTTTCACCCAATTTTTGGGATTTTTGAAAAATTCACTTTTTTGTGAAAATATCCACTAAATGAGGGAATAATATGTGTGAGGGTACCCCAGGAGAGTTCCAAATGTGTGTGGGTAGAATATATATCCCACAGGGGTAAAATTGAAAAAAAAATTTTTTTGGACTTAGTCATTTTTCCAGCGTTTATCAGACTTTCAGATAGGACAAAGGTCTGTGAACGTTGCAATTTCAGTTCCAGAGCGATTCGTCCAATGAGTCCTTGATATTTAGTCGTTTTCAGCCAATTTTCTGGATTTTTTAAAATTTCACTCTTTTGTGAAAATATCCACTAAATGAGGGAATAATATGTGTGAGGGTACCCCAGGAGAGTTCCAAATGTGTGTGGGTAGAATATATATCCCACGGGGGTAAAATTGAAAAAAGTTGAAAAAATTTTTTTTTGGACTTAGTCATTTTTCCGGCGTTTATCAGACTTTCAGATAAGGGAAATATCAGTGAACGTTCTGATTTCAGTTCCAGAGCGATTTGCCCAATGATTCCTTGATATTTATTCATTTTCAGCCAATTTTCTGGATTTTTTTAAATTTCACTCTTTTGTGAAAATATCCACTAAATGAGGGAATAATATGTGTGAGGGTACCCCAGGAGAGTTCCAAATGTGTGTGGGTAGAATATATATCCCACAGGGGTAAAATTGACAAAAGTTGAAAAATTTTTTTTTTGGACTTACTCATTTTTCCGGCGTTTATCAGACCTTCAGATAGGGCAAATGTCAGTGAGCGTTCCGATTTCAGTTCCAGAGCGATTCGCCCAATGAGTCCTTGATATTTAGTCGTTTTCAGCCAATTTTCTGGATTTTTGAAAATTTCACTTTTTCGTGAAAATATCCACTAAATGAGGGAATAATATGTGTGAGGGTACCCCAGGAGAGTTCCAAATGTGTGTGGGTAGAATATATATCCCACGGGGGTAAAATCGAAAAAAGTTGAAAAAAATTTTTTTTTTGGACTTAGTCATTTTTACGGCGTTTATCAGACTTTCAGATAGGGCAAATGTCAGTGAGCATTTTGATTTCACTTCCAGAGCGATTCGCCCAATGAGTCCTTGATATTTAGTCGTTTTCAGCCAATGTTCTGGATTTTTGAAAATTTCACTTTTTTGTGAAAATATCCACTAAATGAGGGAATAATATGTGTGAGGGTACCCCAGGAGAGTTCCAAATGTGTGTGGGTAGAATATATATCCCACGCGGGTAAAATTGAAAAAAAATTTTGGGACTTAGTCATTTTTCCGGCGTTTATCAGACTTTCAGATAGGGCAAAGGTCAGTGAGCGTTCCGATTTCAGTTCCAGAGCGATTCGCCCAATGAGTCCTTGATATTTATTCGTTTTCAGCCAATTTTCTGGATTTTGAAAATTTCACTTTTTTGTGAAAATATCCACTAAATGAGGGAATAATATGTGTGAGGGTACCCCAGGAGAGTTCCAAATGTATGTGGGAAGAATATATATCCCACGGAGATAAAATTAAAAAAAGTTTAAAAAAAATTTTTTGGGGACTTAGTCATTTTTCCGGCGTTTATCATACTTTCAGATAGGGCAAATGTCAGTGAGTATTCCGATTTCAGTTCCCGAGCGATTCGCCCAATGACTCCTTGATATTTAGTCGTTTTCAGCCAATTTTCTGGATTTTTGAAAATTTCACTCTTTTGTGAAAATATCCACTAAATGAGAGAATAATATGTGTGAGGGTACCCCAGGAGAGTTCCAAATGTGTGTGGGTAAAATATATATCCCACGTGGGTAAAATTGAAAAAAGTTGAAAAAAATTTTTTTTTGGACTTAGCCATTTTTCCGGCGTTTATCAGACTTTCAGATAGGGCAAATGTCAGTGAGCGTTTCGATTTCAGTTCCAGAGCGATTCGCCCAATGAGTCCTTGATATTTAGTCGTTTTCAGCCAATGTTCTGGATTTTTGAAAATTTCACTTTTTTGTGAAAATATCCACTAAATGAGGGAATAATATGTGTGAGGGTACCCCAGGAGAGTTCCAAATGTGTGTGGGTAGAATATATATCCCACGGGGGTAAAATTGGAAAAAGTTGAAAAATTATTTTTTTTGGACTTAGTCATTTTTCCGGCATTTATCAGACTTTCAGATAGGGCAAATGTCAGTGAGCATTCCGATTTCAGTTCCAGAGCGATTCGCCCAATGAGTCCTTGATATTTATTCGTTTTCAGCCAATTTTCTGCATTTTTGAAAATTTCACTTTTTTGTAAAAATATCCACTAAATGAGGGAATAATATGTGTGAGGGTACCCCAGGAGAGTTCCAAATGTGTGTGGGTAGAATATTTATCCCACGGGGGTAAAATTGAAAAAAAAAATTTTTTGGACTTAGTCATTTTTCCGGCGTTTATCAGACTTTCAGATAGGACAAAGGTCAGTGAACGTTGCAATTTCAGTTCCAGAGCGATTCGTCCAGTGAGTCCTTGATATTTAGTCGATTTCAGCCAATTTTCTGGATTTTTTAAAATTTCACTCTTTTGTGAAAATATCCACTAAATGACGGAATAATATGTGTGAGGGTACACCAGGAGAGTTCCAAATGTGTGTGGGTAGAATATATATCCCACGCGGGTAAAATTGAAAAAAAAATTTTGGGACTTAGTCATTTTTCCGGCGTTTATCAGACTTTCAGATAGGGCAAAGGTCAGTGAGCGTTCCGATTTCAGTTCCAGAGCGATTCGCCCATTGAGTCCTTGATATTTAGTCGTTTTCAGCCAATATTTTGGATTTTTGAAAATTTCACTTTTTTGTGAAAATATCCACTAAATGAGGGAATAATATGTGTGAGGGTACCCCAGGAGAGTTCCAAATGTGTGTGGTTAGAATATATATCCCACGGTGGTAAAATTGAAAAAAGTTGAAAAATTTTTTTTTTTTAACTTAGTCATTTTTCCGGCATTTATCAGACTTTCAGATAGGGCAAATGTCAGTGAGCGCTCCGATTTCAGTTCCAGAGCGATTCGCCCAATGAGTCCTTGATATTTATTCGTTTTCAGCCAATTTTCTGGATTTTTGAAAATTTCACTTGTTTGTGAAAATATCCACTAAATGAGGAAATAATTTGTGTGAGGGTACCCCAGGAGAGTTCCAAATGTGTGTGGGTAGAATATATATCCCACGGGGGTAAAATTGAAAAAAGTTGAAAAAAATTTTTTTTTGGACTTAGTCATTTTTCCGGCGTTTATCAGACTTTCAGATAGGGCAAATGTCAGTGAGCGTTCCGATTTCAGTTCCAGAGCGATTCGCCCAATGAGTCCTTGATATTTAGTCATTTTCACCCAATTTTTTGGATTTTTGAAAAATTCACTTTTTTGTGAAAATATCCACTAAATGAGGGAATAATATGTGTGAGGGTACCCCAGGAGAGTTCCAAATGTGTGTGGGTAGAATATATATCCCACAGGGGTAAAATTGAAAAAAAAATTTTTTTGGACTTAGTCATTTTTCCAGCGTTTATCAGACTTTCAGATAGGACAAAGGTCAGTGAACATTGCAATTTCAGTTCCAGAGCGATTCGTTCAATGAGTCCTTGATATTTAGTCGTTTTCAGCCAATTTTCTGGATTTTTTAAAATTTCACTCTTTTGTGAAAATATCCACTAAATGAGGGAATAATATGTGTGAGGGTACCCCAGGAGAGTTCCAAATGTGTGTGGGTAGAATATATATCCCACGGGGGTAAAATTGAAAAAAGTTGAAAAAATTTTTTTTTGGACTTAGTCATTCTTCCGGCGTTTATCAGACTTTCAGATAGGGGAAATATCAGTGAGCGTTCTGATTTCAGTTCCAGAGCGATTTGCTCAATGATTCCTTGATATTTATTCGTTTTCAGCCAATTTTCTGGATTTTTTTAAATTTCACTCTTTTGTGAAAATATCCACTAAATGAGGGAATAATATGTGTGAGGGTACCCCAGGAGAGTTCCAAATGTGTGTGGGTAGAATATATATCCCACAGGGGTAAAATTGACAAAAGTTGAAAAAAAATTTTTTTGGACTTACTCATTTTTCCGGCGTTTATCAGACCTTCAGATAGGGCAAATGTCAGTGAGCGTTCCGATTTCAGTTCCAGAGCGATTCGCCCAATGAGTCCTTGATATTTAGTCGTTTTCAGCCAATTTTCTGGATTTTTGAAAATTTCACTTTTTTGTGAAAATATCCACTAAATGAGGGAATAATATGTGTGAGGGTACCCCAGGAGAGTTCCAAATGTGTGTGGGTAGAATATATATCCCACGGGGGTAAAATCGAAAAAAGTTGAAAAAATTTTTTTTTTTGGACTTAGTCATTTTTACGGCGTTTATCAGACTTTCAGATAGGGCAAATATCAGTGAGCGTTTTGATTTCACTTCCAGAGCGATTCGCCCAATGAGTCCTTGATATTTAGTCGTTTTCAGCCAATGTTCTGGATTTTTGAAAATTTCACTTTTTTGTGAAAATATCCACTAAATGAGGGAATAATATGTGTGAGGGTACCCCAGGAGAGTTCCAAATGTGTGTGGGTAGAATATATATCCCACGCGGGTAAAATTGAAAAAAAATTTTGGGACTTAGTCATTTTTCCGGCGTTTATCAGACTTTCAGATAGGGCAAAGGTCAGTGAGCGTTCCGATTTCAGTTCCAGAGCGATTCGCCCAATGAGTCCTTGATATTTATTCGTTTTTAGCCAATTTTCTGGTTTTTTGAAAATTTAACTTTTTTGTGAAAATATCCACTAAATGAGGGAATAATATGTGTGAGGGTACCCCAGGAGAGTTCCAAATGTATGTGGGAAGAATATATATCCCACGGAGATAAAATTAAAAAAAGTTTAAAAAAATTTTTTTGGGGACTTAGTCATTTTTCCGGCGTTTATCAGACTTTCAGATAGGGCAAATGTCAGTGAGCATTCCGATTTCAGTTCCCGAGCGATTCGCCCAATGAGTCCTTGATATTTATTCGTTTTCAGCCAATTTTCTGCATTTTTGAAAATTTCACTTTTTTGCAAAAATATCCACTAAATGAGGGAATAATATGTGTGAGGGTACCCCAGGAGAGTTCCAAATGTGTGTGGGTAGAATATTTATCCCACGGGGGTAAAATAGAAAAAAAAAATTTTTTGGACTTAGTCATTTTTCCGGCGTTTATCAGACTTTCAGATAGGACAAAGGTCAGTGAACGTTGCAATTTCAGTTCCAGAGCGATTCGTCCAATGAGTCCTTGATATTTAGTCGATTTCAGCCAATTTTCTGGATTTTTTAAAATTTCACTCTTTTGTGAAAATATCCACTAAATGACGGAATAATATGTGTGAGGGTACCCCAGGAGAGTTCCAAATGTGTGTGGGTAGAATATATATCCCACGCGGGTAAAATTGAAAAAAAAATTTTGGGACTTTGTCATTTTTCCGGCGTTTATCAGACTTTCAGATAGGGCAAAGGTCAGTGAGCGTTCCGATTTCAGTTCCAGAGCGATTCGCCCATTGAGTCCTTGATATTTAGTCGTTTTCAGCCAATATTTTGGATTTTTGAAAATTTCACTTTTTTGTGAAAATATCCACTAAATGAGGGAATAATATGTGTGAGGGTACCCCAGGAGAGTTCCAAATGTGTGTGGGTAGAATATATATCCCACGGTGGTAAAATTGAAAAAAGTTGAAAATTTTTTTTTTTTTAACTTAGTCATTTTTCCGGCATTTATCAGACTTTCAGATAGGGCAAATGTCAGTGAGCGCTCCGATTTCAGTTCCAGAGCGATTCGCCCAATGAGTCCTTGATATTTATTCGTTTTCAGCCAATTTTCTGGATTTTTGAAAATTTCACTTGTTTGTGAAAATATCCACTAAATGAGGAAATAATTTGTGTGAGGGTACCCCAGGAGAGTTCCAAATGTGTGTGGGTAGAATATATATCCCACGGGGGTAAAATTGAAAAAAGTTGAAAAAAATTTTTTTTTGGACTTAGTCATTTTTCCGGCGTTTATCAGACTTTCAGATAGGGCAAATGTCAGTGAGCGTTCCGATTTCAGTTCCAGAGCAATTCGCCCAATGAGTCCTTGATATTTTGTCATTTTCACCCAATTTTTTGGATTTTTGAAAAATTCACTTTTTTGTGAAAATATCCACTAAATGAGGGAATAATATGTGTGAGGGTACCCCAGGAGAGTTCCAAATGTGTGTGGGTAGAATATATATCCCACAGGGGTAAAATTGAAAAAAAAATTTTTTTGGACTTAGTCATTTTTCCAGCGTTTATCAGACTTTCAGATAGGACAAAGGTCAGTGAACGTTGCAATTTCAGTTCCAGAGCGATTCGTCCAATGAGTCCTTGATATTTAGTCGTTTTCAGCCAATTTTCTGGATTTTTTAAAATTTCACTCTTTTGTGAAAATATCCACTAAATGAGGGAATAATATGTGTGAGGGTACCCCAGGAGAGTTCCAAATGTGTGTGGGTAGAATATATATCCCACGGGGGTAAAATTGAAAAAAGTTGAAAAAAATTTTTTTTGGACTTAGTCATTTTTCCGGCGTTTATCAGACTTTCAGATAGGGGAAATATCAGTGAGCGTTCTGATTTCAGTTCCAGAGCGATTTGCCCAATGATTCCTTGATATTTATTCGTTTTCAGCCAATTTTCTGGATTTTTTTAAATTTCACTCTTTTGTGAAAATATCCACTAAATGAGGGAATAATATGTGTGGGTACCCCAGGAGAGTTCCAAATGTGTGTGGGTAGAATATATATCCCACAGGGGTAAAATTGACAAAAGTTGAAAAATTTTTTTTTTGGACTTACTCATTTTTCCGGCGTTTATCAGACCTTCAGATAGGGCAAATGTCAGTGAGCGTTCCGATTTCAGTTCCAGAGCGATTCGCCCAATGAGTCCTTGATATTTAGTCGTTTTCAGCCAATTTTCTGGATTTTTGAAAATTTCACTTTTTCGTGAAAATATCCACTAAATGAGGGAATAATATGTGTGAGGGTACCCCAGGAGAGTTCCAAATGTGTGTGGGTAGAATATATATCCCACGGGGGTAAAATCGAAAAAAGTTGAAAAATTTTTTTTTTTTGGACTTAGTCATTTTTACGGCGTTTATCAGACTTTCAGATAGGGCAAATGTCAGTGAGCGTTTTGATTTCACTTCCAGAGCGATTCGCCCAATGAGTCCTTGATATTTAGTCGTTTTCAGCCAATGTTCTGGATTTTTGAAAATTTCACTTTTTTGTGAAAATATCCACTAAATGAGGGAATAATATGTGTGAGGGTACCCCAGGAGAGTTCCAAATGTGTGTGGGTAGAATATATATCCCACGCGGGTAAAATTGAAAAAAAATTTGGGGACTTAGTCATTTTTCCGGCGTTTATCAGACTTTCAGATAGGGCTAAGGTCAGTGAGCGTTCCGATTTCAGTTCCAGAGCGATTCGCCCAATGAGTCCTTGATATTTATTCGTTTTCAGCCAATTTTCTGGATTTTTGAAAATTTCACTCTTTTGTGAAAATATCCACTAAATGAGAGAATAATATGTGTGAGGGTACCCCAGGAGAGTTCCAAATGTGTGTGGGTAAAATATATATCCCACGTGGGTAAAATTGAAAAAAGTTGAAAAAAATTTTTTTTTGGACTTAGCCATTTTTCCGGCGTTTATCAGACTTTCAGATAGGGCAAATGTCAGTGAGCGTTTCGATTTCAGTTCCAGAGCGATTCGCCCAATGAGTCCTTGATATTTAGTCGTTTTCAGCCAATGTTCTGGATTTTTGAAAATTTCACTTTTTTGTGAAAATATCCACTAAATGAGGGAATAATATGTGTGAGGGTACCCCAGGAGAGTTCCAAATGTGTGTGGGTAGAATATATATCCCACGGGGGTAAAATTGTAAAAAGTTGAAAAATTATTTTTTTTGGACTTAGTCATTTTTCCGGCATTTATCAGACTTTCAGATAGGGCAAATGTCAGTGAGCATTCCGATTTCAGTTCCAGAGCGATTCGCCCAATGAGTCCTTGATATTTATTCGTTTTCAGCCAACTTTCTGCATTTTTGAAAATTTCACTTTTTTGTAAAAATATCCACTAAATGAGGGAATAATATGTGTGAGGGTACCCCAGGAGAGTTCCAAATGTGTGTGGGTAGAATATTTATCCCACGGGGGTAAAATTGAAAAAAAAAATTTTTTGGACTTAGTCATTTTTCCGGCGTTTATCAGACTTTCAGATAGGACAAAGGTCAGTGAACGTTGCAATTTCAGTTCCAGAGCGATTCGTCCAATGAGTCCTTGATATTTAGTCGATTTCAGCCAATTTTCTGGATTTTTTAAAATTTCACTTGTTTGTGAAAATATCCACTAAATGAGGAAATAATTTGTGTGAGGGTACCCCAGGAGAGTTCCAAATGTGTGTGGGTAGAATATATATCCCACGCGGGTAAAATTGAAAAAAAAATTTTGGGACTTAGTCATTTTTCCGGCGTTTATCAGACTTTCAGATAGGGCAAAGGTCAGTGAGCGTTCCGATTTCAGTTCCAGAGCGATTCGCCCATTGAGTCCTTGATATTTAGTCGTTTTCAGCCAATATTTTGGATTTTTGAAAATTTCACTTTTTTGTGAAAATATCCACTAAATGAGGGAATAATATGTGTGAGGGTACCCCAGGAGAGTTCCAAATGTGTGTGGGTAGAATATATATCCCACGGTGGTAAAATTGAAAAAAGTTGAAAAATTTTTTTTTTTTAACTTAGTCATTTTTCCGGCATTTATCAGACTTTCAGATAGGGCAAATGTCAGTGAGCATTTTGATTTCACTTCCAGAGCGATTCGCCCAATGAGTCCTTGATATTTAGTCGTTTTCAGCCAATGTTCTGGATTTTTGAAAATTTCACTTTTTTGTGAAAATATCCACTAAATGAGGGAATAATATGTGTGAGGGTACCCCAGGAGAGTTCCAAATGTGTGTGGGTAGAATATATATCCCACGCGGGTAAAATTGAAAAAAAATTTTGGGACTTAGTCATTTTTCCGGCGTTTATCAGACTTTCAGATAGGGCAAAGGTCAGTGAGCGTTCCGATTTCAGTTCCAGAGCGATTCGCCCAATGAGTCCTTGATATTTATTCGTTTTCAGCCAATTTTCTGGATTTTGAAAATTTCACTTTTTTGTGAAAATATCCACTAAATGAGGGAATAATATGTGTGAGGGTACCCCAGGAGAGTTCCAAATGTATGTGGGAAGAATATATATCCCACGGAGATAAAATTAAAAAAAGTTTAAAAAAAATTTTTTGGGGACTTAGTCATTTTTCCGGCGTTTATCAGACTTTCAGATAGGGCAAATGTCAGTGAGCATTCCGATTTCAGTTCCCGAGCGATTCGCCCAATGACTCCTTGATATTTAGTCGTTTTCAGCCAATTTTCTGGATTTTTGAAAATTTCACTCTTTTGTGAAAATATCCACTAATTGAGAGAATAATATGTGTGAGGGTACCCCAGGAGAGTTCCAAATGTGTGTGGGTAGAATATATATCCCACAGGGGTAAAATTGAAAAAAAATTTTTTTTGGACTTAGTCATTTTTCCAGCGTTTATCAGACTTTCAGATAGGACAAAGGTCAGTGAACGTTGCAATTTCAGTTCCAGAGCGATTCGTCCAATGAGTCCTTGATATTTAGTCGTTTTCAGCCAATTTTCTGGATTTTTTAAAATTTCACTCTTTTGTGAAAATATCCACTAAATGAGGGAATAATATGTGTGAGGGTACCCCAGGAGAGTTCCAAATGTGTGTGGGTAGAATATATATCCCACGGGGGTAAAATTGAAAAAAGTTGAAAAATTTTTTTTTTGGACTTAGTCATTTTTCCGGCGTTTATCAGACTTTCAGATAGGGGAAATATCAGTGAGCGTTCTGATTTCAGTTCCAGAGCGATTTGCCCAATGATTCCTTGATATTTATTCGTTTTCAGCCAATTTTCTGGATTTTTTTAAATTTCACTCTTTTGTGAAAATATCCACTAAATGAGGGAATAATATGTGTGGGTACCCCAGGAGAGTTCCAAATGTGTGTGGGTAGAATATATATCCCACAGGGGTAAAATTGACAAAAGTTGAAAAATTTTTTTTTTGGACTTACTCATTTTTCCGGCGTTTATCAGACCTTCAGATAGGGCAAATGTCAGTGAGCGTTCCGATTTCAGTTCCAGAGCGATTCGCCCAATGAGTCCTTGATATTTAGTCGTTTTCAGCCAATTTTCTGGATTTTTGAAAATTTCACTTTTTCGTGAAAATATCCACTAAATGAGGGAATAATATGTGTGAGGGTACCCCAGGAGAGTTCCAAATGTGTGTGGGTAGAATATATATCCCACGGGGGTAAAATCGAAAAAGTTGAAAAAATTTTTTTTTTTGGACTTAGTCATTTTTACGGCGTTTATCAGACTTTCAGATAGGGCAAATGTCAGTGAGCGTTTTGATTTCACTTCCAGAGCGATTCGCCCAATGAGTCCTTGATATTTAGTCGTTTTCAGCCAATGTTCTGGATTTTTGAAAATTTCACTTTTTTGTGAAAATATCCACTAAATGAGGGAATAATATGTGTGAGGGTACCCCAGGAGAGTTCCAAATGTGTGTGGGTAGAATATATATCCCACGCGGGTAAAATTGAAAAAAAATTTGGGGACTTAGTCATTTTTCCGGCGTTTATCAGACTTTCAGATAGGGCTAAGGTCAGTGAGCGTTCCGATTTCAGTTCCAGAGCGATTCGCCCAATGAGTCCTTGATATTTATTCGTTTTCAGCCAATTTTCTGGATTTTTGAAAATTTCACTCTTTTGTGAAAATATCCACTAAATGAGAGAATAATATGTGTGAGGGTACCCCAGGAGAGTTCCAAATGTGTGTGGGTAAAATATATATCCCACGTGGGTAAAATTGAAAAAAGTTGAAAAAAATTTTTTTTTGGACTTAGCCATTTTTCCGGCGTTTATCAGACTTTCAGATAGGGCAAATGTCAGTGAGCGTTTCGATTTCAGTTCCAGAGCGATTCGCCCAATGAGTCCTTGATATTTAGTCGTTTTCAGCCAATGTTCTGGATTTTTGAAAATTTCACTTTTTTGTGAAAATATCCACTAAATGAGGGAATAATATCTGTGAGGGTACCCCAGGAGAGTTCCAAATGTGTGTGGGTAGAATATATATCCCACGGGGGTAAAATTGTAAAAAGTTGAAAAATTATTTTTTTTGGACTTAGTCATTTTTCCGGCATTTATCAGACTTTCAGATAGGGCAAATGTCAGTGAGCATTCCGATTTCAGTTCCAGAGCGATTCGCCCAATGAGTCCTTGATATTTATTCGTTTTCAGCCAATTTTCTGCATTTTTGAAAATTTCACTTTTTTGTAAAAATATCCACTAAATGAGGGAATAATATGTGTGAGGGTACCCCAGGAGAGTTCCAAATGTGTGTGGGTAGAATATTTATCCCACGGGGGTAAAATTGAAAAAAAAAATTTTTTGGACTTAGTCATTTTTCCGGCGTTTATCAGACTTTCAGATAGGACAAAGGTCAGTGAACGTTGCAATTTCAGTTCCAGAGCGATTCGTCCAATGAGTCCTTGATATTTAGTTGATTTCAGCCAATTTTCTGGATTTTTTAAAATTTCACTCTTTTGTGAAAATATCCACTAAATGAGGGAATAATATGTGTGAGGGTACCCCAGGAGAGTTCCAAATGTGTGTGGGTAGAATATATATCCCACGCGGGTAAAATTGAAAAAAAAATTTTGGGACTTAGTCATTTTTCCGGCGTTTATCAGACTTTCAGATAGGGCAAAGGTCAGTGAGCGTTCCGATTTCAGTTCCAGAGCGATTCGCCCATTGAGTCCTTGATATTTAGTCGTTTTCAGCCAATATTTTGGATTTTTGAAAATTTCACTTTTTTGTGAAAATATCCACTAAATGAGGGAATAATATGTGTGAGGGTACCCCAGGAGAGTTCCAAATGTGTGTGGGTAGAATATATATCCCACGGTGGTAAAATTGAAAAAAGTTGAAAATTTTTTTTTTTTTAACTTAGTCATTTTTCCGGCATTTATCAGACTTTCAGATAGGGCAAATGTCAGTGAGCATTTTGATTTCACTTCCAGAGCGATTCGCCCAATGAGTCCTTGATATTTAGTCGTTTTCAGCCAATGTTCTGGATTTTTGAAAATTTCACTTTTTTGTGAAAATATCCACTAAATGAGGGAATAATATGTGTGAGGGTACCCCAGGAGAGTTCCAAATGTGTGTGGGTAGAATATATATCCCACGCGGGTAAAATTGAAAAAAAATTTTGGGACTTAGTCATTTTTCCGGCGTTTATCAGACTTTCAGATAGGGCAAAGGTCAGTGAGCGTTCCGATTTCAGTTCCAGAGCGATTCGCCCAATGAGTCCTTGATATTTATTCGTTTTCAGCCAATTTTCTGGATTTTGAAAATTTCACTTTTTTGTGAAAATATCCACTAAATGAGGGAATAATATGTGTGAGGGTACCCCAGGAGAGTTCCAAATGTATGTGGGAAGAATATATATCCCACGGAGATAAAATTAAAAAAAGTTTAAAAAAAATTTTTTGGGGACTTAGTCATTTTTCCGGCGTTTATCAGACTTTCAGATAGGGCAAATGTCAGTGAGCATTCCGATTTCAGTTCCCGAGCGATTCGCCCAATGACTCCTTGATATTTAGTCGTTTTCAGCCAATTTTCTGGATTTTTGAAAATTTCACTCTTTTGTGAAAATATCCACTAAATGAGAGAATAATATGTGTGAGGGTACCCCAGGAGAGTTCCAAATGTGTGTGGGTAAAATATATATCCCACGTGGGTAAAATTGAAAAAAGTTGAAAAAAATTTTTTTTTGGACTTAGCCATTTTTCCGGCGTTTATCAGACTTTCAGATAGGGCAAATGTCAGTGAGCGTTTCGATTTCAGTTCCAGAGCGATTCGCCCAATGAGTCCTTGATATTTAGTCGTTTTCAGCCAATGTTCTGGATTTTTGAAAATTTCACTTTTTTGTGAAAATATCCACTAAATGAGGGAATAATATGTGTGAGGGTACCCCAGGAGAGTTCCAAATGTGTGTGGGTAGAATATATATCCCACGGGGGTAAAATTGGAAAAAGTTGAAAAATTATTTTTTTTGGACTTAGTCATTTTTCCGGCATTTATCAGACTTTCAGATAGGGCAAATGTCAGTGAGCATTCCGATTTCAGTTCCAGAGCGATTCGCCCAATGAGTCCTTGATATTTATTCGTTTTCAGCCAATTTTCTGCATTTTTGAAAATTTCACTTTTTTGTAAAAATATCCACTAAATGAGGGAATAATATGTGTGAGGGTACCCCAGGAGAGTTCCAAATGTGTGTGGGTAGAATATTTATCCCACGGGGGTAAAATTGAAAAAAAAAATTTTTTGGACTTAGTCATTTTTCCGGCGTTTATCAGACTTTCAGATAGGACAAAGGTCAGTGAACGTTGCAATTTCAGTTCCAGAGCGATTCGTCCAATGAGTCCTTGATATTTAGTCGATTTCAGCCATTTTTCTGGATTTTTTAAAATTTCACTCTTTTGTGAAAATATCCACTAAATGAGGGAATAATATGTGTGAGGGTACCCCAGGAGAGTTCCAAATGTGTGTGGGTAGAATATATATCCCACGGTGGTAAAATTGAAAAAAGTTGAAAAATTTTTTTTTTTTAACTTAGTCATTTTTCCGGCATTTATCAGACTTTCAGATAGGGCAAATGTCAGTGAGCGCTCCGATTTCAGTTCCAGAGCGATTCGCCCAATGAGTCCTTGATATTTATTCGTTTTCAGCCAATTTTCTGGATTTTTGAAAATTTCACTTGTTTGTGAAAATATCCACTAAATGAGGAAATAATTTGTGTGAGGGTACCCCAGGAGAGTTCCAAATGTGTGTGGGTAGAATATATATCCCACGGGGGTAAAATTGAAAAAAGTTGAAAAAAATTTTTTTTTGGACTTAGTCATTTTTCCGGCGTTTATCAGACTTTCAGATAGGGCAAATGTCAGTGAGCGTTCCGATTTCAGTTCCAGAGCGATTCGCCCAATGAGTCCTTGATATTTTGTCATTTTCACCCAATTTTTTGGATTTTTGAAAAATTCACTTTTTTGTGAAAATATCCACTAAATGAGGGAATAATATGTGTGAGGGTACCCCAGGAGAGTTCCAAATGTGTGTGGGTAGAATATATATCCCACAGGGGTAAAATTGAAAAAAAAATTTTTTTGGACTTAGTCATTTTTCCAGCGTTTATCAGACTTTCAGATAGGACAAAGGTCAGTGAACGTTGCAATTTCAGTTCCAGAGCGATTCGTCCAATGAGTCCTTGATATTTAGTCGTTTTCAGCCAATTTTCTGGATTTTTTAAAATTTCACTCTTTTGTGAAAATATCCACTAAATGAGGGAATAATATGTGTGAGGGTACCCCAGGAGAGTTCCAAATGTGTGTGGGTAGAATATATATCCCACGGGGGTAAAATTGAAAAAAGTTGAAAAAATTTTTTTTTGGACTTAGTCATTTTTCCGGCGTTTATCAGACTTTCAGATAGGGGAAATATCAGTGAGCGTTCTGATTTCAGTTCCAGAGCGATTTGCCCAATGATTCCTTGATATTTTTTCGTTTTCAGCCAATTTTCTGGATTTTTTTAAATTTCACTCTTTTGTGAAAATATCCACTAAATGAGGGAATAATATGTGTGAGGGTACCCCAGGAGAGTTCCAAATGTGTGTGGGTAGAATATATATCCCACAGGGGTAAAATTGACAAAAGTTGAAAAAATTTTTTTTTGGACTTACTCATTTTTCCGGCGTTTATCAGACCTTCAGATAGGGCAAATGTCAGTGAGCGTTCCGATTTCAGTTCCAGAGCGATTCGCCCAATGAGTCCTTGATATTTAGTCGTTTTCAGCCAATTTTCTGGATTTTTGAAAATTTCACTTTTTCGTGAAAATATCCACTAAATGAGGGAATAATATGTGTGAGGGTACCCCAGGAGAGTTCCAAATGTGTGTGGGTAGAATATATATCCCACGGGGGTAAAATCGAAAAAAGTTGAAAAAATTTTTTTTTTTGGACTTAGTCATTTTTACGGCGTTTATCAGACTTTCAGATAGGGCAAATGTCAGTGAGCGTTTTGATTTCACTTCCAGAGCGATTCGCCCAATGAGTCCTTGATATTTAGTCGTTTTCAGCCAATGTTCTGGATTTTTGAAAATTTCACTTTTTTGTGAAAATATCCACTAAATGAGGGAATAATATGTGTGAGGGTACCCCAGGAGAGTTCCAAATGTGTGTGGGTAGAATATATATCCCACGCGGGTAAAATTGAAAAAAAATTTGGGGACTTAGTCATTTTTCCGGCGTTTATCAGACTTTCAGATAGGGCTAAGGTCAGTGAGCGTTCCGATTTCAGTTCCAGAGCGATTCGCCCAATGAGTCCTTGATATTTATTCGTTTTCAGCCAATTTTCTGGATTTTTGAAAATTTCACTCTTTTGTGAAAATATCCACTAAATGAGAGAATAATATGTGTGAGGGTACCCCAGGAGAGTTCCAAATGTGTGTGGGTAAAATATATATCCCACGTGGGTAAAATTGAAAAAAGTTGAAAAAAATTTTTTTTTGGACTTAGCCATTTTTCCGGCGTTTATCAGACTTTCAGATAGGGCAAATGTCAGTGAGCGTTTCGATTTCAGTTCCAGAGCGATTCGCCCAATGAGTCCTTGATATTTAGTCGTTTTCAGCCAATGTTCTGGATTTTTGAAAATTTCACTTTTTTGTGAAAATATCCACTAAATGAGGGAATAATATGTGTGAGGGTACCCCAGGAGAGTTCCAAATGTGTGTGGGTAGAATATATATCCCACGGGGGTAAAATTGTAAAAAGTTGAAAAATTATTTTTTTTGGACTTAGTCATTTTTCCGGCATTTATCAGACTTTCAGATAGGGCAAATGTCAGTGAGCATTCCGATTTCAGTTCCAGAGCGATTCGCCCAATGAGTCCTTGATATTTATTCGTTTTCAGCCAACTTTCTGCATTTTTGAAAATTTCACTTTTTTGTAAAAATATCCACTAAATGAGGGAATAATATGTGTGAGGGTACCCCAGGAGAGTTCCAAATGTGTGTGGGTAGAATATTTATCCCACGGGGGTAAAATTGAAAAAAAAAATTTTTTGGACTTAGTCATTTTTCCGGCGTTTATCAGACTTTCAGATAGGACAAAGGTCAGTGAACGTTGCAATTTCAGTTCCAGAGCGATTCGTCCAATGAGTCCTTGATATTTAGTCGATTTCAGCCAATTTTCTGGATTTTTTAAAATTTCACTTGTTTGTGAAAATATCCACTAAATGAGGAAATAATTTGTGTGAGGGTACCCCAGGAGAGTTCCAAATGTGTGTGGGTAGAATATATATCCCACGCGGGTAAAATTGAAAAAAAAATTTTGGGACTTAGTCATTTTTCCGGCGTTTATCAGACTTTCAGATAGGGCAAAGGTCAGTGAGCGTTCCGATTTCAGTTCCAGAGCGATTCGCCCATTGAGTCCTTGATATTTAGTCGTTTTCAGCCAATATTTTGGATTTTTGAAAATTTCACTTTTTTGTGAAAATATCCACTAAATGAGGGAATAATATGTGTGAGGGTACCCCAGGAGAGTTCCAAATGTGTGTGGGTAGAATATATATCCCACGGTGGTAAAATTGAAAAAAGTTGAAAAATTTTTTTTTTTTAACTTAGTCATTTTTCCGGCATTTATCAGACTTTCAGATAGGGCAAATGTCAGTGAGCATTTTGATTTCACTTCCAGAGCGATTCGCCCAATGAGTCCTTGATATTTAGTCGTTTTCAGCCAATGTTCTGGATTTTTGAAAATTTCACTTTTTTGTGAAAATATCCACTAAATGAGGGAATAATATGTGTGAGGGTACCCCAGGAGAGTTCCAAATGTGTGTGGGTAGAATATATATCCCACGCGGGTAAAATTGAAAAAAAATTTTGGGACTTAGTCATTTTTCCGGCGTTTATCAGACTTTCAGATAGGGCAAAGGTCAGTGAGCGTTCCGATTTCAGTTCCAGAGCGATTCGCCCAATGAGTCCTTGATATTTATTCGTTTTCAGCCAATTTTCTGGATTTTGAAAATTTCACTTTTTTGTGAAAATATCCACTAAATGAGGGAATAATATGTGTGAGGGTACCCCAGGAGAGTTCCAAATGTATGTGGGAAGAATATATATCCCACGGAGATAAAATTAAAAAAAGTTTAAAAAAAATTTTTTGGGGACTTAGTCATTTTTCCGGCGTTTATCAGACTTTCAGATAGGGCAAATGTCAGTGAGCATTCCGATTTCAGTTCCCGAGCGATTCGCCCAATGACTCCTTGATATTTAGTCGTTTTCAGCCAATTTTCTGGATTTTTGAAAATTTCACTCTTTTGTGAAAATATCCACTAATTGAGAGAATAATATGTGTGAGGGTACCCCAGGAGAGTTCCAAATGTGTGTGGGTAGAATATATATCCCACAGGGGTAAAATTGAAAAAAAATTTTTTTTGGACTTAGTCATTTTTCCAGCGTTTATCAGACTTTCAGATAGGACAAAGGTCAGTGAACGTTGCAATTTCAGTTCCAGAGCGATTCGTCCAATGAGTCCTTGATATTTAGTCGTTTTCAGCCAATTTTCTGGATTTTTTAAAATTTCACTCTTTTGTGAAAATATCCACTAAATGAGGGAATAATATGTGTGAGGGTACCCCAGGAGAGTTCCAAATGTGTGTGGGTAGAATATATATCCCACGGGGGTAAAATTGAAAAAAGTTGAAAAATTTTTTTTTTGGACTTAGTCATTTTTCCGGCGTTTATCAGACTTTCAGATAGGGGAAATATCAGTGAGCGTTCTGATTTCAGTTCCAGAGCGATTTGCCCAATGATTCCTTGATATTTATTCGTTTTCAGCCAATTTTCTGGATTTTTTTAAATTTCACTCTTTTGTGAAAATATCCACTAAATGAGGGAATAATATGTGTGGGTACCCCAGGAGAGTTCCAAATGTGTGTGGGTAGAATATATATCCCACAGGGGTAAAATTGACAAAAGTTGAAAAATTTTTTTTTTGGACTTACTCATTTTTCCGGCGTTTATCAGACCTTCAGATAGGGCAAATGTCAGTGAGCGTTCCGATTTCAGTTCCAGAGCGATTCGCCCAATGAGTCCTTGATATTTAGTCGTTTTCAGCCAATTTTCTGGATTTTTGAAAATTTCACTTTTTCGTGAAAATATCCACTAAATGAGGGAATAATATGTGTGAGGGTACCCCAGGAGAGTTCCAAATGTGTGTGGGTAGAATATATATCCCACGGGGGTAAAATCGAAAAAGTTGAAAAAATTTTTTTTTTTGGACTTAGTCATTTTTACGGCGTTTATCAGACTTTCAGATAGGGCAAATGTCAGTGAGCGTTTTGATTTCACTTCCAGAGCGATTCGCCCAATGAGTCCTTGATATTTAGTCGTTTTCAGCCAATGTTCTGGATTTTTGAAAATTTCACTTTTTTGTGAAAATATCCACTAAATGAGGGAATAATATGTGTGAGGGTACCCCAGGAGAGTTCCAAATGTGTGTGGGTAGAATATATATCCCACGCGGGTAAAATTGAAAAAAAATTTGGGGACTTAGTCATTTTTCCGGCGTTTATCAGACTTTCAGATAGGGCTAAGGTCAGTGAGCGTTCCGATTTCAGTTCCAGAGCGATTCGCCCAATGAGTCCTTGATATTTATTCGTTTTCAGCCAATTTTCTGGATTTTTGAAAATTTCACTCTTTTGTGAAAATATCCACTAAATGAGAGAATAATATGTGTGAGGGTACCCCAGGAGAGTTCCAAATGTGTGTGGGTAAAATATATATCCCACGTGGGTAAAATTGAAAAAAGTTGAAAAAAATTTTTTTTTGGACTTAGCCATTTTTCCGGCGTTTATCAGACTTTCAGATAGGGCAAATGTCAGTGAGCGTTTCGATTTCAGTTCCAGAGCGATTCGCCCAATGAGTCCTTGATATTTAGTCGTTTTCAGCCAATGTTCTGGATTTTTGAAAATTTCACTTTTTTGTGAAAATATCCACTAAATGAGGGAATAATATCTGTGAGGGTACCCCAGGAGAGTTCCAAATGTGTGTGGGTAGAATATATATCCCACGGGGGTAAAATTGTAAAAAGTTGAAAAATTATTTTTTTTGGACTTAGTCATTTTTCCGGCATTTATCAGACTTTCAGATAGGGCAAATGTCAGTGAGCATTCCGATTTCAGTTCCAGAGCGATTCGCCCAATGAGTCCTTGATATTTATTCGTTTTCAGCCAATTTTCTGCATTTTTGAAAATTTCACTTTTTTGTAAAAATATCCACTAAATGAGGGAATAATATGTGTGAGGGTACCCCAGGAGAGTTCCAAATGTGTGTGGGTAGAATATTTATCCCACGGGGGTAAAATTGAAAAAAAAAATTTTTTGGACTTAGTCATTTTTCCGGCGTTTATCAGACTTTCAGATAGGACAAAGGTCAGTGAACGTTGCAATTTCAGTTCCAGAGCGATTCGTCCAATGAGTCCTTGATATTTAGTTGATTTCAGCCAATTTTCTGGATTTTTTAAAATTTCACTCTTTTGTGAAAATATCCACTAAATGAGGGAATAATATGTGTGAGGGTACCCCAGGAGAGTTCCAAATGTGTGTGGGTAGAATATATATCCCACGCGGGTAAAATTGAAAAAAAAATTTTGGGACTTAGTCATTTTTCCGGCGTTTATCAGACTTTCAGATAGGGCAAAGGTCAGTGAGCGTTCCGATTTCAGTTCCAGAGCGATTCGCCCATTGAGTCCTTGATATTTAGTCGTTTTCAGCCAATATTTTGGATTTTTGAAAATTTCACTTTTTTGTGAAAATATCCACTAAATGAGGGAATAATATGTGTGAGGGTACCCCAGGAGAGTTCCAAATGTGTGTGGGTAGAATATATATCCCACGGTGGTAAAATTGAAAAAAGTTGAAAATTTTTTTTTTTTTAACTTAGTCATTTTTCCGGCATTTATCAGACTTTCAGATAGGGCAAATGTCAGTGAGCATTTTGATTTCACTTCCAGAGCGATTCGCCCAATGAGTCCTTGATATTTAGTCGTTTTCAGCCAATGTTCTGGATTTTTGAAAATTTCACTTTTTTGTGAAAATATCCACTAAATGAGGGAATAATATGTGTGAGGGTACCCCAGGAGAGTTCCAAATGTGTGTGGGTAGAATATATATCCCACGCGGGTAAAATTGAAAAAAAATTTTGGGACTTAGTCATTTTTCCGGCGTTTATCAGACTTTCAGATAGGGCAAAGGTCAGTGAGCGTTCCGATTTCAGTTCCAGAGCGATTCGCCCAATGAGTCCTTGATATTTATTCGTTTTCAGCCAATTTTCTGGATTTTGAAAATTTCACTTTTTTGTGAAAATATCCACTAAATGAGGGAATAATATGTGTGAGGGTACCCCAGGAGAGTTCCAAATGTATGTGGGAAGAATATATATCCCACGGAGATAAAATTAAAAAAAGTTTAAAAAAAATTTTTTGGGGACTTAGTCATTTTTCCGGCGTTTATCAGACTTTCAGATAGGGCAAATGTCAGTGAGCATTCCGATTTCAGTTCCCGAGCGATTCGCCCAATGACTCCTTGATATTTAGTCGTTTTCAGCCAATTTTCTGGATTTTTGAAAATTTCACTCTTTTGTGAAAATATCCACTAAATGAGAGAATAATATGTGTGAGGGTACCCCAGGAGAGTTCCAAATGTGTGTGGGTAAAATATATATCCCACGTGGGTAAAATTGAAAAAAGTTGAAAAAAATTTTTTTTTGGACTTAGCCATTTTTCCGGCGTTTATCAGACTTTCAGATAGGGCAAATGTCAGTGAGCGTTTCGATTTCAGTTCCAGAGCGATTCGCCCAATGAGTCCTTGATATTTAGTCGTTTTCAGCCAATGTTCTGGATTTTTGAAAATTTCACTTTTTTGTGAAAATATCCACTAAATGAGGGAATAATATGTGTGAGGGTACCCCAGGAGAGTTCCAAATGTGTGTGGGTAGAATATATATCCCACGGGGGTAAAATTGGAAAAAGTTGAAAAATTATTTTTTTTGGACTTAGTCATTTTTCCGGCATTTATCAGACTTTCAGATAGGGCAAATGTCAGTGAGCATTCCGATTTCAGTTCCAGAGCGATTCGCCCAATGAGTCCTTGATATTTATTCGTTTTCAGCCAATTTTCTGCATTTTTGAAAATTTCACTTTTTTGTAAAAATATCCACTAAATGAGGGAATAATATGTGTGAGGGTACCCCAGGAGAGTTCCAAATGTGTGTGGGTAGAATATTTATCCCACGGGGGTAAAATTGAAAAAAAAAATTTTTTGGACTTAGTCATTTTTCCGGCGTTTATCAGACTTTCAGATAGGACAAAGGTCAGTGAACGTTGCAATTTCAGTTCCAGAGCGATTCGTCCAATGAGTCCTTGATATTTAGTCGATTTCAGCCATTTTTCTGGATTTTTTAAAATTTCACTCTTTTGTGAAAATATCCACTAAATGAGGGAATAATATGTGTGAGGGTACCCCAGGAGAGTTCCAAATGTGTGTGGGTAGAATATATATCCCACGGTGGTAAAATTGAAAAAAGTTGAAAAATTTTTTTTTTTTAACTTAGTCATTTTTCCGGCATTTATCAGACTTTCAGATAGGGCAAATGTCAGTGAGCGCTCCGATTTCAGTTCCAGAGCGATTCGCCCAATGAGTCCTTGATATTTATTCGTTTTCAGCCAATTTTCTGGATTTTTGAAAATTTCACTTGTTTGTGAAAATATCCACTAAATGAGGAAATAATTTGTGTGAGGGTACCCCAGGAGAGTTCCAAATGTGTGTGGGTAGAATATATATCCCACGGGGGTAAAATTGAAAAAAGTTGAAAAAAATTTTTTTTTGGACTTAGTCATTTTTCCGGCGTTTATCAGACTTTCAGATAGGGCAAATGTCAGTGAGCGTTCCGATTTCAGTTCCAGAGCGATTCGCCCAATGAGTCCTTGATATTTTGTCATTTTCACCCAATTTTTTGGATTTTTGAAAAATTCACTTTTTTGTGAAAATATCCACTAAATGAGGGAATAATATGTGTGAGGGTACCCCAGGAGAGTTCCAAATGTGTGTGGGTAGAATATATATCCCACAGGGGTAAAATTGAAAAAAAAATTTTTTTGGACTTAGTCATTTTTCCAGCGTTTATCAGACTTTCAGATAGGACAAAGGTCAGTGAACGTTGCAATTTCAGTTCCAGAGCGATTCGTCCAATGAGTCCTTGATATTTAGTCGTTTTCAGCCAATTTTCTGGATTTTTTAAAATTTCACTCTTTTGTGAAAATATCCACTAAATGAGGGAATAATATGTGTGAGGGTACCCCAGGAGAGTTCCAAATGTGTGTGGGTAGAATATATATCCCACGGGGGTAAAATTGAAAAAAGTTGAAAAAATTTTTTTTTGGACTTAGTCATTTTTCCGGCGTTTATCAGACTTTCAGATAGGGGAAATATCAGTGAGCGTTCTGATTTCAGTTCCAGAGCGATTTGCCCAATGATTCCTTGATATTTTTTCGTTTTCAGCCAATTTTCTGGATTTTTTTAAATTTCACTCTTTTGTGAAAATATCCACTAAATGAGGGAATAATATGTGTGAGGGTACCCCAGGAGAGTTCCAAATGTGTGTGGGTAGAATATATATCCCACAGGGGTAAAATTGACAAAAGTTGAAAAAATTTTTTTTTGGACTTACTCATTTTTCCGGCGTTTATCAGACCTTCAGATAGGGCAAATGTCAGTGAGCGTTCCGATTTCAGTTCCAGAGCGATTCGCCCAATGAGTCCTTGATATTTAGTCGTTTTCAGCCAATTTTCTGGATTTTTGAAAATTTCACTTTTTCGTGAAAATATCCACTAAATGAGGGAATAATATGTGTGAGGGTACCCCAGGAGAGTTCCAAATGTGTGTGGGTAGAATATATATCCCACGGGGGTAAAATCGAAAAAAGTTGAAAAAATTTTTTTTTTTGGACTTAGTCATTTTTACGGCGTTTATCAGACTTTCAGATAGGGCAAATGTCAGTGAGCGTTTTGATTTCACTTCCAGAGCGATTCGCCCAATGAGTCCTTGATATTTAGTCGTTTTCAGCCAATGTTCTGGATTTTTGAAAATTTCACTTTTTTGTGAAAATATCCACTAAATGAGGGAATAATATGTGTGAGGGTACCCCAGGAGAGTTCCAAATGTGTGTGGGTAGAATATATATCCCACGCGGGTAAAATTGAAAAAAAATTTTGGGACTTAGTCATTTTTCTGGCGTTTATCAGACTTTCAGATAGGGCTAAGGTCAGTGAGCGTTCCGATTTCAGTTCCAGAGCGATTCGCCCAATGAGTCCTTGATATTTATTCGTTTTCAGCCAATTTTCTGGATTTTTGAAAATTTCACTCTTTTGTGAAAATATCCACTAAATGAGAGAATAATATGTGTGAGGGTACCCCAGGAGAGTTCCAAATGTGTGTGGGTAAAATATATATCCCACGTGGGTAAAATTGAAAAAAGTTGAAAAAAATTTTTTTTTGGACTTAGCCATTTTTCCGGCGTTTATCAGACTTTCAGATAGGGCAAATGTCAGTGAGCGTTTCGATTTCAGTTCCAGAGCGATTCGCCCAATGAGTCCTTGATATTTAGTCGTTTTCAGCCAATGTTCTGGATTTTTGAAAATTTCACTTTTTTGTGAAAATATCCACTAAATGAGGGAATAATATGTGTGAGGGTACCCCAGGAGAGTTCCAAATGTGTGTGGGTAGAATATATATCCCACGGGGGTAAAATTGTAAAAAGTTGAAAAATTATTTTTTTTGGACTTAGTCATTTTTCCGGCATTTATCAGACTTTCAGATAGGGCAAATGTCAGTGAGCGTTCCGATTTCAGTTCCAGAGCGATTCGCCCAATGAGTCCTTGATATTTATTCGTTTTCAGCCAATTTTCTGGATTTTTGAAAATTTCACTTGTTTGTGAAAATATCCACTAAATGAGGAAATAATTTGTGTGAGGGTACCCCAGGAGAGTTCCAAATGTGTGTGGGTAGAATATATATCCCACGGGGGTAAAATTGAAAAAAGTTGAAAAAAATTTTTTTTTGGACTTAGTCATTTTTCCGGCGTTTATCAGACTTTCAGATAGGGCAAATGTCAGTGAGCGTTCCGATTTCAGTTCCAGAGCGATTCGCCCAATGAGTCCTTGATATTTTGTCATTTTCACCCAATTTTTTGGATTTTTGAAAAATTCACTTTTTTGTGAAAATATCCACTAAATGAGGGAATAATATGTGTGAGGGTACCCCAGGAGAGTTCCAAATGTGTGTGGGTAGAATATATATCCCACAGGGGTAAAATTGAAAAAAAAATTTTTTTGGACTTAGTCATTTTTCCAGCGTTTATCAGACTTTCAGATAGGACAAAGGTCAGTGAACGTTGCAATTTCAGTTCCAGAGCGATTCGTCCAATGAGTCCTTGATATTTAGTCGTTTTCAGCCAATTTTCTGGATTTTTTAAAATTTCACTCTTTTGTGAAAATATCCACTAAATGAGGGAATAATATGTGTGAGGGTACCCCAGGAGAGTTCCAAATGTGTGTGGGTAGAATATATATCCCACGGGGGTAAAATTGAAAAAAGTTGAAAAAATTTTTTTTTGGACTTAGTCATTTTTCCGGCGTTTATCAGACTTTCAGATAGGGGAAATATCAGTGAGCGTTCTGATTTCAGTTCCAGAGCGATTTGCCCAATGATTCCTTGATATTTATTCGTTTTCAGCCAATTTTCTGGATTTTTTTAAATTTCACTCTTTTGTGAAAATATCCACTAAATGAGGGAATAATATGTGTGGGTACCCCAGGAGAGTTCCAAATGTGTGTGGGTAGAATATATATCCCACAGGGGTAAAATTGACAAAAGTTGAAAAATTTTTTTTTTGGACTTACTCATTTTTCCGGCGTTTATCAGACCTTCAGATAGGGCAAATGTCAGTGAGCGTTCCGATTTCAGTTCCAGAGCGATTCGCCCAATGAGTCCTTGATATTTAGTCGTTTTCAGCCAATTTTCTGCATTTTTGAAAATTTCACTTTTTCGTGAAAATATCCACTAAATGAGGGAATAATATGTGTGAGGGTACCCCAGGAGAGTTCCAAATGTGTGTGGGTAGAATATATATCCCACGGGGGTAAAATTGAAAAAAGTTGAAAAATTTTTTTTTTGGACTTACTCATTTTTCCGGCGTTTATCAGACCTTCAGATAGGGCAAATGTCAGTGAGCGTTCCGATTTCAGTTCCAGAGCGATTCGCCCAATGAGTCCTTGATATTTAGTCGTTTTCAGCCAATTTTCTGGATTTTTGAAAATTTCACTTTTTCGTGAAAATATCCACTAAATGAGGGAATAATATGTGTGAGGGTACCCCAGGAGAGTTCCAAATGTGTGTGGGTAGAATATATATCCCACGCGGGTAAAATTGAAAAAAAAATTTTGGGACTTAGTTATTTTTCCGGCGTTTATCAGACTTTCAGATAGGGCAAAGGTCAGTGAGCGTTCCGATTTCAGTTCCAGAGCGATTCGCCCAATGAGTCCTTGATATTTATTCGTTTTCAGCCAATTTTCTGGATTTTTGAAAATTTCACTTTTTTGTGAAAATATCCACTAAATGAGGGAATAATATGTGTGAGGGTACCCCAGGAGAGTTCCAAATGTGTGTGGGTAGAATATATATCCCACAGGGGTAAAATTGACAAAAGTTGAAAAATTTTTTTTTTGGACTTACTCATTTTTCCGGCGTTTATCAGACCTTCAGATAGGGCAAATGTCAGTGAGCGTTCCGATTTCAGTTCCAGAGCGATTCGCCCAATGAGTCCTTGATATTTAGTCGTTTTCAGCCAATTTTCTGGATTTTTGAAAATTTCACTTTTTCGTGAAAATATCCACTAAATGAGGGAATAATATGTGTGAGGGTACCCCAGGAGAGTTCCAAATGTGTGTGGGTAGAATATATATCCCACGGGGGTAAAATCGAAAAAGTTGAAAAAATTTTTTTTTTTGGACTTAGTCATTTTTACGGCGTTTATCAGACTTTCAGATAGGGCAAATGTCAGTGAGCGTTTTGATTTCACTTCCAGAGCGATTCGCCCAATGAGTCCTTGATATTTAGTCGTTTTCAGCCAATGTTCTGGATTTTTGAAAATTTCACTTTTTTGTGAAAATATCCACTAAATGAGGGAATAATATGTGTGAGGGTACCCCAGGAGAGTTCCAAATGTGTGTGGGTAGAATATATATCCCACGCGGGTAAAATTGAAAAAAAATTTTGGGACTTAGTCATTTTTCTGGCGTTTATCAGACTTTCAGATAGGGCTAAGGTCAGTGAGCGTTCCGATTTCAGTTCCAGAGCGATTCGCCCAATGAGTCCTTGATATTTATTCGTTTTCAGCCAATTTTCTGGATTTTTGAAAATTTCACTCTTTTGTGAAAATATCCACTAAATGAGAGAATAATATGTGTGAGGGTACCCCAGGAGAGTTCCAAATGTGTGTGGGTAAAATATATATCCCACGTGGGTAAAATTGAAAAAAGTTGAAAAAAATTTTTTTTTGGACTTAGCCATTTTTCCGGCGTTTATCAGACTTTCAGATAGGGCAAATGTCAGTGAGCGTTTCGATTTCAGTTCCAGAGCGATTCGCCCAATGAGTCCTTGATATTTAGTCGTTTTCAGCCAATGTTCTGGATTTTTGAAAATTTCACTTTTTTGTGAAAATATCCACTAAATGAGGGAATAATATGTGTGAGGGTACCCCAGGAGAGTTCCAAATGTGTGTGGGTAGAATATATATCCCACGGGGGTAAAATTGTAAAAAGTTGAAAAATTATTTTTTTTGGACTTAGTCATTTTTCCGGCATTTATCAGACTTTCAGATAGGGCAAATGTCAGTGAGCGTTCCGATTTCAGTTCCAGAGCGATTCGCCCAATGAGTCCTTGATATTTATTCGTTTTCAGCCAATTTTCTGGATTTTTGAAAATTTCACTTGTTTGTGAAAATATCCACTAAATGAGGAAATAATTTGTGTGAGGGTACCCCAGGAGAGTTCCAAATGTGTGTGGGTAGAATATATATCCCACGGGGGTAAAATTGAAAAAAGTTGAAAAAAATTTTTTTTTGGACTTAGTCATTTTTCCGGCGTTTATCAGACTTTCAGATAGGGCAAATGTCAGTGAGCGTTCCGATTTCAGTTCCAGAGCGATTCGCCCAATGAGTCCTTGATATTTTGTCATTTTCACCCAATTTTTTGGATTTTTGAAAAATTCACTTTTTTGTGAAAATATCCACTAAATGAGGGAATAATATGTGTGAGGGTACCCCAGGAGAGTTCCAAATGTGTGTGGGTAGAATATATATCCCACAGGGGTAAAATTGAAAAAAAAATTTTTTTGGACTTAGTCATTTTTCCAGCGTTTATCAGACTTTCAGATAGGACAAAGGTCAGTGAACGTTGCAATTTCAGTTCCAGAGCGATTCGTCCAATGAGTCCTTGATATTTAGTCGTTTTCAGCCAATTTTCTGGATTTTTTAAAATTTCACTCTTTTGTGAAAATATCCACTAAATGAGGGAATAATATGTGTGAGGGTACCCCAGGAGAGTTCCAAATGTGTGTGGGTAGAATATATATCCCACGGGGGTAAAATTGAAAAAAGTTGAAAAAATTTTTTTTTGGACTTAGTCATTTTTCCGGCGTTTATCAGACTTTCAGATAGGGGAAATATCAGTGAGCGTTCTGATTTCAGTTCCAGAGCGATTTGCCCAATGATTCCTTGATATTTATTCGTTTTCAGCCAATTTTCTGGATTTTTTTAAATTTCACTCTTTTGTGAAAATATCCACTAAATGAGGGAATAATATGTGTGGGTACCCCAGGAGAGTTCCAAATGTGTGTGGGTAGAATATATATCCCACAGGGGTAAAATTGACAAAAGTTGAAAAATTTTTTTTTTGGACTTACTCATTTTTCCGGCGTTTATCAGACCTTCAGATAGGGCAAATGTCAGTGAGCGTTCCGATTTCAGTTCCAGAGCGATTCGCCCAATGAGTCCTTGATATTTAGTCGTTTTCAGCCAATTTTCTGCATTTTTGAAAATTTCACTTTTTCGTGAAAATATCCACTAAATGAGGGAATAATATGTGTGAGGGTACCCCAGGAGAGTTCCAAATGTGTGTGGGTAGAATATATATCCCACGGGGGTAAAATTGAAAAAAGTTGAAAAATTTTTTTTTTGGACTTACTCATTTTTCCGGCGTTTATCAGACCTTCAGATAGGGCAAATGTCAGTGAGCGTTCCGATTTCAGTTCCAGAGCGATTCGCCCAATGAGTCCTTGATATTTAGTCGTTTTCAGCCAATTTTCTGGATTTTTGAAAATTTCACTTTTTCGTGAAAATATCCACTAAATGAGGGAATAATATGTGTGAGGGTACCCCAGGAGAGTTCCAAATGTGTGTGGGTAGAATATATATCCCACGCGGGTAAAATTGAAAAAAAAATTTTGGGACTTAGTTATTTTTCCGGCGTTTATCAGACTTTCAGATAGGGCAAAGGTCAGTGAGCGTTCCGATTTCAGTTCCAGAGCGATTCGCCCAATGAGTCCTTGATATTTATTCGTTTTCAGCCAATTTTCTGGATTTTTGAAAATTTCACTTTTTTGTGAAAATATCCACTAAATGAGGGAATAATATGTGTGAGGGTACCCCAGGAGAGTTCCAAATGTGTGTGGGTAGAATATATATCCCACAGGGGTAAAATTGACAAAAGTTGAAAAATTTTTTTTTTGGACTTACTCATTTTTCCGGCGTTTATCAGACCTTCAGATAGGGCAAATGTCAGTGAGCGTTCCGATTTCAGTTCCAGAGCGATTCGCCCAATGAGTCCTTGATATTTAGTCGTTTTCAGCCAATTTTCTGGATTTTTGAAAATTTCACTTTTTCGTGAAAATATCCACTAAATGAGGGAATAATATGTGTGAGGGTACCCCAGGAGAGTTCCAAATGTGTGTGGGTAGAATATATATCCCACGGGGGTAAAATCGAAAAAGTTGAAAAAATTTTTTTTTTTGGACTTAGTCATTTTTACGGCGTTTATCAGACTTTCAGATAGGGCAAATGTCAGTGAGCGTTTTGATTTCACTTCCAGAGCGATTCGCCCAATGAGTCCTTGATATTTAGTCGTTTTCAGCCAATGTTCTGGATTTTTGAAAATTTCACTTTTTTGTGAAAATATCCACTAAATGAGGGAATAATATGTGTGAGGGTACCCCAGGAGAGTTCCAAATGTGTGTGGGTAGAATATATATCCCACGCGGGTAAAATTGAAAAAAAATTTTGGGACTTAGTCATTTTTCCGGCGTTTATCAGACTTTCAGATAGGGCAAAGGTCAGTGAGCGTTCCGATTTCAGTTCCAGAGCGATTCGCCCAATGAGTCCTTGATATTTATTCGTTTTCAGCCAATTTTCTGGATTTTGAAAATTTCACTTTTTTGTGAAAATATCCACTAAATGAGGGAATAATATGTGTGAGGGTACCCCAGGAGAGTTCCAAATGTATGTGGGAAGAATATATATCCCACGGAGATAAAATTAAAAAAAGTTTAAAAAAAATTTTTTGGGGACTTAGTCATTTTTCCGGCGTTTATCAGACTTTCAGATAGGGCAAATGTCAGTGAGCATTCCGATTTCAGTTCCCGAGCGATTCGCCCAATGACTCCTTGATATTTAGTCGTTTTCAGCCAATTTTCTGGATTTTTGAAAATTTCACTCTTTTGTGAAAATATCCACTAAATGAGAGAATAATATGTGTGAGGGTACCCCAGGAGAGTTCCAAATGTGTGTGGGTAGAATATATATCCCACAGGGGTAAAATTGAAAAAAAAATTTTTTTGGACTTAGTCATTTTTCCAGCGTTTATCAGACTTTCAGATAGGACAAAGGTCAGTGAACGTTGCAATTTCAGTTCCAGAGCGATTCGTCCAATGAGTCCTTGATATTTAGTCGTTTTCAGCCAATTTTCTGGATTTTTTAAAATTTCACTCTTTTGTGAAAATATCCACTAAATGAGGGAATAATATGTGTGAGGGTACCCCAGGAGAGTTCCAAATGTGTGTGGGTAGAATATATATCCCACGGGGGTAAAATTGAAAAAAGTTGAAAAAATTTTTTTTTGGACTTAGTCATTTTTCCGGCGTTTATCAGACTTTCAGATAGGGGAAATATCAGTGAGCGTTCTGATTTCAGTTCCAGAGCGATTTGCCCAATGATTCCTTGATATTTATTCGTTTTCAGCCAATTTTCTGGATTTTTTTAAATTTCACTCTTTTGTGAAAATATCCACTAAATGAGGGAATAATATGTGTGGGTACCCCAGGAGAGTTCCAAATGTGTGTGGGTAGAATATATATCCCACAGGGGTAAAATTGACAAAAGTTGAAAAATTTTTTTTTTGGACTTACTCATTTTTCCGGCGTTTATCAGACCTTCAGATAGGGCAAATGTCAGTGAGCGTTCCGATTTCAGTTCCAGAGCGATTCGCCCAATGAGTCCTTGATATTTAGTCGTTTTCAGCCAATTTTCTGGATTTTTGAAAATTTCACTTTTTCGTGAAAATATCCACTAAATGAGGGAATAATATGTGTGAGGGTACCCCAGGAGAGTTCCAAATGTGTGTGGGTAGAATATATATCCCACGGGGGTAAAATCGAAAAAGTTGAAAAAATTTTTTTTTTTGGACTTAGTCATTTTTACGGCGTTTATCAGACTTTCAGATAGGGCAAATGTCAGTGAGCGTTTTGATTTCACTTCCAGAGCGATTCGCCCAATGAGTCCTTGATATTTAGTCGTTTTCAGCCAATGTTCTGGATTTTTGAAAATTTCACTTTTTTGTGAAAATATCCACTAAATGAGGGAATAATATGTGTGAGGGTACCCCAGGAGAGTTCCAAATGTGTGTGGGTAGAATATATATCCCACGCGGGTAAAATTGAAAAAAAATTTTGGGACTTAGTCATTTTTCCGGCGTTTATCAGACTTTCAGATAGGGCAAAGGTCAGTGAGCGTTCCGATTTCAGTTCCAGAGCGATTCGCCCAATGAGTCCTTGATATTTATTCGTTTTCAGCCAATTTTCTGGATTTTGAAAATTTCACTTTTTTGTGAAAATATCCACTAAATGAGGGAATAATATGTGTGAGGGTACCCCAGGAGAGTTCCAAATGTATGTGGGAAGAATATATATCCCACGGAGATAAAATTAAAAAAAGTTTAAAAAAAATTTTTTGGGGACTTAGTCATTTTTCCGGCGTTTATCAGACTTTCAGATAGGGCAAATGTCAGTGAGCATTCCGATTTCAGTTCCCGAGCGATTCGCCCAATGACTCCTTGATATTTAGTCGTTTTCAGCCAATTTTCTGGATTTTTGAAAATTTCACTCTTTTGTGAAAATATCCACTAAATGAGAGAATAATATGTGTGAGGGTACCCCAGGAGAGTTCCAAATGTGTGTGGGTAAAATATATATCCCACGTGGGTAAAATTGAAAAAAGTTGAAAAAAATTTTTTTTTGGACTTAGCCATTTTTCCGGCGTTTATCAGACTTTCAGATAGGGCAAATGTCAGTGAGCGTTTCGATTTCAGTTCCAGAGCGATTCGCCCAATGAGTCCTTGATATTTAGTCGTTTTCAGCCAATGTTCTGGATTTTTGAAAATTTCACTTTTTTGTGAAAATATCCACTAAATGAGGGAATAATATGTGTGAGGGTACCCCAGGAGAGTTCCAAATGTGTGTGGGTAGAATATATATCCCACGGGGGTAAAATTGGAAAAAGTTGAGAAATTATTTTTTTTGGACTTAGTCATTTTTCCGGCATTTATCAGACTTTCAGATAGGGCAAATGTCAGTGAGCATTCCGATTTCAGTTCCAGAGCGATTCGCCCAATGAGTCCTTGATATTTATTCGTTTTCAGCCAATTTTCTGCATTTTTGAAAATTTCACTTTTTTGTAAAAATATCCACTAAATGAGGGAATAATATGTGTGAGGGTACCCCAGGAGAGTTCCAAATGTGTGTGGGTAGAATATTTATCCCACGGGGGTAAAATTGAAAAAAAAAATTTTTTGGACTTAGTCATTTTTCCGGCGTTTATCAGACTTTCAGATAGGACAAAGGTCAGTGAACGTTGCAATTTCAGTTCCAGAGCGATTCGTCCAGTGAGTCCTTGATATTTAGTCGATTTCAGCCAATTTTCTGGATTTTTTAAAATTTCACTCTTTTGTGAAAATATCCACTAAATGACGGAATAATATGTGTGAGGGTAAACCAGGAGAGTTCCAAATGTGTGTGGGTAGAATATATATCCCACGCGGGTAAAATTGAAAAAAAAATTTTGGGACTTAGTCATTTTTCCGGCGTTTATCAGACTTTCAGATAGGGCAAAGGTCAGTGAGCATTCCGATTTCAGTTCCAGAGCGATTCGCCCATTGAGTCCTTGATATTTAGTCGTTTTCAGCCAATATTTTGGATTTTTGAAAATTTCACTTTTTTGTGAAAATATCCACTAAATGAGGGAATAATATGTGTGAGGGTACCCCAGGAGAGTTCCAAATGTGTGTGGTTAGAATATATATCCCACGGTGGTAAAATTGAAAAAAGTTGAAAAATTTTTTTTTTTTAACTTAGTCATTTTTCCGGCATTTATCAGACTTTCAGATAGGGCAAATGTCAGTGAGCGCTCCGATTTCAGTTCCAGAGCGATTCGCCCAATGAGTCCTTGATATTTATTCGTTTTCAGCCAATTTTCTGGATTTTTGAAAATTTCACTTGTTTGTGAAAATATCCACTAAATGAGGAAATAATTTGTGTGAGGGTACCCCAGGAGAGTTCCAAATGTGTGTGGGTAGAATATATATCCCACGGGGGTAAAATTGAAAAAAGTTGAAAAAAATTTTTTTTTGGACTTAGCCATTTTTCCGGCGTTTATCAGACTTTCAGATGGGGCAAATGTCAGTGAGCGCTCCGATTTCAGTTCCAGAGCGATTCGCCCAATGAGTCCTTGATATTTAGTCATTTTCACCCAATTTTTTGGATTTTTGAAAAATTCACTTTTTTGTGAAAATATCCACTAAATGAGGGAATAATATGTGTGAGGGTACCCCAGGAGAGTTCCAAATGTGTGTGGGTAGAATATATATCCCACAGGGGTAAAATTGAAAAAAAAATTTTTTTGGACTTAGTCATTTTTCCAGCGTTTATCAGACTTTCAGATAGGACAAAGGTCAGTGAACGTTGCAATTTCAGTTCCAGAGCGATTCGTTCAATGAGTCCTTGATATTTAGTCGTTTTCAGCCAATTTTCTGGATTTTTTAAAATTTCACTCTTTTGTGAAAATATCCACTAAATGAGGGAATAATATGTGTGAGGGTACCCCAGGAGAGTTCCAAATGTGTGTGGGTAGAATATATATCCCACGGGGGTAAAATTGAAAAAAGTTGAAAAAATTTTTTTTTGGACTTAGTCATTTTTCCGGCGTTTATCAGACTTTCAGATAGGGGAAATATCAGTGAGCGTTCTGATTTCAGTTCCAGAGCGATTTGCTCAATGATTCCTTGATATTTATTCGTTTTCAGCCAATTTTCTGGATTTTTTTAAATTTCACTCTTTTGTGAAAATATCCACTAAATGAGGGAATAATATGTGTGAGGGTACCCCAGGAGAGTTCCAAATGTGTGTGGGTAGAATATATATCCCACAGGGGTAAAATTGACAAAAGTTGAAAAAAAATTTTTTTGGACTTACTCATTTTTCCGGCGTTTATCAGACCTTCAGATAGGGTAAATGTCAGTGAGCGTTCCGATTTCAGTTCCAGAGCGATTCGTCCAATGAGTCCTTGATATTTAGTCGTTTTCAGCCAATTTTCTGGATTTTTGAAAATTTCACTTTTTCGTGAAAATATCCACTAAATGAGGGAATAATATGTGTGAGGGTACCCCAGGAGAGTTCCAAATGTATGTGGGAAGAATATATATCCCACGGAGATAAAATTAAACAAAGTTAAAAAAAAAATTTTTGTGGACTTAGTCATTTTTACGGCGTTTATCAGACTTTCAGATAGGGCAAATATCAGTGAGCGTTTTGATTTCACTTCCAGAGCGATTCGCCCAATGAGTCCTTGATATTTAGTCGTTTTCAGCCAATGTTCTGGATTTTTGAAAATTTCACTTTTTTGTGAAAATATCCACTAAATGAGGGAATAATATGTGTGAGGGTACCCCAGGAGAGTTCCAAATGTGTGTGGGTAGAATATATATCCCACGCGGGTAAAATTGAAAAAAAATTTTGGGACTTAGTCATTTTTCCGGCGTTTATCAGACTTTCAGATAGGGCAAAGGTCAGTGAGCGTTCCGATTTCAGTTCCAGAGCGATTCGCCCAATGAGTCCTTGATATTTATTCGTTTTTAGCCAATTTTCTGGTTTTTTGAAAATTTCACTTTTTTGTGAAAATATCCACTAAATGAGGGAATAATATGTGTGAGGGTACCCCAGGAGAGTTCCAAATGTATGTGGGAAGAATATATATCCCACGGAGATAAAATTAAAAAAAGTTTAAAAACATTTTTTTGGGGACTTAGTCATTTTTCCGGCGTTTATCAGACTTTCAGATAGGGCAAATGTCAGTGAGCATTCCGATTTCAGTTCCCGAGCGATTCGCCCAATGAGTCCTTGATATTTATTCGTTTTCAGCCAATTTTCTGCATTTTTGAAAATTTCACTTTTTTGCAAAAATATCCACTAAATGAGGGAATAATATGTGTGAGGGTACCCCAGGAGAGTTCCAAATGTGTGTGGGTAGAATATTTATCCCACGGGGGTAAAATTGAAAAAAAAAATTTTTTGGACTTAGTCATTTTTCCGGCGTTTATCAGACTTTCAGATAGGACAAAGGTCAGTGAACGTTGCAATTTCAGTTCCAGAGCGATTCGTCCAATGAGTCCTTGATATTTAGTCGATTTCAGCCAATTTTCTGGATTTTTTAAAATTTCACTCTTTTGTGAAAATATCCACTAAATGACGGAATAATATGTGTGAGGGTACCCCAGGAGAGTTCCAAATGTGTGTGGGTAGAATATATATCCCACGCGGGTAAAATTGAAAAAAAAATTTTGGGACTTAGTCATTTTTCCGGCGTTTATCAGACTTTCAGATAGGGCAAAGGTCAGTGAGCGTTCCGATTTCAGTTCCAGAGCGATTCGCCCATTGAGTCCTTGATATTTAGTCGTTTTCAGCCAATATTTTGGATTTTTGAAAATTTCACTTTTTTGTGAAAATATCCACTAAATGAGGGAATAATATGTGTGAGGGTACCCCAGGAGAGTTCCAAATGTGTGTGGGTAGAATATATATCCCACGGTGGTAAAATTGAAAAAAGTTGAAAATTTTTTTTTTTTTAACTTAGTCATTTTTCGGGCATTTATCAGACTTTCAGATAGGGCAAATGTCAGTGAGCGCTCCGATTTCAGTTCCAGAGCGATTCGCCCAATGAGTCCTTGATATTTATTCGTTTTCAGCCAATTTTCTGGATTTTTGAAAATTTCACTTGTTTGTGAAAATATCCACTAAATGAGGAAATAATTTGTGTGAGGGTACCCCAGGAGAGTTCCAAATGTGTGTGGGTAGAATATATATCCCACGGGGGTAAAATTGTAAAAAGTTGAAAAATTTTTTTTTTTGGACTTAGTCATTTTTCCGGCATTTATCAGACTTTCAGATAGGGCAAATGTCAGTGAGCATTCTGATTTCAGTTCCAGAGCGATTCGCCCAATGAGTCCTTGATATTTATTCGTTTTCAGCCAATTTTCTGCATTTTTGAAAATTTCACTTTTTTGTAAAAATATCCTCTAAATGAGGGAATAATATGTGTGAGGGTACCCCAGGAGAGTTCCAAATGTGTGTGGGTAGAATATTTATCCCACGGGGGTAAAATTGAAAAAAAAATTTTTTGGACTTAGTCATTTTTCCGGCGTTTATCAGACTTTCAGATAGGACAAATGTCAGTGAGCGTTTCGTTTTCAGTTCCAGAGCGATTCGCCCAATGAGTCCTTGATATTTAGTCGTTTTCAGCCAATGTTCTGGATTTTTGAAAATTTCACTTTTTTGTGAAAATATCCACTAAATGAGGGAATAATATGTGTGAGGGAACCCCAGGAGAGTTCCAAATGTGTGTGGGTAGAATATATATCCCACGGGGGTAAAATTGAAAAAAGTTGAAAAAAAATTTTTTTAGACTTAGTCATTTTTCCGGTGTTTATCAGTCTTTCAGATAGGGGAAATGTCAGTGAGCGTTCCGATTTCAGTTCCAGAGCGATTCGGCCATTGAGTCCTTAATATTTAGTCGTTTTCAGCCAATTTTCTGAATTTTTGAAAATTTCACTTTTTTGTGAAAATATCCACTAAATGATGGAATAATATGTGTGAGGGTACCCCAGGAGAGTTCCAAATGTGTGTGGGTAGAATATATATCCCACCGGGTAAAATTGAAAAAAAATTTTTGGGACTTAGTCATTTTTCCGGCGTTTATCAGACTTTCAGATAGGGCAAAGGTCAGTGAGCGTTCCGATTTCAGTTCCAGAGCGATTCGCCCAATGAGTCCTTGATATTTATTCGTTTTCAGCCAATTTTCTGGATTTTTGAAAATTTCACTTTTTTGTGAAAATATCCACTAAATGAGGGAATAATATGTGTGAGGGTACCCCAGGAGAGTTCCAAATGTATGTGGGAAGAATATATATCCCACGGAGATAAAATTAAACAAAGTTAAAAAAAAAATTTTTGGGGACTTAGTCATTTTTCCGGCGTTTATCAGACTTTCAGATAGGGCAAATGTCAGTGAGCATTCCGATTTCAGTTCCCGAGCGATTCGCCCAATGACTCCTTGATATTTAGTCGTTTTCAGCCAATTTTCTGGATTTTTGAAAATTTCACTCTTTTGTGAAAATATCCACTAAATGAGAGAATAATATGTGTGAGGGTACCCCAGGAGAGTTCCAAATGTGTGTGGGTAAAATATATATCCCACGTGGGTAAAATTGAAAAAAGTTGAAAAAAATTTTTTTTTGGACTTAGCCATTTTTCCGGCGTTTATCAGACTTTCAGATAGGGGAAATGTCAGTGAGCGTTTCGATTTCAGTTCCAGACCGATTCGCCCAATGAGTCCTTGATATTTAGTCGTTTTCAGCCAATGTTCTGGATTTTTGAAAATTTCACTTTTTTGTGAAAATATCCACTAAATGAGGGAATAATATGTGTGAGGGTACCCCAGGAGAGTTCCAAATGTGTGTGGGTAGAATATATATCCAACGGGGGTAAAATTGAAAAAAATTTTTTTTTGGACTTAGTCATTTTTCCAGCGTTTATCAGACTTTCAGATAGGACAAAGGTCAGTGAACGTTGCAATTTCAGTTCCAGAGCGATTCGTCCAATGAGTCCTTGATATTTAGTCGTTTTCAGCCAATTTTCTGGATTTTTTAAAATTTCACTCTTTTGTGAAAATATCCACTAAATGAGGGAATAATATGTGTGAGGGTACCCCAGGAGAGTTCCAAATGTGTGTGGGTAGAATATATATCCCACGGGGGTAAAATTGAAAAAAGTTGAAAAAAATTTTTTTTGGACTTAGTCATTTTTCTGGCGTTTATCAGACTTTCAGATAGGGCAAATGTCAGTGAGCGTTCCGATTTCAGTTCCAGAGCGATTCGCCCAATGAGTCCTTGATATTTAGTAATTTTCAGCCAATTTTCTGGATTTTTGAAAATTTCACTTTTTCGTGAAAATATCCACTAAATGAGGGAATAATATGTGTGAGGGTACCCCAGGAGAGTTCCGAATGTGTGTGGGTAGAATTTATATCCCACGGGGGTAAAATCGAAAAAAGTTGAAAAAAATTTTTTTTTTGGACTTAGTCATTTTTACGGCGTTTATCAGACTTTCAGATAGGGCAAATGTCAGTGAGCGTTTTGATTTCACTTCCAGAGCGATTCGCCCAATGAGTCCTTGATATTTAGTCGTTTTCAGCCAATGTTCTGGATTTTTGAAAATTTCACTTTTTTGTGAAAATATCCACTAAATGAGGGAATAATATGTGTGAGGGTACCCCAGGAGAGTTCCAAATGTGTGTGGGTAGAATATATATCCAACGGGGGTAAAATTGAAAAAAATTTTTTTTTGGACTTAGTCATTTTTCCAGCGTTTATCAGACTTTCAGATAGGACAAAGGTCAGTGAACGTTGCAATTTCAGTTCCAGAGCGATTCGTCCAATGAGTCCTTGATATTTAGTCGTTTTCAGCCAATTTTCTGGATTTTTTAAAATTTCACTCTTTTGTGAAAATATCCACTAAATGAGGGAATAATATGTGTGAGGGTACCCCAGGAGAGTTCCAAATGTGTGTGGGTAGAATTTATATCCCACGGGGGTAAAATCGAAAAAAGTTGAAAAAAATTTTTTTTTTGGACTTAGTCATTTTTACGGCGTTTATCAGACTTTCAGATAGGGCAAATGTCAGTGAGCGTTTTGATTTCACTTCCAGAGCGATTCGCCCAATGAGTCCTTGATATTTAGTCGTTTTCAGCCAATGTTCTGGATTTTTGAAAATTTCACTTTTTTGTGAAAATATCCACTAAATGAGGGAATAATATGTGTGAGGGTACCCCAGGAGAGTTCCAAATGTGTGTGGGTAGAATATATATCCCACGGGGGTAAAATTGAAAAAAAATTTTTTTTGGACTTAGTCATTTTTCCAGCGTTTATCAGACTTTCAGATAGGACAAAGGTCAGTGAACGTTGCAATTTCAGTTCCAGAGCGATTCGTCCAATGAGTCCTTGATATTTAGTCGTTTTCAGCCAATTTTCTGGATTTTTTAAAATTTCACTCTTTTGTGAAAATATCCACTAAATGAGGGAATAATATGTGTGAGGGTACCCCAGGAGAGTTCCAAATGTGTGTGGGTAGAATATATATCCCACGGGGGTAAAATTGAAACAAGTTGAAAAAATTTTTTTTTGGACTTAGTCATTTTTCTGGCGTTTATCAGACTTTCAGATAGGGGAAATATCAGTGAGCGTTCTGATTTCAGTTCCAGAGCGATTTGCCCAATGATTCCTTGATATTTATTCGTTTTCAGCCAATTTTCTGGATTTTTTAAAATTTCACTCTTTTGTGAAAATATCCACTAAATGAGGGAATAATATGTGTGAGGGTACCCCAGGAGAGTTCCAAATGTGTGTGGGTAGAATATATATCCCACGGGGGTAAAATTGAAAAAAGTTGAAAAATTTTTTTTTTGGACTTACTCATTTTTCCGGCGTTTATCAGACCTTCAGATAGGGCAAATGTCAGTGAGCGTTCCGATTTCAGTTCCAGAGCGATTCGCCGAATGAGTCCTTGATATTTAGTCGTTTTCAGCCAATGTTCTGGATTTTTGAAAATTTCACTTTTTTGTGAAAATATCCACTAAATGAGGGAATAATATGTGTGAGGGAACCCCAGGAGAGTTCCAAATGTGTGTGGGTAGAATATATATCCCACGGGGATAAAATTGAAAAAAGTTGAAAAAAAATTTTTTTAGACTTAGTCATTTTTCCGGCGTTTATCAGTCTTTCAGATAGGGGAAATGTCAGTGAGCGTTCCGATTTCAGTTCCAGAGCGATTCGGCCATTGAGTCCTTAATATTTAGTCGTTTTCAGCCAATTTTCTGAATTTTTGAAAATTTCACTTTTTTGTGAAAATATCCACTAAATGAGGGAATAATATGTGTGAGGGTACCCCAGGAGAGTTCCAAATGTGTGTGGGTAGAATATATATCCCACGGGGGTAAAATTGAAAAAAAATTTTTTTTGGACTTAGTCATTTTTCCAGCGTTTATCAGACTTTCAGATAGGACAAAGGTCAGTGAACGTTGCAATTTCAGTTCCAGAGCGATTCGTCCAATGAGTCCTTGATATTTAGTCGTTTTCAGCCAATTTTCTGGATTTTTTAAAATTTCACTCTTTTGTGAAAATATCCACTAAATGAGGGAATAATATGTGTGAGGGTACCCCAGGAGAGTTCCAAATGTGTGTGGGTAGAATATATATCCCACGGGGGTAAAATTGAAACAAGTTGAAAAAATTTTTTTTTGGACTTAGTCATTTTTCTGGCGTTTATCAGACTTTCAGATAGGGGAAATATCAGTGAGCGTTCTGATTTCACTTCCAGAGCGATTTGCCCAATGATTCCTTGATATTTATTCGTTTTCAGCCAATTTTCTGGATTTTTTAAAATTTCACTCTTTTGTGAAAATATCCACTAAATGAGGGAATAATATGTGTGAGGGTACCCCAGGAGAGTTCCAAATGTGTGTGGGTAGAATATATATCCCACGGGGGTAAAATTGAAAAAAGTTGAAAAATTTTTTTTTTGGACTTACTCATTTTTCCGGCGTTTATCAGACCTTCAGATAGGGCAAATGTCAGTGAGCGTTCCGATTTCAGTTCCAGAGCGATTCGCCGAATGAGTCCTTGATATTTAGTCGTTTTCAGCCAATGTTCTGGATTTTTGAAAATTTCACTTTTTTGTGAAAATATCCACTAAATGAGGGAATAATATGTGTGAGGGAACCCCAGGAGAGTTCCAAATGTGTGTGGGTAGAATATATATCCCACGGGGGTAAAATTGAAAAAAGTTGAAAAAAAATTTTTTTAGACTTAGTCATTTTTCCGGCGTTTATCAGTCTTTCAGATAGGGGAAATGTCAGTGAGCGTTCCGATTTCAGTTCCAGAGCGATTCGGCCATTGAGTCCTTAATATTTAGTCGTTTTCAGCCAATTTTCTGAATTTTTGAAAATTTCACTTTTTTGTGAAAATATCCACTAAATGAGGGAATAATATGTGTGAGGGTACCCCAGGAGAGTTCCAAATGTGTGTGGGTAGAATATATATCCCACGCGGGTAAAATTGAAAAAAAAATTTTGGGACTTAGTCATTTTTCCGGCGTTTATCAGACTTTCAGATAGGGCAAATGTCAGTGAGCATTCCGATTTCAGTTCCCGAGCGATTCGCCCAATGACTCCTTGATATTTAGTCGTTTTCAGCCAATTTTCTGGATTTTTGAAAATTTCACTCTTTTGTGAAAATATCCACTAAATGAGAGAATAATATGTGTGAGGGTACCCCAGGAGAGTTCCAAATGTGTGTGGGTAAAATATATATCCCACGTGGGTAAAATTGAAAAAAGTTGAAAAAAATTTTTTTTTGGACTTAGCCATTTTTCCGGCGTTTATCAGACTTTCAGATAGGGGAAATGTCAGTGAGCGTTTCGATTTCAGTTCCAGACCGATTCGCCCAATGAGTCCTTGATATTTAGTCGTTTTCAGCCAATGTTCTGGATTTTTGAAAATTTCACTTTTTTGTGAAAATATCCACTAAATGAGGGAATAATATGTGTGAGGGTACCCCAGGAGAGTTCCAAATGTGTGTGGGTAGAATATATATCCAACGGGGGTAAAATTGAAAAAAATTTTTTTTTGGACTTAGTCATTTTTCCAGCGTTTATCAGACTTTCAGATAGGACAAAGGTCAGTGAACGTTGCAATTTCAGTTCCAGAGCGATTCGTCCAATGAGTCCTTGATATTTAGTCGTTTTCAGCCAATTTTCTGGATTTTTTAAAATTTCACTCTTTTGTGAAAATATCCACTAAATGAGGGAATAATATGTGTGAGGGTACCCCAGGAGAGTTCCAAATGTATGTGGGAAGAATATATATCCCACGGAGATAAAATTAAAAAAAGTTAAAAAAAAAATTTTGGGGGACTTAGTCATTTTTCCGGCGTTTATCAGACTTTCAGATAGGGCAAATGTCAGTGAGCATTCCGATTTCAGTTCCCGAGCGATTCGCCCAATGACTCCTTGATATTTAGTCGTTTTCAGCCAATTTTCTGGATTTTTGAAAATTTCACTCTTTTATGAAAATATCCACTAAATGAGAGAATAATATGTGTGAGGGTACCCCAGGAGAGTTCCAAATGTGTGTGGGTAAAATATATATCCCACGTGGGTAAAATTGAAAAAAGTTGAAAAAAATTTTTTTTTGGACTTAGCCATTTTTCCGGCGTTTATCAGACTTTCAGATAGGGGAAATGTCAGTGAGCGTTTCGATTTCAGTTCCAGAGCGATTCGCCCAATGAGTCCTTGATATTTAGTCGTTTTCAGCCAATGTTCTGGATTTTTGAAAATTTCACTTTTTTGTGAAAATATCCACTAAATGAGGGAATAATATGTGTGAGGGTACCCCAGGAGAGTTCCAAATGTGTGTGGGTAGAATATATATCCCACGGGGGTAAAATTGAAAAAAAAATTTTTTTGGACTTAGTCATTTTTCCAGCGTTTATCAGACTTTCAGATAGGACAAAGGTCAGTGAACGTTGCAATTTCAGTTCCAGAGCGATTCGTCCAATGAGTCCTTGATATTTAGTCGATTTCAGCCAATTTTCTGGATTTTTTAAAATTTCACTCTTTTGTGAAAATATCCACTAAATGAGGGAATAATATGTGTGAGGGTACCCCAGGAGAGTTCGTAATGTGTGTGGGTAGAATATATATCCCACGGGGGTAAAATTGAAAAAAGTTGAAAAAAATTTTTTTTGGACTTAGTCATTTTTCTGGCGTTTATCAGACTTTCAGATAGGGCAAATGTCAGTGAGCGTTCCGATTTCAGTTCCAGAGCGATTCGCCCAATGAGTCCTTGATATTTAGTCGTTTTCAGCCAATTTTCTGGATTTTTGAAAATTTCACTTTTTCGTGAAAATATCGACTAAATGAGGGAATAATATGTGTGAGGGTACCCCAGGAGAGTTCCGAATGTGTGTGGGTAGAATTTATATCCCACGGGGGTAAAATCGAAAAAAGTTGAAAAATTTTTTTTTTTTGGACTTAGTCATTTTTACGGCGTTTATCAGACTTTCAGATAGGGCAAATGTCAGTGAGCGTTTTGATTTCACTTCCAGACCGATTCGCCCAATGAGTCCTTGATATTTAGTCGTTTTCAGCCAATGTTCTGGATTTTTGAAAATTTCACTTTTTTGTGAAAATATCCACTAAATGAGGGAATAATATGTGTGAGTGTACCCCAGGAGAGTTCCAAATGTGTGTGGGTAGAATATATATCCCACGGGGGTAAAATTGAAAAAAAAATTTTTTGGGACTTAGTCATTTTTCCAGCGTTTATCAGACTTTCAGATATGACAAAGGTCAGTGAACGTTGCAATTTCAGTTCCAGAGCGATTCGTCCAATGAGTCCTTGATATTTAGTCGTTTTCAGCCAATTTTCTGGATTTTTTAAAATTTCACTCTTTTGTGAAAATATCCACTAAATGAGGGAATAATATGTGTGAGGGTACCCCAGGAGAGTTCCAAATGTGTGTGGGTAGAATATATATCCCACGGGGGTAAAATTGAAACAAGTTGAAAAAATTTTTTTTTGGACTTAGTCATTTTTCTGGCGTTTATCAGACTTTCAGATAGGGGAAATATCAGTGAGCGTTCTGATTTCAGTTCCAGAGCGATTTGCCCAATGATTCCTTGATATTTATTCGTTTTCAGCCAATTTTCTGGATTTTTTAAAATTTCACTCTTTTGTGAAAATATCCACTAAATGTGGGAATAATATGTGTGAGGGTACCCCAGGAGAGTTCCAAATGTGTGTGGGTAGAATATATATCCCACGGGGGTAAAATTGAAAAAAGTTGAAAAATTTTTTTTTTGGACTTACTCATTTTTTCGGCGTTTATCAGACCTTCAGATAGGGCAAATGTCAGTGAGCGTTCCGATTTCAGTTCCAGAGCGATTCGCCCAATGAGTACTTGATATTTAGTCGTTTTCAGCCAATTTTCTGGATTTTTGAAAATTTCACTTTTTCGTGAAAATATCCACTAAATGAGGGAATAATATGTGTGAGGGTACCCCAGGAGAGTTCCAAATGTGTGTGGGTAGAATATATATCCCACGGGGGTAAAATTGAAAAAAGTTGAAAAAAATTTTTTTTTGGACTTAGCCATTTTTCCGGCGTTTATCAGACTTTCAGATATTGCAAATGTCAGTCAGCGTTTCGATTTCAGTTCCAGAGCGATTCCCCCAATGAGTCCTTGATATTTAGTCATTTTCAGCCAATTTTCTGGATTTTTTAAAATTTCACTCTTTTGTGAAAATATCCACTAAATGAGGGAATAATATGTGTGAGGGTACCCCAGGAGAGTTCCAAATGTGTGTGGGTAGAATATATATCCCACGGGGGTAAAATTGTAAAAAGTTGAAAAATTTTTTTTTTTGGACTTAGTCATTTTTCCGGCATTTATCAGACTTTCAGATAGGGCAAATGTCAGTGAGCATTCTGATTTCAGTTCCAGAGCGATTCGCCCAATGAGTCCTTGATATTTATTCGTTTTCAGCCAATTTTCTGCATTTTTGAAAATTTCACTTTTTTGTAAAAATATCCTCTAAATGAGGGAATAATATGTGTGAGGGTACCCCAGGAGAGTTCCAAATGTGTGTGGGTAGAATATTTATCCCACGGGGGTAAAATTGAAAAAAAAAATTTTTTGGACTTAGTCATTTTTCCGGCGTTTATCAGACTTTCAGATAGGACAAATGTCAGTGAGCGTTTCGTTTTCAGTTCCAGAGCGATTCGCCCAATGAGTCCTTGATATTTAGTCGTTTTCAGCCAATGTTCTGGATTTTTGAAAATTTCACTTTTTTGTGAAAATATCCACTAAATGAGGGAATAATATGTGTGAGGGAACCCCAGGAGAGTTCCAAATGTGTGTGGGTAGAATATATATCCCACGGGGGTAAAATTGAAAAAAGTTGAAAAAAAATTTTTTTAGACTTAGTCATTTTTCCGGCGTTTATCAGTCTTTCAGATAGGGGAAATGTCAGTGAGCGTTCCGATTTCAGTTCCAGAGCGATTCGGCCATTGAGTCCTTAATATTTAGTCGTTTTCAGCCAATTTTCTGAATTTTTGAAAATTTCACTTTTTTGTGAAAATATCCACTAAATGAGGGAATAATATGTGTGAGGGTACCCCAGGAGAGTTCCAAATGTGTGTGGGTAGAATATATATCCCACGGGGGTAAAATTGAAATAAGTTGAAAAAAAAATTTTTTGGACTTAGTCATTTTTCCGGCATTTATCAGACTTTCAGATAGGGGAAATATCAGTGAGCGTTCCGATTTCAGTTCCAGAGCGATTCGCCCAATGAGTCCTTGATATTTATTCGTTTTCAGCCAAATTTCTGGATTTTTGAAAATTTCACTTTTTTGTAAAAATATCCACTAAATGAGGGAATAATATGTGTGAGGGTACCCCAGGAGAGTTCCAAATGTGTGTGGGTAGAATATTTATCCCACGGGGGTAAAATTGAAAAAAAAAATTTTTTGGACTTAGTCATTTTTCCGGCGTTTATCAGACTTTCAGATAGGACAAATGTCAGTGAGCGTTTCGTTTTCAGTTCCAGAGCGATTCGCCCAATGAGTCCTTGATATTTAGTCGTTTTCAGCCAATGTTCTGGATTTTTGAAAATTTCACTTTTTTGTGAAAATATCCACTAAATGAGGGAATAATATGTGTGAGGGAACCCCAGGAGAGTTCCAAATGTGTGTGGGTAGAATATATATCCCACGGGGGTAAAATTGAAAAAAGTTGAAAAAAAATTTTTTTAGACTTAGTCATTTTTCCGGCGTTTATCAGTCTTTCAGATAGGGGAAATGTCAGTGAGCGTTCCGATTTCAGTTCCAGAGCGATTCGGCCATTGAGTCCTTAATATTTAGTCGTTTTCAGCCAATTTTCTGAATTTTTGAAAATTTCACTTTTTTGTGAAAATATCCAATAAATGAGGGAATAATATGTGTGAGGGTACCCCAGGAGAGTTCCAAATGTGTGTGGGTAGAATATATATCCCACGGGGGTAAAATTGAAATAAGTTGAAAAAAAAATTTTTTGGACTTAGTCATTTTTCAGACATTTATCAGACTTTCAGATAGGGGAAATATCAGTGAGCGTTCCGATTTCAGTTCCAGAGCGATTCGCCCAATGAGTCCTTGATATTTATTCGTTTTCAGCCAATTTTCTGGATTTTTGAAAATTTCACTTTTTTGTGAAAATATCCACTAAATGAGGGAATAATATGTGTGAGGGTACCCCAGGAGAGTTCCAAATGTGTGTGGGTAGAATGTATATCCCACGGGGGTAAAATTGTAAAAAGTTGAAAATAAATTTTTTTTGGACTTAGTCATTTTTACGGCGTTTATCAGTCTTTCAGATAGGGCAAATGTCACCGAGCGTTCCGATTTCAGTTCCAGAGCGATTCGCCCAATGAGTCCTTGATATTTAGTCGTTTTCAGCCAATATTTTAGATTTTTGAAAATTTCACTTTTATGTGAAAATATCCACTAAATGAGGGAATAATATGTGTGAGGGTACCCCAGGAGAGTTCCAAATGTGTGTGGGTAGAATATATATCCCACGGTGGTAAAATTGAAAAAAGTTGAAAAAAAATTTTTTCTTGACTTAGTCATTTTTCCGGCATTTATCAGACTTTCAAATAGGGCAAATGTCAGTGAGCGCTCCGATTTCAGTTCCAGAGCGATTCGCCCAATGAGTCCTTGATATTTATTCGTTTTCAGCCAATTTTCTGTATTTTTGAAAATTTCACTTTTTTGTAAAAATATCCACTAAATGAGGGAATAATATGTGTGAGGGTACCCCAGGAGAGTTCCAAATGTGTGTGGGTAGAATATATATCCCACGGGGGTAAAATTGAAAAAAAATTTTTTTGGACTTAGTCATTTTTCTGGCGTTTATCAGACTTTCAGATAGGACAAAGGTCAGTGAACGTTGCAATTTCAGTTCCAGAGCGATTCGTCCAATGAGTCCTTGATATTTAGTCGTTTTCAGCCAATTTTCTGGATTTTTTAAAATTTCACTCTTTTGTGAAAATATCCACTAAATGAGGGAATAATATGTGTGAGGGTACCCCAGGAGAGTTCCAAATGTGTGTGGGTAAAATATATATCCCACGGGGGTAAAATTGAAAAAAGTTGAAAAAAATTTTTTTTTGGACTTAGCCATTTTTCCGGCGTTTATCAGACTTTCAGATAGGGCAAATGTCAGTGAGCGATTCGATTTCAGTTCCAGAGCGATTCGCCCAATGAGTCCTTGATATTTAGTCGTTTTCAGCCAATTTTCTGGATTTTTTAAAATTTCACTCTTTTGTGAAAATATCCACTAAATGAGGGAATAATATGTGTGAGGGTACCCCAGGAGAGTTCCAAATGTGTGTGGGTAGAATATATATCCCACAGGGGTAAAATTGTAAAAAGTTGAAAAAAATTTTTTTTTGGACTTAGTCATTTTTCCGGCATTTATCAGACTTTCAGATAGGGCAAATGTCAGTGAGCATTCCGATTTCAGTTCCAGAGCGATTCGCCCAATGAGTCCTTGATATTTATTAGTTTTCAGCCAATTTTCTGCATTTTTGAAAATTTCACTTTTTTGTAAAAATATCCTCTAAATGAGGGAATAATATGTGTGAGGGTACCCCAGGAGAGTTCCAAATGTGTGTGGGTAGAATATTTATCCCACGGGGGTAAAATTGAAAAAAAAAATTTTTTGGACTTAGTCATTTTTCCGGCGTTTATCAGACTTTCAGATAGGACAAATGTCAGTGAGCGTTTCGTTTTCAGTTCCAGAGCGATTCGCCCAATGAGTCCTTGATATTTAGTCGTTTTCAGCCAATGTTCTGGATTTTTGAAAATTTCACTTTTTTTGTGAAAATATCCACTAAATGAGGGAATAATATGTGTGAGGGAACCCCAGGAGAGTTCCAAATGTGTGTGGGTAGAATATATATCCCACGGGGGTAAAATTGAAAAAAGTTGAAAAAAAATTTTTTTAGACTTAGTCATTTTTCCGGCGTTTATCAGTCTTTCAGATAGGGGAAATGTCAGTGAGCGTTCCGATTTCAGTTCCAGAGCGATTCGGCCATTGAGTCCTTAATATTTAGTCGTTTTCAGCCAATTTTCTGAATTTTTGAAAATTTCACTTTTTTGTGAAAATATCCAATAAATGAGGGAATAATATGTGTGAGGGTACCCCAGGAGAGTTCCAAATGTGTGTGGGTAGAATATATATCCCACGGGGGTAAAATTGAAATAAGTTGAAAAAAAAATTTTTTGGACTTAGTCATTTTTCCGGCATTTATCAGACTTTCAGATAGGGGAAATATCAGTGAGCGTTCCGATTTCAGTTCCAGAGCGATTCGCCCAATGAGTCCTTGATATTTATTCGTTTTCAGCCAATTTTCTGGATTTTTGAAAATTTCACTTTTTTGTGAAAATATCCACTAAATGAGGGAATAATATGTGTGAGGGTACCCCAGGAGAGTTCCAAATGTGTGTGGGTAGAATATATATCCCACGGTGGTAAAATTGAAAAAAGTTGAAAAAAAATTTTTTCTTGACTTAGTCATTTTTCCGGCATTTATCAGACTTTCAAATAGGGCAAATGTCAGTGAGCGCTCCGATTTCAGTTCCAGAGCGATTCGCCCAATGAGTCCTTGATATTTATTCGTTTTCAGCCAATTTTCTGTATTTTTGAAAATTTCACTTTTTTGTAAAAATATCCACTAAATGAGGGAATAATATGTGTGAGGGTACCCCAGGAGAGTTCCAAATGTGTGTGGGTAGAATATATATCCCACGGGGGTAAAATTGAAAAAAAATTTTTTTGGACTTAGTCATTTTTCTGGCGTTTATCAGACTTTCAGATAGGACAAAGGTCAGTGAACGTTGCAATTTCAGTTCCAGAGCGATTCGTCCAATGAGTCCTTGATATTTAGTCGTTTTCAGCCAATTTTCTAGATTTTTTAAAATTTCACTCTTTTGTGAAAATATCCACTAAATGAGGGAATAATATGTGTGAGGGTACCCCAGGAGAGTTCCAAATGTGTGTGGGTAAAATATATATCCCACGGGGGTAAAATTGAAAAAAGTTGAAAAAAAATTTTTTTTGGACTTAGCCATTTTTCCGGCGTTTATCAGACTTTCAGATAGGGCAAATGTCAGTGAGCGATTCGATTTCAGTTCCAGAGCGATTCGCCCAATGAGTCCTTGATATTTAGTCGTTTTCAGCCAATTTTCTGGATTTTTTAAAATTTCACTCTTTTGTGAAAATATCCACTAAATGAGGGAATAATATGTGTGAGGGTACCCCAGGAGAGTTCCAAATGTGTGTGGGTAGAATATATATCCCACAGGGGTAAAATTGTAAAAAGTTGAAAAAAATTTTTTTTTGGACTTAGTCATTTTTCCGGCATTTATCAGACTTTCAGATAGGGCAAATGTCAGTGAGCATTCCGATTTCAGTTCCAGAGCGATTCGCCCAATGAGTCCTTGATATTTATTAGTTTTCAGCCAATTTTCTGCATTTTTGAAAATTTCACTTTTTTGTAAAAATATCCTCTAAATGAGGGAATAATATGTGTGAGGGTACCCCAGGAGAGTTCCAAATGTGTGTGGGTAGAATATTTATCCCACGGGGGTAAAATTGAAAAAAAAAATTTTTTGGACTTAGTCATTTTTCCGGCGTTTATCAGACTTTCAGATAGGACAAATGTCAGTGAGCGTTTCGTTTTCAGTTCCAGAGCGATTCGCCCAATGAGTCCTTGATATTTAGTCGTTTTCAGCCAATGTTCTGGATTTTTGAAAATTTCACTTTTTTTGTGAAAATATCCACTAAATGAGGGAATAATATGTGTGAGGGAACCCCAGGAGAGTTCCAAATGTGTGTGGGTAGAATATATATCCCACGGGGGTAAAATTGAAAAAAGTTGAAAAAAAATTTTTTTAGACTTAGTCATTTTTCCGGCGTTTATCAGTCTTTCAGATAGGGGAAATGTCAGTGAGCGTTCCGATTTCAGTTCCAGAGCGATTCGGCCATTGAGTCCTTAATATTTAGTCGTTTTCAGCCAATTTTCTGAATTTTTGAAAATTTCACTTTTTTGTGAAAATATCCAATAAATGAGGGAATAATATGTGTGAGGGTACCCCAGGAGAGTTCCAAATGTGTGTGGGTAGAATATATATCCCACGGGGGTAAAATTGAAATAAGTTGAAAAAAAAATTTTTTGGACTTAGTCATTTTTCCGGCATTTATCAGACTTTCAGATAGGGGAAATATCAGTGAGCGTTCCGATTTCAGTTCCAGAGCGATTCGCCCAATGAGTCCTTGATATTTATTCGTTTTCAGCCAATTTTCTGGATTTTTGAAAATTTCACTTTTTTGTGAAAATATCCACTAAATGAGGGAATAATATGTGTGAGGGTACCCCAGGAGAGTTCCAAATGTGTGTGGGTAGAATATATATCCCACGGTGGTAAAATTGAAAAAAGTTGAAAAAAAATTTTTTCTTGACTTAGTCATTTTTCCGGCATTTATCAGACTTTCAAATAGGGCAAATGTCAGTGAGCGCTCCGATTTCAGTTCCAGAGCGATTCGCCCAATGAGTCCTTGATATTTATTCGTTTTCAGCCAATTTTCTGTATTTTTGAAAATTTCACTTTTTTGTAAAAATATCCACTAAATGAGGGAATAATATGTGTGAGGGTACCCCAGGAGAGTTCCAAATGTGTGTGGGTAGAATATATATCCCACGGGGGTAAAATTGAAAAAAAATTTTTTTGGACTTAGTCATTTTTCTGGCGTTTATCAGACTTTCAGATAGGACAAAGGTCAGTGAACGTTGCAATTTCAGTTCCAGAGCGATTCGTCCAATGAGTCCTTGATATTTAGTCGTTTTCAGCCAATTTTCTGGATTTTTTAAAATTTCACTCTTTTGTGAAAATATCCACTAAATGAGGGAATAATATGTGTGAGGGTACCCCAGGAGAGTTCCAAATGTGTGTGGGTAAAATATATATCCCACGGGGGTAAAATTGAAAAAAGTTGAAAAAAATTTTTTTTTGGACTTAGCCATTTTTCCGGCGTTTATCAGACTTTCAGATAGGGCAAATGTCAGTGAGCGATTCGATTTCAGTTCCAGAGCGATTCGCCCAATGAGTCCTTGATATTTAGTCGTTTTCAGCCAATTTTCTGGATTTTTTAAAATTTCACTCTTTTGTGAAAATATCCACTAAATGAGGGAATAATATGTGTGAGGGTACCCCAGGAGAGTTCCAAATGTGTGTGGGTAGAATATATATCCCACAGGGGTAAAATTGTAAAAAGTTGAAAAAATTTTTTTTTTGGACTTAGTCATTTTTCCGGCATTTATCAGACTTTCAGATAGGGCAAATGTCAGTGAGCATTCCGATTTCAGTTCCAGAGCGATTCGCCCAATGAGTCCTTGATATTTATTAGTTTTCAGCCAATTTTCTGCATTTTTGAAAATTTCACTTTTTTGTAAAAATATCCTCTAAATGAGGGAATAATATGTGTGAGGGTACCCCAGGAGAGTTCCAAATGTGTGTGGGTAGAATATTTATCCCACGGGGGTAAAATTGAAAAAAAAAATTTTTTGGACTTAGTCATTTTTCCGGCGTTTATCAGACTTTCAGATAGGACAAATGTCAGTGAGCGTTTCGTTTTCAGTTCCAGAGCGATTCGCCCAATGAGTCCTTGATATTTAGTCGTTTTCAGCCAATGTTCTGGATTTTTGAAAATTTCACTTTTTTTGTGAAAATATCCACTAAATGAGGGAATAATATGTGTGAGGGAACCCCAGGAGAGTTCCAAATGTGTGTGGGTAGAATATATATCCCACGGGGGTAAAATTGAAAAAAGTTGAAAAAAAATTTTTTTAGACTTAGTCATTTTTCCGGCGTTTATCAGTCTTTCAGATAGGGGAAATGTCAGTGAGCGTTCCGATTTCAGTTCCAGAGCGATTCGGCCATTGAGTCCTTAATATTTAGTCGTTTTCAGCCAATTTTCTGAATTTTTGAAAATTTCACTTTTTTGTGAAAATATCCAATAAATGAGGGAATAATATGTGTGAGGGTACCCCAGGAGAGTTCCAAATGTGTGTGGGTAGAATATATATCCCACGGGGGTAAAATTGAAATAAGTTGAAAAAAAAATTTTTTGGACTTAGTCATTTTTCCGGCATTTATCAGACTTTTAAATAGGGCAAATGTCAGTGAGCGCTCCGATTTCAGTTCCAGAGCGATTCGCCCAATGAGTCCTTGATATTTATTCGTTTTCAGCCAATTTTCTGTATTTTTGAAAATTTCACTTTTTTGTAAAAATATCCACTAAATGAGGGAATAATATGTGTGAGGGTACCCCAGGAGAGTTCCAAATGTGTGTGGGTAGAATATATATCCCACGGGGGTAAAATTGAAAAAAAATTTTTTTGGACTTAGTCATTTTTCTGGCGTTTATCAGACTTTCAGATAGGACAAAGGTCAGTGAACGTTGCAATTTCAGTTCCAGAGCGATTCGTCCAATGAGTCCTTGATATTTAGTCGTTTTCAGCCAATTTTCTAGATTTTTTAAAATTTCACTCTTTTGTGAAAATATCCACTAAATGAGGGAATAATATGTGTGAGGGTACCCCAGGAGAGTTCCAAATGTGTGTGGGTAGAATATATATCCCACGGTGGTAAAATTGAAAAAAGTTGAAAAAAAAATTTTTCTTGACTTAGTCATTTTTCCGGCATTTATCAGACTTTCAAATAGGGCAAATGTCAGTGAGCGCTCCGATTTCAGTTCCAGAGCGATTCGCCCAATGAGTCCTTGATATTTATTCGTTTTCAGCCAATTTTCTGTATTTTTGAAAATTTCACTTTTTTGTAAAAATATCCACTAAATGAGGGAATAATATGTGTGAGGGTACCCCAGGAGAGTTCCAAATGTGTGTGGGTAGAATATATATCCCACGGGGGTAAAATTGAAAAAAGTTGAAAAAAATTTTTTTTTGGACTTACTCATTTTTACGGCGTTTATCAGTCTTTCAGATAGGGCAAATGTCACCGAGCGTTCCGATTTCAGTTCCAGAGCGATTCGCCCAATGAGTCCTTGATATTTAGTCGTTTTCAGCCAATATTTTGGATTTTTGAAAATTTCACTTTTTTGTGAAAATATCCACTAAATGAGGGAATAATATGTGTGAGGGTACCCCAGGAGAGTTCCAAATGTGTGTGGGTAGAATATTTATCCCACGGGGGTAAAATTGAAAAAAAAAATTTTTTGGACTTAGTCATTTTTCCCGCGTTTATCAGACTTTCAGATAGGACAAATGTCAGTGAGCGTTTCGTTTTCAGTTCCAGAGCGATTCGCCCAATGAGTCCTTGATATTTAGTCGTTTTCAGCCAATGTTCTGGATTTTTGAAAATTTCACTTTTTTGTGAAAATATCCACTAAATGAGGGAATAATATGTGTGAGGGAACCCCAGGAGAGTTCCAAATGTGTGTGGGTAGAATATATATCCCACGGGGGTAAAATTGAAAAAAGTTGAAAAAAAATTTTTTTAGACTTAGTCATTTTTCCGGCGTTTATCAGTCTTTCAGATAGGGGAAATGTCAGTGAGCGTTCCGATTTCAGTTCCAGAGCGATTCGGCCATTGACTCCTTAATATTTAGTCGTTTTCAGCCAATTTTCTGAATTTTTGAAAATTTCACTTTTTTGTGAAAATATCCAATAAATGAGGGAATAATATGTGTGAGGGTACCCCAGGAGAGTTCCAAATGTGTGTGGGTAGAATATATATCCCACGGGGGTAAAATTGAAATAAGTTGAAAAAAAAATTTTTGGGACTTAGTCATTTTTCCGGCATTTATCAGACTTTCAGATAGGGGAAATATCAGTGAGCGTTCCGATTTCAGTTCCAGAGCGATTCGCCCAATGAGTCCTTGATATTTATTCGTTTTCAGCCAATTTTCTGGATTTTTGAAAATTTCACTTTTTTGTGAAAATATCCACTAAATGAGGGAATAATATGTGTGAGGGTACCCCAGGAGAGTTCCAAATGTGTGTGGGTAGAATATATATCCCACGGGGGTAAAATTGAAAAAAAATTTTTTTGGACTTAGTCATTTTTCTGGCGTTTATCAGACTTTCAGATAGGACAAAGGTCAGTGAACGTTGCAATTTCAGTTCCAGAGCAATTCGTCCAATGAGTCCTTGATATTTAGTCGTTTTCAGCCAATTTTCTAGATTTTTTAAAATTTCACTCTTTTGTGAAAATATCCACTAAATGAGGGAATAATATGTGTGAGGGTACCCCAGGAGAGTTCCAAATGTGTGTGGGTAAAATATATATCCCACGGGGGTAAAATTGAAAAAAGTTGAAAAAAAATTTTTTTTGGACTTAGCCATTTTTCCGGCGTTTATCAGACTTTCAGATAGGGCAAATGTCAGTGAGCGTTTCGATTTCAGTTCCAGAGCGATTCGCCCAATGAGTCCTTGATATTTAGTCGTTTTCAGCCAATTTTCTGGATTTTTGAAAATTTCACTCTTTTGTGAAAATATCCACTAAATGAGGGAATAATATGTGTGAGGGTACCCCAGGAGAGTTCCAAATGTGTGTGGGTAGAATATATATCCCACGGGGGTAAAATTGTAAAAAGTTGAAAAATTTTTTTTTTTGGACTTAGTCATTTTTCCGGCATTTATCAGACTTTCAGATAGGGCAAATGTCAGTGAGCATTCCAATTTCAGTTCCAGAGCGATTCGCCCAATGAGTCCTTGATATTTATTAGTTTTCAGCCAATTTTCTGCATTTTTGAAAATTTCACTTTTTTGTAAAAATATCCTCTAAATGAGGGAATAATATGTGTGAGGGTACCCCAGGAGAGTTCCAAATGTGTGTGGGTAGAATATTTATCCCACGGGGGTAAAATTGAAAAAAAAAATTTTTTGGACTTAGTCATTTTTCCCGCGTTTATCAGACTTTCAGATAGGACAAATGTCAGTGAGCGTTTCGTTTTCAGTTCCAGAGCGATTCGCCCAATGAGTCCTTGATATTTAGTCGTTTTCAGCCAATGTTCTGGATTTTTGAAAATTTCACTTTTTTGTGAAAATATCCACTAAATGAGGGAATAATATGTGTGAGGGAACCCCAGGAGAGTTCCAAATGTGTGTGGGTAGAATATATATCCCACGGGGGTAAAATTGAAATAAGTTGAAAAAAAAATTTTTTGGACTTAGTCATTTTCACGGCGTTTATCAGTCTTTCAGATAGGGCAAATGTCACCGAGCGTTCCGATTTCAGTTCCAGAGCGATTCGCCCAATGAGTCCTTGATATTTAGTCGTTTTCAGCCAATATTTTAGATTTTTGAAAATTTCACTTTTTTGTGAAAATATCCACTAAATGAGGGAATAATATGTGTGAGGGTACCCCAGGAGAGTTCCAAATGTGTGTGGGTAGAATATATATCCCACGGTGGTAAAATTGAAAAAAGTTGAAAAAAAAATTTTTCTTGACTTAGTCATTTTTCCGGCATTTATCAGACTTTCAAATAGGGCAAATGTCAGTGAGCGCTCCGATTTCAGTTCCAGAGCGATTCGCCCAATGAGTCCTTGATATTTATTCGTTTTCAGCCAATTTTCTGTATTTTTGAAAATTTCACTTTTTTGTAAAAATATCCACTAAATGAGGGAATAATATGTGTGAGGGTACCCCAGGAGAGTTCCAAATGTGTGTGGGTAGAATATATATCCCACGGGGGTAAAATTGAAAAAAAATTTTTTGGGACTTAGTCATTTTTCTGGCGTTTATCAGACTTTCAGATAGGACAAAGGTCAGTGAACGTTGCAATTTCAGTTCCAGAGCGATTCGTCCAATGAGTCCTTGATATTTAGTCGTTTTCAGCCAATTTTCTGGATTTTTGAAAATTTCACTTTTTTGTGAAAATATCCACTAAATGAGGGAATAATATGTGTGAGGGTACCCCAGGAGAGTTCCAAATGTGTGTGGGTAGAATATATATCCCACGGGGGTAAAATTGAAAAAAGTTGAAAAAAATTTTTTTTTGGACTTACTCATTTTTACGGCGTTTATCAGTCTTTCAGATAGGGCAAATGTCACCGAGCGTTCCGATTTCAGTTCCAGAGCGATTCGCCCAATGAGTCCTTGATATTTAGTCGTTTTCAGCCAATATTTTGGATTTTTGAAAATTTCACTTTTTTGTGAAAATATCCACTAAATGAGGGAATAATATGTGTGAGGGTACCCCAGGAGAGTTCCAAATGTGTGTGGGTAGAATATATATCCCACGGTGGTAAAATTGAAAAAAGTTGAAAAAAATTTTTTTCTTGACTTAGTCATTTTTCCGGCATTTATCAGACTTTCAGATAGGGCAAATGTCAGTGAGCATTCCGATTTCAGTTCCAGAGCGATTCGCCCAATGAGTCCTTGATATTTATTCGTTTTCAGCCAATTTTCTGCATTTTTGAAAATTTCACTTTTTTGTAAAAATATCCTCTAAATGAGGGAATAATATGTGTGAGGGTACCCCAGGAGAGTTCCAAATGTGTGTGGGTAGAATATTTATCCCACGGGGGTAAAATTGAAAAAAAAAATTTTTTGGACTTAGTCATTTTTCCCGCGTTTATCAGACTTTCAGATAGGACAAATGTCAGTGAGCGTTTCGTTTTCAGTTCCAGAGCGATTCGCCCAATGAGTCCTTGATATTTAGTCGTTTTCAGCCAATGTTCTGGATTTTTGAAAATTTCACTTTTTTGTGAAAATATCCACTAAATGAGGGAATAATATGTGTGAGGGAACCCCAGGAGAGTTCCAAATGTGTGTGGGTAGAATATATATCCCACGGGGGTAAAATTGAAAAAAGTTGAAAAAAAATTTTTTTAGACTTAGTCATTTTTCCGGCGTTTATCAGTCTTTCAGATAGGGGAAATGTCAGTGAGCGTTCCGATTTCAGTTCCAGAGCGATTCGGCCATTGACTCCTTAATATTTAGTCGTTTTCAGCCAATTTTCTGAATTTTTGAAAATTTCACTTTTTTGTGAAAATATCCAATAAATGAGGGAATAATATGTGTGAGGGTACCCCAGGAGAGTTCCAAATGTGTGTGGGTAGAATATATATCCCACGGGGGTAAAATTGAAATAAGTTGAAAAAAAAATTTTTTGGACTTAGTCATTTTTCCGGCATTTATCAGACTTTCAGATAGGGGAAATATCAGTGAGCGTTCCGATTTCAGTTCCAGAGCGATTCGCCCAATGAGTCCTTGATATTTATTCGTTTTCAGCCAATTTTCTGGATTTTTGAAAATTTCACTTTTTTGTGAAAATATCCACTAAATGAGGGAATAATATGTGTGAGGGTACCCCAGGAGAGTTCCAAATGTGTGTGGGTAGAATGTATATCCCACGGGGGTAAAATTGAAAAAAGTTGAAAAAAAATTTTTTTGGGACTTAGTCATTTTCACGGCGTTTATCAGTCTTTCAGATAGGGCAAATGTCACCGAGCGTTCCGATTTCAGTTCCAGAGCGATTCGCCCAATGAGTCCTTGATATTTAGTCGTTTTCAGCCAATATTTTAGATTTTTGAAAATTTCACTTTTTTGTGAAAATATCCACTAAATGAGGGAATAATATGTGTGAGGGTACCCCAGGAGAGTTCCAAATGTGTGTGGGTAGAATATATATCCCACGGTGGTAAAATTGAAAAAAGTTGAAAAAAAATTTTTTCTTGACTTAGTCATTTTTCCGGCATTTATCAGACTTTCAAATAGGGCAAATGTCAGTGAGCGCTCCGATTTCAGTTCCACAGCGATTCGCCCAATGAGTCCTTGATATTTATTCGTTTTCAGCCAATTTTCTGTATTTTTGAAAATTTCACTTTTTTGTAAAAATATCCACTAAATGAGGGAATAATATGTGTGAGGGTACCCCAGGAGAGTTCCAAATGTGTGTGGGTAGAATATATATCCCACGGGGGTAAAATTGAAAAAAAATTTTTTTGGACTTAGTCATTTTTCTGGCGTTTATCAGACTTTCAGATAGGACAAAGGTCAGTGAACGTTGCAATTTCAGTTCCAGAGCGATTCGTCCAATGAGTCCTTGATATTTAGTCGTTTTCAGCCAATTTTCTGGATTTTTGAAAATTTCACTTTTTTGTGAAAATATCCACTAAATGAGGGAATAATATGTGTGAGGGTACCCCAGGAGAGTTCCAAATGTGTGTGGGTAGAATATATATCCCACGGGGGTAAAATTGAAAAAAGTTGAAAAAAATTTTTTTTTGGACTTACTCATTTTTACGGCGTTTATCAGTCTTTCAGATAGGGCAAATGTCACCGAGCGTTCCGATTTCAGTTCCAGAGCGATTCGCCCAATGAGTCCTTGATATTTAGTCGTTTTCAGCCAATATTTTGGATTTTTGAAAATTTCACTTTTTTGTGAAAATATCCACTAAATGAGGGAATAATATGTGTGAGGGTACCCCAGGAGAGTTCCAAATGTGTGTGGGTAGAATATATATCCCACGGTGGTAAAATTGAAAAAAGTTGAAAAAAATTTTTTTCTTGACTTAGTCATTTTTCCGGCATTTATCAGACTTTCAGATAGGGCAAATGTCAGTGAGCATTCCGATTTCAGTTCCAGAGCGATTCGCCCAATGAGTCCTTGATATTTATTCGTTTTCAGCCAATTTTCTGCATTTTTGAAAATTTCACTTTTTTGTAAAAATATCCTCTAAATGAGGGAATAATATGTGTGAGGGTACCCCAGGAGAGTTCCAAATGTGTGTGGGTAGAATATTTATCCCACGGGGGTAAAATTGAAAAAAAAAATTTTTTGGACTTAGTCATTTTTCCCGCGTTTATCAGACTTTCAGATAGGACAAATGTCAGTGAGCGTTTCGTTTTCAGTTCCAGAGCGATTCGCCCAATGAGTCCTTGATATTTAGTCGTTTTCAGCCAATGTTCTGGATTTTTGAAAATTTCACTTTTTTGTGAAAATATCCACTAAATGAGGGAATAATATGTGTGAGGGAACCCCAGGAGAGTTCCAAATGTGTGTGGGTAGAATATATATCCCACGGGGGTAAAATTGAAAAAAGTTGAAAAAAAATTTTTTTAGACTTAGTCATTTTTCCGGCGTTTATCAGTCTTTCAGATAGGGGAAATGTCAGTGAGCGTTCCGATTTCAGTTCCAGAGCGATTCGGCCATTGACTCCTTAATATTTAGTCGTTTTCAGCCAATTTTCTGAATTTTTGAAAATTTCACTTTTTTGTGAAAATATCCAATAAATGAGGGAATAATATGTGTGAGGGTACCCCAGGAGAGTTCCAAATGTGTGTGGGTAGAATATATATCCCACGGGGGTAAAATTGAAATAAGTTGAAAAAAAAATTTTTTGGACTTAGTCATTTTTCCGGCATTTATCAGACTTTCAGATAGGGGAAATATCAGTGAGCGTTCCGATTTCAGTTCCAGAGCGATTCGCCCAATGAGTCCTTGATATTTATTCGTTTTCAGCCAATTTTCTGGATTTTTGAAAATTTCACTTTTTTGTGAAAATATCCACTAAATGAGGGAATAATATGTGTGAGGGTACCCCAGGAGAGTTCCAAATGTGTGTGGGTAGAATGTATATCCCACGGGGGTAAAATTGAAAAAAGTTGAAAAAAAATTTTTTTGGGACTTAGTCATTTTCACGGCGTTTATCAGTCTTTCAGATAGGGCAAATGTCACCGAGCGTTCCGATTTCAGTTCCAGAGCGATTCGCCCAATGAGTCCTTGATATTTAGTCGTTTTCAGCCAATATTTTAGATTTTTGAAAATTTCACTTTTTTGTGAAAATATCCACTAAATGAGGGAATAATATGTGTGAGGGTACCCCAGGAGAGTTCCAAATGTGTGTGGGTAGAATATATATCCCACGGTGGTAAAATTGAAAAAAGTTGAAAAAAAATTTTTTCTTGACTTAGTCATTTTTCCGGCATTTATCAGACTTTCAAATAGGGCAAATGTCAGTGAGCGCTCCGATTTCAGTTCCACAGCGATTCGCCCAATGAGTCCTTGATATTTATTCGTTTTCAGCCAATTTTCTGTATTTTTGAAAATTTCACTTTTTTGTAAAAATATCCACTAAATGAGGGAATAATATGTGTGAGGGTACCCCAGGAGAGTTCCAAATGTGTGTGGGTAGAATATATATCCCACGGGGGTAAAATTGAAAAAAAATTTTTTTGGACTTAGTCATTTTTCTGGCGTTTATCAGACTTTCAGATAGGGCAAATGTCAGTGAGCATTCCGATTTCAGTTCCAGAGCGATTCGCCCAATGAGTCCTTGATATTTATTCGTTTTCAGCCAATTTTCTGCATTTTTGAAAATTTCACTTTTTTGTAAAAATATCCACTAAATGAGGGAATAATATGTGTGAGGGTACCCCAGGAGAGTTCCAAATGTGTGTGGGTAGAATATATATCCCACGGGGGTAAAATTGAAAAAAGTTGAAAAAAATTTTTTTTTGGACTTACTCATTTTTACGGCGTTTATCAGTCTTTCAGATAGGGCAAATGTCACCGAGCGTTCCGATTTCAGTTCCAGAGCGATTCGCCCAATGAGTCCTTGATATTTAGTCGTTTTCAGCCAATGTTCTGGATTTTTGAAAATTTCACTTTTTTGTGAAAATATCCACTAAATGAGGGAATAATATGTGTGAGGGAACCCCAGGAGAGTTCCAAATGTGTGTGGGTAGAATATATATCCCACGGGGGTAAAATTGAAAAAAGTTGAAAAAAATTTTTTTTAGACTTAGTCATTTTTCCGGCGTTTATCAGTCTTTCAGATAGGGGAAATGTCAGTGAGCGTTCCGATTTCAGTTCCAGAGCGATTCGGCCATTGACTCCTTAATATTTAGTCGTTTTCAGCCAATTTTCTGAATTTTTGAAAATTTCACTTTTTTGTGAAAATATCCAATAAATGAGGGAATAATATGTGTGAGGGTACCCCAGGAGAGTTCCAAATGTGTGTGGGTAGAATATATATCCCACGGGGGTAAAATTGAAATAAGTTGAAAAAAAAATTTTTGGGACTTAGTCATTTTTCCGGCATTTATCAGACTTTCAGATAGGGGAAATATCAGTGAGCGTTCCGATTTCAGTTCCAGAGCGATTCGCCCAATGAGTCCTTGATATTTATTCGTTTTCAGCCAATTTTCTGGATTTTTGAAAATTTCACTTTTTTGTGAAAATATCCACTAAATGAGGGAATAATATGTGTGAGGGTACCCCAGGAGAGTTCCAAATGTGTGTGGGTAGAATATATATCCCACGGGGGTAAAATTGAAAAAAAATTTTTTTGGACTTAGTCATTTTTCTGGCGTTTATCAGACTTTCAGATAGGACAAAGGTCAGTGAACGTTGCAATTTCAGTTCCAGAGCGATTCGTCCAATGAGTCCTTGATATTTAGTCGTTTTCAGCCAATTTTCTAGATTTTTTAAAATTTCACTCTTTTGTGAAAATATCCACTAAATGAGGGAATAATATGTGTGAGGGTACCCCAGGAGAGTTCCAAATGTGTGTGGGTAAAATATATATCCCACGGGGGTAAAATTGAAAAAAGTTGAAAAAAAATTTTTTTTGGACTTAGCCATTTTTCCGGCGTTTATCAGACTTTCAGATAGGGCAAATGTCAGTGAGCGTTTCGATTTCAGTTCCAGAGCGATTCGCCCAATGAGTCCTTGATATTTAGTCGTTTTCAGCCAATTTTCTGGATTTTTGAAAATTTCACTCTTTTGTGAAAATATCCACTAAATGAGGGAATAATATGTGTGAGGGTACCCCAGGAGAGTTCCAAATGTGTGTGGGTAGAATATATATCCCACGGGGGTAAAATTGTAAAAAGTTGAAAAATTTTTTTTTTTGGACTTAGTCATTTTTCCGGCATTTATCAGACTTTCAGATAGGGCAAATGTCAGTGAGCATTCCGATTTCAGTTCCAGAGCGATTCGCCCAATGAGTCCTTGATATTTATTAGTTTTCAGCCAATTTTCTGCATTTTTGAAAATTTCACTTTTTTGTAAAAATATCCTCTAAATGAGGGAATAATATGTGTGAGGGTACCCCAGGAGAGTTCCAAATGTGTGTGGGTAGAATATTTATCCCACGGGGGTAAAATTGAAAAAAAAAATTTTTTGGACTTAGTCATTTTTCCCGCGTTTATCAGACTTTCAGATAGGACAAATGTCAGTGAGCGTTTCGTTTTCAGTTCCAGAGCGATTCGCCCAATGAGTCCTTGATATTTAGTCGTTTTCAGCCAATGTTCTGGATTTTTGAAAATTTCACTTTTTTGTGAAAATATCCACTAAATGAGGGAATAATATGTGTGAGGGAACCCCAGGAGAGTTCCAAATGTGTGTGGGTAGAATATATATCCCACGGGGGTAAAATTGAAAAAAGTTGAAAAAAAATTTTTTTAGACTTAGTCATTTTTCCGGCGTTTATCAGTCTTTCAGATAGGGGAATTGTCAGTGAGCGTTCCGATTTCAGTTCCAGAGCGATTCGGCCATTGACTCCTTAATATTTAGTCGTTTTCAGCCAATTTTCTGGATTTTTGAAAATTTCACTTTTTTGTGAAAATATCCACTAAATGAGGGAATAATATGTGTGAGGGTACCCCAGGAGAGTTCCAAATGTGTGTGGGTAGAATGTATATCCCACGGGGGTAAAATTGAAAAAAGTTGAAAAAAAATTTTTTTGGGACTTAGTCATTTTCACGGCGTTTATCAGTCTTTCAGATAGGGCAAATGTCACCGAGCGTTCCGATTTCAGTTCCAGAGCGATTCGCCCAATGAGTCCTTGATATTTAGTCGTTTTCAGCCAATATTTTAGATTTTTGAAAATTTCACTTTTTTGTGAAAATATCCACTAAATGAGGGAATAATATGTGTGAGGGTACCCCAGGAGAGTTCCAAATGTGTGTGGGTAGAATATATATCCCACGGTGGTAAAATTGAAAAAAGTTGAAAAAAAATTTTTTCTTGACTTAGTCATTTTTCCGGCATTTATCAGACTTTCAAATAGGGCAAATGTCAGTGAGCGCTCCGATTTCAGTTCCACAGCGATTCGCCCAATGAGTCCTTGATATTTATTCGTTTTCAGCCAATTTTCTGTATTTTTGAAAATTTCACTTTTTTGTAAAAATATCCACTAAATGAGGGAATAATATGTGTGAGGGTACCCCAGGAGAGTTCCAAATGTGTGTGGGTAGAATATATATCCCACGGGGGTAAAATTGAAAAAAAATTTTTTTGGACTAGTCATTTTTCTGGCGTTTATCAGACTTTCAGATAGGACAAAGGTCAGTGAACGTTGCAATTTCAGTTCCAGAGCGATTCGTCCAATGAGTCCTTGATATTTAGTCGTTTTCAGCCAATTTTCTGGATTTTTGAAAATTTCACTTTTTTGTGAAAATATCCACTAAATGAGGGAATAATATGTGTGAGGGTACCCCAGGAGAGTTCCAAATGTGTGTGGGTAGAATATATATCCCACGGGGGTAAAATTGAAAAAAGTTGAAAAAAATTTTTTTTTGGACTTACTCATTTTTACGGCGTTTATCAAGTCTTTCAGATAGGGCAAATGTCACCGAGCGTTCCGATTTCAGTTCCAGAGCGATTCGCCCAATGAGTCCTTGATATTTAGTCGTTTTCAGCCAATATTTTGGATTTTTGAAAATTTCACTTTTTTGTGAAAATATCCACTAAATGAGGGAATAATATGTGTGAGGGTACCCCAGGAGAGTTCCAAATGTGTGTGGGTAGAATATATATCCCACGGTGGTAAAATTGAAAAAAGTTGAAAAAAATTTTTTTCTTGACTTAGTCATTTTTCCGGCATTTATCAGACTTTCAGATAGGGCAAATGTCAGTGAGCATTCCGATTTCAGTTCCAGAGCGATTCGCCCAATGAGTCCTTGATATTTATTCGTTTTCAGCCAATTTTCTGCATTTTTGAAAATTTCACTTTTTTGTAAAAATATCCTCTAAATGAGGGAATAATATGTGTGAGGGTACCCCAGGAGAGTTCCAAATGTGTGTGGGTAGAATATTTATCCCACGGGGGTAAAATTGAAAAAAAAAATTTTTTGGACTTAGTCATTTTTCCCGCGTTTATCAGACTTTCAGATAGGACAAATGTCAGTGAGCGTTTCGTTTTCAGTTCCAGAGCGATTCGCCCAATGAGTCCTTGATATTTAGTCGTTTTCAGCCAATGTTCTGGATTTTTGAAAATTTCACTTTTTTGTGAAAATATCCACTAAATGAGGGAATAATATGTGTGAGGGAACCCCAGGAGAGTTCCAAATGTGTGTGGGTAGAATATATATCCCACGGGGGTAAAATTGAAAAAAGTTGAAAAAAAATTTTTTTAGACTTAGTCATTTTTCCGGCGTTTATCAGTCTTTCAGATAGGGGAAATGTCAGTGAGCGTTCCGATTTCAGTTCCAGAGCGATTCGGCCATTGACTCCTTAATATTTAGTCGTTTTCAGCCAATTTTCTGAATTTTTGAAAATTTCACTTTTTTGTGAAAATATCCAATAAATGAGGGAATAATATGTGTGAGGGTACCCCAGGAGAGTTCCAAATGTGTGTGGGTAGAATATATATCCCACGGGGGTAAAATTGAAATAAGTTGAAAAAAAAATTTTTTGGACTTAGTCATTTTTCCGGCATTTATCAGACTTTCAGATAGGGGAAATATCAGTGAGCGTTCCGATTTCAGTTCCAGAGCGATTCGCCCAATGAGTCCTTGATATTTATTCGTTTTCAGCCAATTTTCTGGATTTTTGAAAATTTCACTTTTTTGTGAAAATATCCACTAAATGAGGGAATAATATGTGTGAGGGTACCCCAGGAGAGTTCCAAATGTGTGTGGGTAGAATGTATATCCCACGGGGGTAAAATTGAAAAAAGTTGAAAAAAAATTTTTTTGGGACTTAGTCATTTTCACGGCGTTTATCAGTCTTTCAGATAGGGCAAATGTCACCGAGCGTTCCGATTTCAGTTCCAGAGCGATTCGCCCAATGAGTCCTTGATATTTAGTCGTTTTCAGCCAATATTTTAGATTTTTGAAAATTTCACTTTTTTGTGAAAATATCCACTAAATGAGGGAATAATATGTGTGAGGGTACCCCAGGAGAGTTCCAAATGTGTGTGGGTAGAATATATATCCCACGGTGGTAAAATTGAAAAAAGTTGAAAAAAAATTTTTTCTTGACTTAGTCATTTTTCCGGCATTTATCAGACTTTCAAATAGGGCAAATGTCAGTGAGCGCTCCGATTTCAGTTCCACAGCGATTCGCCCAATGAGTCCTTGATATTTATTCGTTTTCAGCCAATTTTCTGTATTTTTGAAAATTTCACTTTTTTGTAAAAATATCCACTAAATGAGGGAATAATATGTGTGAGGGTACCCCAGGAGAGTTCCAAATGTGTGTGGGTAGAATATATATCCCACGGGGGTAAAATTGAAAAAAAATTTTTTTGGACTTAGTCATTTTTCTGGCGTTTATCAGACTTTCAGATAGGGCAAATGTCAGTGAGCATTCCGATTTCAGTTCCAGAGCGATTCGCCCAATGAGTCCTTGATATTTATTCGTTTTCAGCCAATTTTCTGCATTTTTGAAAATTTCACTTTTTTGTAAAAATATCCACTAAATGAGGGAATAATATGTGTGAGGGTACCCCAGGAGAGTTCCAAATGTGTGTGGGTAGAATATATATCCCACGGGGGTAAAATTGAAAAAAGTTGAAAAAAATTTTTTTTTGGACTTACTCATTTTTACGGCGTTTATCAGTCTTTCAGATAGGGCAAATGTCACCGAGCGTTCCGATTTCAGTTCCAGAGCGATTCGCCCAATGAGTCCTTGATATTTAGTCGTTTTCAGCCAATGTTCTGGATTTTTGAAAATTTCACTTTTTTGTGAAAATATCCACTAAATGAGGGAATAATATGTGTGAGGGAACCCCAGGAGAGTTCCAAATGTGTGTGGGTAGAATATATATCCCACGGGGGTAAAATTGAAAAAAGTTGAAAAAAATTTTTTTTAGACTTAGTCATTTTTCCGGCGTTTATCAGTCTTTCAGATAGGGGAAATGTCAGTGAGCGTTCCGATTTCAGTTCCAGAGCGATTCGGCCATTGACTCCTTAATATTTAGTCGTTTTCAGCCAATTTTCTGAATTTTTGAAAATTTCACTTTTTTGTGAAAATATCCAATAAATGAGGGAATAATATGTGTGAGGGTACCCCAGGAGAGTTCCAAATGTGTGTGGGTAGAATATATATCCCACGGGGGTAAAATTGAAATAAGTTGAAAAAAAAATTTTTGGGACTTAGTCATTTTTCCGGCATTTATCAGACTTTCAGATAGGGGAAATATCAGTGAGCGTTCCGATTTCAGTTCCAGAGCGATTCGCCCAATGAGTCCTTGATATTTATTCGTTTTCAGCCAATTTTCTGGATTTTTGAAAATTTCACTTTTTTGTGAAAATATCCACTAAATGAGGGAATAATATGTGTGAGGGTACCCCAGGAGAGTTCCAAATGTGTGTGGGTAGAATATATATCCCACGGGGGTAAAATTGAAAAAAAATTTTTTTGGACTTAGTCATTTTTCTGGCGTTTATCAGACTTTCAGATAGGACAAAGGTCAGTGAACGTTGCAATTTCAGTTCCAGAGCGATTCGTCCAATGAGTCCTTGATATTTAGTCGTTTTCAGCCAATTTTCTAGATTTTTTAAAATTTCACTCTTTTGTGAAAATATCCACTAAATGAGGGAATAATATGTGTGAGGGTACCCCAGGAGAGTTCCAAATGTGTGTGGGTAAAATATATATCCCACGGGGGTAAAATTGAAAAAAGTTGAAAAAAAATTTTTTTTGGACTTAGCCATTTTTCCGGCGTTTATCAGACTTTCAGATAGGGCAAATGTCAGTGAGCGTTTCGATTTCAGTTCCAGAGCGATTCGCCCAATGAGTCCTTGATATTTAGTCGTTTTCAGCCAATTTTCTGGATTTTTGAAAATTTCACTCTTTTGTGAAAATATCCACTAAATGAGGGAATAATATGTGTGAGGGTACCCCAGGAGAGTTCCAAATGTGTGTGGGTAGAATATATATCCCACGGGGGTAAAATTGTAAAAAGTTGAAAAATTTTTTTTTTTGGACTTAGTCATTTTTCCGGCGTTTATCAGTCTTTCAGATAGGGGAATTGTCAGTGAGCGTTCCGATTTCAGTTCCAGAGCGATTCGGCCATTGACTCCTTAATATTTAGTCGTTTTCAGCCAATTTTCTGAATTTTTGAAAATTTCACTTTTTTGTGAAAATATCCAATAAATGAGGGAATAATATGTGTGAGGGTACCCCAGGAGAGTTCCAAATGTGTGTGGGTAGAATATATATCCCACGGGGGTAAAATTGAAATAAGTTGAAAAAAAAATTTTTTGGACTTAGTCATTTTCACGGCGTTTATCAGTCTTTCAGATAGGGCAAATGTCACCGAGCGTTCCGATTTCAGTTCCAGAGCGATTCGCCCAATGAGTCCTTGATATTTAGTCGTTTTCAGCCAATATTTTAGATTTTTGAAAATTTCACTTTTTTGTGAAAATATCCACTAAATGAGGGAATAATATGTGTGAGGGTACCCCAGGAGAGTTCCAAATGTGTGTGGGTAGAATATATATCCCACGGTGGTAAAATTGAAAAAAGTTGAAAAAAAAATTTTTCTTGACTTAGTCATTTTTCCGGCATTTATCAGACTTTCAAATAGGGCAAATGTCAGTGAGCGCTCCGATTTCAGTTCCAGAGCGATTCGCCCAATGAGTCCTTGATATTTATTCGTTTTCAGCCAATTTTCTGTATTTTTGAAAATTTCACTTTTTTGTAAAAATATCCACTAAATGAGGGAATAATATGTGTGAGGGTACCCCAGGAGAGTTCCAAATGTGTGTGGGTAGAATATATATCCCACGGGGGTAAAATTGAAAAAAAATTTTTTTGGACTTAGTCATTTTTCTGGCGTTTATCAGACTTTCAGAGAGGACAAAGGTCAGTGAACGTTGCAATTTCAGTTCCAGAGCGATTCGTCCAATGAGTCCTTGATATTTAGTCGTTTTCAGCCAATTTTCTGGATTTTTGAAAATTTCACTTTTTTGTGAAAATATCCACTAAATGAGGGAATAATATGTGTGAGGGTACCCCAGGAGAGTTCCAAATGTGTGTGGGTAGAATATATATCCCACGGGGGTAAAATTGAAAAAAGTTGAAAAAAATTTTTTTTTGGACTTACTCATTTTTACGGCGTTTATCAGTCTTTCAGATAGGGCAAATGTCACCGAGCGTTCCGATTTCAGTTCCAGAGCGATTCGCCCAATGAGTCCTTGATATTTAGTCGTTTTCAGCCAATATTTTGGATTTTTGAAAATTTCACTTTTTTGTGAAAATATCCACTAAATGAGGGAATAATATGTGTGAGGGTACCCCAGGAGAGTTCCAAATGTGTGTGGGTAGAATATATATCCCGCGTTTATCAGACTTTCAGATAGGACAAATGTCAGTGAGCGTTTCGTTTTCAGTTCCAGAGCGATTCGCCCAATGAGTCCTTGATATTTAGTCGTTTTCAGCCAATGTTCTGGATTTTTGAAAATTTCCCTTTTTTGTGAAAATATCCACTAAATGAGGGAATAATATGTGTGAGGGAACCCCAGGAGAGTTCCAAATGTGTGTGGGTAGAATATATATCCCACGGGGGTAAAATTGAAAAAAGTTGAAAAAAAATTTTTTTAGACTTAGTCATTTTTCCGGCGTTTATCAGTCTTTCAGATAGGGGAAATGTCAGTGAGCGTTCCGATTTCAGTTCCAGAGCGATTCGGCCATTGACTCCTTAATATTTAGTCGTTTTCAGCCAATTTTCTGAATTTTTGAAAATTTCACTTTTTTGTGAAAATATCCAATAAATGAGGGAATAATATGTGTGAGGGTACCCCAGGAGAGTTCCAAATGTGTGTGGGTAGAATATATATCCCACGGGGGTAAAATTGAAATAAGTTGAAAAAAAAATTTTTTGGACTTAGTCATTTTTCCGGCATTTATCAGACTTTCAGATAGGGGAAATATCAGTGAGCGTTCCGATTTCAGTTCCAGAGCGATTCGCCCAATGAGTCCTTGATATTTATTCGTTTTCAGCCAATTTTCTGGATTTTTGAAAATTTCACTTTTTTGTGAAAATATCCACTAAATGAGGGAATAATATGTGTGAGGGTACCCCAGGAGAGTTCCAAATGTGTGTGGGTAGAATGTATATCCCACGGGGGTAAAATTGAAAAAAGTTGAAAAAAAATTTTTTTGGGACTTAGTCATTTTCACGGCGTTTATCAGTCTTTCAGATAGGGCAAATGTCACCGAGCGTTCCGATTTCAGTTCCAGAGCGATTCGCCCAATGAGTCCTTGATATTTAGTCGTTTTCAGCCAATATTTTAGATTTTTGAAAATTTCACTTTTTTGTGAAAATATCCACTAAATGAGGGAATAATATGTGTGAGGGTACCCCAGGAGAGTTCCAAATGTGTGTGGGTAGAATATATATCCCACGGTGGTAAAATTGAAAAAAGTTGAAAAAAAATTTTTTCTTGACTTAGTCATTTTTCCGGCATTTATCAGACTTTCAAATAGGGCAAATGTCAGTGAGCGCTCCGATTTCAGTTCCAGAGCGATTCGCCCAATGAGTCCTTGATATTTATTCGTTTTCAGCCAATTTTCTGTATTTTTGAAAATTTCACTTTTTTGTAAAAATATCCACTAAATGAGGGAATAATATGTGTGAGGGTACCCCAGGAGAGTTCCAAATGTGTGTGGGTAGAATATATATCCCACGGGGGTAAAATTGAAAAAAAATTTTTTTGGACTTAGTCATTTTTCTGGCGTTTATCAGACTTTCAGATAGGACAAAGGTCAGTGAACGTTGCAATTTCAGTTCCAGAGCGATTCGTCCAATGAGTCCTTGATATTTAGTCGTTTTCAGCCAATTTTCTGGATTTTTTTAAATTTCACTCTTTTGTGAAAATATCCACTAAATGAGGGAATAATATGTGTGAGGGTACCCCAGGAGAGTTCCAAATGTGTGTGGGTAAAATATATATCCCACGGGGGTAAAATTGAAAAAAGTTGAAAAATTTTTTTTTTTGGACTTAGCCATTTTTCCAGCATTTATCAGACTTTCAGATAGGGCAAATGTCAGTGAGCATTCCGATTTCAGTTCCAGAGCGATTCGCCCAATGAGTCCTTGATATTTATTCGTTTTCAGCCAATTTTCTGCATTTTTGAAAATTTCACTTTTTTGTAAAAATATCCACTAAATGAGGGAATAATATGTGTGAGGGTACCCCAGGAGAGTTCCAAATGTGTGTGGGTAGAATATATATCCCACGGGGGTAAAATTGAAAAAAGTTGAAAAAAATTTTTTTTTGGACTTAGTCATTTTTCCGGCGTTTATCAGACTTTCAGATAGGACAAATGTCAGTGAGCGTTTCGTTTTCAGTTCCAGAGCGATTCGCCCAATGAGTCCTTGATATTTAGTCGTTTTCAGCCAATGTTCTGGATTTTTGAAAATTTCACTTTTTTGTGAAAATATCCACTAAATGAGGGAATAATATGTGTGAGGGAACCCCAGGAGAGTTCCAAATGTGTGTGGGTAGAATATATATCCCACGGGGGTAAAATTGAAAAAAGTTGAAAAAAAATTTTTTTAGACTTAGTCATTTTTCCGGCGTTTATCAGTCTTTCAGATAGGGGAAATGTCAGTGAGCGTTCCGATTTCAGTTCCAGAGCGATTCGGCCATTGACTCCTTAATATTTAGTCGTTTTCAGCCAATTTTCTGAATTTTTGAAAATTTCACTTTTTTGTGAAAATATCCAATAAATGAGGGAATAATATGTGTGAGGGTACCCCAGGAGAGTTCCAAATGTGTGTGGGTAGAATATATATCCCACGGGGGTAAAATTGAAAAAAGTTGAAAAAAAATTTTTTTAGACTTAGTCATTTTTCCGGCGTTTATCAGTCTTTCAGATAGGGGAAATGTCAGTGAGCGTTCCGATTTCAGTTCCAGAGCGATTCGGACATTGACTCCTTAATATTTAGTCGTTTTCAGCCAATTTTCTGAATTTTTGAAAATTTCACTTTTTTGTGAAAATATCCAATAAATGAGGGAATAATATGTGTGAGGGTACCCCAGGAGAGTTCCAAATGTGTGTGGGTAGAATATATATCCCACGGGGGTAAAATTGAAATAAGTTGAAAAAAAAATTTTTTGGACTTAGTCATTTTTCCGGCATTTATCAGACTTTCAGATAGGGGAAATATCAGTGAGCGTTCCGATTTCAGTTCCAGAGCGATTCGCCCAATGAGTCCTTGATATTTATTCGTTTTCAGCCAATTTTCTGGATTTTTGAAAATTTCACTTTTTTGTGAAAATATCCACTAAATGAGGGAATAATATGTGTGAGGGTACCCCAGGAGAGTTCCAAATGTGTGTGGGTAGAATATATATCCCACGCGGGTAAAATTGAAAAAAAATTTTGGGACTTAGTCATTTTTCCGGCGTTTATCAGACTTTCAGATAGGGCAAAGGTCAGTGAGCGTTCCGATTTCAGTTCCAGAGCGATTCGCCCAATGAGTCCTTGATATTTATTCGTTTTTAGCCAATTTTCTGGTTTTTTGAAAATTTCACTTTTTTGTGAAAATATCCACTAAATGAGGGAATAATATGTGTGAGGGTACCCCAGGAGAGTTCCAAATGTATGTGGGAAGAATATATATCCCACGGAGATAAAATTAAAAAAAGTTTAAAAAAATTTTTTTGGGGACTTAGTCATTTTTCCGGCGTTTATCAGACTTTCAGATAGGGCAAATGTCAGTGAGCATTCCGATTTCAGTTCCCGAGCGATTCGCCCAATGAGTCCTTGATATTTATTCGTTTTCAGCCAATTTTCTGCATTTTTGAAAATTTCACTTTTTTGCAAAAATATCCACTAAATGAGGGAATAATATGTGTGAGGGTACCCCAGGAGAGTTCCAAATGTGTGTGGGTAGAATATTTATCCCACGGGGGTAAAATTGAAAAAAAAAATTTTTTGGACTTAGTCATTTTTCCGGCGTTTATCAGACTTTCAGATAGGACAAAGGTCAGTGAACGTTGCAATTTCAGTTCCAGAGCGATTCGTCCAATGAGTCCTTGATATTTAGTCGATTTCAGCCAATTTTCTGGATTTTTTAAAATTTCACTCTTTTGTGAAAATATCCACTAAATGACGGAATAATATGTGTGAGGGTACCCCAGGAGAGTTCCAAATGTGTGTGGGTAGAATATATATCCCACGCGGGTAAAATTGAAAAAAAAATTTTGGGACTTAGTCATTTTTCCGGCGTTTATCAGACTTTCAGATAGGGCAAAGGTCAGTGAGCGTTCCGATTTCAGTTCCAGAGCGATTCGCCCATTGAGTCCTTGATATTTAGTCGTTTTCAGCCAATATTTTGGATTTTTGAAAATTTCACTTTTTTGTGAAAATATCCACTAAATGAGGGAATAATATGTGTGAGGGTACCCCAGGAGAGTTCCAAATGTGTGTGGGTAGAATATATATCCCACGGTGGTAAAATTGAAAAAAGTTGAAAAATTTTTTTTTATTAACTTAGTCATTTTTCCGGCATTTATCAGACTTTCAGATAGGGCAAATGTCAGTGAGCGCTCCGATTTCAGTTCCAGAGCGATTCGCCCAATGAGTCCTTGATATTTATTCGTTTTCAGCCAATTTTCTGGATTTTTGAAAATTTCACTTGTTTGTGAAAATATCCACTAAATGAGGAAATAATTTGTGTGAGGGTACCCCAGGAGAGTTCCAAATGTGTGTGGGTAGAATATATATCCCACGGGGGTAAAATTGTAAAAAGTTGAAAAATTTTTTTTTTTGGACTTAGTCATTTTTCCGGCATTTATCAGACTTTCAGATAGGGCAAATGTCAGTGAGCATTCTGATTTCAGTTCCAGAGCGATTCGCCCAATGAGTCCTTGATATTTATTCGTTTTCAGCCAATTTTCTGCATTTTTGAAAATTTCACTTTTTTGTAAAAATATCCTCTAAATGAGGGAATAATATGTGTGAGGGTACCCCAGGAGAGTTCCAAATGTGTGTGGGTAGAATATTTATCCCACGGGGGTAAAATTGAAAAAAAAATTTTTTGGACTTAGTCATTTTTCCGGCGTTTATCAGACTTTCAGATAGGACAAATGTCAGTGAGCGTTTCGTTTTCAGTTCCAGAGCGATTCGCCCAATGAGTCCTTGATATTTAGTCGTTTTCAGCCAATGTTCTGGATTTTTGAAAATTTCACTTTTTTGTGAAAATATCCACTAAATGAGGGAATAATATGTGTGAGGGAACCCCAGGAGAGTTCCAAATGTGTGTGGGTAGAATATATATCCCACGGGGGTAAAATTGAAAAAAGTTGAAAAAAAATTTTTTTAGACTTAGTCATTTTTCCGGTGTTTATCAGTCTTTCAGATAGGGGAAATGTCAGTGAGCGTTCCGATTTCAGTTCCAGAGCGATTCGGCCATTGAGTCCTTAATATTTAGTCGTTTTCAGCCAATTTTCTGAATTTTTGAAAATTTCACTTTTTTGTGAAAATATCCACTAAATGATGGAATAATATGTGTGAGGGTACCCCAGGAGAGTTCCAAATGTGTGTGGGTAGAATATATATCCCACGCGGGTAAAATTGAAAAAAAAATTTTGGGACTTAGTCATTTTTCCGGCGTTTATCAGACTTTCAGATAGGGCAAAGGTCAGTGAGCGTTCCGATTTCAGTTCCAGAGCGATTCGCCCAATGAGTCCTTGATATTTATTCGTTTTCAGCCAATTTTCTGGATTTTTGAAAATTTCACTTTTTTGTGAAAATATCCACTAAATGAGGGAATAATATGTGTGAGGGTACCCCAGGAGAGTTCCAAATGTATGTGGGAAGAATATATATCCCACGGAGATAAAATTAAACAAAGTTAAAAAAAAAATTTTTGGGGACTTAGTCATTTTTCCGGCGTTTATCAGACTTTCAGATAGGGCAAATGTCAGTGAGCATTCCGATTTCAGTTCCCGAGCGATTCGCCCAATGACTCCTTGATATTTAGTCGTTTTCAGCCAATTTTCTGGATTTTTGAAAATTTCACTCTTTTGTGAAAATATCCACTAAATGAGAGAATAATATGTGTGAGGGTACCCCAGGAGAGTTCCAAATGTGTGTGGGTAAAATATATATCCCACGTGGGTAAAATTGAAAAAAGTTGAAAAAAATTTTTTTTTGGACTTAGCCATTTTTCCGGCGTTTATCAGACTTTCAGATAGGGGAAATGTCAGTGAGCGTTTCGATTTCAGTTCCAGACCGATTCGCCCAATGAGTCCTTGATATTTAGTCGTTTTCAGCCAATGTTCTGGATTTTTGAAAATTTCACTTTTTTGTGAAAATATCCACTAAATGAGGGAATAATATGTGTGAGGGTACCCCAGGAGAGTTCCAAATGTGTGTGGGTAGAATATATATCCAACGGGGGTAAAATTGAAAAAAATTTTTTTTTGGACTTAGTCATTTTTCCAGCGTTTATCAGACTTTCAGATAGGACAAAGGTCAGTGAACGTTGCAATTTCAGTTCCAGAGCGATTCGTCCAATGAGTCCTTGATATTTAGTCGTTTTCAGCCAATTTTCTGGATTTTTTAAAATTTCACTCTTTTGTGAAAATATCCACTAAATGAGGGAATAATATGTGTGAGGGTACCCCAGGAGAGTTCCAAATGTGTGTGGGTAGAATATATATCCCACGGGGGTAAAATTGAAAAAAGTTGAAAAAAATTTTTTTTGGACTTAGTCATTTTTCTGGCGTTTATCAGACTTTCAGATAGGGCAAATGTCAGTGAGCGTTCCGATTTCAGTTCCAGAGCGATTCGCCCAATGAGTCCTTGATATTTAGTCGTTTTCAGCCAATTTTCTGGATTTTTGAAAATTTCACTTTTTCGTGAAAATATCCACTAAATGAGGGAATAATATGTGTGAGGGTACCCCAGGAGAGTTCCGAATGTGTGTGGGTAGAATTTATATCCCACGGGGGTAAAATCGAAAAAAGTTGAAAAAAATTTTTTTTTTGGACTTAGTCATTTTTACGGCGTTTATCAGACTTTCAGATAGGGCAAATGTCAGTGAGCGTTTTGATTTCACTTCCAGAGCGATTCGCCCAATGAGTCCTTGATATTTAGTCGTTTTCAGCCAATGTTCTGGATTTTTGAAAATTTCACTTTTTTGTGAAAATATCCACTAAATGAGGGAATAATATGTGTGAGGGTACCCCAGGAGAGTTCCAAATGTGTGTGGGTAGAATATATATCCCACGGGGGTAAAATTGAAAAAAAATTTTTTTTGGACTTAGTCATTTTTCCAGCGTTTATCAGACTTTCAGATAGGACAAAGGTCAGTGAACGTTGCAATTTCAGTTCCAGAGCGATTCGTCCAATGAGTCCTTGATATTTAGTCGTTTTCAGCCAATTTTCTGGATTTTTTAAAATTTCACTCTTTTGTGAAAATATCCACTAAATGAGGGAATAATATGTGTGAGGGTACCCCAGGAGAGTTCCAAATGTGTGTGGGTAGAATATATATCCCACGGGGGTAAAATTGAAACAAGTTGAAAAAATTTTTTTTTGGACTTAGTCATTTTTCTGGCGTTTATCAGACTTTCAGATAGGGGAAATATCAGTGAGCGTTCTGATTTCAGTTCCAGAGCGATTTGCCCAATGATTCCTTGATATTTATTCGTTTTCAGCCAATTTTCTGGATTTTTTAAAATTTCACTCTTTTGTGAAAATATCCACTAAATGAGGGAATAATATGTGTGAGGGTACCCCAGGAGAGTTCCAAATGTGTGTGGGTAGAATATATATCCCACGGGGGTAAAATTGAAAAAAGTTGAAAAATTTTTTTTTTGGACTTACTCATTTTTCCGGCGTTTATCAGACCTTCAGATAGGGCAAATGTCAGTGAGCGTTCCGATTTCAGTTCCAGAGCGATTCGCCGAATGAGTCCTTGATATTTAGTCGTTTTCAGCCAATGTTCTGGATTTTTGAAAATTTCACTTTTTTGTGAAAATATCCACTAAATGAGGGAATAATATGTGTGAGGGAACCCCAGGAGAGTTCCAAATGTGTGTGGGTAGAATATATATCCCACGGGGGTAAAATTGAAAAAAGTTGAAAAAAAATTTTTTTAGACTTAGTCATTTTTCCGGCGTTTATCAGTCTTTCAGATAGGGGAAATGTCAGTGAGCGTTCCGATTTCAGTTCCAGAGCGATTCGGCCATTGAGTCCTTAATATTTAGTCGTTTTCAGCCAATTTTCTGAATTTTTGAAAATTTCACTTTTTTGTGAAAATATCCACTAAATGAGGGAATAATATGTGTGAGGGTACCCCAGGAGAGTTCCAAATGTGTGTGGGTAGAATATATATCCCACGGGGGTAAAATTGAAAAAAAATTTTTTTTGGACTTAGTCATTTTTCCAGCGTTTATCAGACTTTCAGATAGGACAAAGGTCAGTGAACGTTGCAATTTCAGTTCCAGAGCGATTCGTCCAATGAGTCCTTGATATTTAGTCGTTTTCAGCCAATTTTCTGGATTTTTTAAAATTTCACTCTTTTGTGAAAATATCCACTAAATGAGGGAATAATATGTGTGAGGGTACCCCAGGAGAGTTCCAAATGTGTGTGGGTAGAATATATATCCCACGGGGGTAAAATTGAAACAAGTTGAAAAAATTTTTTTTTGGACTTAGTCATTTTTCTGGCGTTTATCAGACTTT